>NC_072891.1:61468369-62084202 GCF_028858705.1 Grus americana
TTGTTCAGCCTGGAGAAATGAAGGCTCTCGGGAGATCTAATTGCAACTTACCAGTACCTGAAGGGGCCTACAGGAAAGATGGAGAGGGACTGTTTATCAGGGAGTGTAGTGACAGGACAAGGGGTAATGGCCTTAAGCTGAAGGAGGGTTGATTTAGATTAGACATCAGAAAGAAATTCTTTACTGTGAGGGTGGTGAGGCACTGGAACAAGTTGCCCAGAGAGGCTGTGGATGCCCCATCCCTGGAAGTGTTCAAGGTTGGATGGGGCTTTGGGCACCGTGGTCTAGTGGAGGGTGTCCCTGCCTGCAGCAGGGGGGTTGGAACTAGATAATCTTTAAGGTCCCTTCCAACTAAAACCACTCTATGATTCTATGATTATATGACATTTTGAGCTAGTAGGGTGAGTATGCCCTTCCTGTGCACCCTTCTGCACGAACTGCCACACAAACTGCAGCGCCACGCCCTGTTTGCCCACTCCATCCACAGCAGTCCTGGTGGTTTGTGCTCCCTAGGGCGGCCTTGTGCAGGCGTGTGCGTGACTGCAATTGCTCTGGCACCGCCCAGGCTGTGTCAGCATCTCTTGTGAGAGCTGCTGGCTGCTGGCAAGTCTCCTCACTACCCTGGCGTTTCCCTGCTGGGTGGGCTCTGGAGCTGCTCGCCTCGGTAACTGACTGATTTAATTACCCTATTTTCATTTTTAATTCCTAGCTGTTTTGAATGAAAAACTAAGACTGCCTTGTGTGTGGAAGAGGTTGAAAAGAGAGACCTTGAATTCAAAGGCTGCACTTCCTCTTCTGAATTGCTCCCAACACTTGTGTCAGTAACATGATAGAGCACACAGCTGTTTGAATGTGTCATGGTGCTGTGTGTTAGTTATGGCCATGTACAAGAGGTACTGTTTGAAGTTAAACCTGATACCATCCAACAATGTTGTTTTATCTGATAGTACCTTTTAAGCAATGTGGTTGCAAAGAACAGAAATAAGTACTTTATTCAACTATAATAACATATTAATACTAAATTGAATAAAGGTTGTTCCATAGTGAAGGAGTACACACTTCAGAGTTTGTAGGTTTTCTGGTGTAGGAGTTCACACAGAAGAAACATGAGCCTTTCAAGGAGGCTCTATATTGTGTCCTGGCTTCAGAAATAAATGCATTAACATTAAATTGTGATTATATTTGCTCCTAATCAGATTGTATTCCCTTTTGTCCCAAATATAATGTGAATAACTAGAATGATTATTCATCTTGCTAATTTTATATAAAATCACTATATTATGGAGATAGCAACACTGTCTTTGCTGGAGCTGCTCAGGCAAAGCAGCTCCTTCTTAGGTGATCTTTTATCTGCTGATTCTATAGGTACATGCTTATGTGTCAGCAGCTGCACATAAATGACATGTAAGGCTATTTGAGGAGAGCACATAAACCTTTTCTACTTTAAGAAACATGTAATGGAAAATGGAGTACTTTTATCTCATGGGGGTTTTTTATACAGACATTAACATATTAACATCTATGGGCGTGATATGTCAGTTCTCTCATTAGAAGTAATTGTGTCATGCATTATTCACTAGGATAAACAATGTTTAAGATACCAGGAATTTTAAAGTTGTCTCAAAAAATTTCAGATTATGCTGCAATTATTACAAATCATTATCTACTTTATTCTGTAAGTGGCCTATAAATTCTCAATTAACAATGAACTATTTGCCTCTTTCTAAAGATTCACATTCGAGGCTTCTTATTGAACAATTATAAATCCATACCTTTGAAACAATTAAAAATAAATAGTAAAATTGAGGTTTCTCTAAGACCTCTATTTCATATAGATGGTTAAATGCATATCATATGCTATCATATAAACATCACCAGATTTTAAATGTCAGGAATTAGACAATGCTGAGTGTTAGGACATTAGTTTTCTAAAAGTATGTTGAACTTGAGGTCTATATTGCTTTGAGTATAGCTTTTCAGTACTGTATAAAAAAGCCACAAACAAAAGAATATTCTTTGGCAAGCAAAAAATACCAGTATTTTATCTGCTGTTGTATTTCCAGTACTGAGGGCACACAGGTCAATTTATAATACCTAGACTTTCTGCCTGTATGGATTCAACTAAGTTGTCTATTACCTTAGGTTATTTTTATTTTGTAATTGTAAGTTGGACTGTCATTTATCAATTAATATTTGCTTAGGAACTCTACATTTTGGTCACACATAAGACTGCTTATTGGCATTTTGATTAGTAAATGTTTGACCAAACATTTTGGCAACTGCACTCTACAACATTTTCAGTGCAGGAGGTAACAGATATTATGTAGTCAGGTGGTTGGCAGGAAGAAATTATAAGAATCAATGTTTCAAGTACTAATATGTATCTATTTACATGACAATCAAACGGTGGTACTCTCTCAGCTAAGAATTACCGGCAGTTGGATCTATATAGCCTATAAAGCAGTGCTTGCAAAAACTGTTACTTTGTTACTGGGGAAAGAAGAGCATTACTAATATTTGAGTAGAGATAAACGAATCAGTTCTGGGGTAAAATAAAACTTGGAGCGAATCTCAACCGTAATCTTACCATGTTTTTTGCTGAGTAAATGTTCTGCAATCAGTATTTTATTTTAAAACCTGTCTTCAAGTAGCAGCAGCTCTCAGAACGTCAAGAAATCTGAACAGATTTCAGATACCTTGCAACTTATTCTTACAAGAATCTCACATATAGCTGGCTAAGTAAATTGGAGCCATTTGATTAAAATCATAGGTAGTGTTTTCCAGTTTAGGTTGCTGCTCTATTTCATCATTAAATGGTTCTTGCAGAATGAAGAAGAAAATTGTGAGCATTCTCTTTACACAGTATATGTAGTTAAATCACATTTGGGGATAATTCTACAATACCAGCTGGTGCCCTTTCTTCTTTTCAGACCATCTTTGAGTGTTAACAGGCCTGTCCATTTCTACCGGCCCCGAAATACACCATTTATGAAAATGCACATCTTTGCACTTTCAAACTGTTCCCTTAAAACTCTTTGAGCCATCTTCAGTTGCCATAACATAAGCAGCTAGGCATCCTCAAGTATCAGACATCTATACGGATGTGTTTATACTTTTTTTTATATCCTGACATCTACCCAGGATACCATTAGGGATCTGAAATGACATTAATTGCTTAGGTTTAAGCTACTGAATCACACTAATTACTCGTGCAGATTTGTAAAATCACAGGTTTTGTTTTGATTTTGCTGCAACTATGTTTTAGATGTATTGGCATGAAGTGGTTTTGATACCTCTGTAACTGAAGTGAACCCAGTCATCAAGGAAAATAATGACATCAGCCTGCTGATAGAATTCCATTTTGCTCCCAAATATGCCTGTTGATTTTCCATTCATTCCATGGAATGATTCCACTCAAACAAAGAGGCTATGCCAGCTGTGAATTTTACCCATTGACTTAAATAGGAGTTCTATATGTGTAACGTTGCTGAAGTGTCTTTAGAGTATCCATATGATTAGCTCTGAATGGAAGACAGCACAGGCATAATACTATGTACCGACATTACTTCCTTACTCTCCTGCAGCAATAGTGATTGAGGGATAATATCTATCACCTTTCTCAAGCAGTGTGTATATACTGAATGATCCCATTGTAACCAAGTGGATTTATAATTCCTTACCATATTGACACTGCTTTTATAATATTGAAGAGTTGTTCTCATTGGAATTGATATTCTATCAGTCTTCCATGCAGTGTAAGTAACCATATTGATTACCTCTTACTCACATCTTGCTTGAATAACTCTGTCAAATTTTTCATATGAAACTCAGCTAAATTTATTAGGGTCTTTAACATGATGGCTATTAACTCTCTCTCCTGGTTTTTCCCTGATTTCTTTTTTCTTTTTCTTTTTTTTTTTTTAATGTAGTCTCACATGAGCATTTAACAGCTCTAATTCTAACCACTGACACTTTGTTTCAAGTAGAAATTCTTCAGATGTTGGCTATTAACAGCACCCTGTGACCAGTTTATTGAAACTGGCTAACCAGCCTAATCTGTAAATTGTGTGTTGTTTAGTTCAATGCTCCTTAGATAACTGCAGAGTGGAAAGTTTTGGAGAAGATTATTGCAAAGATTTATAATATTGCTAGTGAACTTAGGGTATACAAATAGATGTAGCATGGCCACAGCAGCTGTGTTGGAAAGTCAGTTGTTCCCTTGTCATACAAGTAATGGATTTTCCACTAATCAAAATGTTCTGCTAAGTTTATTTAAAAAAAAAAAAAAAAAAAAAAAGGAAATGTTCATAGCTTTAAAAATCCATTAACCACAAGTAAGTACTTCACCAGTTGTGCACATATAGTACCATGCACTTATTTTAATTTTCTGTTCCATATTATATACTGAGTATTCTAATGACTGCTTCTTTAATTCCTCCACAGATGCAGTTAGTGTTCTGTGTGGCTCAGCATTGACCCTCACTTTTGCTTGTCAATGAGCCTTCTGATAAAGATGATATCTGGACATAGGGACACAGAAAACATTGTGGTACATCTGGACTGGTAGCATATTAGATACAAAATCTGTCCTGTTTTTTCAAAAACTCATTTCATGTTTTTAGAAACCACAGATTGTACTTTGGAAAAGTAATTTTTATGTCTAGAACTTACTTTAGTTTTGGGTTGAGCATATTGGAACTTTTTTTCCTATGTGTAAAAGCTTCATGAATATGAAACATCTAAAAACTGAGACATGAAGTATTAAATGACTTGTTTTCTTCACTTGTCAAGTTACTTGGCAATTTACCGTATCAATTCTACACATGATTAAGAGTCAATTGCAATTAAAAATTGCCTAGTATATTCTATATTCTAATTTTCAGTATGACCCTATGTGATATATGCCACAGTTTATAACTTGTCATTATAAAGATGGTTGCTTATCATCACCATGGTATTTGTAATACCAGGTATGCTCTAGGTAAAACAACTATTAAGCAACATAAGGGATGAAGTCCTGTAAGTGAAGTTTCTGAAGAAACCTGTTAGAGAGTAATTATACCTCATGTGTTAGAACAAAGTTATCAGAAGCTGCAGTAGAACATTGTAAAATGCTGCAACAATAGAAATCTGAATGCCATGCTCAGCTATGGAATTGTAAGTTTAGAAGGAAAGAGGTCTCTGGAATGCATTCATTTTGGTACCTACCTTAGATGGTGGCTGAGAAAGAAATATACATTTCCACAGCTGTTTAAATTTGTTCCTAGCATAAAATGAAGAGGGAGAAACTCTTTTAAGATCTTGCTACTACCACAGGAAGACTCATATTCCATCCACATGAAAGCCATTTTTAAAATCATTTTTTTCTAAGATAATTTCTTCTTTAGAGCATAGTGAAGTGTTTCTCTTTCACAATCAGGATAATATTACATATTTTTCTTTTTTCCTTTTTACTAGCTAATCACTGAATAATGGAGTTACTGTGAGTTATGGTCCTCAAGGCATGTGGGTCCTGGGGACTGGGGTGCAGGACAAGCTAGGTTCAGCCAGGGCAATACCATCCCTGGGCATCAGGCACCTCTGTGGAGATGGAGAAGAGACAAGGCTGGAATAGGATGTTGGCCCATAGATGGTATGTACCAGCCAAATAGTGCCCATGGACAGGCAGGGGAACAGCTGCAGGTAATATATGCAATCTGCCCCTGCAAAACTCATTGATTTAGGAAAGATGTGGCTCCAGACATGATTTAGGTAAACTTAGGTAACTGCTGTGCCCTGTGCATGCTGCTCACCTGATCACACCACTATTCACACTGGTGCTTTGCTAGATGGGTCTATTCCTCTCCGACTGTCTGCCAACAAGCCCCAGGTGTGGGAAGCCTGTGGGAGCAGGGCCTAGCAGCTGTGAGGAGCTATGAGTCACAGCTCGTCCTCCCACTCCCTGTGGCTGCAATTAAGCCTCTTGCATCTGTGCCTGGAGATGGTGGTTTTCTTTGGGTGCATATGCTATTACATACTTCTGCCATAAGCATGCTATAGTTCCTTTGCGTTACCGCAGTCCTCCTTCACGGAAAAAGGAGACAAAACCATTATGTCTGTTATATCCTGCTATGTTATAAATAATTCTTTATTCATTTATACATTCATCATTTCCTTTGCTTTAGAATCTTTACCTCTTTCCAACTTAATGGAAAATTTTATTGATTTGAATGGAGTTCAGATTTTTCCATATATCACAAATAAACTCTACTGTTTTATACTGACAGAGGGCAGTAGTGCATCTGGTAACTAGGACAGACATGTTTACCTAAATTATATCTGCCTAAATTAAGGGATTATATTCCAAGGTGACAGGTGCCTTGCAGACACCAGAGAAAGAGAAGAAAATGGCTTTTAAATAGGCTTACCCTAATAAAACTGTGGAACACATGCATTTTCTTTCCTCTTAAGTTAAACCGATAGCAGTCTTTAATGTGCAGGTAGCTTACTGCATCTCTAGTTATAAAAAATGCTGTTTGATTTTAATTTGCTTGTTATGCTCACCCACGGAGAAGCTTATCTTAATCTCACTTCATATTGTGTCAAGGATACAAACACCACTTAAGGTTTTCTTTCCACAGAAGTGCTGGTCATGATCATAGAATAGCCTTATTCGTATTGTAGTCAACGCTCACTGCAATCAAGGTTCCCATGTTTTCTGCAACACCACCACTAACCTGAATTCTTTATTACAAGGCCTGCAGTCTGTAGCACTCCACTGTAACTGACTGCAATTTCTGTTGCAGCTACAAAAAAGAGTTTTGAAAATGGAGGCTGTGCCCTTGTGGTATTTAATTCAGGTAAATCTTGCACTGCCCCCAGCTTTATATTTCTGTTGAATTACATATTGATTATCTAAAGCAGCAGAATAGTCTTCTGAGGCGAATTTGAAGGTTAGACAGATAGGGAACAGACAGAGGAAGACTTCTGTTACTTGGACAGATATCAGGGATTTCTTGAGAATGAGTTATTCCCGGTGAAGGTGGACAGCAATGAAATAATTACAGAGTCTGGTATGTCAAAATTAACAACCTGTTTACAGGAAAGAAACAGTTAATTTGTGTACTGGAGCATCTGCAGATTGAGGAACTGCAATTTACCTAACATTTGGTGTGCCTTTGCATTGTTGCTTTTTACAAACCCCGCTTTGTAGTGGCAAAATGCTAGTATTCCTTGATACCTACAAAATCTGAAACTACACTGGTGTCGATCTGGCACAGTGCTATTTTGTGCAATGGAAGTATCTGTTGATTTGCATAAGTCTAACCACAAAATACTAAAGTAACAGTGGTGGCTGCTGTTAACCTATTTTTGATCTTGAAAAAACCCAACAAACCAACAAAAAAAAAAATCACTGGGTTTGCTCTCCCTATGACTTCTTCATACCTTTTTGGTTTTTTTTTTTCTCAGCTTTCTGCCATATTTTCTTTTGTGAGTTTTGGGAATTTTCACTGATTTTTGAAAGCTAATAGAATTAGTATTTTCCCATGTAGTTTGACAACTAGATGAAGTGAGAGAAATGGGTTACTGTCAAACCTCTCTAGAGAAAAGTTTGGCCTCATTCAGCCACTATGCACCACATTTCTAGATCCCTTCAATCCTTAATAATACCTAACTCTGTGAACTAAAACACAAGCATTCTTATATTTTGCCTGTCTTGTGGCTTTATGCTCCAAATAAAGTTTGATGCTGAATTAACAATTAAGACTGGTGTTGAAGAGATTTTACAGAATTTTAAATTCCATCTTTATTACTATTGTTATTGCTATTGCTATTACTATTCCACATGACTCAAAAATTCCTTATTTTCCAGTATTTTTGTTCCAAAAAGGCACCAAGTTAAAGTGCATTTTTTCCCTTACCCTGAGTAGAAGAAAAATTCAATGTGGACTTATAAATCACATTCATGGCTTCACCCAAAATCCAACTGGGAAAATTAATACTACAATAGTTTCTCTTTATTAGCAATGGAATTGTTAAAAAATGCTAATAGAAAAGCATATTTAAATAATATTTTCAGAACAAAAACCTAGTTCTGGATGCCACATGCACCTGGATGCATGAAGCCATGCATCTATATGCATGACTTCACTGGCAGCTGCATGTTGGAATTTTCTGCCCCGGTCTTGGCTTATCTGCAAAATCCTATTGGGATGCTACTGAGTGGGCCATCTGCAGCAGATGCTGCCGAAGGACATTCTGAGGTGTGCTCCATACGTTTCTGCAAGTTTAACTATAGTCAATTGATAATGGAGGCTATCCTTTTGTCTGCATAGAAATGTTTCTCTCTCTAGGACTGAATCCCCTTCCTTGAGTTCTTCATGGGCTCATTATTTTGCTCATTTTTGCCTTCTCTTTTCTTCCTTCCTTCTGTCCAGTTCCTTCCTCTGATCTCTGATTTTTAGATTGTTGTGGCCTGTACAACTTTCCCTCTAATTGCTTCTATCAATTGCTTAGTTCATGTAGGTATCAAACTTCCGAGTTTAACTTTGGTAAAAATAAATTGGTTCCTTACCCTGGAAGGGAAAACCACAATACTAGATAATGAACCTGCACTGGCTACTCAGATTTGACATTCCTTTTTTTATTATTATTATTTTTTTTATTTTTTTCCTAACAGGGACAGGGCTGCTGTTACAAAGACTCCATTGGCAACGGGTGCAGTCAAAATTGACAGACTGATTAGTGTTCTCTCCAAAGCCCATTATCTGCTTTGAAGACCAGTTCATTAAAATGTGTCCTGTTTCTACAGTACAGAAGCTTGTGAAGGCTGCTGAGGCTGTAAAGCATAATTTTTTAAACATTCCTGTAGGTCTGTATAAAAGCAGAAAATTTTTTTAGTACAAAGTTGAGCTTCCTGAGGTATTCCAGGCTTTGTTAAAAGTGATTTTATTGTTGTTGTCATTTCCATATATTGCTGGCACAGAGATCTATTCTTTGGAAAAAAAAAAAAGAACTTTCTTAGGAAGTAATAAGCTTGTTTAATGAAAATTACATACAGATGCAGACATGCACATGCATGTATGCACACACACCTACTGAAATGAGTCTTCTGAATCAGTTTTCTTGGGTTTAAGCAGGGGCTTTTACATTCTTCTGTCCCTAATGCCTTATAAATATTTCTACAGGATATAGGCAGATGTGCTTATTTTAATTCAAAGTCGACTAATGTAGTCTTCTTTACTGTGGTCATTTAGACATAGTATTTTAATATTCCACAAGCAAAACTCTTACTAGTGAAATCAGCTAGCTGAAAATTGATCTTGCAATTATAAATCTTACATGTGGAATTCAATAGCTGAAATTAAGATACACTAATTACACAGTAACTGCTAAATAAATTGCACATAATTTAGCAATGTGCTCAGGAGTTCAGCTCAGATTTTGATGTCTCTAATCATGGAAAGACCAGTTCACCAGAGGGTAAAATGGCAACTTTGATGATAAAATTGATATCTATCTAAGAAAGGGTTTAGAACACTCATCTAAGCATTGAATACATGTAAAGATTTCTTTTATTCCATATTTCTAACTGAATTTTATTCTACTAAATGTCTTTAAAATAATTTGAAAGACGTGTTTCTTCATAGTTTTTGATTCCAACACATTTTTAATCTTTCTTCATTTTCACAGATGTCAAGTAATTATATTATTTGTACAGACAAAACTGATGCAGTCCAACATGTATGGCTCCAACCGATGGTTCTGGAGAAAGATGATGAATTCAGCTAAGGACTGTTGGTCACATTTTCATTTTAGCAATTAAGTAGGAGATTCAAGCAATTTAAAATGTAGTTAAACAATAATGTCAAAAAATCTGGTTTTAGAGATACTTGGGAACACGCAATTCACATGAGAAAACATGATTACCAAAAATGGACAGGTATGTATAATGATAGAAAAAGACAAGCAGTTAATTTGAAAACTACGGAAATTGAAGACAACACTTTGACCAGTCAGAATCAAAAGGAAGTATGTCAAACTGAGAATGAAGTATTTAAAATTACATACCTGCAATAGAACAAACATAAAAAAATATTAATCAGAATGCAGTGGAAGATGGGATTCGGAAAAGAACATTTTTGTTCTTTTTTTTAAAAAACAGGCTTAGGTATTCACATGTTGTGATAAACAAGTTTTGCTACTACATCAGAACTTAGAGAGATTCTCAAACAGGAACAATTAAAATGGAATAATTAAAAGTCAACAGAAGTCAGTGTTTAAAGAGTTGGAGAAGGAGTGTTAGAAGGAATTAAAATGTGTTTAACTGATCTGAGAAAAAATATTAATGGGAATTCTACTAATGGAAATTTTACTTGTGGAATCTTGAAATAATCTCTAAGTGCACCTCTACAGTTTTTGACTGCTGTTTCTTATGTTTTCAGGCATACAAATTGATAGATTTCTACACAACTGTAGGGAAGATCTTTTGTACTAAGTAATCTGAATCTCTTTCTTTACCATTGGGTTTTTTAAAAAATAAAAAAAAAGCCGGGGGGGGGGAAAGGTACTTCAATATAGCTGTATGTAAATCATGCAGTTAGGCACTCAATGTGACATCTACACTTGGAGAAGAAGAAAAAACAAGAATTAAGGGTAGCCAACTCCAAAGGATGCTAGCTAGGACTGAGGGGATTTTTCCTCTCAGTGTTCTTCCTGCTGCTCTGGTGTGAGGTTTAGCAGTTGTCTCATAGTTGCCCTTGTGTGCACAGTCACCAGCACAAACCAGCAGAGAGCAGTGCTTTCACCAGCACTTGGCAAAACCCAAGCGCAAGAAGTTAGGTCCAGTCCTGTTCCTTTTTCCAGCTGGCAAAGACTGACTTTTCCTACTGAAAAATATACATACCTTCACTCTCTTTCTTCATATACACACGGATGTTCACAGATCCCTCAAAGACTTTAAGTCCGTCTAAGAACTGTGCAGGGTTACCCCTTGCCTTGTCACCAACTCAGACCCTGACTAGGTGCATTTCCCCTCCTCCTTGCTGGCTGATCCAGCTTGAAGTTCACTTGTGAATCACACGTGCACCTGTGCAGGACAGAAAGTAGGCTCACATGGAAACTAGTGGGTAGTAAGGTTTAATAAGAAGATAGGGTAGACTACAGTGACCAAGTGAAGGGCTTGAACAGACAAGCAGACTGCCCAGCAGCATGCTTACTCACAGACTTTTTTAAACTCCGCTCCATGCCATTTTCCTACCTCAACAACCTCAGTTCCTCCTTTTCCTCAGCTTTTCCACTTCCACTAAACACCCTATAATGGGTTTTGCACAGTTCCACAGTTCCCTTAAAACATACCATAAGAAGTTTGGTGCAGCCCCACAAGCTTCCTCAAATGTCCCACCCTAAGTGTGCTGTTTCCCATGGGACTCATGATAGTCTCATTTCCCATATCTTTCCAGATACAAGGATCTGTCAGAACCTCCTCTTTATGACCATGTTTGTAGGTTTTCACAGAATCATAGAATCATGGAATCATAGAATGGTTTGGGTTGAAGAGGACCTCAAAAATCATCTAGTTCCAACCCCCCTGCTGTGGGCAGGGACAATCTCCAATAGACCACGGTGCCCAAAGCCCCATCCAACCTGGTCTTAAACACTTCCAGGGATGGGGCCTCCACAGCCTCTCTGGGCAACTTCTTCCAGTGCCTCACCACCCTCACAGTAAAGAATTTCTTTCTAATGTCTAATCTAAATCGACCCTCATTCAGCTTAAGGCCATTACCCCTTGTCCTGTCACTACACTCCCTGATAAACAGTCCCGCTCCAGCTTTCCTGTAGGCCCCCTTCAGGTACTGGAAGGCTGCAATTAGATCTCCCCAGAGCCTTGTCTTCTCCAGGCTGAACAACCCCAACTCTCTCAGCCTGTCCTCATAGGAGAGGTGCTCCAGCCCTCTGATCATCTTTGTAGTCCTCCTCTGCACTCACTTCAACAGCTCAATGTCTTTCTTGTACCGAGGTCCCCAGAGCTGGACGCAGTACTCCAGGTGGGGTCTGACCAGAGCAGAGTAGAGGGGCAGAATCACCTCCCTCGACCTGCTGGTCACGCTGTTTTTGATGCAGCCCAGGACATGGTTAGCTTTCTGGGCTGCAAGCACACATTGCCAGCTCATGTTGAGCATTTCCTCACCCAACACCCCCAAGTCCTTCTCCTCAGGGCTGCTTTCAGTCCTTTGTCTGCCCAGCCTGTAGTTGTGCTTGGGATTGCCCTGACGCACATGCAGGACCTTGCACTCAGCTTTGTTGAACTTCATGAGGTTTGCATGGGCCCACCTCTCAATCCTGTCAAGGTCCCTCTGGATGGCATCCCTTCCCTCCAGTGTGTGTGGCCCACACCACACAGCTTTGTGTTGTGGGAAAACTTGCTGAGGGTGCACTCAATCCCACTGTCCATGTCACCAAGAAAGCAGCACTGATAATAATACTGACCCCTCAGGAACACCACTTGTCACTGATCTCCCCTTGGACATTGACCTGTTCTCTGCAACTCTTTGAGTGCGATCATCCAGCCAATTCCTTATCCATCAAGTGGTCCATCCGTCAAATCCATGTATCTCCAACTTAGAGACAAGGATGTCACGTGGAATAGTATCAAGGGTTTTGCACAAGTCCAGGTAGATGATATCAGTTGCTCTTCCCTTATACATTAACACTGTAACTTTGGTTGAAGGCCATCAAATTTGTCAGGCACGATTTGCCCTTAGTGAAGCCATGCTGGCTGTCACCAATCACCTCCTTATTTTCCATGTATCTGAGCGTAGTCTCCAGGAGGATCTGCTCCATGATCTTGCCTGGCACGGAGGTGAGATTTGCTGGCCTGTAGTTCCCTGGGTCTTCCTTTTATCGCTTTTTAAAAATGGGGGTTATGTTTCCTCTTCTCCAGTCAGTGGGAACTTCACCGGACTGACACAATTTCTCAAACATGATGGAGAGTGGCTTAGCAACTTCATCTGCCAGTTTCCTCAGGACCCGTGGATGCATCTCATCAGGTCCCATGGACTTATGCACCTTTAGGTTCCTTAGATGGTCTCAAACCTGATCTTCTATTGTGGATCATTCTTCATTCTCCCAGTCCCTGCCTTTGCCTTCTGTGACTTTAGTGCAGTGTGGCTAGAGCCCTTGTTGGTGAAGACTGAGGCAAAAAAGTCATTGCGTACCTCAGCCTTCTCCATATCCTGGGTAACCAGGTCTCCCATATCATTCTGGAAGTGGCCCACATTTTTCCTAGTCTTCCTTTTATCACTGACATACCTGTAGAAGCTTTGCCTATTGCCCTTGACAGCCCAGACAGATTTAATTCTATCAGGGCTTTGGCTTTCCTAACCTGATCCCTGGCTGCTCTGGCAATTTCTCTGGACTCCTCCCAGGCTACGTGCCCTTGCTTCCACCCTCCATAGGCTTCCTTTTGATGCTTGACTTTGCCCAGGAGCTCCTTGTTCATCCACGGGGGCCTCTTGGTGGTTTTGCCTGACTTCCTCTTCGTTGAGATGCATCGCTCCTGAGCTTGGAGGAGGTGATCCTTGAATACTAACCAGCTTTCTTGGGCCCCTCTTCCCTCCAGGACTTTGTCTTATGTTACTCCACCAAGCAGACCCCTGAAGAGGCCAGACTCTGCTCTCCTGCAGTCCAGGGTAGTGAGCTTGCTGTGCGCTCTCCTCACTGCCCTGAGGATCTTGAACTCCACCATTTCCTGGTCACTGCAGCCAAGGCTGCCCTTGAGCTTCACATCCCCTACCAGGCCCTCCTTGTTGGTGAGAACAAGGTCCAGCATGGCACCTCTCCTCATGGGCTCCTCTGTCACTCGGAGAAGAAAGTTGTCATCAACACATTCCAGGAACTTCCTGGACTGCTCTGCTCTGCTTTGCTGTCTAGTGACCCATCACTCTGTGACCTAAGAGCTCTGTTCTTTGCTACAGTTTCTTTTATCTCCCATTCCATAGGGTTTGTGAATCCTGGTTTATTTCATTACTTTTCCTGTATTTTTTGGTAGTCTTTTAAACTGAATATTAACCACATACTCTCAGAAAGCAGATATGCTTCCATTATGCTTATCCTTACAATAAGGATTAAGAAAAAGCTAAGAAAAAAATCTGAAATACTGCAAATAATTAGAGGGATGTTGTCCTGGTTCTGGCAAGGATCGAGTTAATTTCACAAAGAGCCAGGACAGGTGAGCCAAGCTGGCCAGGGGCTATTCCATACCATGTGACATCATGCTCACCATAAAAGGGGGCTAGTCGGGCAGGGGCGGGTTGGGGGTGGCTCCGGGACAGGCTGAGCGTCCGGTCGGTCGGTCGGTCGGTCGGTCGGTCGGTCGGTCGGTCGGTCGGTCGGTCGGTCGGTCGGTCGGTCGGTCGGTCGGGTAAATTGTTCTTTGTTATCACCCATTGTTATATCTGTTATCAGTACTGTTGTTGATTGTTTCCCTCTCCCTTGCTGTCCCAGTAAACTGCCCTTATCCCAACCCTCGAGACTTTGCCGTTGTTTTTTTTTTTTCTGTTCTCCTCCCCATCCCGCCGGGGGAGGGGTGAGTGAGTAGTGCGTGGCACCCAGCTACCGGCTGGGGCTAAACCACGTCAGATGTATAAAAAAAAAAAATACTAAATCTCAATTAATTGCTTAAAAATTAAATACAAGTGGATAGGCAGAGGAGTATAGAGTAAAGATATAAAACAGTCAGTGAAGAGCAGTAGTCCTTAAAGATACAGGGAAGACTGGAAATGACAGTTTTGGCCACCTTCCTTCTTTTTCCTCATATTTTTCTCTCACTGATACTCATTTTCTGGTTTACTTAGATGCTCCTAGCTCTAAGTCTGCAGTAGGATTGTTCTGAAGTCGAATTATTGGGGCTGAAAGAATTGCTTGGAAGATTAATTCAAAATAACATATGAATTACCTTCAAAAGATAAAGATAATTCTTGATCTTTCTCAGCATGATAACTATAAGAATACATAGTGATATCACTGGGATTTCACTGCATTTACTGCTTCTTCTTAATGGACTTGTTGCATTTCTCTTCACTTTTCACATTCCTACTGGCACTGAAATTTTAATATTGAGATTTTAATGGTGTTAAACTGCTGGTAATCTACCGAATAGGATGTAGTTGTCTGTAATTGCCTAGATCTGGTTATAGCGCCATTGATCTTATATTTAATTTTTTTTCTCGTTAGTACCTTCAGGTACATAAATGTCTTCTCAATCTTGTGTATGCCTTCTGACAATCAGATTATCAGCATTTTCATAAAATCTTTAGTATATAGAAAGAATTTTCCTTGATTTCAATCATTTTGCAATTATCTTTATTTTCATAGCCCATGGAAACCACTTCTCCTTTTCAAAATCTCACATCAGTTTTAGATATGAGTCAGATATTTAATTCCCCAGTTGTATTCCAAGTTTTATTCTCACTGAAATTTTTTCAAGAATTCTATCTTATTTTCCCAGAGCCCCATCTCACTGTGGAATATTGTAGGGTCTTTTTTTTTTTTTTTTTTTTTACCCTTCCATTCCTTCCATGAAATGATTCTGATAACTGGAATTTTCTTGAGATACTGAGATTCATTTATGGACTCTTTTGATGGTAAGTGTTTTGGGTAATACAAACAGACACAGTAAACTTGCTCCCATTTCCTTTATCGTAGTTTTTCTTCCAAGTTTTTCCTTGGCAACCAGCTTGAAAGTTCCCAAATGCCCATCACAGTCTTGTAACTTTCTCATATTTTTGAAAATTTCAGACATTCTCTTTTTACATTGTTTCTTTCTCTATGCCAAGTGTATTTATTCAGGTAAAGATATTGCACTAATTTCTTAGCTCCAAAGTTTAGATAAGTAGAAAGTACTTGCATTTAGGATTTACTTTTCAGTTGTTTAGCTTAGCATTAGTTCTCCTGATAGGTGGGTCTTTCCAGCCCGTGGAAACATGTGCTTCTACCATGTTAAAGACATGCAGTTTGTAGCAAGGAGTTCTCCTTTATTAGATGCCTTTTTGTCAAAAGCTGGGACACTAGAATGTTGCGGCTCAAACAGTAGTATGGGCTTGATGGGCAAACTGGGTTTGGAGACTGTTATTTGTGCTACAGATAATACAAAATAATGTCTCCTTTGCGGCTCTATAATGAAGAATAGTAATGAGTGTCATTTCTCCAAATAACGAAAGTTTTAAAAATCAGTAATTCTGACTTTTCTATCTGTTTTCAAACATTCTGTAGTACTGTAAACACTGAATTAAATTTAGCCCTCAACACCATCTTAATAGGCAATCTTATTCATACAAGAGCATTTATCAAAATTCAAGGTGCAGTATGTAATGTTTCCATGCTATGCAACCACAGCTGGTACACGTGGCTATAATTTACACTTCCCTTTATAAGTAGGAGGATCCTCTGTTGACAGTAAGCAATATTATTGTTCTACTCTGATCATGTTAGAAAGGTTTTGGCACAAGTTTTAATGGAAAAAAAGGATCACTAGACATGTACTGCAAAACCAGAGGATGTCTTATAATAACATGTGTGAATTTGTCTCTTTTCCATATGGCTCTGTTTCTTTTATCATAATATATTAGAAATAGACATTGGATTAAATTAATACAAACAAAGGAATTGGAATATTCAAATATAATCAATATGAGGATTATAAAGCCTCTTTAAATGTCTTGATCAAAGCTTCTGTCAAGTTCAGATGTTATGTTCATGGGCTATGTACATGATATTAGAACCATCTTCCACCTAAACAGTCAGGAAAATTAAAACTTGACTGTGAGTAAGGAAGTGCTGTTAGTCCTCTTTCCAATGCATTCCTGACTTAATAGAGGTACATATTGATTGAGAATTCAGGTTCTCAGCAGCCATGAGATACAATACTCACACAAGATTGCCTAGGTTTAAACTACCAAAACTTGCACTACTAGATCAAATATGAAATTCAATAAGGGCAAGTGTAGGGTCCTGCACCTAGGGAAGAACAACGCTAGGCACCAGTACAGGTTAGGGATTGACCTGCTGGGAAGCAGCTCTGCAGAGAAGGACCTGGGAGTCCTGGTGGACAACAAGCTCTCCGTGAGCCAAGCAATGTACCCTCACGGCCAAGAAGGCCAATGGTATCCTGGGGTGCATTAAGAAGAGCGTGGCCAGCAGGTTGAGGAGGTTATCCTCCCCCTCTACTCTGCCCTGGTGAGGCCACATCTGGAGTACTGTGTCCAGTTCTGGGCTCCCCAGTTGAAGAAAGACAGGGAACTACCGGAGAGAGTCCAGCAGAGGGCAACAAAGATGATCGGAGGACTGGAGCATCTCTCGTATGAGGAAAGACTGAGAGAGCTGTTTAGTCTGGAGAAGAGAAGACTTGAGAGGGGATCTTATCATCACTTATCAATATCTAAAGGGTGGATGTCAAGAAGATGGTGCCAGACTCTTCTCAATGGTGCCCAGTGACAGGAGAAGGGGCAATGGGCACAAACTGGAACACAGGAAGTTCCATCTCAATATGAGGAAAAACTTCTTCACTTTGAGGGTGCCAGAGCCATGGAACAGGCTGCCCAGAGAGGTTGTGGGAGTCTCCTCTGGAGATATTAAAAACCTGCCTGGATGCAGTCCTGTGCAACATGGTCTAGGTGATCCTGCTCTAGCAGGGGGGTTGGACTAGATGATCTCTAGAGGCCCCTTCCAACCGCTATCGTTCTGTGAATCTGTGAATCCATGAAATAAAGTATAGTAAAGAAAACTGTAGGCAAACTAGAAAAACTGGGAAATGTTGTGGCATATATGATCAAAAAGATGCAATGAATCTCTGGTTTCTCATTTTTTTTATGGTTTTATAAAAGACGAAATCTTAAAACATGATTCAGTGTTCTCAGTGTGATTAAAGGTCTCCTACTGACCTGGAAAACATTACATGATCCATATGGACTCAAAACACCGACAAATAAACATTGGTCATTCTGTTTAGTATTTTTACTCCCATTCTCAAGTTAAGAAATTATTTATCACATTAAAAACAGCAGCAAGCTATTCTACTCCAGTTCCTCTCTGCAAGTGATCTGTCATAGAAAGCAAACATTTTAGCTAATTGTATTTACAACTATATTTGTTTTCAGTTCTTCTACATTTCCAAGACAGTAATTTTGTTGCAATCAAGACAACTCATTTTTAGAAAGTAAAAGTTTCTTTTCCTTGCTTTGATCATGTAAAATGTACTTTACACATACTTCTGTTTAATGGAAAAGTTTGTTTTACCTCTGTGTTCTATGTCTTGCTATATGGAAATATGTGTTCGCTATCTCAGAATGGGATTCAGATTTTTATAGTCAAAGGTTAAGAAGAACACTAGCCTCATTTTTCTGAGCAGAATGATTTGGAAGAACAAAATGGGGTTTGTTTTCCTAGTTAATAGGAAGCATGGATTAAGACCAAATTATTCCACTACAACTATTTTTAACACAGCACTTCACAAACTAAGGGAAGAAGACCATGGCTTCTCAGACGTCAGTTGCTACTACTTAGCTTCTCAGCAGGATGGGAAATAATCATCACAACAAATGCCTATGAAGCTGCAGCAGTTCCTGGTGGCCAGGGGCACCCTTGTCTCCACTTTCTACCTAGCCAGAACTTTCTCATCAGTGCTCCCTACCTCACCCCTAGCCCAGAGAATTACAGTCATTGTCCTGGATTTCTGCAGCAAAACCCCATGTGGTCTCAAGTTGATAGTAAATTGGGAACGAAAGAATTTATATTTCTTATCAAAAGATATCTGATAATTGGAGTTACTCAAAGGAAGTAAGGCACATCTCTGAAGCCAGGGTGAATACTCATGTTCGCTGTTACTAGAGAAGGAAACATTAATGAGTTGGAAACTGAAGCAATGAAGGTAAAAACCCTAATTATACCACGTAGGAAAGACAAATTGTGACATGTTAATGTCACTTTTTATCCCTATAACGTTTTTTATCTCAGTTGTTAGATTATTTCTTAATTAATTCTTCTTATCCAGGTTTCAAATAAGCAAATTCTTTTTATATATAGACATATTTGAAATAGTTCCCACTTAAGAATTTTCCCTTGCATAAAAAGTTTCAGAAGATTCACACTCCTCCAAAAAAGGGCAGTGACCATGAGAAGGACAAATCACGAGAGCTGTTAATTTATGTGAATATTGCATACAGTTTTACTAAAAATCCCCTGACATGTCTTGCCTCCATTTTCAACCATATATTCAGGAATTGTTCATGCATTCCAGTTAATAACACTTTTGTCTTTTTTTATTCAAAACCTTTGGAACAAAAACAACAGAACAGAATATAAAGACAGTACTTTGTAAAAGAATGATTATATATGAAATAAATTTCTAAAATTTTTAACTAAGTGTCCTACTCAGCGACTGATGGGTTGTGTTACAATAGATAGTATATAGGAAATGTTCTCTACATTACAAAATCAGTCATCTACGTACTATGTTTATTTTGTACTTGTTACTTTTAATCTACTTCAAGGCTAAATTTTAGTGCTGTAATGCTGAAAGTCTTTTGAAAGGGTTTTAAGACTTTCTAGTTTAGTAAGTCACTGTGCCAAATTGTCAAAAGCTGTGGTGGGAACATGATTGAAAGACAATGTCATGGAGTTGTCTCTTTCATGCTCTAGTTTAAGCATCCATTACTGAATATTCTCACAGAGAAAGTACCAGGCTGCAAAGACCTTCTGCTGATTTATTCTCTAACTTTTCTGTCCTTAGATAAATGACTATAGATCCAATATACACACACTGAATATATACAGGAACACACATACATACACTAATGTATAGCAGCATATATGCACTGATTTATCAGCCTTGAAAGGTTTCCATTTACTGATTATAGCATTTTTATAATAGACTGTATGGTGACTTAACCTTAGGTTGCACAGTCTAGCTAGGAGTGTGCATTAAGTGTCTGAAATGTTGCTATAAAAATTATTTCCTTTTTATAAAAGCTTTACAAATTGTAAGAAAATACATAGGCACCTACAATATATTAACGTTATGAAGACATTTTTTTCTTTGCAAGAGATTGTGAGACATTTCAATAATGTAGCCAGTTTATTACTAGAAAAATTGTTCTAATTAACATCTACATTAGTCAGTTGTTTTTATGACACATTTCTACAATATGTACAATGGAGAAGTTAAGCACTGGCACAGGTTTCCCAGACATGTGCAATTTCAGTCGTTGGAGATACCCAGAACTCAAGTGGATGAGGTCCTGAGCAACATGCTCTAACTCTGAAGTTAGCTCTGCTTTGTGCAGGGAATTGGACTATGTAAATCCTTTCCAACCTAAATCTTTCTATCATTCTATTCTAATTAGAAAAGGCCAGATTTTATTAATTTGATCATTTAGTAGACATTCATACAGTAGTTTAGTAATATAGTAGACAAGGGAGTTTAGGTGAAGGTATACCCAGGACTGAAGTTTGTATGTTCTTTTGTAAAATATCATTCATAATTCAGCAGAACCCTATAGGAATAAAAATTAACTTTTTTAAGTTGTGTATTCTGTGAATGTAAGAGATGTGTGGAAGATATGGAAACAACCTAAAGGTATAGAACTTTATTTTTCCTTCATCATCCCCATTGACCTCCTTAAAAAAAAGAAACAAACCAACAAAGCGATAATCCCCCCGGCAAAAAAAGCATAAAAAGAAACCCACAGCATTTTAGAAGGCAAGAAATACTTCCTGAAATAGTCTTTAAGTTAAACTGAGCTATAAAGCTTCAAACTATGCAGTTAGAGTTTTCCATTTAAAAAACCAAAACCCAATGAATTTTACTGCCAGATTGTTTTTCCTAACTTCTTACATCCGTAAGCTACAAAATGTGCCAAATTTTTTGCTGTTTACTTTTTTTTTTTTGCCAGTAATATTTGTATTTTTCATTAAAATAGTAGACTTCATAGACAACAACCTTATTAAACATCCTTTTTCACAGCCTCTCCTGAATAGTCTCTACCATCTGCATTCTTGTATGGCTGGATCCCAGTCTCAATATAATTTGTTGGAGGGAAGAAGAAAGAAAGGCTACAACAGCACCTCAGAGACAATTTCACACATCTGTTCCTGCAGGTGATCTTTCATTCTTTTTCATTTATAATTAATGAAAAATAATGGTGCTGACACAAGTTGATTACTATGAAAAATTACAGTTTATGCTATTCATTATTTTAATGGCAAATTACTTGAGATTTTCAAACACTGTTCCTAGGCAATTAGAAGTGTTCATAAGGAGTTCACCTGTGATTTTTTTTGTTTGTTTGTTTGGTATGAGTTTGCACTCTGTTTAGTGAAGGGAACAGACCATGTTTTTCATTAACAACTGAGGTAACACAACAAGAGATATTAATCACTAGTTCTGTGTCTGAGGGAGGAAAATGAAGAACAAACTGAGCATATGTTGATGTAGCAGAGGTCAATCAACAATACACAAAAATATTCATTATAGTTAAACTTTTCTTAACAGATCTAGAAGAAATATTATTAAAACTTGTCATTTGAATATTATTTAATGTAAGTAATTGGAGACACTGTCATATCTTCTGCAAATTATTAAATTACTTGTTTAAAGAATAGAATTAATATTCTAATTAGTACATGCAAATTAGGAGAATGTTTCTTCTATATCTTACTTTTCTTATGAATACACAAATTTTAAGAGTATACACTATATTTTTTCAGATAATTAAAGATAATGTATGGTTAAAACATACTAATCAAGTCTAATGTGAGTAGGCAAAGGACTATGAAAAATACAATATATTTAGAGTCAATAATAGCTGAGAATGGATTGCTTTGCATTTTGTTTAAAAAACTGAATTAATGAGAAATAGTATTCCTTTTACTGCATGTCACTGGTGTATACTATGAAGAATGCATGGATTAACACAAAAATTAGCTCAAGAAGTGCTGTTAAACCTGTTTATCTTTCATCTAATTAGCTTTTAGGCAGATTAAATCCTACTTCATTATTCAACAACCTACTGCTATGTTAACCTTATAGAAATCATATCAGTCTCAGTACAAGGATTATCATGAATCACAGAACACAAATTTTAAAACAGCACTTCAATATACATCAAGCATCTGATCCCAAAAACAAAGCCACAGTGCCAGGATAAGATTTTACAACAAAAAAGAAATCACAGGAACCATAAAAAATACAAAGTAGTACATGGAAGAAAAAAAAAAAAAGAACCTAGATTTTGATACTTTGAAAATACTGTAGACAGCATTAAGTGCCATGATTTCCATAGATATGTTACTCCTTGCTGGAGTACATCAATCGAGTACCTCAGTCTGATACAGAAGTACATAGGAAAAGACAGAAATTTCTAAAAGATCTCAAACACAGGAGAAAATAACCTGTCAGAAATTTCCTCACTTTCATGCATTTACTCAATTACATTTCTCTTGGAATGTAAAAATGCATTATCTGACAACTTTTACACCATATATAGAATATCTTTTATTATTCAGAAGCTAGGTTTTATTATTATTATTATTTATTTATGCATTATAAATGAATATGGGGAAAAGCCAGGATGTCTGTTAGATCACAAGCAAACTGCAGATTTATCAGTGTTCTTACTGTAAACTTGTAGCATTGCTACTAAGCATTTCAGGAGCAAACATCCACAAACTCTAAATAGATTGTGTTTTGTGATGCAAACAGACACTTAATAGGGACTACTCCAATACCGCTGAACGAATTTTCATTTAAAGCTAATAAAGACATGACCCAGGATCTTCAAAGCTTGAAGTCTGTTATCTAGACATTAACCAACTGTTCCTCTACTTCTCTGTTGCTTACTTACATTTTATGTAATAGATTAAATTCAAGAGAGATATTTCCCCTCCCCCAAAAGTACATTTACTTAGATACTCTAGCTTCTAAGCTCCAAAGGAAGAACTCTGGGCTATTTGACACTAGCTATAAAACCAGTTGCAGAAAGAATCTATCAGTGCTGAGAAAATTATCTTGGTGCTATAAGGCATTTGTAGGTTAAGTCAAGGAGATGACAAAGAGATAGTCTCATCAACCACCAAAATATTGTAAGATTCAAAGGCATTTTACTAGCCTACAAGTATATGCTTTAAGAAATACTGTGACTATCAAGAGCATGTGTTATCACATTAATAAATACAGTGTCTTTTGCATTATTGTTCCTTATGGTAACTAAGTCTGTGAGGCCTATGACCTGTGGAAAATGGTATGTATGTTTTCGAAGTGTGGGGAAAGGATGTCTGCACTTGTAGAAAAGCTTTTTAAAAGTTTCCTTGTGAAAAGTTTGTGGTTTTCTTTTCTTTTAGCCTGAATCTGTAGTTGAAATATCTTCCACTCTTGTTTTATCACTCTCATATTAAAAAAAAAAAAAAAAATTAAATATGTAAATCTGTGCAGCTCTGAGATACTTCCCTTCCTGTGCCATAGCAGCAAACATCAATGAATTTGTCTACACTAATCACTTATATTTTAAACTTGTGTACTTGTAAGGTAGAAACATAGCTGCATGTATTCTGAAAATATTGGACCAGAATCTCACTGGGTTTGAACTGACATAATTCCACTGTAGCCAGCAGATATTCAATAATTTGCAGAATAATTTTGACATCATAACTCCTTGATTCTGGAGTTATCCAATTTAGTGAAATAAAAATAGATATCACATTGCATTCTGAATATGTATATAGATTTCCAGGACACCTAGAAAGTTGCCAGTAATACTACTCAAGTACAACTGCTTTAACAAATATGCATAGGGAAAATAATCTTAAATTCTCTTGTGCACAAAATAAAGAAATGTTTCACAGTGTAGAATTACTAGTGTTCAAGCTTCATGTTAAGCAACTGACTGCCCAACTCTAGTGAATAAGAAGTATGTTTAGTCTACTTGATTTTCTCTTTGATGTCTTCTTATTTTTTTACTTGCTGAAATTACTGTGAATTTTATTCATAGTGAACCATATCATGACATCAATTTTTAAAAAGGTCTTTCTAGTGCCTTCCAAGATTCATTAAAGACTGGTAACACAATATGGCTTAGATTTTTCAGTTGCAAATCAAAGAAGGAGTGGAACCTAGGCCTAAAGGTTGAATTTGCTGGTAGTTAAAGATTGTATTTACAATAAAAGATTCAAAGAAGGAATAATGTGAGTTGAAGAAAAGAAAAATAAGGTGAAAGGGTGGGAAAATGGCCTTTTCTACTGTGGATAGTAGGAGAATGAAAAAAAAAAGGCTGAAAAATATCATTCATATCTTCCTTTTTGCATGATAAAAACATTTATATCACATTGTAATAGCATAACAATTTCAGCTCTATATTGTCAGGGAAGTTCCTATAGGATGCAGTCACAATAATACATTCTACATATGGGATAGGCATCCTTTTTCCTATGTGAATAGAGATTCTGATGTGGTAGGAGAACTTCAATGAGTTTCAAACTGCTATTCTGTGTAAAAAACATAATGTAGTCAAACTAATTTGACAGAAATCATAGAATCATAGAATCATAGAATCATAGAATCATAGAATGGTTTGGGTTGGAATGGACCTCAAAGATCATCTAGTTCCAGCCCCCCTGCCATGGGCAGGGACAATCTCCACTAGACCACGGTGCCCAAAGCCCCATCCAACCTGGTCTTACTTCCAGGGATGGGGCCTCCACAGCCTCTCTGGGCAACCTGTTCCAGTGCCTCACCACCCTCACAGTAAAGAATTTCTTTCTAATGTCTAATCTAAATCGACCCTCATTCAGCTTAAACCCATTACCCCTTGTCCAATCACTACACTCCCTGATAAACAGTCCCTCTCCATCTTTCCCGTAGGCCCCCTTCAGGTACTGGTAAGCCGCAATTAGATCTCCCGAGAGCCTTCTTTTCTCCAGGCTGAACAATCCTAATAGCCTGTTGTCATAGGAGAGGTGCTCCATCCCTCCAATAAGCTTATGTAATTTTTTTATTGTCACTGATTAAATCATTCACAGATTTGATACTTGTAGATGCACGGACTGAATTAGTGATGTAAATCATCATAATCTGTGGTAAAAGAAGATCCATGTCTTATCTTTTGTCTGAAGTCTTCCTGAGCTGACCTCCAGCTCAAGTCATATCACATGTATTTATCATACTCAATCCATGGTTGAATGAAGATGAAAATATGTCTTGTGTTGAATAAATTCATGGTTAACTTTTAAGGATTTTACTGGAAATTAAATACTAATGTTCCTTTTTATAAACACATACATACAAGTATATATATCTTTCTGTCTATCTTACAGAATGATGAAGAATGTTATGGTGTTGGATATGTAACTTAACATGAGCAATATATGATCTACTTCACCCCTGCTCTGTCAACTCTAGAATTCGTTGTCTTTTTTTCCTTCTAAAAGTTGAGGGAACCTATTTACCAGTACAGATTTAAAACAGTTATTGACAGTGGTCATGCAATCAAACAACATATATTAAACTTTTAATTGCCATTATGACAACTACAGTATAGTAAAACCAAACCTCCCTCCACTTTTGAAAAGACTTTTGAAGCCTTTGAAAAGGCTTTCAAATGAAAGAAAAGAAAGAAAAGGTGGTAAGAACCACCTCAGAAGGCTAAAGCAGAGCATTCAGACAGGGCTACCTTACATAAACGCAAAGTTAAATTGAATTAGAACATGTTCTGCTCCGCATTTTACTTTAGCTTCTCCAAAGTTTTGTATCGCATGTACATTCATTGTTTTGCAATTGTGTTCTTATGAAAAAATTACTGAAATTTTAAACTGCAATATATATTTCAGCATTGATATAAGTAGACTTCTAATGTATTTTACATATAAACACACTCAATAGAATTTTCTCTGAGGGAGCTCTGAGTCACCAACCAAGTAAGGCCCAACTGTGCTGCCAAACTTTGTCATACGGTCTTGATATTTATACAGTAAGAAAGTATGGAATAGTTCCAAATAGGATCCATTGACTTTTATATTGCTGTGATTTTTTTATCAATAGTTGTAATGAGTATCTTAAACCTGTTAGTGTAGGAGCAACAGAAGACAATCACAAAGGATAACATGCATATATTTTTTAAAAAGTTTGATAGAATGAAAAACTTACATGAGTGGTTTCAAAAAGCATTTATAGAGTATGACCCACAGATTATAATAAAGTTCAATTCATAGTTTGTATGTAATATATTTTATTGGGCAAAATTTTACAAAGTAACTTCTAATATTTCATTTGAGAATGTCTTAGACGTCCACATAAAATCTTGTTACTAAAGGCAATAATAAAGACGATTTGGCACTCACCACCGTGTGGCTATTTCACAGTTACTTGCACATTTAAAATTATTTACCAAAATAACTGGACAATGAATAATAAGATCTAAAAATCTAGTCATATGATTGACTTTTAGAAATGAAAATGTCAGACAACTGTAATGCTGCACCTAATGATTGCAGATGAATGGCTTCATTAACTGGTAATAGACCAAAAATAATAAGTCAGTCCCTTATTTATATACATTTTACGATGACATGAGAGATTCAAGAAGCTGAAAGTACCTCCTGTTTTAGACTTATATTAATTATGCCAGGAATTTGGAGAAATATTGAGACATTTAATGTGTTCTGCCCAATTACGATGGAAAATGAACAAACAAGCAAACCAATTTTGTCCAGTTTGGTGGCCTCTGCACATCCTGGGCTTTGGCACATGTAGAATGTATGTAGGATAGGCTGGAGGAACAAAAGCCTGCCTCCAGTGGGTAATGGAACAGGGATCTTCATACTTGAATCTAAGGTTCAGCACTTCAAACCTATAAGGCCTAAGATAAGATGATTAGGCATCTGGAGTGAAAGATATCTGAGCAAGCACAATTCTAGCATATATCTACATCTGTAGAATAACCTCTAGCTATTCAGCTTTTGCTCCCCAAATAGTCCAAGAACAGAAGCAGGCATTTTTAGTGTGTGATTTATCTCATCCTAATGTAATTGTCTAATATAGGTCAAAGAAGATGTGCCCTAGAAGTTCATGATTTCCCCCTGTGGATTAGAAAGTGTAAGGTAAATAAATCAGAGATTCAATGTAGAGGCTTGTATTGTAGATGCCAAAAGGTAGGTGAGATGAATCCCTCTTCATCTGGTGAAAAGGCTTCATAGCCCTGCTATAAATTGAGACAGAGGCACCAGCGTCAGAAAGAAACCTGAGACAGACTATTTATGATTGCTAGGAAAGATTATCTATCAGCTGAAAGAATGTGTCCTGCCCTCTACCTGTCTGCAGTCTGCACAAGACATGAGCCATCATCAGTCACAGTAGGTTAACAGCTGGCTGAACAGTTAAGTCCTTTTCCTCCCCTTACCCTCACTTAGAATAACATCTTTTCTCTGCTGTCTCTCCACTTCGGTGAGAGAACAAGGTACAATCAAGGACTGACATTCCTTTCTTGCCCTACCTAAACTCACAAAACACTGTTTAAACTAACCTGGCTTATTCTGGCAGTCAAAATAAGAAGGGCTTAGATGAGCAGCAGACCTAGCAGACCAATTAGGAATTCACAGGTAGGAAGTGACAGGTAGCTAGAAGAGGAGGCATAGTCAAATCCCTCTTAAACACATTTGGATAAAAGAGCAGTGAATTCATGCTTAATGTCTTGCATGCAATAAATTGAATCCCTGGCTGAGTTATATGCAGGCTGAAATTCTCTGCTAAACTGGAATCTAAATGAAATTTTGGGACTCAATTTGAAAAAAAAAAAAAATCTTGTGGAATTTCCATTTGATAATTTAAAGGCTTTCTGGCTGGTGAATCCCATTTTAAACTTGCATTTTGATATTTTCTTCAAAACACAAAAATGTGACTTCCTAATGCCACCTAAGCCAAGGAATGGATTATAATTACTTGGATTTGTGTGGCCTGATACAACTTGGCTTTCATTCAGTCCGCATGTTTGTTCTGTTCTGGTCTACAGTTCAGCTTAAGTTTGATGTATCATATTAATTTATTTTGTAGGAGTTGATCAATTAACTTGAGAAAACTCTGTGTTGTGTTGATTCAATCATATAACAAGCATAATTTAATCCAAATCGTGTATCAGACATTGATTTTGCCCAACTGCTCTGTAGAATTAGTGTCACTAAAGGATGCAACCAAGCTGAACGAACAATACTAAGCATTTCTGCAATTTATCTCTTGCTGTAATGAACAGTAAATGATATAATGACCAACAAGATTAATGATAAAATAAACATGCTAGTTAGATTCACTCCACAGAAGTCCAATTCAAGACAGTGCCTTGTAATCAATAATCTGGGACTTATAACAAGTAGGAATGTTAATATAAATATGGACTCATTAACTGAATATGAAAAATGTATTTATGCAGTAGTTATACTTTTAGTTATATAAATTCTAAGTGTTTCCAGAATTAGTGCTGCTAGTGTGAATGTCAATAGCTGCTCTGGAAAAAAAATACAAAACACAGAATATTTCAGATGCTTCTTTCATTAACTAGGAGATTAATTTATAAAAACTTAATTGAAGTTGCTCCACATCCCAATTGTTGGCAAAGAATCAACAATACAAAATTTTTTTAATTATTTCATATTGAAATTAATGTACCTACCAATCACATGCAGCTTTCAGACACTGGTGTGGTGAGTACAAGAAACTGAACCAGTATAAAAGGAAACAAACTAGAACGGTTTAGGAGAAGAAAAGTTTAGAAATGTCTTCTGTCTTATTTTCCACCAGATCTGGTGAACAGTGAAAAATCTTGTTGACTCCTTGATAACTGCTCAAATTTCCACTGAGGCAAGAGGGAAAAGAAGCTCCCTTGGTGCTTACTGAACTGATTGTTGAAGGATTCAAATATCCCAGAATGCCCAAACTGATCAACTTTACCCCTCATCTCCCTTCAATAAACATTTTAGCATTTTAATATCTAATGATACAGTGTCTATTTTCAACAACAGCAGTTTAAACAAAGGTCTTCTACCTGACCTCACTGCAATGTGTCAAAATTTGACTTGCTCATAGCAGTAAGGTTGAGTATAGACCTTTCCAAATTTTCTCTCAGTAATAAAATAATCCTCTGCACTAGTTTTTAAATGTAACAAATAATTCAATTTTTGTCATGATATTTTTCTTCTTAACTCTAAATTGTAAATTAAAAGAGAATAGTTTTGTCTTGCATTAATGGGAAATCAAAGAATGAGAGAGAGAAAACTTTTAAAGGAAAAAGTCCACAGCTGTTAAGAGATTTCCCCCCCCCCCCATACTGCATCCATGATGGCAAGCTTAATCTTTTCAGACCTAAGCCTGAATCCTTGAGAGTTCAAGACACTGAAGATGCACGCTTAAAGAGCTGAAGGAGCTGAGTGAGCTGTTGGTTGTGACCTGTGCAAGAAGGAACTGGAAGTTACAGAAAGAATAAAAACAGAGATACCAAATCATGCTGTTTGTCCTTCCCAGAGGCAGAGATTGAGCAGAATTTTTGAAGGCTAAATGGAAGGGTAAAGGCCTGAAATAAGAACATGATGTGGCTTGGAAGAAAGGAAGATGCTCCTGATAGAAATTTTCTTGGATTTTCTCAGAAAGGAGTAAAGGTAAAAAAACTGTCCCACTTGGGGAATAGGATCAAAATTTTGGGCTTCTTTTAACTACCTTTTATTTAGGGTAGTAGAACACAACAGAACAGAATAGAATACACTACAATACAATGCAGTACAATACAGTACAATATAGTATGATACAATAGAACCACAGAATCATTACATTTGGAAAAGACCAAGATGATGAAGTCCAACCGTAAACATAACACTGCCAACTCCACCACCAAATTATGTCCTTAAGCATCACGTCTACATGGATTTAATTACCTCCGGGGATGGTGACTCAAGCACTTCCCTGGGCACCCTGTCCCAGTGCTTGACAACCCTTTTAGTGAATAAATCATAGAAATGTAGAATACTTTACGGTGGAAGAGACGTTAAAGATCATCTAGTTCCAACCCCCCTGCTGTGGGCAGGGACAATCTCCAATAGACCACGGTGCCCAAAGCCCCATCCAACCTGGTCTTAAACACTTCCAGGGATGGGGCCTCCACAGCCTCTCTGGGCAACTTCTTCCAGTGCCTCACCACCCTCACAGTAAAGAATTTCTTTCTAATGTCTAATCTAAATCGACCCTCATTCAGCTTAAGGCCATTACCCCTTGTCCTGTCACTACACTCCCTGATAAACAGTCCCTCTCCAGCTTTCCTGTAGGCCCCCTTCAGGTACTGGAAGGCTGCAATTAGATCTCCCCAGAGCCTTGTCTTCTCCAGGCTGAACAACCCCAACTCTCTCAGCCTGTCCTCATAGGAGAGGTGCTCCAGCCCTCTGATCATCTTTGTAGTCCTCCTCTGCACTCACTTCAACAGCTCAATGTCTTTCTTGTACCGAGGTCCCCAGAGCTGGACGCAGTACTCCAGGTGGGGTCTGACCAGAGCAGAGTAGAGGGGCAGAATCACCTCCCTCGACCTGCTGGTCACGCTGTTTTTGATGCAGCCCAGGACATGGTTAGCTTTCTGGGCTGCAAGCACACATTGCCAGCTCATGTTGAGCATTTCCTCACCCAACACCCCCAAGTCCTTCTCCTCAGGGCTGCTTTCAGTCCTTTGTCTGCCCAGCCTGTAGTTGTGCTTGGGATTGCCCTGACGCACATGCAGGACCTTGCACTCAGCTTTGTTGAACTTCATGAGGTTTGCATGGGCCCACCTCTCAATCCTGTCAAGGTCCCTCTGGATGGCATCCCTTCCCTCCAGTGTGTGTGGCCCACACCACACAGCTTTGTGTTGTGGGAAAACTTGCTGAGGGTGCACTCAATCCCACTGTCCATGTCACCAAGAAAGCAGCACTGATAATAATACTGACCCCTCAGGAACACCACTTGTCACTGATCTCCCCTTGGACATTGACCTGTTCTCTGCAACTCTTTGAGTGCGATCATCCAGCCAATTCCTTATCCATCAAGTGGTCCATCCGTCAAATCCATGTATCTCCAACTTAGAGACAAGGATGTCACGTGGAATAGTATCAAGGGTTTTGCACAAGTCCAGGTAGATGATATCAGTTGCTCTTCCCTTATACATTAACACTGTAACTTTGGTTGAAGGCCATCAAATTTGTCAGGCACGATTTGCCCTTAGTGAAGCCATGCTGGCTGTCACCAATCACCTCCTTATTTTCCATGTATCTGAGCGTAGTCTCCAGGAGGATCTGCTCCATGATCTTGCCTGGCACGGAGGTGAGATTTGCTGGCCTGTAGTTCCCTGGGTCTTCCTTTTATCGCTTTTTAAAAATGGGGGTTATGTTTCCTCTTCTCCAGTCAGTGGGAACTTCACCGGACTGACACAATTTCTCAAACATGATGGAGAGTGGCTTAGCAACTTCATCTGCCAGTTTCCTCAGGACCCGTGGATGCATCTCATCAGGTCCCATGGACTTATGCACCTTTAGGTTCCTTAGATGGTCTCAAACCTGATCTTCTATTGTGGATCATTCTTCATTCTCCCAGTCCCTGCCTTTGCCTTCTGTGACTTTAGTGCAGTGTGGCTAGAGCCCTTGTTGGTGAAGACTGAGGCAAAAAAGTCATTGCGTACCTCAGCCTTCTCCATATCCTGGGTAACCAGGTCTCCCATATCATTCTGGAAGTGGCCCACATTTTTCCTAGTCTTCCTTTTATCACTGACATACCTGTAGAAGCTTTGCCTATTGCCCTTGACAGCCCAGACAGATTTAATTCTATCAGGGCTTTGGCTTTCCTAACCTGATCCCTGGCTGCTCTGGCAATTTCTCTGGACTCCTCCCAGGCTACGTGCCCTTGCTTCCACCCTCCATAGGCTTCCTTTTGATGCTTGACTTTGCCCAGGAGCTCCTTGTTCATCCACAGGGGCCTCTTGGTGGTTTTGCCTGACTTCCTCTTCGTTGAGATGCATCGCTCCTGAGCTTGGAGGAGGTGATCCTTGAATACTAACCAGCTTTCTTGGGCCCCTCTTCCCTCCAGGACTTTGTCTTATGTTACTCCACCAAGCAGACCCCTGAAGAGGCCAGACTCTGCTCTCCTGCAGTCCAGGGTAGTGAGCTTGCTGTGCGCTCTCCTCACTGCCCTGAGGATCTTGAACTCCACCATTTCCTGGTCACTGCAGCCAAGGCTGCCCTTGAGCTTCACATCCCCTACCAGGCCCTCCTTGTTGGTGAGAACAAGGTCCAGCACGGCACCTCTCCTCATGGGCTCCTCTGTCACTCGGAGAAGAAAGTTGTCATCAACACATTCCAGGAACTTCCTGGATTGCTTATGCCCTGCTGTGTTGTCCTTGCAACTGATATCGGGATGGTTGAAGTCCCCCATGAGGTCCAGGGCTTGTGAATGTGAGGCTGCTTCTATCTGTCTATAGAAGGCCTCATCTGCTCGGTCTTTCTGGTTGGGTGGCCTGTAGCAGACCCCTGCTATAATGTCCCCTGTTCCTGCCCTCCCTTTAATCCTGACCCACAAAGTCTTGGCTGGCTCCTCATCCATTCCCAGGTGGAGATCCATGCACTCCAGCTGGTCATTGATATAGAGGGCAACACACCCCTCCTCATCTGCCCTGCTTATCCTTCTTAAAAAGCCTGTATCCTTCCATTCCAAACTTCCAGTCACAGGAGTCATTCTACCTCATCTCCGTGATGCTGATGAGATCACAGCCTTGCAGGCATGCGCACGTCTCTAACACCTATTATTTACTCCCATGTTACATGTGTTTGCATAGAGGCATTTAAGTTGGGTCCCTGATGAAGCTGACTTACTGGCTGGAATTCCTTTGACATACTTCACTGGTGTTTCCCATTTCGTTCTTATTACCTCAGTAGGCCTTTTATCATCTCTGTAAGACTTCAAGTGTGCTACAGCGTATATCTGGCACGTCTCTGAGAAACAGGCTGAGGAGCCTTGCTAGCATCCCATCCCATCAACCTTTGAGTATCATCCCACAGCTTGTTGCAGGCAAGCCTGTTATTATCCTCCCCCCGCTTCAAGCTTAGTTTAAAGCTCTGTCAATGAGCCTCGCTAGGTCCTGGACAAAGATCCTTTCTCCTCTTTGAGAGAGGTGAATCCCATCTGACAGCAGCAAGCCTGGTGCTGTGTAGGCCATCCCATCATCAAAAAATCCAAAGTTGTGGTGGTGACACCAGCCATGGAGCCATGCATTGATAGACTGGTTCCATCTGTTTCTCCCAATGTTGCAGCCCACAACTGGAAGAAGAGAGGAAAAAATAACCTGTGCAGCAGATTCCCTCAGCAGCTGTCCCAAGGTCCTGAAGTCGCTTTTGATTGCTCTTGGACTAGGCATTGCGGCTTCATCACCACCCACATGGAAGAGAAGTAATGGTTAATAATCTGAGGGCTGTACCAGGCTAGGAATTTTCCTAATGATGTCCTTAACCCGGGCCCCAGGGAGGCAGCAGACTTCTCTAAGAGGAGGGTTTATCCAGCATATTGGACTCTCTGTTCCCCTCAGAAGGGAGTCGCCTACAAATATAACCTGCCTGTTCTTCCTTGTGGAGGTAGTCACAATAGGGGAGGTGGGACTTCCTGACCTTGGCAACACCTCTGGTGTAGATGGACCATCATTCATATCCTCCATTGACTGGCCTTCCACATCCAGAGCCCTCATGCCTGTTGTACGGAGGCATCTAGGAGGGAGAGGTGGGCAAGGAGGAGGTTCACCTGCTACCTTGAGTATGACTTGCTTCCATTCACTCCTTTAAGGTATGGATTTCATCCTGGTGGGGGGATGATACACGGTCCCCTTGATCTTGGGTTTTATCTGGTGTCTGTCCCTGTTTCTCAGGGAGGGTAGAGCTTGGCTCCACCAGTCTATCTCTTTCTCAGCCTCCCTGATGCTCCTTAACCTTTCTACTTCCCCTCATAGATCTGCCACCAGGCTGAGGAGATTGTCCACCTGGTCACACCTCACACAGCTGTTCTCACATGAATACCATCCATTCCCAGTGACAGACTCTGGCACTCTTTGCAGCCTGAGACCTGGGTGGCTGTATGTTTTCACAAGTGCTCTTTCTGGGTTGCCCCATCCATTCTGGTGAGGACAGAAGACAGAGCCTCCTGTCTGGGTGGATACCATGGCTAAGCTCTTTCTGAGAGGGTGAAGACCACCAATTGAACTCATCTCTTGAGCTGGTAGGGTGACTAGGCCCTCCCTGCATGCCCTCCCACACAAACTGCCACACAAACTCTCACGCCACGCCCTGGCTGATGCACCACACTGTTTGCCTGCTCTGTTCACGGCACTCTGGGTTGCTAGCGCTCCCCAGGCTGCTTTTTATAGGCATGGGGGGGTGGCTACCATTGCTCTAGCAATGCCCAGGCCTTGTCAGCAGCTCCCGTGAGAGCAGCTGTCTCCTGGCTCATGTCTCCACTCCCCTTGCGTTTCCCTTCATCAGGAAAACCCTCTGTGCGCCCCGACACCTGTCACTCCACTGCAGGTCAGGCCAGCACCAGAGCCGTTCCCCTTGGTGACTAACTCACCCAATATCCAATCTAAACCTGCCTGACACAACTTGAGGCTGTTTCCTCTCATGCTATCACTTGTTACTTGGGAAAAGAGACCAACACCCACATTGGTACAACCTCCTGTCAGGTAGTTGTAGAGAGTGATAAGGTATCCCCTCAGCCTCTCCTCATAAGACTTGTGCTCTAGACTGTTCACCAGCTTTGTTGCCCTTCTTTGGACACACCCCAGCACCTCAATGTCTTTCTTGTAGTGAGGGGCCCCAAACTGAACATAGTACTCGAGGTACAACCTCAGTAGTGCTGACTACAAAGCAACAATCACTTGTCTAGTCCTGCTGGCCACACTATTTCTGACACAAGCCAGGATGCTGTTGGCCTTCTTGGCCACCTGGGCACACTACCAGTGTATATTCAGCTGGCTGTCAAACACCATGTCCAGGTTCTTTTTGGCCAGGCAGCTTTCAAGCCACTCTTCCCCAAGCCTGTAATGTTTCTTGGGGGTGTTGTGACCCAAGTGCATGACCCAGCACTTAGCCTTGTTGAACCTCATACAGCTGGCTTCAGCCCAATGATCCAGCCTGTCCAGATCCTTCTGTAGAGCCTTCCTACTGTGAGGCAGATCAACATTCCTGTCCAACCTGGTGTCATCTGCAAACTGACTGAGGGTGCACCCAATCTCCTCATCCAGATCATTGATAAAGATATTAAACAAGACTGGCCCCAATACTGAGCCCTGGGGAACACCACTTGTGACCGACCACCAAGTGGATTTAATTCCATTCACCACAACTCTTTGGGCCCAGCCAGCCAGCCAGTTTTTTACCCAGAGAAGTGTACACCCAGCCATGAGCAGCCAGTTTCTCCAGGAGAATGCTGTGAGAAAATGTGTCAAAGGCTTTACCAAAGACCAGGTAGACAACATCCACAGCTTTTCCCTCATCCACTAAACGGGTCACCTTGTCATAGAAGGAGATCAGGTTAGTGAAGCATGACTTGCCTTTCATAAACCCATGCTGACTGGGTCTGATTGCCTGGTTGTCCTGTATGTGCCTTGTGATGGCACTCAGGATGATCTGCTCCATAACTTTCCCTGGCACCGAGGTCAGGCTGACAGGCCTGTAGTTCCCCAAATCCTCCTTCCATGCCTTGTTGTGGATGGGCGTCACACTGGCTAACCTCCAGTCAACTGGGACCTCCCCTGCTGATAAATGATGGGAAGTGGCTTGGTGAGCACTTCCGCCAGCTCCCTCAGTATGTTTCAGTGGATCCCATCTGGCCCCATAGATTTGTGTGTGTCTAAGTGGTGTAGCAGGGTACTAACCATTTCCCCTTGGATTATGGGGCCTCCCCATCCCTGTATTTCAGCTCAGGGGGCTGGATACCCCGAGAACAGCTGATCTTACCATTAAAGGCTGAGGCAAAGAAGGCATTAAGTACCTCAGTCTTTTCCTCCTCCTTTGTCACTGTTTCTCCCTTCATCCAATAAAGGATGGAGATTCTCCTTAACCCTTCTTTTGTTGTTAATATATTTATAGAAACACAATTTATCTTTTTTTATTTGTCTTTTATGGCACTAGCCAGATTAAGTTCTAGTTGGGCTTTGGCCCTTCTAATTTTGTCCCTGCATAACCTCACAACATCCTTATAGTCCTCCTGAGTTGCCTGCCCCTTCTTCCAAAGGTCATAAACTCTCTTCTTTTCCCTGAGTTACAGCCAAACCTAGCTGTTCAGCCAGGCTGGTCTTCTTCACCACCAGCTCATCTTTCAGCACATGGGGACAGCCTTCTCCTGCAGCTTTAAGATTTCCTTCTTGAACAGTGTCCAGCCTTCCTGGACTCCTTTGCCCTTCAGGACTGCCTCCCAAGGGACTCTGTCAGCCAGGGCTCTAAACAGGCCAAAGGCCCCAAACTGCCCTCCAGAAGTCCAAGGTAGCAGTTCTGCTAACCTCCCCTCCTTACTTCTCCAGGAATTGAAAACTCTAACATTTCATGATCTCTATGCCCAAGATAGCCTCCAACCATCACATCACCCACAAGTCCTTTTCTGTTCACGAACAACAGGTCCAGCGGGGTGCTTTCCCTAGTTGACTCACTGACCAACTGCATCAGGAAGTTATCTTCCACACGTTCCAGGAGCCTCCTAGACTTTTTGCTCTCTGTTACACTGTATTTTCAGCAGATGTCTGGTAAGTTGAAGTCCCCCACAAGAACAAGGGCTACTGATTGCGAGACTTCTCCCAGCTGCTTATAAAATATTTCATCTGTCTCTTCATCCTGGCTGGGTAGTCTATTGCAGATCCCCACCATGATATCTGCCTTGTTGGCCTTTCCCCTGATTCTTACCCATTAACACTTGACCCTTTCATTAGCATCATCAAGCTCTAGATAGTGAACACACTCCCTGACATACAGGGCTACCTCACTGCCTCACCTTCCTTGCCTATCCATTCTGAAGGGTTTATAGCCATCCATTGCAGCACCCCAGTTGTGTGAGTCATCCCACCATGCTTCTGTGATTGCAACCATATCATAGCTTTCCAGCTGCACAATGGCTTCCAGCTCGTCCTGTGTGCATTGGTGTGGATGCACTTTAGATGGGCTATTGACCCTGCCTCCTTTTTTGGGGGAGAAGCCCTAATTCCTACGTGACAATTATGTGCTTCTGTGGTTTCTAACACATCAATAACCCTGGTGTCTTTTCTGCCACGTGGATCTCCATACCCTACCTCCACTAAGATGGCTAGGGTGCTGCATGCATTAGTACAGGGACATTTCAAATGTGCTCCAGTGTACTCAGCATATCATGGAGCAGACCTAAGGACCTTGCTGCCCCCAGGTTTATGTCTAGCAAGCCTAGTTTTATCCCTTTCTCCCTTCAAATCTAGTTGAAAGCTCTTTCATTGAGCCCTTCTTACTCCTGCACAAAGATACGTTTCCTCCTTTGAGAAAGGCATACCCCAGTGTCATGTAGAATAGAATAGAATAGAATAGTTCCAGTTGGAAGGGACCTGCAATGATTATCTAGTCCAACTGTCAAAATGTTGAACTGCAGTCTACATTTTTATGGGTTTCTGCATTTTCTTTTGGTTTTTTGGGGTTTTTTGATTGGTTGGTTGTTTATTGTTTTGGTTTGGGGTTTTTTGTGTGGTTTGGTTTTTTTTATTTTTTTTTCCCCACACAAAAGAAAGAAATGAGAAGGAAGAAAAAAATAAAACTTATAGCACCAGCTTAAGTAAAAACTATGTATCTCAAAATCTTTATCTGGTACTAATTAAAATTAAACTGAATGAAAAAGAAGAGATATAAAATATGTTAGCTAATGATAAAGGTTCCAGAAGCAATTTAAACCACTTGAACCTTATTCTTTTAAACATCTACCCTGTGGAAGGGATGCTCAAGCGACCAAAATATCTGCTAGGTAGCCCTAACAACAATGCTCTGGTTCCTGACAGGGTCAGGAGGTCAGAGGTTAGTATTTCTCCTTGTTCCTACTCTGCCTGAGAGAGTTTGGGATTACTCTTCTGACATACCTAATTCCATTTGTATAAAACTTTTTTTTTTTTTTTTTTACTATATAGGGGGTGTAAATCCTGTACTCTGAATAAGACAATTCACATTTTGTTTTATTAAATACCATGTACACTGGGTTATTAGGATTTTTTCATTCTTTTTCCAGTACTTGTTCTACTCCATTCCTAGCTGGTGTTGGTCTTGCTTTTAGGGAACTAATTGCTGGTTCTTATTATGCTCTTCTGCTTTTTACCATTCACTCAAGCAAACATATATCTGCTCACTTTGGAAAGGAGTGAATATCTCTAAGGTAGTGATTCAACAAGTATTGATATTTTTAAGGTTCTCCAGCACCTCTTCTAGAAAAAGTTTGTATGATTTTAAAAGTTTGGGATATTTACAAGCCTATTTTCATAAGGAAACAAATAATTGATATTCTTGTGATTTCTGAGCTTGAGAAAATCATACAGGAACAGAGGGTTCATTAAATCAGCTAAGAGCCATTGCATCAGGAGAAAGGAAAAGAGACCTAAAGCAAATTTGCCCTAATGCACTAGCAAATTCTGCAATTCTACAAGGGGTGAAAATTATTTCCTAGCCCATGTCATAACTGGTGTTCACAAGGCTGTCAGGAATTCATTTACTCTTTTCTTAGTGGTTTCAATTGATTTCATGGCAGGAAAAACAGCTGCAGCTGCTCTAGCATGAAACAAACAGTTTAAAACCCCATCCACAATTTTTAATTTTGATCTTTTCTAGCCATTCATTCCATGCAATGACTATGTGTTATGTAAATGATGTATTCCTCATTTGTCCTGAGTTTAACTGCTACTGCTTTGAGTGCCCTTTTGTTCTGGTACTGAAGGTGAATATAAAAGAGAGGGATTGATTAAACTTCACTAAACTTTTTGTAATTTTATTACTGCATTAAAGTCCCATGGTTATTCCTTTCCTTTATGCCAGGTTATTCTAAGTTGTGCAATCTTATCTCACACATAAAGCCAACCATCTTCACAACCTGCCTCTTCAGCCCTTCAGGCTTCAGTTTATAATCTGAAGACAGCAGATTAGCTGTCTAACTCTTTTTTGACAGGAGTAGGTGAATGCTAGTCCATTCACACATCTGTATAAAGAAATGCGGCTGAAGGGGTTAGGGGATCGGTTATGAGAAAAAGATGATGATGATGATGTGAACTACTGTTGATACACACTGGAGCTGGTTTTCTTAGAATGCTTTGAGCATCTGTGGGTGATATGAAGCATGAGAATAACCTGAAATTCTGTTGTTCTTTAATCTATATAGTGATGGACAGCAGATAAATCTAGGTAATAAATCTAAGCCTTTTTCCTGTTCTGTTGCCTCTCCTTTTCTGATAACTTTTTCAATGTTTGGTGATCCTCTCACTTTCTTTTTTTTTTTTTTTTTAATCTTTCCTGTGTCCAAACTAGTAAGTGATGTCCTGATGTTCAGTTCTTAGGTGTTGTGTCCCCCTTTTCTACTCACTCAAATTTGACCACATATATTAGTGCAAGCACACATCTTGTATTTAGCAGCCAAAATCTGTTGGTGGTCAGAAAAACTTTGGAGAAAAGCTTTTCCACAGATATTCTGTGTATAAATTAAGATGTCCATGTTAATTTACATTTCTGGACAAATTATTGCTTTTTTTGATCACCAGCCTTTCATCTTCCAAATTCATGAGGAATATCATTTGATCAATGTGGTATAATTTACAGTGATGTAAGTCTAAAGTAATGTCATAAAATTAATTAAGAAAAGGAAAAGAAAATAACCTGTAGTAGATATCTATATAGAGTAAAGTCTCATCATGTCACAGATAGAATAGCTTGTGAGGGAAACTGTGTGGTCAACCAGAGATAAGAAAATTACTTGAATTAATGAAAGAAAAAAAAGGTACAATTTAGTATAAATATCCCAGGCATGCATTCACAGGCTGATTAGCATGTCTTTAAGTATTCTTGCTGGATGATATGGTTCTAGTTTGCTAGATACTTTCTTCTAAGCATGATGCATAAAATGTGAATTCTGTTACACACTTTTCAGGCACACTCCTTTTTAGTCAGGAAGTGTACTAAGATGTAAAAATGGTCTATGAATAAATACTTAACAAAGAAATTAGCAAAACCAAATGGTTCACATTTGATAAATGGTCTGAGAAAAATGTAAAATGAAATATGATGAGGGAAAGCATTAAATTTCCCTCAGAAACTCCCTCCGTTATTTTGCATTTTTTTATATGAATTGGTCAAATTTGTCTGTTCTTTGCTTTCACTTGTATTAAAAACAAATTGATTCTTCTTCCCTGTTTTCCAAAGGGAATTTATTTTACTGCTCAATTTACAAGCCCCCAATATACAGCAGATCATAACAGCAAAGGTGATATGCTTCAGTAGTCAGTGATACTATGGTATCAGTGACACCTCCTTATAGCACCACAGTTTTTCTATTTTTTTCTTTTTTTTTTTTCAAATATGTCATTCCATAGGTAAACACAGAAAAATATTACATAAGAAATTTGATGTTTAAACTCAACTCATTATCATGTGAAATATAAATGCTAAAAAGAAAAAGAGGCATGATAATCCATGCATGGATCACCATTGAGCAGAAAAATGACAAATTTAATCTGATTGGTCACTGAGTTCTGCACTAGGCAAACGAAAGAATTCAAAGAGTAAACTTTAGTGAAAAGTTCTCTTAAAAAGCTGTCTGGTATATTTTGACCAGAGAGAAGTGATATTAGAGAACAAATAGGACTAAACTGATAAAGTTAAAAGTGTGTGTGTGGAACTGCAGATAATTAGAATCCTGCAGATAACAAGTGATGTTTTCTGTTATATCATCTTTTTAATCATATTGCATACTTAGAGCAAGATAGATAAATAAATTTCAATTTCAAAGGGACAATACTTTGTTAAGCTTTTCATAATAATTTTAAAAATCAAATTTACATATTTACTTATAAGTCTTCGTTCTTAGATGTTAGTGAGATTATTTTCTTTAAATACAATTTAATTTTGCATTTAAATTTTGCAAGTGATGGAGAGATTTCACCTTTAAATTCTTTACTTTCAGGATACTTTGATGTTCACAGAAGGAATAATCATAGGGACTTCTCCTCTGGTGGAATTCTTAATTACAATACAATTTGGATGTACACTTCACAAGAAGTTCACTATGTGTTTTCCAATGTTAAAAAAAAAAAAAAAAAAAAAAGAAAAAAAAAAAGAAAAAAAAAAGAAGGAAAAAAAAGGAAAAAAGAGCATGTCGTTCAGATACTTGGTTCCAAAGTCCAGCAAAAATTAGAGTCACAACTTTACCCTTGTCTGCAACCTTAATTCTATTCTATTGCATATTCGTCTTGCTCCTCATTGAGACAAAAAGGCTGTGAAAGAAAAGGTATGTGACCAGGCATTAAAGCTTAATTTCTAAATTATTTACAAAAGGATTAAGATTGTATAGGTAACTGTAACTTGTTTTCTGATTTTTCAGTAATTGAATTTGAAGCTGAATAATACTAAGACATGATTTTAAAGTAATTATAAATAATTAACTAAAACTATATCTGGAATACCAATGTTCATTGGTCGCTTTTGTGGGCTCACTGGAATATGTGAAATTTTTGACTCAAGAAAACAGATTTTGGTAGCATGCATTTGTCTTTGGTCACAAATAGTGATATGAGAACTTTGCAAATAAGTGTGAGAATATTTCCAAATTTTCTTTATTTTAAAGATAACATAAGGAGTATTAACAGCAAGTGCAAGGGATGAATATCTGGGTCAGAACACAAAAGAAAAACCTCTTTGGTTACAAAATATTCAGACGTGATTTGAAAGCTAGAGAGGGACTTTTTACAAGGCCATGTAGTGAGAAGATAATGGGTAATGGCTTTAAATGGAAAGAGGGTAGATTTAGATTAGATATAAGGAAGAAACGCTTTACTGTGAGGATGATGAGGCACTGGAACAGATTGCCCAGAGAAGTGGATGCCCCAGCCCATAAAGCTGCAGATTCAAAATATTTGTACCATTCCTGAAGTATCACCACAAAGAGAAGAAAAACACAATAACATGATGCATATGAGAAAGACTAAAAATAAGAAATTAAGGAGAAAGTAGAAGTTATATTTTGTCATACTAATCCTGAAAGCTTTCTTCTTAGAATCATAGAACCACAGAATGGTTTGGGTTGGAAGGGACCTTAAAGATCATCTTCTTTAGTATTTGCCCTACTTAGAAAAACATAAGCACATACTTGTCTTCAAATCATAACATTGCAGTTAAGACATGTTTAAACATTCTTTTAAAATAATGATGTCTTCCTGAATCTAAGCAAAAAAAGTTCAATCTTCTTACATGGAACCAATCACCAGCACATTCTGGCATCAGTCTGTAATGTTCCTTTTAGAATTACTGTCCCTCATTTCCATTAGGAGTTCATCTATTTACACTATTAGAAAATAAGGGTCCTCAGTACTTTTCAAGAATTCAAGCCTTAGGTTGCACTTCAAATGCTTCCTGTGAAAAATGATATGAAGAAATCTGAGAATACACAGGTCCTGGAAGTTCAGCAGGTTTTACTTCTAAGTAAAATCTATCTATTAAGTCATTATATTCAGTACAAAAACAAATTCCTGCCCCCACACTCCCAGCATAATCTATCAGTTTTCTTCAGTGCAGGATTTGAGTTGAAGATGGCTGGTATTACTGTGGTGTGATGCGACTGCACCATCAAATCACTAAGACCTATTTTAAATTCTCCTGTATATTACCTATGTGCACTTTTCTGTAAATAAGCAAAACGAGGATGTAATAGAGTAATAAATGAAATTTTAAAGAAAGTTGCACTGCTTTGTGGTCTGAAACATCTAAGTACAAAAGATAAAATATAACATAAAAATATTGTGTTTATGCTACAGTACAGTTCTCAGAGTTAATACCACGAATATTGCTCCTGATATAGAGTTACAAAAAAAAAGGGGGGGGAAATGGAAAGGGAAAGGAAAAAAGGAAAAGGAAAAAAAAAGAAAGGGAAAGGAAAGGGAAAAGGAAAAGGAGGAAAAGGAGGAAAAGAAAAAAAGGAAAAAGAAAAGGGAGAGGAAAAAATATTAGTGATTCTCTTGGGTGGGTTCATAAGTTAGATACACACAAAAAAAAAAACAAAAAAAACCAAAAAAACCCAGAAAAACCTCCTCTTCCTAACAAATTTCAGTTTCAACAAGGTACTGACAAACACAGTTATTCTTTATGTGCACAAAAAAAAAAAAAAAGCGCAAAAATCTGCTGAGGGGCAGCATCACCCTGGAATGTTTTACTTCTGAAAATCCCCTACAAGCTGGCTGGGCTTCTGCCATGTGTTAGATTTCCAACAGGGTGAAGATATGACACAATTTTAAGCAGGTTTGCTTAAAAATAAATAAAGTAATTTTTTTAAAAAAAACAGTTGTTTGTGCTTTCTTGTAGATTTTTTTGAGTCCTATATTTCCCCAAAGCCAAACATAATCTTATGTCCTTCAACAATCTGACTGTAAATAAGACGACTGTTTGCATGGGAATTGTAAAAATCTCATTTGAAAAGGGCAGACAATTGTTGTGAATTCAGTACAGCTATACTTTTCATGAAGATTCTGTTCTTGAAATATATCTTATCTGGCTAGACTACAACTGTCTGATACAAATGGACTGTTCATCATCAGTGCTAAGTTAGTCGTTGGACTTGATGATCTTAAAGGTCTTTTCCAACCCAAGTGATTCTATCATTCTATGATCAAAATAAGGCATTTTTTCTTTAACAAAGGAGGTTCCCATCTCACATGTAGAGCTGACCTATTTGTTACATAATCTCTGGTTATACATTAAAAATTCTGACACTCGGAATGACAATTAGTTATATCTCTATTTTTACAGCTGCAAGACATTGAGGACAAAAAAGTGGTTATTTATTTAATTAATCACAGCTTTCTTCCTTTTGGTCTATGCATTGCCCTTAAGGACAGGGTTTTTCCAGTTGTATAAGGAATTATGCTTTAAATATGATACTAATCCAGTACAGTGTCTGTTTACCCACAGAAGAGGAAGTCTCTTTATGAAAAATGTATGCACTAATGACAGTATTGCTATTTTTTTATTACTCTAAATCTTCAGATAGAAATTCAAACTGTCATTGAAGGAAATGCCTGAGATTATTAGAAAAGAATTGTTCTTCCTTCCTTTACTGTTTTCCAGAGAAATTATTTGTGTGAATTGCCCTAAGGAGCTGGATCTGGTAAATTTGAAATGGCATTGATTAATAAATAGATGAATACTGATGGGGTAAAGGAAGGGCCAGACCATGGGTTAATACCCAAATTTGTATAACAACAAGCAATTAGAGTGATGGCTCAGTGGCGAAGTTCACTTTTTGTTGAAGCGAATAAAATGTTCTCCTGAATAAAAACTAGATGTATTCTTTCATAGTAAAACTTTTCAAAGGTCTTCTTTATTCATATAAGCACTTCAAGGAAATTTTAATAATATGGACAACATATAGACTGTAAAAGTTCATATATTATTTGATAGTAAATGTTAAACAAAGAATTTTGCCCAAAAGAAGATTTCAGCAAATATTAAAAAAAACAAACAAATTCAAACAGTATAATTCAGTATAATGGAATCTTTTTTTAAAATTCTACAGAAAGGTTTGAGCCACATTTCTAACTGTATTTAAGTGTAAACACATAGAATCTGTTCTTAGATATGCAACAAGGACTGCTGTACTAAGGTATACCTAACTATTGCCATGCAGTATGCATAGAGTCTTTAAGTTACTTTCTGCAGTCTAGATCTTCAGAATATCAACTAAACTATAACTAAGATTGGAAAGAAACACATTTTTTAATTTTTTTGGAACATGGAAAATTTCAAAGAATTAGATCCGCTCAACAGTGTTATTTAATTTAGATTTTAGCTTTCCAAATAAAACAATAAAAATTAATGAATATCTAAAAGAAAGATTGTTTCTAACTGAAAGGCAATTTTTAATGTTGAACATGTCAAACCGGAAAATAATTGCAATGCTTTTAATTAAATTAAGAGGTCTGTCAGAATTGTCCTGAATAAGATAAATGTCAGTTTCAGTTAATCAACATTTTCTGAAGAAACACATATTATTCCAAAATTACAGTACCTCTAATTATAAACATTTATTTCAGCTACATATAATTTAAAATTAAATAAATATTTTAGCTAACTTTGAAAAGTGGCATACTGATCAAAATTATAATTATATAGAAAAAAAAAAAGAGATGGAAATCAACTTCTTTAATTACGAGTCTCAACATATAAACATCTTTGTAGACCACTCAGTGGGAAAAAAAAAAAAACAAAATCATTAAACAAAAGATTGAACGTCCTCTGTATTCTCCTTAATGAGATGGATCTGGATAGTGTATGTTGTGTAAGAGAAGTGTTTCCCAGGTGTTCAGCCCACAACCATAGATGAAATGCATCACTCAAATTTGGAGTGAATTTGCTATATTTTGTTTCATAAAAATAGCTTTTGTATATATAGTACATTTAGCAAATAGCTGACAAGATCTGACTCATTACACTCTGCATGGGGATGAAACACTAAAGCAAGATATCCAGGAGATAGAAGTCCAGGAGCACTCAAAGGCACAGAATCATGTTATAGGTTTACAAGCCTAGGTACAAACTCTTGAGGAAAATTTCTTAATCCAATTTTCATTGTTAGAGCTAGTGGCTGTGGATTGCACATGAAACACCAGGCAGTGATGCAAAATGTGTAAAGAATGTCTTATGTGATCTCATTGTCACTCTCCTCACTAAAACTCTTACAGTAAGAAACTTGAAGTTAAAGTCAACAGTTTTAGCAAATACTCCCTATACCTGCTGGTTTTGTCCTGTTGAAAGACAACACTGTATTAAGATTTCAGTATCAGGTCTGAAATCTCAAAACCAGAACAGTGCAAGTCCCTCTTCAGTAACATACTGTATAGTAAATGTGCTTAAGAACTTTACTGAATTGCGTACGTAGATGTCAAGTTCTCAAGACAGAGAGATAAATGACTGTAGTATTAAAGTAAACCTGACTGAATTATAGGTTGTGTAAGGAACAATTTATCAATGTTGTGTGAAATATAATATGAACTGTAAGACAACTTGACCACTAACATTGTTAAACCAAATGTAGTAATATTTAGATATTTTTCAGATAAAGAATACATCATGAATGACAAATTGCAATAATGACATGAAATATTTATCTTTTTTAAAAAACAGATAACTTTTGTTTGATATTACTTTTGCTAAAACTAATGTAATATTTCTCTTTGCAGTTTCTTGGTTCAATTCAAAATTATGATTAATCTATTAAAGTTTTCTTTAGCTGCTGGCCTTTCTATCCATCCAGTTATGCTTGAGATCTTACTAGAAGAAAAGAAAGAAGTCTAAACGTAAACCTTTTGTCTCCGAGAAGAACATTATATTTAAAAAGCTATTCTTGATTTACAACATTTTAAACAAAAAGTTTAAAATATTTGTGTTTAAATCATAACAACCTCCAAAACCCAAATGTCTCTAACAAATTTTGCAGGATGGGGAATAACATCTGGTCAATATCTGCTCATACTGGTTTTTTTCTGGAAATAGGTCTTTTGATAGCCTACTTGGTTTTGAAAACTTGTCATGTTACCTTCTTCATGCTCATTTATCTGTACTTTGTTAAGTGTTCTGATGTTTTGTGTCAAGGAGAAAACTGGAATTCATACCAAGTGACAGCAAATCTGAATTATTGATTGGCAGCTGGTGCAAACTTACTGTAACCCTGCTGAGAGAGAATGCTTTTTAATTATTTGGAATTCTCCTGAAACAATGTATGATATGCTTAAGAAGTCCTGTCAAGCATCAAGAAGTCAGCAAAAACACTCAGGTAAATGGACTTGGCTATCTTGTACTCATTTAATGTTTAATTTATTTCTTGCAAGAGTTCTAGGCAGCAAGCTTTCTGGACATTAAAAGTGTTTTTGTTCACATATTTACTCATTCAGAACATTTCACTGTTTTACCAAAGGGTTTTGAATACTATGATAGAAGTAGGTTTTCCCACCCACAACTTGTTCAACAGAATATGGGTGTTTTCTAGTTGTTGGGTTTTTTTTTTAATTGTGAAAGGCTTTCTGAAGATATCCTGCTGTGATGTCGCATGAAATGCAAGTGGAGGTCAGAAGTCAAATAGTAAATTACTTCTACCCATTAAATGTTTCCTTTGGGATTTCAGAACAGCCAGCTGGAAAACTCCAGGGAACTATTTAAAGATTTTTCAGGGTCCTAAGTTGAATTTCCTGAACTAACTCTACAGTTATTTTTCCCATGGATGACAATTTCTTCTTATCAGAAGATATTTTAGTCTAATGAAGTATGAGCATATGGAAATACAGACCTTATTAAATATCTGAAGAATACTTAACTTTTTTGTGGTCAGTACTTGTGCAGTCTAGAGCAGTATCAGCTCACTATTTAAATGAATGTAGTTCAAAATATTTTCCCAAAATAAGCAACCCCATTGCTACAATTAGTTGCCCCCCACCTTTCTTTTTTGTAATTGACTTGCAGGAATGCATGTAGGAGTTGCAATCCTAAAGAACATTAAAAGAGGATACAGATGGAAGACAAAATGGAGTTTGGAATAATTTGTTTCAGATTCACTGACCTTTTTGTAAAGAATGTGAATATTCCTTGAATTGTCAGCCAGTCTTAGAAATTATGATCAAACAACAAAATCTTTCTCATGCTTTCAGCTGCATGCCCTGCTTTTCTTCAGTTATTGCCATATTTTATAGGTTTTAAAAAAGCCTGCCTTCCGTACTGAAAATGGGTGAATTTTAGTGGAATACAAAGTGGTTCATAAGTTTTGGAAGCAAAAGGCAAGCAAAGAAGTTAAATCTTTTTATTAATATGAATAGTTTGAACTACTGTAACCAGAGGCTGCGATATTTTCTGTGTGGCCAGCGCTTTTTTAAGTCTTCTGAGAGATACTTTACCCACTGCGGCTCTTGCAGCAGAAAACAAAGGGATAAGTACACTAAGTGATTTAAGTAGGCTGGTGAAAATTACTTCTTACTGTTTTAAAATAATAACAAAGAAAAAATCTTTGGAAATATCGCATTTTGAATCTCATGATTAGCAGGTAATTACAACTAGAACAATTTAATCTTACATTGGTAGAATCTAAGAAAAATAACAAATAAGGAATTGGCTTTTAACTGGTTAGAAAGTGTCCTCTATTCCTCTTCCCTGTTGCACTGGCTTTAATGCTGAGGAACAGTGTAGAAAAAATGCATACTACTAACCTGTCCTGCAAAGAGCAGGAGATTCAAACAAACATGACTCACTTGATGAAAGCTGAATACCACTAAAATGATTACTACAAAACCACTATTTACATATCACTAACTATCTCACCAATGAAACAGTGCATGCAGCTTTAACATGATAACTTATAGAGGTTTACTGTAATAACTTTGCATTAAATTCACCCTGTGGGCTTGATCCTGCAATGGTCTGAGTAGTCCTTCCTGCACAGTAAAGCTCAGAAAGACATTCTTCATTTCAGCTATGCACGTTCTTCTGTTGAATTTATTAAAATTGGTTATTAGTTAAAAAGTGGAACAGATACTTGCAAACCAGGTAAAAGCAGCAGTGACTGCACACCATGCAGAAGTATATATGCACTTGGAAATGTAACATTAGTATAAAATATTAACATTTCTTTGGGACACCGCACAAGTCATTGCTTGCTTCCAACAGTATGTAGTAATGCAGTTATTGGTTTGGGCTTCTTTTCGCTCTGCACTTCCTGTTGTTCATTGGCTGGGACTCTAAGGAGAAATAACAATGCAAAAATTGCAGTGTCTGGCACTGAAATTTGTCTGCTGTACTGGAACATATTAAACATTGTACAGGAAAATTATGCTTATTTAAAAAATTTTTTATAAATAACTTCAAGATAAACTACCTTGTTTCTACCTTTAAAGCTATCTCTTTTATCAACACTACAAGATTTCTACTTGAGGAGGTACAGAAAAGCAAAAAGTCTTATTGTTTTCCCTTCTGTTTTTTAAATTGCCTAAAAATAACCTGTATGTACTGTATCCACATTTACAACAGGATCTTTTAAAAATGGGGGTTGGGGGGGAAATCCTTTCCATCAAGGATTACAGTTTATTTCTAGACCGTCTTAGTCAAAGCATATATAACTTTACCCTTCCTACTACTACTAGATTGTAAATTAAATATTCTCCTCCTGTTCCACTGTAGTTTCTAGAAGGAAAGTCCATATTTGTGTGAGAAAAGGAAATAATTCATTCCAAATTTGGAACAAAAGAGATATTTATTTGCTTGCTTTATTCATCATATTAAAATGATGGTTGAGGTTGAGAATTTAAATCACACACACACAGAATTAGTTCAATTTATCACATATCTGTTTGTCACGACCATGTAGATGCCATGTGTTTACATGTAAATAATATATAGCAAATTAGAAATATTGTGAAGCTGGAGAGAAAGGATAGAAAAAAATTGCCCCCCAAAAGGAAAATCTATAAATTGCATTGATTGTTCCATAAATACAAAGGCAAACTATTCATAAGGAACAATGTTTCTATTTTTCCTCTTGATAAACTTTCCCCAGACTGATTTGTAATAACACATTCAGTATGAGCTCTGTACTTTAGATGGATATATTTGAAATTTAAGATTGCTGCTTTAGTTATATGTGCTACATTTTTGATAATATGTGATTGGTTACCTAAATCACACTGTATTCCCCTAATTTAGTTAATAAAGTTAGTAGCTTGAGTTGTTACATGTTCCTTGGAACCCTCAAGCTTCAGGCATGTTGCCCACTATTTGGCCACATGATGGAGAGATTTTCTGTCTAATGGAGACTAGAAGATACATCTTCCTCACAGACATCCTCCTGTTTCCAGCTCTCAGAAAAGCCCACACAGCAAGATGCAAAACAGCCCAGGCAGCAATATGCAATCCTTTTCACTGCTTAGATACTTGGGGGAATATGTGATGGATTGGTGGTCACCTCAAAGGCATCCAGAAGCTTTGGGATTTGGAATAGCCATCCCAAAAAGGATTAAATTAAAAATTAAATTAATTAAATTAAAAGGATTAAATGCTTTCCGACTTCCCCACACTAAAATCATTATCAAAACTAGTCTAATAGGAAAAAAAAAAGATACTTATGTACCAAATAAAAAGCAGACAATGCATCTGAAGAGTTTGTAGGGGTGACTGAATAGAAATGAAAATATCCCAAATATTCCTTTAAGCTAGCACTAAATGAGAGACGCAAGACTTCTCTTCCTTCATAAACTTCTGTTAATAACTTCATTGAAAGTGTTAAAAGCTCCAGTCTTTGATTCTCACTGAAGGCTTTATTGCTTGACTCTAAATTTAAATCCAGACCTGACTTTGGGGTTCATTCAAATTTAAGTCCTTCCTCTGCTCCTTATACCTGAATATTCCTTCATCTGCTTCCTGTGACGCCAAGATAGAAAGAGTATCTTGTATCTTTCTCTATCCCAACAGCAAGTATCAGTGGTACTCATCTTACCACAGCAGTCAGTTGCTGACTGTCTTTATGCTTGCCTAGCCAGTAACAAGTGCTTCATTTCTTATGAGACACAATGCTCCTGCCACCTGTACCCACAAAATACATAATGCTTTTAACAGAATTTAAAGGTTCATCATCAGGAAGAACAGATAGCAATCATGAAACCAGAGTACCTCAAATAGCTACTGAGGAGATTCCTCCTGCTAGATTGTGTTCTTCACGCCAAGCTTTGTGAAAAATTTAGACCTAGCATAATCTATAATCTTATTACTTTGGGTTTTGTAAACTGAAGTCTACAGTAAAAAATATGTCCTCGTGATCTTTGACTCTTTTTTGATCTTAGTAATTCAGTATTGACTACAGTCATGCAGCCTTCCACGTTCAACACATCAGTTACCTTCATTTCTAAGACACATGCAGATGAATCTTATTTGTTAAATCACATCTTACAAAACATTCTGATTACCAAAACCCTATAAAAATGCCTTGAAAGCAAGTGAAAACCAGGCATCAACTGTGCCTTTTCTCATTTCCAAGTCTGACAACTTCCACTTTCTGCTTCCATTTTAAATATTTCCCATACTGAAAGGATGAAACGATGATTTTATTCTAATATTATTTCTGTAACCCAATGTTGTCACTGCTTTTCCTTATGCTGCCACATAGTGTCCTTCATGATAGAGAAGATGCTTTTAAGAAGCATGAAGGGAATACCAGAGTCAGAAACATAACCCAAAGTCATGCTAGGCTTGCTGTTATGGTCAGACAGTTCTCCTTTAGTCAAGTTCTTGACAGAAAACTCAGGAGAGCAGCTAGTTATTTAATTTCCCATTTGTTTTATCTAGTTTGTGTTCTCAGTAGAAAGACAATGAATTGAAATTTCTACTTAATTATGGATCAAACATGGGCATCTTCAGTGGAAAAATGCTAAATAAGAATACACAAAGAGCACATGCATTCCCATGAAAGTCATAATTGTAGTAAAATAAGTGAAAGACTTGGGAATTGTGAGCACGTTAATTAATTCCAAGCTACCAACCAAGTCACTTATAAACTGTAAATAACATGACCCCAAGAAATAAGTCAGATGATCTTGTCAATGTTATTCATGAAAATATTCATGAATCAATTTTTTGCATTATTTGACCCTGTAGCTGAGGATGACATTTATAAAAGAACATCACAGCATTTGTGTTTTAGAAAGTACAACTCTCTTCATTTTATACCTCACTGAACCTTTAAGAAATAAAATAAATACTAAATAAATTTCTTATTTTCATTTTGTTTTAATTCTTATCATTAATAAAGCAGGTGAGGAGTTTTTCTTAAACCTTAAAATAAGGTCATAGTTGTTAGGTTGCTGTAAATGTCAGTGGGAGGAATTCACATAACAGCTAACCTAGGATTAATATTAATAAACGTGCTCATTGCATTCAAAAAACCTTGCAATGAAAGGTCACTGTTAGCTTTGAGTTCCAAAATTAGAACTGTCTTTTACAGACTATCAAAACTAATAAAAAAAAATCTGAACTGCACTTGACAGTCTTGCCTGTGTGACTTTTGCATTAAAGCAGGATGGATAGATGTAATAAGAGTAATATGGAATAATGACTTTGCTTTGTAACAGACAAAGGTGTCAATAGCTAAAAAGATCACTTTTCCGATCATTAGTTTTAATTGAAGGATAAAGCTGCTAAATAAATTCCATCAAGGACCATTTTCATCTATCTTCCCCCTCTCAGTCATTTACTAAGCAAAGTAGTATACAATTTTGTCATCCACTTAGCCATTTCCTTGACAGGTAAAATATCTTCTAGCTTCTAGACACCACATTTAGCAGAGGAAAAAAATTATTACATCGTACAATAATGAGAATCAGTGTTAGCACCTAACAAGACTACTTCATTTATTAAAACAGCAGGAAAAATAGAACAGATGCACTCACTTTTACAGAAGCTGATGAAATTATGTTGATGGTCCAGCTTCTTGTAGAACAACTTTTCTGTAGCTCTGTTAATAGTGATACTATTAATGGTGATGGTAGTTTATCTATACTCTGTTGTGTATATGTCTGGATATCAGCTTTCATTCATGTTCTCATCAGTGGTGGTTAGTGGCCATTGTGTCAGAGCTAAACCATAGGCCTATAATGAACCACTTAAACTTACACTATTTATCTGTTTGTTTCAGGGCAGGGTAGGGTTGTTTTGTTTTGTTTTGTTTCTTGGGCATGTTTTTTTATTCTTTTTGTGTGTGTTTTTTAGTGTAGACACTCATAGAGAATATAAAGTCCATTCAAAAGACACTTAAAACAGGAAAAATATAATACTGACGAGAAAAGGAAGAATGTTATCCCTTGTTGATTCAAAAGACCATAACTGAAAGCCCGGTTCAAGAGAGGAGACCTCCGCTAAACCAAAGCAAACCAAACCAAACTAAACCAAACCAAACTAAACCAAACCAAACAAAACCAACCAAACAAACAAAAACAACAACAAAAGACAAAGGCAAAAACCCCACATTTCAAAGGCAAGGAAGTCGATAGGGAATAGAATAATTTAGGGTGAAAAATTAAATCTGTCTAGACCTCTTGAGGACGGCAAGGAAGGGAGTTGTTATGAAGGCAAAGAAGTTGGAAAATGTGCTAATCTGAGAAGATCATCCTGAAAGTCTTGTCTGACAAAAACTTTTGCTAATGGGTGAGTTGTTTGACTCATGGTCTCACAAACAGTAGCAACCCATGACATAAAATATATATATGAGTGAAACCCAGGATACTACCTGGCCGGGAGAAAGCAAGAGATCATCTGGATAAGGGACAAAAAGAACTTTCCAATTTAAAAAGAGTATTAGTGGTGTAATGTGGTTTCATTATTTCATTAACCTTATTTCATTTTTCTCTATTTTTGATGCTGCAAATAAATAATATTATTTACATTCTATCTTCATTTTACCAATCTAATGGATTTAGGTGCCTACTGTAATTTTTGAGGCTTTAGAATATACCACCTGACACTGTATTGCTTGCCAGGAAGAGGAAGAAGAGGAGAAGGAAGAGGAGGGAAAGGGAAAGGGAAAGGAAAACAGGAAAAAAAGGAAAAAAGGGAAAAAAATAAAGGAAGACAGAGAGAAGAAATGTAACAAGTAAGATGTGTTCATCTCTCACCTCTTCTTTTTTCCTCTTTGCTAAGAATCCAGTTTTCCTGTTGTCATGCTGTCATGGTTTCTTCTCAAAAGCAAAAAATTGCTTTCTACAGGGATTACCCATCTAGACAATTACCTGCAAGACTTCAAATCTCTTTTATAGTAACTTCTGCTTTAGCTCCTGGGATACATAGGATGAACACCTCCTCTGATGCTTACCCACCTTACCATCTGAAGAGATCACTGCAGAGCAAAATAAGCATGAGAAACAGCAGCTAGAGGTTAAAGATGATTTAATGACAGATGGTCCAATAAGAGGCAAAATACAGCTCTCGTGTCAAGGGCATTCAGATCATGCGTATGACATCCATTCAGGAGATTGCTGGTTGTATAGTTTCACAGTTGGGTCACTGAGCTTCTGGATTGTTGGCTTCATTGACATTTAATCATTTAATTTTTGAAATCTAACATTTTTAAGGAAGGCTGTAAGAAAAGCCAAAAAGTCACTGAATGAATCTTCAAGAACAATGCAACATGGCAAAGGAAATAACTCTAAAATCTAACAAGTATCATAATAAAAAGGCAAATAATTTGAAAAAAAAATGTTTTAAGAACAATATAGAAGAAAAAAAGAAGAAATTGTTCTCCTATAGGCAGCATTTTTGTATAATGGAATTTATATTGCATAATCCTCTCCTCAAAATTATTATTGTTTCTAGTAGTTTCAAAATTAAACATAAAACAATGTTTTGTAATTTAAGAGTACTAAGTCATGAACAAGCTATGATTCAAATAAAAAAGTGACAATCATCTGTGCACAAAAAGGGACAGTCAATAGGGCTTCACTAAGGGCAAATCATGCCTGACAAATTTGGTGGCCTTCTACAATGGGATTACAGCATTGGTGGATAAGGGAAGAGTGATGGACATCATCTACCTGGACTTATGCAAAGCATTTTATACTGTCCCACAAAACATCCTTCTCTCTAAAATGGAGAGACATAGATTTCACGGCTGGACCACTTGGTGGATAAGGAACTGGCTGGATAGTCACACTCAGAGAGTTGCTGTCAACAGCATGATGTGTGGGTGGAGAGCACTGACAAGTGGTGTCCCTCACGGTTCTGTATTGAGACCAGTACTATTTGACATCTTTGTGGGGACTGAGTGCATCCTCAGAAGTTTGAGGGTGACAGCAAGCTGAGTGGTGTTGTCAATACTCTAGAGGGAAGGGATGCCATTCAGAGGGACCTTGACAGGCTAGAGAGATGGGCTGTATGAACCTCATGATGTTCAACAAGGCCAACTGTAAGGTATTGCCCCCAACATGGGTCAGGGAAATCCCAAACATGGGTACAGGCTGGATGACTAGTGTATTAAGAGCAGCCCTGCAGACAGGGACTTGGGTGTATTGGTGAATAAAAAACTAAATATGAGCCAGCAATGTGTGCTAGCAGCCCAGAAAAAAACAAAACCATATCCTTGGCTGCATCAAAAGAATTGTGGCTAGCCAGTTGAGGGAGATGAATCTCCTCCCCTCCTCCTCTCTCATGAGACCCCACCTGGAGTACTGCATTTAACTGTGGGGACCCCAGCAGAAGAAAGATACGGACCTGTTGAAGTGAGTGCAGAGGAGGGCCCTGAAGATGATCAGAGGGCTGGAGCACCTCTCCTGTGAAGACACACTGAGAGAATTGTGATCGTTTATCCCAGAGAAGAGAAGGCTCCGCGGAGACCTTATTGCAGCCTTCTAGTACTTAAAGGAGACCTACAGGAAAGATAGGGAAGGAATATTTAGCATGCAGTGTAATGATAAGACAAGAGGTAACAGTTTTAAACTGAGAGAGGGTAGATGTAGCTTAGATATCAGGAAGAAATTCTTTACTGTGAGGGTAGTGAGGCACTGGATCAGGTTGCCCAGATACATTATCAATGCCACATCCCTGGACATGCTCAAGGCCAAGTTGGATAAGTCTTTGAGCAACCTCATCTAGTGGAATGTATCCTTGCCCCTGGCAGGGTGGGTGGAACTAGATGATCTTTAAGGTCCCTTCCAACCCAAATTTTTCTATGATTCTATGATGTCCTGGTTTCAGCTGAGATAGATAGAGTTAATTTTCTTCATAGTAGCTAGTATGAGGCTGTGTTTTGGATTTGTGCTGGGAACCATATTGATAATATAGATATGTTTTTGTTATATGACATGTTTTTGTTGTTGTTGAGCAGTGCTTACACACAGTCAGGCTTTTCTACTTCTCGCACCATCTCACCAGCTGGATGGCTGGAAGCTAGGAGGGGACACACACAGGACAGCTGACCCAAACTGACCAAAGGGATATTCCATACCATATGATGTCATGCCCAGTTTATAACGGGCTTGGGAAAGAGGAAGGGTGCGGGGAGGGTAGTGATAGCGTTTGTCTTCCCAAGTAACTGTTACGTGTGCTGGAGCCCTGCTTTCCTGGAGATGGCTGAACACCTGCCTGCCCATGGGAGGTGGTGAATGAATTCCTTGTCTTGCTTTGCCTGTGCATGTTGGTTTTGCTTTACTTATTAAAATGTCTTTATATCAACCCATGAGTTTTCTCACTTTGACTCTTCCAGTTCTCTCCCCCATCATGATGGGGCAAGGAGAGAGCAAGTGGCTGTGTGGTGCTCAGCTGCCGGCTGGGGTTAAACCACAACACACGAGTAGTCTAACAATGCTCACAATGATTGGACTCTAATATAAGCAGTCTCAGTGTCAATAGCACTGTATGATGGGGCTGAAGTTTCAGTATTTCAGTCACCAGCTTTTAGCAGCATAGACTGAGGAATTTTCTTCTGGACCCTGTCTAGCTATCAGTCCACTCAGCAAACAAGTTTATCCCACAGTTGGCCATGTAAAACAAAAATCTGCCTTTTTGTACTGGCATTTTTCAGTAATGATCTGTTAGTATACTCCTCTCTGTGGCTGGCACTCCTAAACAAAGATACCTAAAATTTAAAAAATATTAGTGTTTCTAGTAACAATGTTTTTGTTGTTACTAGAAAGTAGTGATCCTTGGACATTTTTTGCCCTGTAAGAGTACACAAGTATTCTCTTTAAGACAGCTGATCACTCTTGAAGTGATATGCAATAGGCTTATACAATCAGAAATATACCAGTTCTGTATACCTCTGTTCAACAGATTCAGTCTCAAACATGAAAGGCTGCTGGAGTAATACCTCAGACATGCAGACAGTGTAAAAAACTGTGCCAAACATACACAGGCATTTCTGTGACATAAAAAAAGAAAAGAAATCTCAAGAAAACACTGCACAGAATGCTTGTAGGCAGCTGTTGTAAAATTAAGAGGATTTTACATTTAACAGAACATATTTCACAAAGCTCAACAGTGAGCAAAATAGTCCAAGATTAGGGCAGTAACCTTGTTTTGAAACTGCAGTTATAAAAATTTTGCAGACATTCAATAAACAAGTATAAAACTATAACCTAAGTATAACTTAATAATTTGGGAGGTAATGTTCTCATTATCAAGGGTCTTGACCAGTTTTCATGAAAGGTTCAGGCCATTCATACTAAGCTCTTTTTTGGGGGGGTAGAGGGTAGAGGGGGCAGAGGGGAATTAAATTATAGTTTTTATTTTAGTTCCACATATCCCTATTGCATTATTTTAATTGTGTGGACTTCTAAATGTATAATGTTTAATATATTTTGCCAGTGCCTCTAATGCTACTAAATAGTCACACTTGCCAAAATCTCTATTAGTCTTTGTTCTTTGTGACATTTCAAAGTACTCTTAAGAGAATTCAGAAAATATTTAACCTTATGCTTCTTTCCAGTGCAATATTAAGGTTTCTTAAATGAGTTATATGCTTAAATTTTCCAACATCTTTGTGTACTTTTAAAACATCATAGGAAGTTTTACATATACCTAATGTACTGTGGTCCAACTCCTTGTCTTACCTAAATGAAAATATGTCATCCATTTCAGAGTGAGACAGGTCTTCCTCTATGTAATTACAAGGTACTAAGGACAACAGAAGAGCTACTGACCTGTGTTTAAATTCTGTAAGTTTTAAGGTTTCTCATGTTTTGTGTTTTGGTTTGTTTTTTTTTTTTTTAGTTAAAGTCTCAGGATTCTAAACAGACCTCTACATTTGTTAAATGTTTATGTAGATGCTGTAATGTTTTAATTATATGTTTTCAGGACAACTTCATGTTCAATTTTTCAGGTAAATGTATTATAAAATTTTTGAGGAGGTCAACTTTCTATTAGAATTAAAGAATCATAGAATGGTTTGGGTTGGAAGGGACCTCAAAGATCATCTAGTTCCAACCCCCCTGCCATGGGCAGGGACACCCTCCACTAGACCACTTTGCCCAAAGCCTCATCCAACCTGGCCTTGAACACTTCCAGGGATGGGGCATCCACAGCTTCTCTGGGCAACTTGTTCCAGTGCCTCACCACCCTCACAGTAAAGAATTTCTTCCTAACATCTAATCTAAATCTACCCTCCTTCAGTCTAAACCCATTACCCCTTGTCCAATCACTACATGCCCTTTTAAACAGTCCCTCTCCAGATTTCTTACAGGTCCCTTTTAGGTATTGGAAGACTGCAATTAGGTCTCCCCAGAGCCTTCTCTTCTCCAGGCTGAACAACCTGAATTCTCTCTGTCATCACAGAAGAGGTGCTCCAGCCCTCTGATCATTTTCATGGCCCTCCTCTGCACTCACTTCAACACCTTCATGTCCTTCTTATGTTGGGGACCCCAGAGCTGGATGTAGTACTCCAGCTGGGGTCTCACAAGAGCGGAGTAGATGGGCAGAATCACTTCCCTTGACCTGTTGGTCATGCATCTTTTGATGCAACCCAGGATACAATTGGCCTTCTGGGCTGCAAGAGCACACTGCCAGCTCATGTTGAGCTTTTCGTCAACCAACACCCCCAAGTCCTTCTCTTCAGGGCTGCTCTCAATCCATTCTCCACCCAGCCTGTAGTGCTTAAGATCGTACCAACCCATGTGCAGGACCTTGCACTTGGCCTTGTTGAACTTCATGCGATTCGCACAGGCCCCTCTCAAGCCTGTCAGGTCCCTCTGGATGAAATCCCTTCCCTCCAGCATGTCGACCGCACCAACAACAGTCTCTGGAGCACAGCCTGGAACAGGAACTGGCCCATCTCTCTTTTGCTTTGGCAGATAGTTTAGATGTAAACTATGCATCACTGAAACGGGGGGGGGGGGGGGGGGGGGGGGGGGAAATCATACATGACAAGGAAGCCTGTATTCAATGTCTGAACTAGAGAGAACAACTAGCTTTGAAGCACTGTAGTGTAGGTGCTTTCCCTGAACACAGTCAAACCTCATCTGGAGTTACTAGCTACAATGAATTTTTGCAGTAAAGAAATGCAACTATAAAGACATCCAAACAGTATCAGTGTTTCATGTTGGCCTTCAACTGTAACTCAAGAGTAAGAAATCTTTGTGACTTAGGATACTTGTTTGGAAGAAGGACTAATTTGAACTATTTGTCATACACACTAAAATTCAGATCCTTGATAGCTGCCTGACACCACTATACAGTTCATAGAGAGACACAGCATTGCCAGTGTTCAAATATATAAAACTGTCCTACTGAACAGGCATCACACATGTCTGTGTATAGTGAGGCCAATGCTTCATCAAGACACTGACATCAGGTCATGTTTGAAAATGAGCAGCTGTGAAATTTGATATTAACACCTATTTAGCTGCTCTTAGTATTAGGCAGTAGACCGATGTTCCAATAAATATACCGCCATTATGATTATAACTCATCTGCATCTCAGAAGAAGTAGGGAAACAAAGTAGCTAATGTCAATGAAGCACTCAGATGCAATGGTGATAAATAAAATTGGAACACCTGCAAAGAAATTAGAATTCTGTATTAATTTTATATATCCTGTAATACCTGATAGGGCTGTTCTAGATTATGTGGGACAAAAAAGAAAGAAAAAAAAAAGACACAAAAGATACACAAAAGTTTTTATCTTAGATTACATCAAGTAAAATTACATGAAGTAAAATTCTGCAGTTAGTCATGTGTTACAACTAATACAAACTTAAGTGTGTATGGCTTCTTATTAACAGAATACTTTCATATTTCGAGGAACAGAAAATAATACAAGCAAAATCAGATGATTCCTGTGTTGGCGATGAAAAACACACATTTTAGATGGTTCCATTAAGCTGAAATGGATACTTCAGAATCTGCAAAATGCTTAAAAAAGTGTTTTCCTCAAATACAAAGGAGAAAAATGCAACACCCTAAATCTGTGAACATTTATTACAGAAATTAAATTTAAATTTAGACATCATATCATTGCATTTTATTAGTCCTTTCATCTACAGACATGCAAAATGCAGTAAGATACTATTTTGTATCAAGTCATAGGATAAACTGAAGATTATTTTTTATACTACCTTACTAATCCAAACCTTACAGAAGAATGAAAATGTTTCACTTGAAAAAAAAATTGTGTATGTTTTTGCATTTCTGTTTCTGCAGGTGGCAAAAGAAATTGTCACAGACTGTGTCAGGAGCTGTGATTTGGATTAGAGGCACCCAGAAACAGGAACAACAGAACATATATAAACAGCACATATGTAATCAGTACACAAAGTTATAACCATTTGTTTCTTTAGAAATGAGAACGTTCTACTTTATTCCAGCAGGTTACAATAAGTAATAATACATAAAGCCCTAAGTACTGCTGATTTTGATGGATTGATCTCATCCCAGGAAAACCCAGGGAGGGGACAAGGCTAATGTCTGCTATGAACATCCAGCTAACTTGTATGAAAATTGGCAGACCTATACACTTTGCAGTTGCTCTACAGGAGCATTTTAGTACCATACTTAAGAGAGAACAAGTGCTTATAACCCACAACCCTCTGTAATGTCATGATCCATGACAATTTTGCTGGGATTTTTTTAATGATTATAGCTATCTACTTCACTACCTTTAAACTAATTTTCTGCTTAATTAGCTCCCATTCTCATTGTCTGGCAGACAATTCAAAACTCTTGATTGAGTGTCTTCTGATCTGAAAACTTGTTAATACTTAATGCTTCTATTTTAATATCTTACTTTTCACATGTTCATCTAATGTATATAAGAATTATTTCAGGGATTAACACTTATTTTGATTTAACTCAACAGTTACATGTTGTTAATATATTATCTTCTTAAGTGGTGAAAGAAAAGACCTAGTTCTATCTCATTCATTTACCATTTGCTTTGCAGGAGAAGCAGATGTGATCTCTTTAGAATGAAATACGTTTCTGCAGCAGTTACAGTATTTGCATTTTTTTCTGCAATAATATTGTGTAAAATCAGACTCACAGATTTCTCTACATTCTTTTAATGAAAAAAAAAAAACAACCAAACCCTAAAAGCAAGAAAAAGGAATATGAGACATCAATATGAACACATTCTGTCAAAGACCCCTCTGAATCATCCACTGAATACACATTGCCAAGGATTTTCCAGTAGGGAACACTTTAATCTTGCGGTGAATTGCTTTCCCCCACCCCCAGCAAAACCTGGATATCCAGAGATGTGATACAGCCAGACACTGACAGAAAATCATCCCTGAGAACACATTCTTCTGACCTGCTCCATTCACTCTGCCTGTATTTCTAACTGTGTCTTTGTATTCCTGAAGAGGAATTTTGAAGAAACATGGGACTTCCCCCAAGAAAGTGACTCCATTAATCAATCACTACCAATTCCTCGTCTCCAGTTCTGGTCTCAGAAATTGAGGTTCATTGACCAAAAAGTTCCCATATTGGTCTGGTCATCATCACGGCAGCATGGGGAGATCACAGGGCACCTCATGTGCTAATGCTTCAAAGGAGGGTGAGGCAGCAAGGCTATGCTTTGTTCATTGCTAAGGGAAGACTTTTACATCCCACTCTATTTGCCATGTTGGTACCTGAAATCCTAGTTTTCTCAAGGGCTTTCAGTTTCAGTTTTGAAATTCCCTAAGGCTACATTGGCACCTGGAAACAAAGCAGTGGTAGAGGATGTCCATGTGTGCTGGAACTGCACTGTCAACCATGTTCATCCAGTACAAAAAGTCTTTGCTGGGTTTTGTACAAGACAACCTACACTTTCCTGAAAAATTTAATGGCATTATTTGTAAATGACCAGGCACCATCCCCAGCAGGCAATTTGTGTGCAGCTACCGTTGTTTCAGAGGCTATGGAAATGTAATATTAGAGACATGTACTTTTCTATGCTGATCAGCCATGCCATCTGACCAATGAATGGTCCCAGGACCATTTAATTTAGTAGTATAGTACAGAATACTTGTCCAGCCAATAATAATCATCTTCTTCATCATCATCATCTTCATCATCTTCATCAACACCTTCATCATCATCTAATAGAATTTTAAAACAATCATTTTGAAGAAATAGCAACATTCTCAAATTAAGATCCTTGATTACCATAGGATCCCTGGCCAAGTCAGCATTTGGAGAGATTGATATTTCAGATTTTCTCCCCCTTTATTACTGGGTTTCTGCTTCCCAGATTGAATTAGAATTTGCCTTGGATTCATAAAATGAAACACATATTTTGAGTTCTTTCTAAAAGATCATTTCCAAATGTGTTTATGCTTATTTGTAGTTTAATAAAAACAAACCATTATCTCTGAATCAATATGGTCTTTCAGAACTAATATTCTAAGGGGAAAATTAGACATTCTTTAAAGCAAGTAAATATCGTGAAAAACAGTACTGGCTCTTGAGCAAGTGTCCCAGTAATAATATCAACATAATTTTCATTACCCATCAGCAAGTAAATAAATTATACCTGTGTTTAAAGCTGAATGCATTTGATGTAAAATGCAGGCAAGCTAGATTAGAGCACTCTTCTGAAACTGACGTGGTTTAGGCCCAGCTGGCAGCTGAGCACCACGCGCCACTCGCGATGGGGAGGAGAACGGAAAAACAACGGCAAAGCCTCGAGGGTTGGGATAAGGGCAGTTTACTGGGACAGCAAGGGAGAGGGAAACAATCAACAACAGTACTGATAACAGATATTCACAATGGGTGATAACAGAGAACAATTTACCAATCCAATGACCGACCAACCGGATGCTCAGCCCGTCCCAGAACCACACCGAAACCACGCTGAAACCGCCCCGCCCCCTCCCCTGTCCAACTAGCCCCCCTTTTATGTTGAGCATGACATCACATGGTATGGAATAGCCCCTGGCCAGCTTGGGTCACCTGTCCTGGCTCCTTGTGAAATTAACTCTATCCTTGCCAGAACCAGGACAGAAACTATGGAAGATTTTGTACATAAGCTGCTGGAACACCTCCAAAGAGATCAAGAAGTGTGTATATTTCAGAAGCTAGAAAATGTTGTGGTTTTTTTTCCCCAGAAAAGCCAGGAAACAGGTCCAGAAGTACAACTGGGACCACATGTTCTAACTACTGCGGGATCATTCTCATGGAGAGAGTTTGAGAATATGATGGCTTGACGTTGGCTGAATGTCAGGTGTCCACAAAGCCACTCTGTCATTCCTCTCTTCAGCAGGATACGGAGGGGAGAAAAATAAGATGGAAAAAACTCATTGGTCAACATAAAGGCAGTTTAATAAAACAAAAGTAAAAGGCCATGTGTGAAAGCAAAGGAAAAACAAAAGGTTCATTCTCTACTTCCCATCAGTAAGCGATGCCCAGCCACTTCCCATGAAGCACGGCTTCAGTACATGTAGCAGTTGCTCTGGAAGACAAATGTTATAAATAACAAATACCTCCCCCCACCTCGTCCTCCTTTCTCCTAGTTTCTTATTGCTGAGCAGTCATCATATGGTATAGAATATCCCTTTGGTCAGTTTGAATCTGCTGTCCTGGCTGTCTCCTCTCTCAAGATCTTGCCCACCCCCAGCCTGCTGCTGAGGTGTGGAGAAATACTGGAGAGACAGCCTTGATGCTGTGCCAGCACTGCTCAGCAGTGGCCAAATCACTGGTATGTTATCAACACCCTTCTAGCTACCAATACACAGCACAGCAGTATGAGGGCTGCTGTGGGGGAAAATTAACTCCATCTCAGTCAGACCCAATACAAAGAGGGAATGAAAACCACTCAGCTGTTGTGCTCATATGGCAGCTGTGGCAACAAGGGTAACCAGAAGGGCAGCCTTATAAACTGCTGCCCAATGGAAGTGGTCTGATTATAGCTTCTAATACTACATTTACTTATGTTCACAAAACAGGGTAAAACAAGGGCAGGCCCTGAGAGCAGTCCTTCCCCCAGTCCCATCCCTTTCATTCCTGTGCCCCTCCCACCCCACCCTACATCCTGACCACTAACCAGCCCTAATTTTAAAAGAAATTAAATGATAAAAGGGAAATGGAATTACATTAAAACATAATGTTGTTATGTTTGCAGCATGGGGCCCAATCCTCTACTGATAACCACTTCTGAAAACTCTAAATTCTTGAAAATCATTGAAACGTACGTGAACTGATTGTTACAATAACTTGGTTTTGTGAGAAGAACTTTCATGATATAGATTGCTCTCTTCCTGCATGAGTTCAGCTGACATTGCTGTGTCATGAAATGGTTCGCTGAATATATATGGGCAGATTCATCACTATGAGTCTGAGTCAGCTAATTCTTCTGGGGTTAAAGAATTCCAAATAACGATTAACCTTGGGGGAAAAGGAATATATTAATATTTTAACTACAGCTCTTCCTTTTCCCCTTTTCAGCATAATTATTGTTTTCCTGCTGTTGCTGCTTTAATTCGATCTTAAATAAACTTTATTTTTCTTTAATTTTATTTGTGACATCTTTAAAAAACAGAGTATGTTTCCCAAATGAAAGAAAGGTTTCCATCACAGGTGTATAAAAGTTGGTATCATTCCCTTTGTGATTTGTATACTCTTTTGCTGCATTTGAGAGTTCTTTTCACAGAAACTGAGCAGCATGAATATGTTACTGAAAAAGCAGCTGATAGAAATAGTAAGTTATTGTATATTGGCTGCAGTCATAGCTAAGAAGACATGTTTAAGCTAAACTGCATTTTGAAGAAGCATCCAGCAAATAATTTAACATCACTTATACTTTTTGTCCAGATTTATAGGAAACAAAAGCTCTAGACATGGAATTGATAGAAAAAGACAGGCTGCTACTTTATTAGTTTTGAGCATACTTAAAAATGATACAGAATACTTTCTCCCCAACCTAGAAGTCTTTCATGTTCTTTATTGCCTTACAATAGAATCATGAATCCACAAATATTTCTCCATTAGCTTTATGAACTCTATGACGGTGATCATAAAATTTAACAAATAGTTCTACATCAGTCTTTACTTGTGATTTAATGAAATTTACAATGATAGACAACCTTGATTTAGAGGTGTCTAAAATTTCCCAGATCCTCAGATAAGTTATTACATTGATTAGTTGCAGTTATTGTTAAAAATTAATATTTCTTTTCTGGTCTAAATTCCTGCCTTTGGAAAATAGAATGCTTTTGTCTGCTGAATTAAAGAAGCTCCATCCAGGCCCCTCCCTAGGTAGGTACTTAATGGTAAGTCATCTCTTCATCCTCACCAGGATGAGAAAAACAGGTTGAGCTCAATACTTGTTACTGGAGCTGGAATATTGTTTCTTGAAACAGAGTTGGATGAATCCTTTTTGAAAAAGTATCCAAGTAGGTACTCCAAAGTGTAAAAAAACCACCTAGATATACATCATATATGGCATAGTCAGTAGAGTGAAAAGACCTGAAATTAAATAGCTGAATATTTTTCATACACAGTTGTAAACAAACATTTTGAAAGATTTGGCTTCCCATCTGGAAATTTGCTGACAAGACACACTGATGAATGGATGGCTTTGTCAGGTTCCTGTTAACAGCTGTATCCCCCTTTCACAACCCTGTGTCCAGAAAATCAACTGTGTCAACACCAGACATTTCAACATTTCATAACACTAGTCAAAGACAAAAATGGAGAGTAAAAAAAATTCAGTGATACATCTCTGTGGGGTTGAAATCATGAAGCATAAATTAATTTTCGTTCCCCTCTTTTTGTTTATTTTTTGTTGATATATAAGTCTATTATTTTTTCTTCACTAAAATATTATGGACATATATTGCCTGATAAGTATACTTGAGGTCACACAAAAATATCCAACACTAACTCTATTGTATTGCAAAAGTGTTTACAGAAGCTCAGAATAGATTTAGTTCCTGCTGATACAAGTAGTATAGGGATTACTATAGCAGTATAGTATAAACCTACTGGTTTAGTCTCTTCTTGTTTTTCTGGCATCTTACTTAAACAATGTCAAAACACGAAGATTTCTATCCTTTTAGTCCTTGAATGCTGTTCATGGAATTGAGGATTAATCCAAATTTGTTACCCTGTGTATGGTTTCTTTTTCTCTGAAGAATACTCTTTAGGTTCTATCATTTTTATGACAAGTTTTTATGACATAATACAAAGGATAACATAAAATTTACTGCCAACCCTCAGACTAAAGATCAGGGATGGTAATCAAAAGACAATACAAATAACCTGCAGGTGACCAAGAATGAACATCAGTTCAAGGCCTGTCTGTCACCTCGGTGAAAAATTTCTAGGTAGCAAAAATTTCTTTGTGGGAATGATAATCCAAATACAATTTTTCAAAGAACTGGCTTGTGCAGAAGTTCCATGCATGATATGTAAATTAAATGGGAAAAAAAAAAAAAAAAAGAGATATGGAGTTGATGCAGTGTAAATCATGCTGCTCTTCTAGGTAGGAAGCTCATTTAAAGAGCTAATTCTATGTCAGAGGCCAGTATTTAAGTACCATTTCATGGGATTTTCTCTGTCTAGGATTTTCAGTGTTCAACTGAACATCTGACTCAAGATCTAATATGTAGAAAAGGTACTGCTTGTCAAGTAATTTAGTAGTTGGAAAACTCAGTATTCTGATACTTTATATATAGAAAACTATAATTATGATTTTTTTAACCTGTGGCTAATAAAGACTTATTTGCAAGAATTAGTATTCTGTGACATAAAAAAATGCGCAATGATCTGCAGATAATTTAATCATACAAGTCTAGGAATTTCCAGACCATTATTTAAAACAGAAGACAAATTATAATGAGGAATATTATCAGTGTTTTTTCTTATTTTCATCATGTATATAATAGCATTTTGTGTGCCCTAAAAGTTGTAAGACATCCTTCTGAATACAGAATTAAACTTAAGAAAGTCATATTAATTGACTAAATTTTTAATGGAGTTAAAATTAAATTTCAAAATGAGTTAGCTTTGAAATTAAGTTTCTTAAGTTTGCTATATATTTACATATATCTAGCCACTCATATTTGTAGAGTAGAATGGTATAAATGCTTCTACGCTATTCTAAGTTTCAGGGAAGACTCACATGTATTCTCAGGTAACAATGGAAAGAAAATTGTTTTGTTCTAATAGAAGCTTAAAGAGTGTCTGGAATTTCCAGGAAAATGCCATTTCTTATTGTAAAACTTTCTGGTTTTGTGTTCCCTACATGCTCATCTCTTTGGTTGTTTTGTTTGTTGGTTGGTTTGTTTGCTTTTTCTTTCTGTTTAATTATGATATAAAATGTACATTTCAAAATAGGAGGTCATTCTCTTTGGATTCTGTTTTGTTTGTGTTCCTGCTTTGAAAATATTTAAATGGAATATATTGAGCATTTAAAACTTTATATAAAATATTTTCATATTGAAAATTTATTGAATATTTTTTAACATGCAGGAAAGAAGTACTTAAATATTGTAATCATCTCTAATTACATTTAAAATATTAATAATATTTTGCACTAGTTTTCTCATCTGAAAATGTGTCCATTAATGACTGTCACATACAATTCAGCAAAGAACCACCATCTTTCAAAACATCTGTATACCCCATAAAGGTCAATGGGATTAAGGTTATGGACTATCATTACAAAAAATGGCAACTTGAGAAAGTAGTATTTTTTCCATTCTTCTCAAATGGACTGAGGTCTCCAGCCACCTTTTCTCTATGTGCTCCCAGCTTCCTGACAAAATAAGTGGCCAACATTTGTCTTTGAGTGCAGATTCACTTCATTGTCATTGTGACATTTAAAAGGCAACGACCATTTTAAAAATGGTATTTTAACAAAGGGCAGTCTGACCTTGTGTTGTGAACAATAGCCATTCTGAGAAAAGACAGGTTTTTTACCCAGTGCCTCTGGTAGAGAAAATTTGAAGTATAAATCTGTAGCAATAAACAAAAACAAAAAATAGAGTGCAAAAAGTAGTAGATTGTTTTGGAAAATTGTATGTTGCAACTCATCTGCTTCCTGAAAGAAAGAGAAGGAAAAATATGGTGTGCCTGCATGGATTAGAGGGAATGGAAGAAGGAAGACACACAGAGTATATTTCTTCAGGGGTTCATGCAATTAAATTTGGTAGAGGATCAGGGGATTACAATTCAGCAATGACGCAGAAATAAAAAAAAATTGAAAGAATCCAGCAGCACTGCAGTGTTTCAGGCCACAAAATGCTCTTAGCGATGGTGTTTACTACGTAGTGTAGTTAGTTACACAGAAAAGTTAAGAGTGCTTACGTGACTTCACTCATATTCCATATTTTAATAGCACTGGCTTCCTCTGAAGAGCATAAAAAGTATTGGCTTCCTTAACTGTCCGTCTTTTATAGCTATGATAACTTAATCACAATATTCCTATAACAGAAATACATCCTAAATTATCTTGCATATTTACCTTTTTCTCCACTTTAGGGCACTGTTTTTCTGTAAGCTTTTGTTGGTATAAAAAATTTGATACGCAGAGATACTTAGTTATGGTAGAATTTCAGTTTCTCAACTACTTTGATACTAAACCAATGCTTTGTATTTAATATTCCAATGGCGTGCCATCATTTTCAGTTTTTTTATTAATTTTATACCTAAATAAATGGAGTAAAAGATACCAGAAAAACATTACAAAGCATTTTTGGGTGTGGGTTTTTTTTAAGATTAGAGAGAGCGTACGTAGAAAATGGCAGGCTAACCCCTAATGGATGAAGAAGATGCATTTTTACAAACAGAGAAAAATAACAGAGCACGGCAGGAAGCCCCACTGAAGGAACATACTTTCCTTTCACTGAGTTTTCACCTAATGGTGCTGCCTCTTTAAACATCAACACTGTATTAATCACAGGAGAGAGTACAGGTTGCAGATCAGGTCGACTGGCTCCTCTCTGGTGAATTCACATAAAGGATGTTCCTCTCATCCAAGTAATTCAGAAGGTGACAAATATTACAGATGCTGAATTTATGTGAATGCTTGCTCTCTGTTTATTAACTCATCAATCTTGTGAGAAATAAAAGGTCCAAACAGTGAGGCAAGTGGGCTTTTCTTATCCTGTCAGCTCAATGGTGTCTAAAAGTAATCAATATCGAAATCCTTCCAGGATATTTTAACCCTTCTTTAGTAGTCTACTTCCACATCTGACAGGTTGATCAAATCCAAAACTAATTAGAAAGAATGAGGTTTTAATTACTGTACTGATGTCTTTATTTCTCAGTCTTATTAAAATTGATTCCGTCATAATGGCAGGCATAGTGGTTTTTTTCTTTTTTAATTTGATGAATTAATAGAGCTCTCTCTGTAGAAAAGCAAGAGTAGAGCAGATAAGCATAAAATATGCAGAGATGCGCTGAGAATGAACAGATCTTTTCTGCCATGCAAGTTTTTTGTTTGGTTGGGTTTGATTTACGTATATTTCTCTGTGTGTTTGTGTGTCTTCACACTACTTTAAGAATAAATAGAACCATTTATGAGCAACAGAGATTTTTTAAATATCTAGGTCTCAATGTGAGTAAAATTTCCAAGATGATTCAAAAAACTAAAAAAAAAAGAAAAAAAAAAAGAAAAAAAAGAGCTTCCTTAAAGTTGGAGAGCAAATTAAATTCAAATAGGCATCATACTCTGAAAATTAACACGCAAAAGAAACAAATGTTTATTTTATTCCCATTCTACCTAATTTCTAAAAATTTACTGAACTTTTAAGCAGCTGCCTTGAAAAAGATTACACACATCATTTCCCCTGTTCATTTAGACTATCTGACTAAAGTAGTCTTCTTTTTAATTTCTAACCTGCAGGAAAAGGAAATCCAAATTCATTTTGAAAATCACACTTTGCAATCAATAGAGGCTAACTCTATTCTAAGTTCAATGTTCTAATGGTCCACACTTGGATTTAGTCTGAACAATTGCCAGCTAAAAGTATATTTAAATATATTCTTGCAGACAGTGTATTTGGCAGACTAGAATTTAGAATTATATGTTTCCTTTAAATTTAAAAATACAAACATTGTAGGTAGCTTTCCACAGATACATGTAAAGATTAGGTTTGATAACTGAGCTCTAGATCAAAAAGAAACTGTTGATTTCTAAAAATAATGTCTAGTTGCATGCTTTTTCCATGCCATTCTCGTCTTCTGGGGTGACTTATGCTTATCAGGTTTTGAGTCAACACTTTGCTCAATGCAGATACTTTAAATTAGGAGTTAACATTAATGTGTTAAGTCAGAAATGATTATTAAGTATATGATTTGTCAAACAAATATGGCTATTTCTATAAATAGAATAATACACTTGATAAAAGCTTTTCAGACAATTGTATTTGTATGTCCTGCAATTATGATAGAAGCAGAAAGAAACAAAGACTAGCCTTAAGTGTAATAATTACACTTTATAACTCTAAATCTTGTGTGTCAGAGGATGGTCAAACCAAAGGATGGAGAGACTTCTGACAATGATGTGACATAGCTTAATCAACTTATTAATCACTGTAGAAGTTATGAACAGAGTATTTGATATGTATACCCTTGACAACTGGAAAGAGTAACTGCTGGTTAAGAATCTACTTAAGAAAGACTAGGAATTTATTCAAATTCTAAGACCGTGACTACGGCTTGATACCAAAATGTCATTCATACAGGCCGCCATCCAAAGCTTATATATTGCAGATGTCAAACTGACCCACTGAGATAGAAGATTTGTTGGAGTTTTTATGCAGAGTCCTGGTGTGAGTAGAATTACTCATTTCATTTTGAGTAATCTTTTCAGTGGCAATACTAGATATGTTTGAAGGCTGCTATTAAGATGCTTGTTTTCATATCTCTGTATATAATTTTAAAGCTCCTAGAGCTCTATGAATAGAAGAACAATGATTGTGTATGTCTTAATATGATCTTTCTCACATTTGACAAATGCTCCTCTATTTCTGTTTCAAATACTATTTATTTCAAGAGCTGTCTATATTAATCATGTTGTTGTGATGGTTTTGTGTAGGATATGTAAGATTTTTCATTTTATATTGAAAAATTAGTCACTTATTGTGATCTTGTGTCCACTAATCTGTATAGAGCTTTATTTCAATTTATATTACTGTAGCTGCATGTTACTTTCATATGTATAAGATTTAACTATTAATTAATTTAACTATTTAACTATTAATTAAAATTATTAATTTTTCTATTAACAGCAAAATATTCATTAAATTCTATTATAGATTCCTTACTGATTTAAAATGCTTTTCATTATGTAATTCAGTAATCTAATTTAGAAACCACTTAAAAATAAATATGCTGAGGGCTGAAGAACAAAGTATTCAGAGTTGGACTGAGCTGATTTTATAAGTTTATGTTTTGGAAAATTTTCTTGTAAAATTTAAAACAAACTGATTTCACAAATAGAGCAACTTTTTTTTATAATTTCTAAATATTCTGATCAAAGTAGGGAGATAGGAAGTAAGTCAGATAAAAGATACCATATTGTCTAAGTCTTAATCACAAATATACCTATTTCAAATACAAAATTGTTCTCTCATCCCTGTTCACTTAACTTTACATTGTGAAGCACGGATATATCCACGTGGATATAATATTAAAACAGTAGAAAAAAGTTGCATGCACTGCCTCTAAATGAGACCCACTCTAGGTCAGAAGTGAAAAACACTCCTCAAAATAGCTAGCAGGGCAAGGACGTGGATACATATCAAATAGGTAGTGCTTGCCTTCATGGACTTCTTGCAGCACTAGGTAGAAGCTTAGCTTTCTGCTTTACTTCAGGAGTGTTCTTGGGTTCAAAGGATGTAGCTGGCAACTTAATTTACTTTTTCCTGAATCAACATATATCTATATATAACATAACCAGTACAGACTGCAAAATTATACAGAAAATGGTAGGAAATCAGATTGTTCCATGATTTCTCAATCAATTTTCTTCCATTTTGGCCAGAAATTTGATATTTGCAAACCATCCTTGTGTATATATATATATATATACACACACGCACACACATATGTATTATACAAGGGATATCAGGGATATATATACATGTGTGTGTGTCTGTGTACATAGTTAATTTAGAACTAATACTTTTAGCCCCACATAGTACTAAATGAGGGCAGAAAAAAATGCCTAGATTATTTTCAATGTTTAAGTGAAAATTTTAGGATTGAGATCAGTTTCTGAATGAGAGTTAAATGTAGAATTCTGTCTGGTTTTGTTTCAGATGCATATAAGTTATATAAATTGAAAATTGCATTGCTCAAGGACAAGTGTGATTGGTTTATTTTTAGTGAAACGAGCAAGCCGTGAAAAAAAAAAATGTCCACTGTGCATCAAATTCTGTGACTTAACATGTAGTAGACACAATGATATAACTGCTGCCAGTTTGGAAAATTACTACAAATGCTAGTATGTATGTGCAAGCCATTTTCCATAGTTATAGTATTATCTCTGAAGATAGATCAACTCAGCAGCATGCATGGGGACTTAACAACACATGGAGTGAATCTCTACATTAAGCTCAGCCCCACAATCTGGGAGTTGTTTCAACACAGGGAGATTTCTTTTCATGCAAAAAACAGTCTATATGTGTGTGCTTCTGCACATATGTACACATGTGTTCATACGGGATGTTGTAGAGGTATCGGAGTTTATCCTGAAACATATAGAAAACCACAGTCAAGGCTCAAAGTCAAGATGGAAGATCAGGGATTTTTAGGTTACTTATATAGAACCTATCTGCATTAAATAGGAAGAAGTTGAAAGCCAAAGTGTAAGTCAGTGCAGAGCTCTGTACGTGTGTGAAATAATCTTTCTGGTCTCAATTAACCTCAGCAGATAGCAGTCAGTTGCAGATAGCAAGTCTATTGTGTAGCTCAACAGGCCTGAAATTTACAGTTGGAGTTGCAGCACAAGTTAGATACGAGGCTTCAGAGTGGGCCTTAGAAGCAAAACCAAAACATTGAAGTGGTATTCTGTTTATACTTCCACCACTTGCTTTACAAGGTTCTTTCATTATTTGGGTCACATTTAAAGCTTATTCGATTACTTCTCAGGATTCAGTCCAGCCTCTCTACCTTCATCACAATACAGTCACTTTTTGCAAAATACTAGTTAAAATAAAAGTGTAATTTCTCATCACAATATTACCTTCTCTTTTTTTTTTTTCTAATCCCCACCCCCACCCCCCCCCAAAAAAAACCTAATAGATGTAAAGCTTCAGAAATATCTGGGTTTTTCCTAGGTTTTGATGGTGGTGGTCACTTAAACTTAAGAGTTTATTATAAAAGCAAAATCAAACTGCTCCAAAGTAAAGTGGCTTTTTTGGCTACTCGATATACTTAAAATTCTCCTGCAACTTTACCTTCAACAATGTTACTTAGGCAGTAATAATTAGAGAATCTGTACATGTGAATGTTGTAGATCCTGATCCTGAAAGGTAAAAGGGTAGGGAAAAGTAAAGAGGTCTTATGAATCTTTCATTGGAACTCATTCCTTTGTGCTTTCTGAAGGGAATCAGTCTAAAAGTTATGCTGACAGAAATCTATACCTCAACGTAGAAGTATAGAGCTGTACTGTGAGATTAATATCATGTCAGAGTCTCCAAGACACTTGCTTCAGAATTTCTTGCCCACCAACATTAAGTTATTATTGTGCTGGAGTTCTGACTGTACTGACAGGTCATAGTTTAAAATGATTGACTCATCAAAGCTGCAAAAGGACAATTGATACAATAGATAAATCAGACCTTCAGTTGAGAGTTGCTTTTTATTCTTTATTCATCTCAGGGCTGTTAACTTTGTGAGAATAATAATGACCACTTGTTCAGAACTTAACACTTTTATCATTTTGTTTTTGGGTGGGGTGAGTCCATTATTACATTTTGTTTCAGCACAGTGCACATACCTGGCTTTACATTTGAGCAAGAGGAATATAGTGCTGTTCCTTCAGGACAAGTTAGATCCACATATGCTAAAAATAGTAGGAGGCAAACTGAAATCAATGAGAAAGTAAATAGACTTTTGTATAAACATAATGAAAAATAAATGTATGTGCCCTAAAAAACCATGAGATAGGGAATAGTAAAAGTCTGTATTTTTCAGATTTTCAAGTCCTAACAGGAAGGAAAGAGCCAATAGACAAGATAAAAAGCTGAACCTTAAGGTTTTCCCCAGAAATTATTATTTTCAGGATATCCGCTTTAGTGAAACCACAGCGCTGGCTAAAAACCAAATAATATAGCCCAAGACCAAAATGACATAGGCCTAGATCTATGTCAAAAGTGTATATGTACCACTGTCCTTTTCCTATCATTAGAAAAGTATTGCCTTTAAAAGACTTCACCCATTAATGTGACATCGATAAAAATTTAAAATTCCTATAACCAGCATGGAGATATGAATTCCTATAGGTATCTGTTTCAAATCCCTTTAATTATTTTGCTCATTTGGTGTAATTTTTACCTGTTGTAACTTGAGGGAAACTAAAGTAGTTTAAAGTCACTTTTTTGGTTCCTTTGATAAGCAGAGTAAAATATCTGGCACTGTGCAGAAAAACACTAAGTCTGCCTTCACTTTTGTCCCTCAAAGCTCAAAAGCACCAATTCATCAGCAAATCACAAGAAAAAAAAAATCCATCATATCAGTGAATTCCCTATCTGGTTATTTGAGAAAGATATTAAATTTATTTAGGCTGTTGTGTCTGCTCCAAAATACCAGTGGATTCAGGCAGGTCTTGATTATTGAGAAGATATACTAGTGCACAGAAGCAAAGTATTAATATTCTAAACCCAGACATTATTATTCTGTTTACAGTTTGGCAACGTGTTTGAATTTTAAAAGAATGCCCCAAGTTACATAATTTAAGCAATTATATAGAACTGTGGGAAAATCCCTTTGATTTATTCAAAAGAAGAAAAAAAACTATGAGATATGCAATTAATTGGAGATCACTTGTTATTATTCAACAGTTCAAATTATCTGAACAAATAAAAATAGTTGATGGAAAAATGAGCTGATAAATTGAGAAAATTATGGAATAGTTTCTAGTATGTCTACTCCCTGAAGACAGCCTCTTTGTGTGATCGTGGTCATACTAAGCAAACCAATTTCCTAACATATAGCTGAGGCTGTGAATGCAGACTGGAAATTAAGAGTCGTTCACACAATTTCCTTTAATGTTTCTTACTCAGTGAATTACACTGCTCATCTGTAACACAAAGGTTATACTTGTGATGTTAATCTTAATGAGTTCCTAATTTAAACGTTCTTTATGTTTCTCATTCTGTACCCCAAAGCACTGGTAGAAATGTTCTGGGTTTGCGCTAACAGAGCAGGTGCTTTGTGCACACTGAACGGAACACCTTTAAGCCATGCTGACTCAAATTGGAACTTTCACAGAGAATCATATTAATTCTGCTGGGGGGGAAAGGGGAATAAAAAACAATGAAGGCCATATAGCGCTACCTCTCTGAAATCCATTTAAACTGTAATCCTCTGAAATTAGAGTGTACTATCTGAATGATCAGTTATCATAGCAGCAAACTGTTTGTTAATGGTGGAAAATACAATTTCAAGGAGATTAATTCTAATGAAAACTATGTTTTATGTTATTGTTTTGTTATCATCATTGTCATATGTGCACCTTCTTCATACATACAGATCTCAGCTGAACAACAGTGATGGAACATAAGCCAAGTAGTTGTGAACCAATGTAATTTCATTGCATTTATATGAACTGTTCTCCACACTAGAAAAAATATCAGTAATACCTATCTCTGAGTGTCCTTTTTTATTAAAAAGACTATAGTTTCAGCAGTAAGGAAATGCTTTCATGAATTTGCCTATGAAGTGTTTTTCACAGAGTTTTGTACTGTGGAAAAAAGTGCAAGATACCCTGTTTTCTGAAAAAGTTCTTGGTTATTTAATTGGTAAGTCTAAGGGTCACTGACTACTAATGTTTCAGGTCGATATTTAATTTTAAAAAAGGAAATAAGTATTTCTCATTAAACATCAGGAGAATCGTAATGGAAATGGTGAGTGTGTGCTAACAAATCTCACAGCAGAAGGTGATCATGGATGTGGAGGAGGACATATATAAGGGGCTGTAGTACCATCTGTATTCACTCTCTGTTGGGTTGAGTCAGGAAAGGGAAATTAATTGGGCCAATCACTTCTTCTCATTTTCTTAAGCATCCCTTAGCAATATGAAAGCTTGATTAATAATAAACTGTGCCTCCTGGCATTGTATGGTTGTGACCAGTCACCTGATCATGTTCAGGAAGGAGTCTTTTTCTTTCAAATTCATAGCAGCTGGTGCATTTTGTTGTTTGTTTGATTGACTAATTGTCCAAGGAGACAGAGTTTGGCTGACAGGTTTAGAAAATCAAAGTTTACCAGTAAGAAATAAAAAATAGTGGGCTGCTATGACCTTGGAGATAAAACACTGGGAAAGATTATCCCCCAAATATATGTGATATCCAGGATTTCAGTGGTGGAGTTATGCTTATGGGGGAAATGGGTGGGGAGGAAAACAGACTTTTGCAGAAACATAAAGATCCCTTCCCTGGGCAGAGTATATCACCTTGCACCCTTTATACAAAGTGTGAGGAGGTCAGGGATATTTCAGTGAGGGCCTATTCCCTCACAGAAAATGTGGTGGTATTGTTATTTGACTCTGTTGGAACCAATTAAAAACATGGCACAAGAATGTGAAATAAAGAACTTCCCCTCCCTTACCTATGTTGAAACCAGTAACAGTTCAAATTATCACATAAAATCTTTCCCACGTCACTGTTCTTCATTTGTCTGCCCACCTGGTTCAAAGTATTTCAGCCCTTGAACAGTCATTCTTAAAATATTTTATATATTCAAATGTCAAAGTTACTAACAAGAGCAGCTAGTATTGCAAGGAAGAAGGTTAAGACTTTGCATGTTCTGGGACTTCATAACCCCAAGGTAAGCTATGTAAGTATGAGCTATAGAGGTTCTGTTCATAAGCAAATGAAGAATTTTTGCTCAGAACATTTTCATGGAAAGTTTACTTAATGTTCCTTTCATTCATTCATTCAATGTCAGCTGTGAAGGATATACAAATCTATGAAAAATAAAAGAAACAAATACTGGAGGAACTTCTGTCTACTTCTTACCTCGCTCTTGGAAGGGCTTGAAATGTGTAGTTAAGCTGATACATCCCTGTGTGTTTTGGGACAACATAATTTTCCAGCTAACCTTTACCAACACATTCTTTTAGTATGACTCACAACCACTTTGTTCTTTCCAACCTCCTTGGGGCAGAGCAGTCAGCACCACCAGTTAGATATTACTTTGAAACTGAATTACTTCATTTGAATTTTTGCTTCTATGACGTTTCCTGACAGGTTTTCCAGCACTATTCTCATTTCTCTTTTCTTCTTAGTTGTTGTGTTTATTTATTCAATCTTGTCTTATTCTTCCTGAGTAGCACCAGCTGCAACTCCAGTCTTTCTCCAGCAGAGATTAAAAATGGATAGCACACTTGCATCCTGCCTGCTCTTGACACGTTCAAGAATATGTATCACACTTATGGGTCAGCCAACCTTTATTTGAAGGAAAGCGCATTGAAAATAAAACAGCTGAAATGAAATAAAGGAAAGATAATAAAACAAATTAATCTCAAGGCTGTTTTAATAGGCAAAATATAATTATAGAGAAAAAATAGTTTTAAAAGATTAAAAGTAGAAAAAATGTATAAGTTAGAACAAAGATATACCATTCAGTAATTAATCAAAATTGGCGGTACTATTATAACAGCAAAACGTCATTTCTAAAGCTTTTGTTCACTAAGGAAAAGAAAAGGTATCAAGAATACAAAAAAATATTGTACGTCCTTCACAAACTTTCCTAAATTTAAAGCTTTTGGAGTATACATGTAGAATACGTAGCATATATGGAAAGCATTATAACCAGGATCCTCAGGAATCTGGAGCTAAAGACCATAGCCTGACTGAGCTCAGATAAAAACCAAACTAACCTAAGAATCACTGGATGCTGCAAATAAAGACCATTGAAACTTTAGAATCTTTAAAGCGTACATACTGCTCAGATCCTAGCAAAGGAATATATTATGAAGTTCAGAATGATGGTATAAAGGTAATATATTGGGTCAGATGTTAACCAGAGCACTGCTTCTGCTCCAGTTCATAAAGCCTGCCAGTGCCCTTTGAAAAACTTCTTTGTTGTTCAGATGTCAATGATGAGACAGAATTTTATTAAACCAGAATCCTTGTGAACTTTCCTCTGACTAGATGTGGTAGTTCTGGAGTCCTTTCATGTAGATACTAGTCAGAAATCTGAAAACACTAAGACTCTTTTTCTCCTTTTTCTCGGTGAGATGATCTCCAAATACTCTTATTACTTGAGCAGCATCATCTAGAGAGCAATCTTCTTCCTCTGAATAATTTTTTGGAGAACATTTTGACTTGCTAGTCATATTTCTTTCTGATTAGTGTAAGGAAACTGATATACCTTTAACTTTTTGGCACTGAGGAGAAGAATGTCAGATTAGCATTAGCCATTGAACCAGAATGACACTGCCTGCAAATAATTTAGAAAAAATATTTTTGTATGCCTGAAGAAATGTTACTTAACTTCTCAAGTTGGCACACTATTGAAGTCAAAGTGGCATTTTAATGTCCAGTGATTCCCACTGGGCATTAAAACAATCTTTTACTTCTTCTACCTACAGCAGACTATGGTGTTTACCAAATGTTAAACCAAGAACAAAAGAGAAAAGGAGCTTGAAAGTAAAATTCAGAGCCCAGTAGAAATTTCAGTAATTTTGAAAGGAAATTAAGATTGTCAGCAGATGACGATAGCACTGAAGCTTCAACATGGCCATGCACCAAATCATCAATGGAAGCACAGCTGGCGTTTTTTGGCCTGAGCCAGACTGGACAGGTTTGGAGAGGGCACCATTTTTCTTTTTCCAGGAAAGATGGAAATTATCCACTTCCCAAAAGTTTAATGTATGATCTGTGACAGTAAGATACCTTTCAGGAGCTGGCAATGACTGATGGTGAGCCAACAATTCCTGGCAGTGGGGAAACTACCATGGCCTACCAAGTATAAAAACTGCAGAACAGTAGTATAATTAAGCAAAATATTTGCAGCCTTTGAAATTTTCCTTATGCCTTGAAGGAACAGAATGATTTACTATTTGAACCCTAAATTTGAATTGTTTTGCAGAGTTTAGAGATGCATGGTCTGCAATGGTCATTTTGTATTCATTCGTCTTAAATATCTGTATCATCAATTGCACTCCCTAGCATATGATGAGGTTTGCCTTTGTGTTTAGACTATATTTGTGAAACGTTTTTCTTTTTTACTTTTCTGATCTTGACTTTCATTTAACTTGCCAACAAAGCCTCTCTTGAAGCAGGATGCTTTAGGTGAGGTGCTTCTAAAAATGTAGGTAAGGGTGGAAAACCTCAATAATATACAACAAAGGAAGGAGAGGAAAGAAGAAAAAATAGCTGAAGTAGTGTAAGTACTATCATATATGACATGACTGATTCATTGAGTATTTCACTGATGGATTTAGTGCAATGGGAACAAAAAAATACAGTATATGCTAGTGTAGTTCTCCAAAAGCTTTATTTTGTGGTATGCAGAGATGTGATCTATTTTGTCAATCCGGCTGTCACTGTGATAGTAACATAAAATTAATATCCCATGGGTCCAGACAGAAATTTATAAAAAGCAGTAACAGCAAAATTACAGGTCTGCTTTTCTTTATTACTTATTGTGCATCAAGTATATTAAAAATACTTTCTTCTGACTGTTTAAGTGTCTTTCAGGTAGACATGCATAGAATTGTAAAGTTTTTTTTTCTTTTCGCTCCCTCCCCTCCCTTCCCCCCCCATGCTTCTTCTTAATTTTTATTATGATGTTACAGCTCTTTTGAATATTTATCTTTAAAAAAAAATTTTCTTCTTATGCTGTCCTATATTCCTACTTTCTCGTAATATGTTGCTGTATACACAATTACAACATTCTGTTTGTTTCAGTAATTGAATAAAGAAAATTCAAATTAAAATAGAAAAAGAAAAATTTTCAGTATTCCACTCTACCAGCATATCTGCCCATATTGAACCACCTTCAGATATTACAAATGCCTAATACCAGCATAAACAATACCTTAATACACTAATATATTTTGGTAGCTCAGAGTTGTACGGTAATTTAAAAGCTGTCTAAATGTAACATCAGATGTAGGCAATTTGACTAATAAATAAATCTTATTTTTTCCCAGAGAACTAAAAAGTGATTTCTTCAAGTAAATATCCCCTCATACATATTAAATTTATTTTCTAAGAATTCGTGTATTCATTTTTCTTCACCCAGAAGTGAATCCTGTTTGCCAGTCAAGCTATATGACAGCCAATCACAGAAACCTTACAAATATCCCAGACATCTATAATTCATGACAGTTGAAGCACTAGCACTCAGGAACACTACTCTCCATGTTAAATAATAGCCAATTTTAATTGTATAGTATTCTTTTCAGTAACAACATCTAATTAAGACATTTGTTAAAGTTGTGTAATGTTAAACTAACAGGGAGAGCATAATGGAGTTCTACTGGAATTTTTCCATTAAATTAACATTATGTCTTAATTAGATGCTGTTATTAACAGGGATGATGCACAAATAAAAATCAGGCCCTATGGGTGCAGAATGCCTCATTAGTATTCACTGTGGGATATAGATAAAAATGCCTCAGTCTAGCTAATGCACAGAAAGAATTTCCTTCCCTAAGCAAGCACATGCAGGCAGTCACAGGATAAAGCAACATTGTGGTGGTTTACCCTCAGCTGGACGCCAAGTGTCCACCAAGCCACTCTATCACTCCCCTCCTCAGCAAGGCAGGGAGGGGAGCAAATAAGATGGAAAACCAACCCCAAACTCGTGGGTCAAGACAAAGGCAGTTTAACATAGCTAAAGCAAAAAAGCCACGTGCAGAAGCAAAGCAAAAAGCAAAAGATTATTCTCTACTTCCCATCAGTAGGCGATGTCCGGCCACTTCCTGGGAAGTAGGGCTTCAGTATGCTACTCCTTACTCCAGAAAAGAAACATTGTAAAAAACCAAATGCCCCCGCCCTGTTCCTCCCCGTATCTCTCAATTTCTTATTGCTGAGCGGACATCATGTGGTATGGAATATCCCTTTGGTCAGTTTGGGTCAGCTGTCCTGGCTGTGTCCCCTCCCAAGATCTTGCCCACCCCCAGCCTGCTGCTGAGGGGGGAAAAGAAATGTAGAGACAGCCTTGATGTGTGCTGGCACTGCTCAGTAGTAGCCAAAACACTGGTGTGTTATCAACACCTTGCTAGCTACCAATACACAGCATAGCACCATGAGGGCTGCTGTGGAGAGAATTAACTCCATCTCAGCCAGACCCAATACAAACATGTTCTTTGAGCCTTTTATTTTAAACTGAACTTACAATATTGGTTCCAATTTGGCTCTTATTTACATTGGTGCAACCTCATTAAATGTAACAAGAACATCCCATAGATGAAAAAAGTCACTTTTAGCCATTTGAGATATGAAGTGTTAAGAAATACAGCAAGGTATTTTTGCATAATTCTGCCCTTATCTTTTCCTTCCTTTTTCTGAAATTATGTCCAGCAGGGTGGATAGGGTGGCGATGAATCTAAACCAATGCTCTATTAATATGTTCATTGTGTTTTCCTTCTCTATCTTAATTGTACATGCCACCACAGCTCAAAACTCTGACTATATGCGCAGTAAGTAATTAATCGTAGAATCATAGAATCATGTTTTGGGTTGGAAGTGACCTTCAAAGATTCCCCAGTCCAACCGCCCTAACATGAACAAGGACCTCTTTTGCTAGATCAGGTTGCTCAAAATCCCATCTGATTTGACCTTGAAAACTACCGATGATGGGGCATCCACAACTTCTCTCGACAACCTTTTCCAGTGTCTCACCACCCTCACTGTAAAACTTTTATTCCTTATGTCCAATCTAAACCTACCCTAATTCAGTTTAAAAACATAGACCCTTGTGCTGTCACTACAGGCCTTGGTTAAAAGTCTCTTGCTGTCTTTCTTATAAGCCCTTTTTATATATTGAAAAGCCACAATAAGGTCTCCCCAGAGCCTTTTCTTCTCCAGGCTGAACAACTCTTTCAGCCTCTCTCCACTGGAAAGGTGGTCCATACCTCTGATCATTTTCATGGCCCTCCTCTGGACCTGCTCGAACAGGTCTTTCTTGTACTGGGGATCGCAGACTTGAACATAGTACTCCAAGTGAGATCTCACTAGAGTGGAGTAGAGGGGAAAATCACCTCCCACAACCTGCTGGCCGTGATTCTTTTTATTTATCCCAGGATATAATCGGTTTTCTGGGATGCAAGCATACATTGCCAGCTTATGTCCAATTTTTCAACCATCGGTATCCCTGAGTCATTCTCCACAGGCTGCTCTCAATCCATTCATCCCTCAGTCTGTCTTGATACTGGGGATTGCCCCAGCACAAATGCAGGACCTTTTATGTGGTCTTGTTGAACTTCATGAGGTTTGCATGGGCCTGGTCCTCAGGCCTGTAGAGGTTTCTCTGGACGCATCCTTTCCCTCTAGCGAATCAACTACACCATTCAGCTTGGTGTCATCTGGAAACTTGCTGAGGGCGCACTCAATGTTTTTGATGAAGATACTAAATACTATTGATCCCACTACAGACCCTTGAGAGACACCATTCATTACTGGTTTCCACTTGGACATTGAACCATTGACTGTAACTCTGGACGTGGCCTTCCAGCCATTTCCTTATCTGTCTAACAGTCCATCCATCAAATCCATATTTGTCCAATTTAGCGGTAAGAATTTTGTGGGATACTGTATCAAAGACCTTAAAGAAGTCAAGGTAGATGACATCTTCCTTCTTCCACTGACAAGAGTTGATAATTAATCTACACTGACAACAAAACTAGCCCTTCTGAGAAATGTTTGTGTGAGAGACTCATTTATTCTATCGCACAAACGTTTGCAGGGTCAAGTTTTAAGAATATTGAGAAGTTCAGAAACACCGATAATAATGTGCTTGTGACATTTCAGAAGTGTCTGGCACCTCAGCTACCACCAAGGCACAAATTCTGGAACTTCTGTAAGAACACAGACCACGAAGCTAAGGGATGTGGGGCAGAGGAATGTCATTTGACAGTGCAGATCTGCAGAGTACACATTCAAGAGAAAATGGAGACAAATTCAGACCAATGACCTTGAGACAGCAGATTTCAGTCTTGTGAGGCAACAGTCACACACTGAGCTGCTTTTTTTGCACTTTCTCCTTTGTTTTATTTTACATCTTCTAAACTAAAATGCAAGCCAGGTTCTTTAAACCATGTGTTTCAGAATTTAAAGTTGGTACTGTCTGCAGTTAAACCAAACCATTTCTCAGCTCTCATACATTTAACTTCTCCCCAGTAGCGTGATGAGTAAGTAGTTTTGAAAGAGAAAAGAGAAATAGAAAGGGAGACACTAAACATATCTAGAGCATCTTTTCATACCACTTTTATTACTACAATAAAATTGCAAACAATATTTTTACTATAAGGTACAGCCAAAACAAAAATACTCCAGGCTCGATGCAGTAAAGTCCAGAATAAGCTCATTCTCAGTATTAGACACATGATCAACCCAAATAAATTCAGTAGGTTCTCTGGTTCTTTTCAGTGTCATGATCTCTGTAAAAACAGTATTGTGGAACACAGGCCCTTGTTTTTTTCTGTATTTATTTCCTTCTCCACATTTGCATACATTATTATTTCTGAAAGATTTACTTTTTCTAATCCTCTACTAGGTTTTGCATTATAGTTCAATTTTAATATAAATAAGAATGAATACAATGAAAAATTTATATTTCTCAAAATAGAAGGCTGTGGATTGTCGCTTTTTAAGTTGTTCTTGTTCTTTAAAATTGCTCCTGTTTTCAGTGCCTTCCACTGAGATCAAGATGGGATGTCAGCCAAAAGGAATTTAACTTAGTGTTTTCCATTAGGGAATAGGCCTGAGTTTTGATCTCTTTCATAATCACTTGAATATGTAAACCAATGATTTCCATCTTTAACGGTTTGGCAAGAAAGATTAGGCAGACTCGTTTAAGGACTATTATCCTTTGAAGCATGCACAATAATTCCAAATCATTAAATTTTCAAGCTGATTATGTTCCTCCAATGTAATAGTTTATTTCTTCTTTCTATAATTAAACATTTTAAACATGATAGAGAATTATAAAACAATATGAAACTGAAAAACTAAGAAGGTAACCTTTCTGTTGTTGAGGTTTCAACTAACAATGTTTGAGTTTGAGTAGATGTTATGTGGATGGTAGTTGAGGAATGTTAAAAAAATATAGCTCATTTTATATTTGTCATATGAAATATTATTACTACCTGCACCACTAATATATCAATATCCATTATGTGATCGTCCTGAGTATGCCTAACATTAATTGTAAAGCAGCTACAGTAAAGAAAAACTGGTTACCTTAAGTGCAGTTTCAAAAGTATGCACATATTGGATTCAATGGCAAAACTCCTACAGAGCCAAATTGACCATATCCTGCATAAGTACTGTGCCTAGAATCCTAATCTACAAATTATATTTTTTTTCCAAAATGGTTTTGCCAACAAATTAAAACAATGCTGATTTTTTTTTTTTAAATGAAAACAATGCTTCCTGGTTGCAGTGTTTTTATGGCAGGCTTTTGGAAGCAGAGGAGGCTTCTGTGAGAAAATATGAGGAGCTGCCCCAATGTCAGACAGAGCCAGTTCTAGCCAGGTCTAAGATGGTCCCAACACTGCCCAAAGCTGAGCCCATCAACAATACTGGTGGTGCCTCTGTGATAACATATTTAAGAAAGTGTAAAAAATGCTGTACAGCAGCTGTAAGAGAGGAGTGAGAAAAATGTGTGAGAAACAGCCCTGCAGACATCAAGGTCAGAGAAGAAGGAGGGGGAAGAGGTACTCCAGGTGCCAGAGCAGAGATTCCATGGAGAAGACCATGGTGAAGCAGGTTGTCCCCCTGCAGCCCATGGAAGACCATGTTGGAACAGATATCCATACTGCAGTCCATGGAGGACCCCATGCCAGAGCAGATGGATATGCCTTAAAGGAAGCTGCAGACTGTGGAAAGACCATGGCAAAGCAGATTCCTGGCAGGAACTTTGGACCACGGAGGGGACCCTGTGCAGGAGCAGGTTTGCTGGTGGGACTTGTGACCCTCTGAGGGACCCACACTGGATCAATTCTTGAAGAACTGCAGCCCATGGGAAGGACCCAAACTAGAACAGTTCATGAAGGACTGTTATCCTGTGGGAGGGACCCCACTCTGGAGCAGGGGAAGAGTGTGAGGAGGAGGGGGTGGCAGAGATGAACTGGTATAGACTGACCACACCCCTCATTCCCTATCCCCTTGCACCACTCATGGGGAAGGATGTAGAAGAGTCAGGAGTGAAGTTGAGCATGGGAAGAAGGGAGGAGTAGGAGAAAGGTGGTTTTACTTTTGATTTTATTTCTCACTATCCTACTCTTTTATTAATTGGCAATAAATTAAATTAATCTTCCCCAAGTCTGATTTGTCCATGACAGTAATTGCTGAGTGATCTCCCTGTCATTATCTTGACCCACGAGTTTTTCATCTTATTTTCTCTTCCTATATTGCTGATGAGGAGGAATGAGAGAGCAAGTTGGTGGGTACCTGGCAGATAGCCAAAGTTAACCCACACACACATAGGGTCAAACAAAAAATGTTCTTCCCATATGCACCATGAATGTCACTCAAAAACACTTGCTCATCTCCCACCACGATTAAGCACCATAGTAATCTAGACAATTAAGAACAATTTTAAGACAAGACTAATTTTTGGTTTTACTTAATGTATATCCACCTGAGATTTCTTAATTCCTCTCCCAGCAGAGTATGGGACTTTGCTCATCATGTCCACGAACTACATTGTTGTTACTAATCCCTGAGCTGCCAGAGAGCTCTTTCTCTACAACTGTTCTCCACTCTGGGTGAGGATTGCTTTTCCAGAACTCCTTATTTCCCATTGCCAATGAGACAAGGATTTAATATGCAGTGAACTTCCTATGCTTTGTCAGAGGTATTTCTGGGCTCTTATATATCCTCATAGAATGGGGTTTAGCATCATCTAACAAAAGAATAAGTCTGCTTTTTTATCTTTATGCAGCAAAACACATAAGTACTAGAGGCCCACTATTTCATACTTAAACTGAATCACAAGCAGTTTGTTAGGCATGAAGGATTGTTACTTGAGCAGCCCCCATCTCCTCCAGGCAAAAGTAATAGAAGAAAAATATTTTGGTAGGAAAGTCTGAATGATTAATATATTAATATAGTATACATATATGTATCCATGTACATACACATACCTCATAAACTGCACTGTAAACTTCTGTAATTTTGAGGCTGTTGCTGTTCGCAGTGGGGCAGCAATACAGATTTTTCCATTTAGGTCCAGGTAAGTGGTAGCACCCAGTGAAACACGGAAATGAGGAAGTGTAAAAAGATACACATCAGAAGACATTTGCAGAGCACAATAATATGTAGTTTTATTGGTCCTGCAGTAAAGCTTGCAAAACCTTGCATCCTAACTCCTTACACATGTGCTAGCTATCTCCTGTTGACAGAGCACCATCAGATCTCTGTGCACATATGCCTGTTTGCTTGCACCCTGATCAGGAACCCAAATTTCTCTCAGAAACGTCTTTCCCTTGCTTCCATTTTCCACATGTTGTTGCAGCTACTTGAAGTAAAATTTCAAACCAGGAATGGCAGCCAATAAAATGAATGTGTTTTGCTGTATTTACCAGCCCAGACACCACATCTGCCTATTCTGATCAAGAACCTCACCCAGCAAGCTTTAATATATTGAAAAGGGACTTTATTAGATTTCATGGTTGTTCCGTGGGAAGGCATATTTTTATCTAGACCTGGGTAGGAAACAGAAAGCCCTATAAAACTTACAGAAGATTCAAAAATCTTTTCATGAACAGATCAGAAAGGTTTTAGAAGCTTTCATAGATGAAATCATAGGATATCAGAACTGCTGATACTCTGGAAGTTACGTATTTGCTTCTTGGTTTAGTTCAGAGACTTGATTTTGTGAATGTATCATCTCTGGTAGTTACCTTGCCCACATGAACATGACAGAATTTCAACTTTTTAATTTTTTTTTTTCCCCTTTGGAACTATTCCTCTTAATAGATGATTAAACAGATATTAGCTGATTAAAACGTTGTAATTCTGATGGAAAGAGAGATGATTCTGTAGCTACTGGCAAGAGAACTGAGCTGCATGTGACCAAGTCCCTGCTTTTCCGCTTCTCGCACATCTGTTGTGCTGTCTACTGACTATTTTGGGGTAGCTTTCTACCATTCGGATTCTGCCAAAAATTCTAATTGAAAAAACTTTCCTGTCAAAGGTGCTATATTGTGATTATTTAATTGAAAAAATCCCAGCTGACTGTCGTACAATATATTTTTGATATGCGTATCTTTCTGGGGTCCTATGGTAATTATTTTGAAGCTGAAGGGGTTTCATATAAAAAAAAATCCATCATATTTTGCTCCACATACAAAAGCAAAAGGCCTATTAGTTCACTTGTATATGTTTTCAATGCATTAATCATTTTCTGTAATACACTGCTACCTGTTGTTCATTTATAAAGACAACTGAGTAAGATAAGACAACAATTTTAGACTGAATAAGATACAGGCAAGCTAGCATCAGTTTAAAACAGAGAAAATTACCACATAATGAGTGTGTATAATATAATAGTTCAGAATAACCTCTCATAATGTATATGTCATTTATTCCTCAAATGAGGCAAAAAGCTGTGGTTCAGACCACAGAAGATTTTTCCTTTGGGTCTATATTTAAGGTATTATATTTCCCACATTTATGCTCATTCAGTCCAAACACAGAGCAGGGGGTTGTGCATATATACGTTTGGATACTTTCAACAATTTTGCTATGAGTGTTCTAGAAATAGATTTGTTTATCAGACTTAATATAAATTCTAGCAAATAGCAATTACCCATTAGTCTATCTTATCTCTGTATATTCACTTTCTGTGCCTCTTTTAATTTATTTATTCATTATAAGTAAAACTTAGTTTAACAGATAAAAATGTATGTGATTTTTAAATCTGCAGGGGATTTTTAAACTTTTCTAAAGTCAGGAAAAAAGACATTTCAGCTTACATTTGAAAATGTTTACCTCTCACCTACAGAAAAAGTAAGTAATTACTTATGTTTTATCCCTATATGCTGGTATTCCCAAACCTGTAAGTCTCCAATTAATGGCTACTACATTTCGTTTATAGACAGTAATCTAGAAATAAAAGTTCCTTCTCTGCAAATCAAAATTGCTTTACTACTGCTTCTTACATAAGGTTATCGAGATGGGTCAACTGCATGGATAGCAGAGCAAGATGTTTCAAATCTCAGACTATTTGGTGATTTGATCTAGTGTGAGTGCCCAAAGTTTTATTTCAAAGATAATTAAACCAGTAAAAAACCAATGTGTTCTTTCAAGATAAGAAAAAGACACTTTTCTTAATTAGGGCTGAAATATTCCTAAACAAGAGGTGGCACATGTAACTAAATATGATGTTGATAAAATGAATATGATACATATGCCATATTTATTGTATTTTTTTCATTACTATATTGCTTTTCGTTTGTCGTCTTTCCAATTTAGAAACAACCTCTGCACCTTCATTTCTTTTATAATTTGAAGATTTCCTAGTATCTCTTTTTCTTTTCTTATAGAAGTGAAAGTTTCTATTCTACTCCTTAGGGGTATATTGTCAATATGGTATTTGTCATAGACCTAAACTTTCCTGAGTAAATTTCTGTGTTTAAATATTTAAATGGCATATTTTCACCTCTAGTTACTGAAGCTGACAATCTGCTGACATAGGAAAATAAAAGATTTGGGGAAGATTTTACAGATTTTTCTGAAGTTGAATATCTGTATTTCCTCCCATCTGTGCTTAGGCACATGGCTGAAATATCTTCATTAGGAGACAGTTATTCCATTTTCACTTGCAGGATACAGACTACACAAAATTCTTCTTGCTTTGTGGAGAAGTCTAATCCTTTCGAGTAATATTAGAAAGGAGCTATGGTAATTACACTGCTAATTTATACACCTGAATTATATGTTTAAAGTTAATGAGGTAGGTCCAAGCTCATGCCCACTCCATCATAATTTACTGTGGACAAATAAATACTTGAAACATTTCTTAGACAAAATTTTAGGGCACATTTGGCTTATCAGGTAATCAACTTGATTCTTATCTTTATTTTTTATGTAAAATATTCCTCATGTTCATATAAGGATATCAGACTTTTTCTTCAATGGGTTTATATTTTCCGTTCGTACATTGTCCAAGAGAAGTAATAGAATGTTTAATACATGAGGTGTTGGGACTCTGTGTTGGCTGGCCTTCACATTACTAATTTTATTCATCATATTATTATCTTTCTACAGTGCTTATGAAAGAACCATGAGATCTTGGATTATTTTATTAATGATATATTATACCGTACAATTCATTCTTACCACCCACTGAAATGAATCCACCTATAAATCAGAACGTACAGAAATGTAAAGTAGCACTTCTCAAGTTTAACAGAATACAGTGTATGCTCCCAAGATGGAATTTAATAGGGAAAGAAAGATAATATCCATATTCTTACACAGAAGTGTTATAAATTCTAATATAAGCACAACTAACCTGCAAAATTCAGATGTGTTTTCCACATCCTTCCAAAATGTAAATATAACAGTGTCACATCCTTTCAGAAACTCTTTGAAAGACGTCAGTGCTGAAATATAACAGCTGACTCAAAAGTAAGAGGTGTAAATCCAAAATTATGGAAGGATGTCCAGAACAATGTACTCTTTGGGCCTGAGTTGGGCAGAACTTTCTGATGCTAATCTATGAGACTTTTCTGAGAGAAACAAATGTTGACCATATTCCCCAAATAAGAGAATTTACACCAATTTCTGAAATATTTTTCCACAGGAAAAGAAAGAACATCAGAAATTGTACACAAAGATTGATTTAGTCTCACAAGTTGAATACATTAAAAAAGTCTTTAATGAAGAGGTAAGGCAGAAGAGGAGGAAGAATATCTAATAATATCTAAGACAAATAGAAACAATCAAATCCATTTATAAAGCAATATTTAAGCTACCCAACTTGTATTGTGCGTATTTTCCTTTTTCCTCTAAACTTTGCTTGAAACCTCTTCATTTAATTTGAATTCATGTACAGTACAAAAATTCTAGCTATCAATGCTGCTCCAAATCCATTTTGCTGTTTAGATGTGAGGCAATATTTCATTTAGACTTGGACTAGCTGTACAGTTTTTAATGTAAAGTTTTGTCTATTTAATTTAACATAGTGACTTTAAATATAACAGCAAAACTTAGATTCATCCGCACTTTTAATTAATTTCTCAGATCCTTGACACATGTAAATTGAAAGATCTCTAATGGTTGGTCAATAGCAAAAAAAAAAAACAAAAAAAACCAAACAATGAGTGTATATAAGGAAAGGTCTAAAATTGTAGATAATCTATTGAAACAAATTTATAAATTCTATAGGACACAATGTTTGTCAGGAATCAATTTCAAGTAATTGGTTCCACATAGGCCTGTAAAACTGATGTCTGCTTCCCTGCTGATATTGCAATCTTTTTGTTATTCTTTTTCCTGAGATTGGGAACTTCATTATATTGCCATAGTAGCAAGCTGTCTGTGTGATTCTCTTAAGGCTTGGTACCCTTGACAAGTGTATTTTCTTTGGTCCCTTTAGAAATCAGTGTAGTACATCATGCAGTATTTATCAGCCATCAACTACCAGTGTCATAAACAGAGCTTTGCACAGCAACGAGATGCTCATCTTTTTTGCACAAGTGTTGCGTTAGCTTCAAGCAGCCTGAATAATCAGAAGGGAAGGAACTGGGCTTAGTGCAGAAGCCAGTTCTGGGACACAGAGTATGTGCAAAACTAGAAAGTTATCACCTCCTGATACCTACTTTGTCAAACTTGTATAATGATTAGGTTTAAGTCATGCTACTTTTCTCAAAGGTTTAGATAGCCCATTTATTCACTTTGCATCCAGCTGTTCTCAGTTTCTCCAGTGGTGGGTGTTTGGTGGGGGTTTTGGGGGGGTTTTTTGTGTCTTTTTTTAACCCATTGGAGAGGAGAATACAAGTAATAAAATTGAAAACCAAGGGCTTGTAGAATTGGGAAACTCACCTCAAGGCAATGCTATATTTAGGGCTTTTTTTTTTTTTAACAAGTGGCATGATACATAACCTACTTAACGTAAACTAAGAAGTTCTTTTGCAATATTTTATGTCCATTTCTTATCAAATAAATATTAAGCTACAATTTGACTCCTTTATTTATGTTTCCTGTTGCCTAAAGACCGATTTCTTGAGTTTTGTTTTTAAATTGCATAGCTGTCTCTATCACTATAAAGATTATAAGATATATAACAATAGGCATCACATTTTACAATCAGGAAAACACTAATTAATGTTTTTGAAAAAGATGCCAGAAAACCCTATTACATCATTCTACAAAATCAAAGTAATTCCTTGAAAATGTGTCTATTTTTTCTTGTCTTTAACAGCATTTCTGCTCTTACTGGAAGAAAATATGACAGCACATTGTAAAACTGTTAGAAATTTTCTAAACTGTGAATTTTTTTTTTAAAGTATTAGTAAGCAGTCGGTGACAGTCTGACATTGTTTCATACAATTCTTACATACATTTTGTTCTATACCTAAATTCTTTAAATTGATTTGCAGATGAGGAAATTTTGTCTTTTTTCATTCATTAGGATTGAAAGTGCAATTCAGCTCCTCAAAAGATGAAAAGATCTCTAATTTTTGATGGCACAAAACCTACATTTAAAGTAGAGTTTCAAAGATCTACAAGAGCTGAGGTGAAATTTCAGGAAAGACAAGTTTATACAGAGATTTCCATCTTCTTCCCTGTCTCCTTCCAGTGCTACAGCAGTAGAGATATCTGCTTAATCAGACCAAAATAAAGTGTTATGTCACTAATGTTTTTTTGTGCAGGATTTATTCTTCTTGCTGCCAGAGATCCCATGCTCTCTAGTAATCATAAAAGCTACTTTGACACAACTGAGATTGATTATTCTGAATTTAGTGTATTTTATATTTTTCTCATCACTGAGTTGGGCCCTGAAAAGAGAGAGAAAAAAATTTACTCCATTTACTGCCATCTCTCACGAAAAGACTTGTAGAAAAAATAAAAATAAAAATAAAAAACCCTCCCAGAGAATGAATGAAAAATTTATTTAACTAATTATCTGATCCTTTGTAATCTTTTAAAGTGAGTTCTGCGGGCAATGATGCTTGACATACTTACTTTATGCATGCCATATCAGCATTTGCCATCTCAGCAGAACTGAGATTGAAATCTCTTTGTAAACTGTTTTCTTCTTATCAAGATCTGCCCCCCTGGATTTAGACTCCAGATTCAGGGCCCTATAAATAGGATCGTCCCTTATTGTGAGACCATGATTTCCATGGGGAGAGCAAATTAACGTATCAATCTATTAGCATACATTAATGTGAATTTCTGAATATTTTTTGCTTTTGTGTTTCCTTCAAATAAATGAACAACCTTTCTCCTTTTTTTTTTTCTCATTTAAAAAGCCTGTCGGATAAGCAGAAGAGTCTAAACCTAAGAATGCTTTTCAAAGCTGCAACATCAACACTGCAGAAATATACGTATGATTATTCAGGAAACTATCTTCAATATTGCAGAAGTAAGAAGTATAAACGAGAGCCAGATGGCTTTTCCATGAATGTATATTCTGGTTTTGATCAAAACTTTGCTGAAGGAATTTCCGCACAAAGAAGACAGTGAGGTTCTGGACTAGTCAGATAATAGAACTATTTGCTGTGACAGTGGGGGAATATTCAAGTGTCTCAGTTGGCGAAGGGCCTTGAAAGTTGTTCTGTCAAATCATGGTGGAAACTAGATATTGTCTAGGACTTCTTAAGTCTTTCTGTCTCCTCCAGAATTAAAACCAATTTGAAACCTCTCTCTGGTATTGCTGTCTTGGATTGGCTCCTCTGTCTTTTATACTCATAGGTGCTTTGCTGTCTGCATTTGATAATTTTTTCCTCCAGGACTCACAGCCCTGGTTGTTGTGTCTTATACTTTTATCTAATGGGCTTATTTCCCCCATATTTCCCCAGGGGATTCAATTGCATGAGCATTCCTTCCTTACCTGGAACCCATAAAAAATTACAGCAAAATTTGCTTGTCAAAGAGTGCTTTTGTTGCACTAATTTTTTCCATAACTGAATTATTTCATCTAACTTTGTGTAACTTAACTCAAAACATTCCAATAAAATGCATGTAAATGACATGTAAATATGCATATAATTCATACTTCCTTTTTTTCATAACTCAGCAGTATACTTCTTAAGTGATACATACATTCTTTATAGTCTTTGTTTTTGTTTAAAATACTTGTTCTTCTTCAGCTAATTATTTTTTTAAATCTTTCAACGAGTAACTGAAGTGACTACTTTTGTCAACTTGTTTTTACAGTAATTTTAATGATCCTAAAATACAAAGAAATTACTATACACTTATGGTATATCTAAGGGTATGCGGGGGGTACAGCAGATGAACTGGAGGCATGCAAGTGAGCTGCTTTGCAGAAAGTCCTATTATAGACTGAATACATTATTCCTATGGTTAAGGCTAAAATGTGTTTCATAACTATTTAATAATGCTGCATTATGGACTGTGGTTATCTTCCCTCGAAGACAAACAGCTTTTCAATCACTTTGTGCACTGCAAGCATTCCAGCCTTGAGCCCGTACCAATTACAAGGAAAGCAGAATAACCCCCTCATTCTCATATGTGCTGCTTTTATTTAAAGAGTAATTCCAAGTAGACTAATGCCAGCATTTCTACCCTGAGGACTTCTTCAGCACATTCACAGATGTCTGGCAGAGACTACAAATTTATGCAGTGGCCCACTCAGCAGTTTGAGGCCATACTCACCACAATGCCCAGCCACTGAGTGGCCAACTAACATCACCACCAGGGTCCCTTATTAATGTTAGATGTAGAAAAGTCCCTTCAAATGCCAAAACCACCAGCATCATATGTGAGACTTGTGTTAAATTGTGTGAGAAAAAAACAGTGAAAAATGCACACCCACTAATCCGTTGGTGGGAACTCTTACATTCATCTTCACTATACAGGGTAAGATTTACACATCCTATCAGCAGCCATCCCAAGCTGAAATGTCCTTATCAGCTAGGAACAGGTGTGCCTCCAGCAAGCTCTCAACTGCACAGGAAGAATGTGAGAGAAAAAATAGAGTAGCCCCTGACCCAGGGCTCTACCCCTCCACAGAAAAGGAAAAAATTCCCAGGTGCTTCTATGAATCAGTAAGCACCTTCTCTCCTGACATTAATGGGAGTGTAAACTAGAGACTTGCCCCAGTTGTCACCGAAATCCGGGAATAAACCTCGTAACACCAATGTAGTGTTAAAAGGCAGGCATTCTTTATTGCAGCGCTGGATGCACAGGGGATAGCTCCACCCAACGTGCATGCCAGGTGATCACCAACACACAGGTTATGTAGGATCAAAACATACATATTCATCGTTTGTCTCAGAAAGGGCAGTCCTATGATAATCATTTCTTAGAATCCATTTCCATATTCTCCTCCCTGTCACGCATGCTCAGTGATTTGAGTCGGTGGTCCTCAAGGGTCTCTGGTGGTCGTCAGTGGTCTCGTACCCGTGTCCGTTGCGTGACCCTCTTCTTGCAGGCATGCGCAGTATCCTTGCTGTGGGTGCACCTGTCCATAACAACTTACTTCATAAGATTAATATCTCCAAACCTATTGTTCAGTTTGGTAGGGACTGTACATGGAACATAGCAGCACTGTACCTTGCCATGGGCAGTTAGCTTCATTACCTATTACCTTGGTTACAAACTAATTATCTCAACCTGATTCTATAGTTTCTGTTTCACGGCCCCTATCCCACAGTTACATTTCCCCCCTTTGGAAGTTTTGAAATAATAACTTTTCAATACTTCCACTCATATTGTCCTATCCTAGACACATTACAGATGTTCTTAAACTTCTATCCGTAGCATCTACACCCCAGTGTGTCTGCTCATGTTTCTCTTTTGCAAGTTCTAACATAACTTGTGGAGTTACTATTACCTGATTCTCTGGTGTTACCCACCATCCTTCGGTATTCTGAGATGCTTTTAAGTGCTCTGCCAATTGTTCATCTAGTTTGCTGTATCTTGCTTTTAAATTTGGAATTTTCATCTGTTTTACTGGTACTAGTGCAAGGATACCTTGTCCTGCAGCCTCCTTTGCAGCTTTATCTGCCAATCGATTACCGTCTGACCAAACTGATGAGCCTTGCAATGCATTGCAGCCACTTCCTTCAGTTTCTGCACATCTTGTAGGAGTTAAAGAACTTCCTCCTTATGTCTTATTGGTGATCCTTGGGCTGATAACAGCCCTCTTTCTTTCCAGATGGCTCCATGAGCATGGATCACCCCAAATGCATATTTGGAATCCCTCTGTATGTTTACCCTTTTCCCTTCTACCATCCATAAAGCCTGCTTTAACGCCACCAATTCTGCTTTCTGCGCTGATGTATTTGCAGGTAGTGTCCCTGACTCCAATACCTTGTCGGTGGTAACAACAGCATGTCTGGCCATTCGGCTTCCTTCTTGCATGAAACTGCTTCCGTCCGTAAACAGTTCCAGATCAGGATCCTTCAAAGGTTCGTCTGTCAGGTCCGGCCTGCAGGAATAAACTTGTTCAATGGTTAGCAGGCAATCATGTTCCAATTTCTCGGTAGGATTTTTTTGTTGACAGGAACATTGCTGGATTTACAATTGCTGTTGTTTTTAATTCCACATCATCTTGTTCCAATAGGACAACCTGGTATTTCAACATTCTGCTAGGGGATAGCCAGTGACCCCCCCTTTTGTTCTAAGACAAAGACAGTTATTACCATATGCAGTACATATACCACTATCTTTTGGCCCATAGTCAATTTTCAAGCTTCCTGAATCAGCAGCAACATTGCTGCCACAGCACGCAAACATCCCGGCCATCCTTTACTCACAGTGTCAAGTTGTTTGGAGAAGTACCCCACCGGCCGCTTCCAAGATCCCAGCCGTTGCGCCAGCACTCCAAGGGCCAGATGTTGCCTTTCGTGAACAAACAGCTCAAAAGGTTTGGTTAGATCTAAACCCAATGCAGGGGCCATCATTAATGCCTTTTTGAGTTCTTTAAATGATTTGTGGCATTCAGGTGTCCAAATCAAATATTGGTCTTTGGATTCCTTCAAGGCTTCATATAGGGGTTTCACATACAGTCCATAATTTAGAATCCAGAGTCGACAGCACCCAATCATTCCCAGAAAGGCTCTCAATTCCTTTGGGCTGTTAGGTTCAGGGATCTGACAAATGGCTTCTTTCTTTCATTTCCCAATTGTCTCTGTCCTTCAGATATCTCAAATCCCAAATAAATCACTGCTTCTTTCCCTATCTGGGCCTTGTTTCTGGAAACTCTATATCCTCCTTGGCCCAGGAAATTCAATAAACTGGTGGTCATTTCAAAACATGTTTCTTTGCTTTCTGCTGCTATCAGAATGTCATCCACATACTGTAATAATATACCTTCTCCTTGATTCTGTTTCTTCCACATTTCTAACTCTTTTGCCAATTGATTTCCAAATATCGTGGGGCTATTCCTAAATCCTTGTGGAAGTACAGTCCATGTTAGTTGCATTTTTCGTCATGTAGCAGGACTTTTCCATTCAAAAGCAAATATGCTTTGACTTTTTGTATCCAGAAGTATGCAAAAGAAGGCATCCTTTAAATCCAGTACAGTAAACCATTTATGTTCCTCCTTCAAAGATGTCAGTAAAGTGTATGGATTGGCCACTACTGGGTGTATATCTTGAACTATTTGATTTACGGCCCTCAGATCCTGAACTAATCGATATTCCTTGCCTCCTGATTTCCTTACTGGTAATATAGGGGTATTATATTCTGATTCACATTCTTCTAACAGCCCATATTCTAAAAATTTTGTAATTAATTTCTCTAATCCCTTTCGAGCCTCCCACTTAATAGGATACTGTTTTTGTCTTACCGGCTTGGCTCCAGGTTTTAAAGTCACCTTTACCGGTTCTGCCAGTTTGGATCATCCTGGAACTTCACTTGCCCATACCAAAGGGGTTACTGCATTGTCCACCACTTCTGGAATCTGTTCCTCCTTGGAGAAATCCTGTAACATAAACACTCTTGCCTCTATGGCTTTTGATTCTGGTATTAGTAATCTGATTTCTCCATCTTTAAAAATTATTTGTGCATCTAATTTGCTTAATAAATCTTGTCCCAATAAGGGCAACAGATATTTGGGCATGTACAAAAATTGATGTGTTACCCACTGTTTTCCCAGCTTAAATTTTAACAGTTTCAAGAAAGGCTAGTTCTCTTTTCACCCCGTCGCACCAGCACCCTCTGCTGATTTATGGCTGAGTTTCGCTTTACACGTTTATTATTCTCAGTCAAGATTGCCAGAATTTTTCCATCCCTTTGCATTTGTCTGACTTCTTTTTCTTTTTCTCTGTTGTTATACACAGTCCAGGCTACTTCAAGCATTTTACCTAAGTCTCTGGACTCAGCCCCTCCCAGTTTCTGGAGTTTTTTTCTAGGGCTGATTATCCCATAAATATAGAGGCCAATTGTATAGCTTCTTCTGTGGTGTTTTTTGTTTGGGGTTTGTTTTTTTTTTGTGGGGGGGTTTTTTTTTTTTTACTCTGGGTCCAAATTAGTGTATTTTCTAGCAGTCACCTTCAGTCTTTCCATAAAGGCTGAAGGGGACTCATTTAATTCTTGTCTCACTTCATAAAGTTTAGACCAATGAATTGCTTTTGGCATTGCATGTCTATCACCAAACAAAAATCCACTTCTGAGATCTAGTCAGCATCCCTCTGGGTCCCGGTTGATTAGGGTCCCACTCAGGATTTGTGGATGGAAAATTCTGGTCCACTGTCCCTTGTATAATCCCATTAGCATGAGCTCCTTCTACTTGTTTTCTGGCCGTATTCAATACCATTTTCTTTTCAGTATCTTCCAACAAAGTATCCAATATTACTTGCAAATCCTCCCAATCGGGGTTTTGGGTTCTGATTATTGTTTCAACTACTTTGGCAACTCTTTCAGGATCATCCCAATAAGTGCCTGCAGTTTCTTTCCATGCTCTTAAATCAGTTGAGAAGGGAACTTTTACCATTACCGGACCCTCATTACCAACTGCCTGTCAAAGAGGGGCCTGGAGGGGAGTTAATCCGTCTCCTCCCCCTCTTCCCCTTATCCTCCCAGCAACCAGGCTGAATCCTTCTGCCTCTCCTTCCACAGGAGGGGCAGAAGCATTGTTAGCCTCCAGATTTTGATCCCCCTGATCATTTCCTAGCCTTCTGCGAGGTGCAACCAATAATTCAACATCATCTTCTTCAAATTCACATTTAAACCACCGTTTACCAATATCATAAGCTGAGCAACCTTCTCCAAATTTTTATCAGGTTCCTGCCCCTTTAATGCCATTACCACAGAACTAGGTGAAACCAATTCACATTGCCTTTGCCATTCCAGATGATTTTGCAGTGTGAAAAACAAATCTACATATGCCATTTCATTCCATTTACCTTTCCTTTTACAGAATAACATTAATTGCAAAATGGTGTTATATTGCAATGTCCCATTTTCTGGCCACTTTTCCCCACTCTCTAAAGCATACAGTGGCCACCAATGATTACAATATTCAATCAATTGTTTCCAAGTCAAAGGATCAATTCTTCCCAGATCTTTCCAATGTTCCAAAATACATCCCAGTGGTGTTTTTCGTGGGATTGGTTTCTTACTCAGAAAAGTACCCATCTCCCAGGGACTTAGTGGTTCTGATTGTGCACTATCACAAGCACCAGTCAGAGGGACCCCAACCTGTGTTAGAGCTCCCTCAGGGATTTCCCCTGCCACTGGAAATCCCAGGGATTTCTCCTGCCACCAGAAATCCCAACCTTGGAGGCTTCCCCTCCCCTGTGGGCCCAGCTCCACAGGCTTTCGCCTAGCAGAGACTTTTACCTGAGATGTCTCCCTAGCCCAACTCTGCACAGCTTTCACCGTGCCTTACAAGCAGGCCTCCCGTGCTCCTGGTGCGGGCCTGTCCCGCCACGGTGGTGAGAGCCACGGGGCTCTTTGAATAAGGCCTTCAACTTGTGCTCTTGGTGCAGGCCTGTCCCACCACAGTGGTAAGAGCAAATATTCAAAAGAGCAAATATTCAAATCAAAAAAGAATGCCTTTACCTCTCCCAGGGGTCTTGCTCAGAGCTCTTCAGTCCGGGGATCGGAGGCTCTCCCCAAGAATTACCCGGTGCCGGCTGGAGGTCCTGCGATCCCACGGATCCGTCGAGGTTCAAAAGCAGTGTCCCATCTGGGCTGCCAAAACTGTCACCAAAATCTGGGAATAAACCTCGTAACACCAATGTAGTGTTAAAAGGCAGGCATTCTTTATTGCAGCGCTGGATGCACAGGGGATAGCTCCACCCAACGTGCATGCCAGGTGATCACCAACACAAAGGTTATGTAGGATCAGAACATACATATTCATCGTTTGTCTCAGAAAGGGCAGTCCTATGATAATCATTTCTTAGAATCCATTTCCATATTCTCCTCCCTGTCACGCATGCTCAGTGATTTGAGTCGGTGGTCCTCAAGGGTCTCTGGTGGTCGTCAGTGGTCTCGCACCCGTGTCCGTTGCGTGACCCTCTTCTTGCAGGCATGCGCAGTATCCTTGCTGTGGATGCACCTGTCCATAGCAACTTACTTCATAAGATTAATATCTCCAAACCTATTGTTCAGTTTGGTAGGGACTGTACATGGAACATAGCAGCACTGTACCTTGCCATGGTCAGTTAGCTTCATTACCTTGGTTACAAACTAATTATCTCAACCTGATTCTATAGTTTCTGTTTCATGGCCCCTATCCCATGGTTACACAGTCACGTCTTTTAGTTGTTTCATCTTGTATGTGAGTCCTCACATAGGAACAGATTTCTGCAATACAGGTATTTACTCCTGTTAGTTTTCAGTGGGAATCCCAAGTCGCTTTTTTTCCCAGAACCCATAAGCTACTTTCCTGGCCTGCTTCCTTCCTGCTTATCCCTGCCAGCAGAGAAGACTGCTCTGGGAGGATGGCTGGACATGAACAAACGGCCAGAAATGGTGTCTCTCTAGTAAAAAATCTCTGGCTGGAGATGGCCAGCTGGTCAGTAATTACAAGGACCTCCCTCTGAGTTCTGCTGCTCCAGTTTTTTTCACTAAATCCAGTTTACTGTTTCTCTTAGCACTCCTGCCTGAGGTCAAGAATTTAATTTGTCTCCAAGAGTTAATGTCTCCTTCTCAGGGAACAATCTGAACAGTTTGTAAAAACTTTACTCCTGAATTAAGAGAACTGCTCCTGCATTAGAAGAAGGTGACATAATGCTTCTAAGTGCACTAAAACACACCCCATGGGGGGGGATACACAAGCTAAAACTTAACATTCTTGAGATAATTAAAACCCACATTCTGCTGTCAGAAATTTGCATTATGCTCCCATTTGACTTTAACCAGATCCCACTGGTTAAATGAGAATTACACCATTAGCTTAGGATCTGGTCCATTGACTTCAGAGAATGTAACTCCCTGACATATGACAGCAAGAAGAAGATAAACTTACAGAACACCAAAAAAAGCAAACTAAATATAAATTAATATCTCCATAATCTTTTAAATATGTAAATTTCAATCGCACAAATATTTAAACATGCTTATTCTTTATATTAAATGGTCTGGGTGGTATAGAGATGATTTGCATTTGAGCCTTTGAGAGGGGAGAATGATGATTTGTAATAAAGGAACATATGTTCTGAAATAACTATGTGAGTCATATGATACCAAATACATAAATTGTAATACATAAAACTAGTTTTAAATATCCTCAATTTAGTGTGTGACATTTTATGTATGATAATGGCATTGATGTACATTCTAAAATTATACATTCAAAACTGCTTGCATTTTCTTTTACAACTTACACTGAGCAAAATTTATTTAAGCTTACCAACCAGCCCAGTATATCCCACATCAGATCCTTTCTTTTTTAATGACATACCTATTTAATTAACAGTTGTCAACATCATGTACCTTGCCGATTCCACTGAATGGATTGGATAATTTCTTTGGTTTCCTCCACGATCTTGTCAAGTGCTGCAAATTAAGACTTCATCCTCTTGTACTTCAGCTTTTTCACAGTTACTATGTTCTTGTAGCACTTAGAATATAATTCTTGTCATCTCTGCTCTTCCATTAACACCAACCTCTAACCCAGTTTGCCAGTTTGTACCACAAATGTTTCTCTGTTTTTCTCTGTGTAATTTACCCACAGAATTCCTTCTGCTAGCTATTCAGCAAAGCTACTATTACTTGTTCCTTGAAATCATTTCTCCAGAGACCCCAAAGGAAATTGTCCAGGTGACAATGACTGGGCTGAATAAGAGCCATAGTTCAAGAATTAACCAGATTCAGACCATCAATTTGTACACACTACTGGTTTATGTGCTTAGTTTACCCTTGCCCTTCCCCCCTCCCTTTTTCCTCATTGCCATGCAATGCCTCAAATTATTTTGAAAGAAAGAGTTTTTATGAAGGAAACTTAAAAGAAAGGAGGAGCAGAGTTGAATCTACCTTACCAGCTGTAGTGAAGTAAAAGAAAAATCTGGAAGGAGTTATAATTTTCTGTAAATTCACCGTCCTTGTGAGTGATTAGAACCTTCATTTACATCAGCAGAGCCAGACACAGTACACTTTAATCAAGTGTTAATCAGAGCCAGTGTCTGACGTACATGCAATCCTTTGAGTACTGGTACACAAGTTAGAGTTCAGTAAAAACAGAAGTAATTTTTATTCCCAGAGCATTCCCACATTTCTGGCATTTTTTTCCCTTGGTTTCTTTACCTTCTTGGGTTAATCTATCAATGTATAGTATTGTTAAATATGATGGTAAATTGTTTTTGTCTTTTGTTTTTGATGAAACAGATAATGTAGAAATTAGTCAATATTGTATTTGCATAACTACTGACTCATTCATTTGGTGCCAATAGTTTTCTGTTAAAAAAAAAAAAAAAAACTTGCTGTAATTTTGCCTTATAAAAAGTGTTCCTCATTTTCCGTGTTTCTAATTACATCTCTGATTGGCTACATATACACAATCAGAGCAGCTGTGATTGGCTGCACATTCACTTTTGCTTTATTATCTTTCAAATTCACATAATCATGCAATTATCTTAACAAGCCAGTGCTTTCAATGGAAGTGGAATGGATGGGCAATTATCACAAGAGATGGATTTGTAATATAATGTAATCTAAAATATATATTTATATGTTTTATATATATATAAATATAAATTCCATAGGAAATATATTACAGTCAACTAGATAGATACATCTGAAGAATTTTATTCTTCATACTAGATGTGTTTGAGATTTGCATGGAGGTACAGAGGCACCTGGCTTCAGAGTTCACTTTGAATATTACCTCAGAGACCAAATTTATTAGAGAAAATTTTATGAAAAATAACTCAATAAAAGGTGAATTCTTCAGTTTTCTGAGAATATTTCTTGCAATTAATATTTCCCTGGGATCTTCTGTAATAATAAAAATACTGAGCCAATATATTGGAAGGAGTGGTGGGAGGCTTTTATGTTGACTGTTTCATGATTTGTACAAATAGATAAGTTATTGTAAAATGTATAAATTAAATTATGTGAATTATTTCCTTCAAATGAAATGTAAACAATTTTAAGAGGTTTTAAAGTACATGTTTCAGAGGAGCTTTAATTCAGACTTAAATCTAGAAAGAATGATAACATGGATCTTCTTTCTGGACTAGACGTGAAACTAATAACATGGATTTAATGTATATTGGATAATAGTTAATGAGATCAGTATAATTAAAAACAGTGGAACTGCCTAGTGCTTTTATTACTCGATACAGCTTTCTATTTTGAGTGCTCATACATCATCTCAAGGACTACTCTTTGCCTGTGCTAGGTATCGTACTAGCACATATGAGTGCTGGTTCAGACCTGAAAGAGTAGAGCCTTCACTGTGCCCTGGAGAGTTATTGCATCTTTCACACTATACTTTCTTATCTGAGACAATTTTCAGGATATTCATCATTGCTAAAGCCAGTTGCAATAAAACACTTAGGTATAGCTTGTTGGAACTGCTGATACATTCATTCAATCTAAGACAAACCATTTGTAAGTGAACACCTTAAATATCTCAAAATCTGCACTCTTTCTCCTTCATGTTTGATTTATTTATTTAAATTTGTAAACTCTGTACTCTTCAGTTAGTTCTTGAAAGGTGAAAACTTCTCTTAATCTAAACTACGTTAAAGAAATGCAAAGGACAGAGGTATCACAAAGATTTTCAGCTTCATAGTGGTCATACACCAGATTAGCAGATTTTTAATTTGTAAGTAAATCAAGCTAATTGTCAGAAATAGCCACTATTTTGTGGATCTTTCAAAACACAGCACTCCAAGGTTCTCAGCAATTCATCTCTCCTGCAGTGTGATTCTCTCAGAGAAAGAGAGTAAATTGTTTGAAGAACATTAACAATTTCAGCTTGATTGCAGTTCATTCTAGATATCTTGTGATCTGCAACGGGGTTTTAAAGGACAATCTCCTATATCAGTCATCTCTTTCTCTTGTTTGGTTTGTGTAAGTGTCCAGGTTTCGGCTGGGATAGACTTAATTTTCTTCTAGTAGCAGCTATAGTGCAGTGTTTTGGATTTAGAATGAGAATAATGTTGATTACACACTGGTTGTTGCTAGGCAATGTTTACACCAAGTGTGGTGGGTTGACCCTGGCTGGGGTCCAAGTGCCCACCAGAGCCGCTCTCTCACTCCCCTCATTCACTAGACGGGAGAAAAAGTATAACAAAAAGCTTATGGGTCGAGATAAGGACAGGGAGAGATCACTCACTAATTATTGTCACGAGCAAAACAGACCGAACTTAGAGAGGAAAATTCATCTAATTTATTACTAGGCAAAACAGAGTAGAGGAATGAGAAATAAATCTTAAAACACCTACCCCCCACCCCTCCCATCTTCCCGGGCTCGACTTCACTCCTGGCTTCAACCTTCCCCCCGCTCAGCGGCACAGGGGGACGGGGAATGGGGGTTACGGTCAGTTCAGCACACGTTGTTTCTGCTGCTCCTTCCTCCTCAGGGGGAGGACTGCTCTCATCGTTCCCCTGCTCCAGCATGGAGTCCCTCTCACGGGAGACAGTCCTTCACAAACTTTTCCAACATGAGTCTCTTCCACGGGCTACAGTACTTCATGAACTGCTCCAGCGTGGGTCTCTCCCACGGGTGCAGACCTTCAGGAGCAAACTGCTCCAGCGTGGCGTTCCCCATGGGTCACAAGTCCTGCCAGCAAACCTGCTCTGGCATGGGCTCCTCTCTCCATGGGTTCACAGGTCCTGCCAGGAGCTTGCTCCAGTGTGGGCTTCCCACGGGCCACAGCCTCCTTCAGGTGCCTCCACCTGCTCTGGCGTGGGGTCCTCCACGGGCTGCAGGTGGAATCTCTACACCCCCTCATCCTTCCTCCATGGGCTGCAGGGAGACAGCCTGCTTCACCGTGGTCTTCACCACGGGCTGCAGGGGGATCTCTGCTCCGGCGCCTGGAGCACCTCCTCCCCCTCCATCTGCACTGACATGGGTGTCTGCACAGTTTCCTACATCTTCTCACTCTCTCTGGCTGCAAAAGCTCTCTCTAACTGTTTTTTTTTTTTTCTTTTTAAACATGTTATCACAGAGGCACTGATTGGCTCGGCCTTGGCCAGCGGTGGGTCCATCTTAGAGCTGGCTGGCATTGGCTCTATCAGACACAGGGGAAGCTTCTAGCAGCTTCTCACAGAAGCCACCCCTGTAGCCCCCCCGCTACCAAAACCTCGCCACACAAACCCAACACACCAAGTCAAGGACTTTTCAGCTTCTCATACTGCCCTACCAGTGAGGAGGTTGGGGGTGTCAGGAGAGGACACATCCAGAACAGCAAACCAAAACTGGCCAAAGGGATATTATATACCATATGACATCATGCTTACTACATAACTTGTGGGAAGCTGGCTGGGGGTTTAGAGTTAAACCACAACAGTAAGCAATCAGGCAAGAAAAGACAATTGTATTTCTCAGGAAAAAGGAAATTACTCAAAAATTTGTGGTGAGGTTTTTTTTCCATTGCTTCATCAAAGTAGCATTGTTGATGTTAGGAGGTAGGTATATTTCAGAAAGCTTTGTTTTACTGTATATCCTTTAAAAATAACAGGAGTTGGAACCTGATTTACATTACTTTGCTAATGGAGTACTTTATTTTATTCCAGTCTATTTTATTATTTCAATTACAGTTTTGACAATAGTCAGTCAGCAAATACGAGTGTATAAGTACATTATTTTCTTAACAGATAATTAGACAAATGAGAAAAAATGCATGTGTCCTAAGGCTGTGCTTTTGTCTTCAGGTATATCACTCAAAATATAGGGCATATGCAGATTAACAAAATATAGTTTGAACGCTTAATCAAGTGTTATTTTAAGACAATCCTTTTAAATCGATAAAGACCTCTAGGGTATATTTAAGCTCTGTGTGAATTTTTCAGGAACTTACTGACATTAGGGTATGGTCATAATGACCATAATTTGATATATATATGAACCACCAACTTCCAGTAGAGACAGTGAATTCAGTCTTTCAGTGAAAATACAGTTGAGTTGTTTCCACTTTTTGTTAAAGTTGCTCAGATACCTCTTAAGCTGTTCTAGTACAAGGCTGGTCATCTCACTGTATTGCAGTAATGTCTTGTCATGCGAGCAAAGCAAAATGCCTTATGTTAAGATCAGAATGAATTAACAGTATTTGGTATTTGGAAGTTCTCATACACACCATAGCAAATCAAACAATGAAAGATTAGCAAGAGGTCTGAAAGTCTGTGCAGTTTTAACAGCTTTTGTTCCTATGTATGTGGGTGTATACACATCGCCATTTCATATCAGGCTTCATTACAAGTACATATTCTTCACAGATGGGCCAATTTCTTTCATTTTCGAATCAAGATTGGGAAACATATTGCTAGCCATATGTGTGGTGCCTAGGAGCTTGTCTAACTAAACAGCTTAAGTGAAAACTTTTTAATATTCATTAAAAATATTATTAACAGACATTTTCAGCATCAGGAAAAGAGCTTTAAATAGGTATTTTGAAAATATTATTTCTGTACACTGGCTATCTAAACCTCTCCAATAAAAGAGTCAAAAATCCTTATTCTACAAAAGTTTTCTTTACAGTGCAGGATCTGGAACTAAAATAGTGGAACATCAGAATTCATATCTCTCAATGCATGTATTTTTAAAGGAGGTACTAAAATAAATAATGATTCATATCCCCAAATAATTCATTGACCTTAATGTGGGGTTTTTTAATAACTCAAGAAAAAATGAAACAGAAATAGAACAGAACTGAAAATATTTGAATTGGAGAAGAACAAGGAAAATAAATACTATTATTAAAAATAATGCATTTTTTTCTTTAATGAAAGCTAAAAATGTATTGCTTAAAATTAAAGCTGTTGAAGGGAAGGGAAGTTGAATTCCAGCTGGAAGGGACCTACAATGATCATCTAGTGACCACTTCAGGATTAAACAAAAGTTAAAGCATGCTATCAAAGGTATTGACCAAATGCATCTTAAACACCTACAGACATGGGGCATTGACCACCTCTCTAGGAAGCCTGTTCCAGCATTTAACCACCTTCTCGGTAAAGAAACACTTCCTAACATCAAGTCTGAACCTCCCCTGATGCATCTTTGAGCCATTCTCATGTGTTCTGTCACTGGATCCCAGGGAGAAAAGATCAACACCTCCTTCTCCACTTTGTTCCTCAGTAGAGAGCACTGAGATCACCGCTCAACCTCCTTTTCTCCAAACTAGACAAATCCAGAGACCTTAGCTGCTCCTCACAGGCATGCCTTCTAGCCCTTCCACCAGCCTTCTTGCCCTCCTCTGGATGCATTGAAGTGCCTTAACATCCCTTTTAAATTGTGGGGCCCAGAACTACACACAATATTCAAGGTGAGGCCGCACCAACATGAGAAAGACATGGACCTATTGGAGTGAATCCAGAGGAAGTCCATGAAGATGATCAGAGGGCTGGAGCACTTCTCCTATGAGGACAGGCTGAGAGAGTTGGGATTGTTCAGCCTGGAAAAGAGAAGGCTCCGGGAGACTTTATAGCAGCCTTCCAGTACCTAAAGGGGGCCTACAGGAAAGATGGAGAGGGACTGTTTATCAGGGAGTGTAGTGACAGGACAAGGGGCAAGCTGAAGAAGGGTAGATTTAGACTAGATATTAGGAAGAAATTCTTTACTGTGAGGATGGCGAGGCATTCGAAGAGGTTGCCCAGACAAGTTGTGGATGCCCCATCCCTGGAAGTTTTCAAGGCCAGGTTGGATGAGGCTTTGGGCAACGTGGTCTAGTGGAGGGTGTCAGGGTGGGTGGAACTTTAAGGTCCCTTCTAACCAAAACCATTCTATAATTCTATGATTCTGTGATTCTATGAATACAGCAGGATAATCACCTCTTTTGACCAGCTGGTTATGCTTTGTTTGGTGCATCCCAGGATGCTGTTTGCCCTCTTGGCTGCAAAGGCACACTGCTGACTCATATTGAGCATCAACCAGTAGCCCCAGATCCCTTTCTGCAGGGCTGCTGTTGCCATTTTCCCATATACACAGCCAAAATCTTCTGGCAAGAGGGATTAGAGCAGCACTACTTTCTACATATGAATTTCTGATTGAAAATCCAAGTTTGGGTTGCAGTGAAAATAGGTGTAATTTTCATTCCCTTTAGAAACTGTTATCTTTATGAACGCTAAAAGACAAACACAGCCGTTTTGCATAGTCAGTGGAGTATTGAGGATGTTGAAAAAGCAATGAAATCTTCCACTGTTTTAATGTCAATGACATTATTTAGTGACAAGAAAGACAATGTTGAAACTAAGCTTTTTCATGTCTTTTTGATGCTTTATGCTACCCATTTTCTAACTAATACTACTTTTGTCTTCTTTCTTTTCCTCTTCTGTGTCACTGCTGTAGCAGTATTTACTTCCTTTCTTTCTACCTTCTACCTTCTCTTCTGAAGTACAGATAATAGATATTATTCCAGTATAGGGAAGAGCCTACCTGAAAACCTGAAATGCATTCACATTTCAGTAAACCCTATAAATAATTGTCCCTAATTTTAAAGCACACTGAAATAAGGAAATTAGGAATGCTATAATAGATGTAGCAGCAGAAGTAACTTGAGTAAGAGCATTCTGAGTAGTAAGATTTTTCATACTTTTTTGTGCCTCCGTTGTTAACAGAATATTTGCTAATTATCATGGACTTTATGATAGATTCTCCACTACTGATCACCATGTGCAGATGATGGAGACAGGGGACAAGGCCCTCCTTTAGTTTCTTTTACCTGTAGTGAAATAGCACATATACTAATGGAGATTAAAATAGTTGTGTTGATTTTCAGCAAACCACGGTTGAAATACCACTTTACCATAGTCAGTGCAAATACTAACACAGAGCATAGACCCAGGACCCAGATTAATTTTTTACTGGGATCCATGATATGCTCTGTCTGATTTGCCTTTTCAAAAGAAAACCTTGTCTCTGTCTATTAAAATAGACTAGAGTGATGGAGAATAATCCTTGCGTCTTCTGTGCTGGCATCAGAAAGGAGAGAAATTCAAAGCCACAGTGGGCAACAGCTGGGCTCCACTGGCTTCCCTAAAAGGTCAGCTTCCAAAGAATGTAGCAGGAGAGAAGCTTCAGCTGTGCATCTAGGAAAGCTACAGTAAAGATGAAAATACTTTCAGTTGGCTGACCAAGGCAATGGGCTTTTGACACACTGCTGTGCAGAGTCCTAAAGAGGCTGCAATAAATCCACTGAAATCAGAGCAGCTGAAGGTGTCTTCTGGAGTTTTCTAAGTTTCCTTCAACTTAATTGTACCCCTGGGGCATCAAACATATTTTGTGGAAAGGTACAAATCCTGTTTTGAGTTACAGACTACTAGCTTGTGTATATGTTCAGGATTACATGGCTTTCTCCTGAGCAAATGGTACCAACCTATATTGGAAAGAAAATAAATACCTCATATAAAAATAACCTTAGTATTCTCTTAAGTTTAATAATCCATTGTCATTACATGCAGTGTGGGAAAGTGTCTTCCTTAGGCCCAGGTGCAATTCAGTTTCTGTTTATTTCTCCTTCTTCTATTGCTCTTTTTTGACTTCTGTTGTTTTTCTGTGTGTTGTTCTGTTCTTTCCTCTGTATTTTTATCCCTTCAGTGTCTCCAGGGCATGGAATGGGACACTCAAAAAATCATAATCCAGCTTCACAACTGACAGTCCAAAGAACAGTGAGGCAGTTCACACCTTAGTGAATAAATCTATCTGCAAATTTCTGCCTCAGTTTTCATTCAGTTCTCATTCATTTCAGTTCAACGTTTCATTTCACAATGATCAGGGCTTGGCATACACTTGTTTTACAAAATAAGGAAAGGTGAAATTCTGAGTAAACTGAATATATATACTGAATAGCAAAAAAAATGTACCCAGGCCCAACCTGTGCACCTATATCCATCAGCAGCAAACCTTATTAAACTTCAACTTAATAACCTGACAGAGTCTCTGTATGCGACTTCTTTAGGTATAAAGTCTTTCAATAAATGTATGGAGAAACTCAGTGAGACTGGATTCCTCCTTCCTTAAGTTTCTTTGAAAACTTCAGCCAAAACAAAACCCAAGCCAACATTACTCTCTCAAAAGACCAAAAAAATCCAGGAAAAAAAAAAATCTCAAATCTTCCATCTGTGCATACTTTTCTATGCCCCCCGAATTAAACAAGCCAAATAACTGTGGCAGGGAGTCACTGGCTCTCAGCTGGATCCTGTGCCACTAAGGGTGAGGAGAGTGCAAATTTGTCATGGTTTAGCCCCAGCCAGAAACTGAGCACCACGTGGCAGCTTGCTCAGCTCTCCTTCCCCTGTGGGATGGGGAGGAGAATTGGGAGAAAAAGGTAAAACGCAGGGCATGGGATAAGGACAGTTTACTAGGACAGCAAAGGAAGAGGAAAATAACAGCAACCGTACTTATAGCAAAATATACAAAATGGATGATACACAATGCAATTTGCTCACCTGATCCAATGCCCAGCCTGTTCAGGACCAGCAGTCCCTCCTCCCTGACCAGCTCCCTTTACATGCAGAGCATGACATCATATGATATGGAATATCCCTTTGGCCAGTTTGGGTCAGCTGTGTTGGCTGTCTCCCCTCCCAGCTTCATGTGAAAATTAACTCTATCCTAGCCAAAAAACAGGACAAAATTTCACACACTGGAGGATTTTTTCATGTGCTGAATCAGTATTTTTCCAAATTGGACCCAAAGAACCTCCAGACCATAACTTTACTTTTTATTAAAAATATATACTGTCAGGAGAAAATTCCTTTTTTTTTTTCTTCCCTGGCATTTTTCGTACTTCTCTGTCAGTGGTTTCATGAACATAGAAACATAGAATCATAGAATGGTTTGGGTTGGAAAGGACCTTAAAGATCATCTAGTTCCACCCACCCTGACATGGGCAGGGACACCCTCCACTACACCAGGTTGCCCAAAGCCTCATGCAATCTGGCCTTGAACTTTTCCAGCGATGGGGCATCCACAACTTCTCTGGGCAACCTCTTCCAGTGCCTCACCACACACATAGTGAAGATTTTTTCCTAATATGTAATCTAAATCAGCCCTCTTTCAGCTTAAACCCATTACCCCTTGTCCTATCCCTACATACCCTCGTAAACAGTCCCTCTCCATCTTTCCTGTAGGCTCCTTTAGGTGCTGGTAAGCCGCAATTAGATCTCCCCGGAGCTGCCTTTTCTCCAGGCTGAACAACCCCAACTCTCTCAGCCTGTCCTCATAGGAGAGGTGCTCCAGCCCACTGATCATCTTCATGGCCTTCCTCTGCACTCACTCCAACAGCTCCATGTCTTTCTTACGTTGGTGGCCCCAGCATAAGTGAGCTGAACACAGGACTCCAGGTGGGGATCTCACGAGAGTGGAGTAGAAGAGGAGAATCACCTCCCTCGACCTGCTGGTCACACTTCTTCTGATGCAGCCCAGGACATGGTTAACTTTCTGGGCTGCAAGCGCACACTGCCGGCTCACGTTGAGCTTCTCATCAATCAATACCCCCAAGTCCTTCTCCTCGGGGCTGCTTTCAATCCATTCTCCACCCAGCCTGTACTTGTGCTTGGGATTGCCCTGACACACGTGTAAGACCTTGTACTTGGCTTTGTTGATCTTCATGCGGTTCGCATGGGCCCACCTCTCAAGCCTGTCAAGGTCCCTCTGGATGGCATCCCTTCCCTCCAGCGTGTCAACCGCACCACACAGCCTGGTGTCATGGGCAAACTTGCTGAGGGTGCACTCAATCCCACAGTCTGTGTCACCAACAAAGATGTTAAACAGTTCCAGTGCCAGTACCGACCCCTGAGGAATGCCACTTGTCACTGATCTCCAGTTCAACATCAAACCATTGACTGCAACTCTTTGAGTAAGACCATCCAGCCAATTCCTTATCCACTGAGTGGCCCATCCATCAAATCCATGTCTCTCCAGTTTAGAGACAAGGATGTCATGTGGGACAGTGTCAAAGATTTTGCACAAGTCCAGGTAGAAGATATCTGTCACTCTTCCCTTATCCACCAACACTGTAACCCCATCGTTTAAGATCATGTGAAGGAAATGCTGCTCTCTTACAGTTACAAAAAGGTAAAGGAAAAATTACTCCTTTCCTTTTTTTTTCTGGGTTGCTGTTTTTATTCCGTGCTTACTCTATGCTCCTTTCCTAGATAGTCTTTCTCTGAGTTGAAGCTGCTGTTTTGTGTTACATTGCTGTGCAACTAGTAGCTTGCAGGACCAGTCCAAGACTTTGTCTCTGTGCTCCATTCTCAGCCCTTTGTTTCATGACAGTTATTTTTCTCCTTTTGCTGACAGCGTTTGCTTGTCCTCTGCACTGGCCATTTGCAACCAGCTCTGGCATGTCCACAACATGTGCATGTGTTCTTCAGGGACTTCATGGATTCCTCCAACCACTGCCCTTTGGCCACCTGCTCAAAATACTCTCTGATGAGTGTGCCAGCTGCAGCTCTTTCTGCATTGTGCTGGCATTTCCCTTCCTACTATACAAATCATTACAACATTATTTTTTTTTCAATCTGATAATAACTGAAAATTTTGGTTAGTAACAGGTTATCAAGAGACATAAGAGGTCAACTTCTCTCCACCTTCTAATATAGATTTTTCTGAATACCCTTAGTATATTATTGCACAATGTTCTTCCAGTTCTTTTGATGAGAGCTCCTTATGAATAACAACTTAAACATTATTCATATTCTAATAAAATAAATCTCCAGTCATGCATTCTGTTCTTTATTCTGATTGCTCCCTTTACTTTTTACCTTTTGCATAATCAGTGGCATTGCTTTTATATTTTGTTTCTGTAGTGTGACACATGCTAAGTTTGTTCGTGATTAGGACTCCAAAGTAGACAGGATTTTCTTATTCAAATATAAGGAACAGAGGAGGAATGGACTCAGCGTGAAAGAAAACTGAATCTTTCAAATGTCTGGGTTTAAATTTAAATTTAAAAGAAATATATAAGTTGTTTAAAATCATCTTAATGTGTTTCTTTTAATCCATATGGCATTCTAAGTTTTAACAGTATTTTGTTTAACTCATGTTGGTTTTATATGTAATGAAATGTAATGAAGAGGTGTAAACATAAAAACTTTGTTTTAAAATTTCAGGGAGAAAATATCTCAACATTTCAAAAATGGAAACTTTTTGTTTAAAAATGTTCAAATTCTATATCTCAGTGTTTGAAATGATCTGGTTTTTATTTTGCCCAAATTATTTGCAAATCTTTGTTGCTTTAACTCCTCAAGAGACTAATTTTTTTATACAGAATTCACTTTTCATGAAATTTTTCACAGATCTACTGGAGAATAATACAGAAAAAAAGAAAATTATAATTGTCACAAACCATATCCTGTTTAAAAACTTTTGTTTACAATAGACCTAGCTATATATATTATTTTTATTTCAAAATGAGGTACATTGACATTCTAGAAAGCAACAAATTTTTACAGGGTCTGGTTATATAAAATGTCCTGTTTGAAGTGATGCAGGTCCTTCATTTATCAAGAGCACTTAGAATGAACGTTTTTCTATAAAAAACTTATACTATTCAAGATTGTTTTGTGTTTGCATGGAAAGGTTTTGGTAGCAGCATGGCTTCCCCGAGAAGCTCCTGGAAACATCCCCCAGGTCTGATAGAGCCAATACTAGCCGGCTCCAAGACAGACCCGCTGCTGGCCAAGGCCGAGCCCATCAGCCATAGTGGTAGCGCCTCTGTGATAACATATTTAAGAAGAAAAAAACAAAGAAATAAACAAACCAAAACAAAACCCAAAACCAAAACCTAGCGGCAGCTTTTGCAGCCAAAGAGAGGAATGAGATGTGAAAAACTTTGCAGGCACCAATGTCAATGAAGAAGGAGGGGGAGGAGGTGCTCCAGGTGCTGTTGCAGAGATTTCCCTGCAGCCCGTGGTGAAGACCATGGTGAGGCAGGCTGTCCCCCTGCAGCCCATGGAGGATGATGGGGAGCAGAGATTCCACCTGTAGCCTGTGGAGGACCCCACACTGGAGCAGGTGGATGCACCCAAAGGAGGCTGTGACCCCACGCAAAGCCTGCACTGGAGCAAGTTCCTGGCAGGACCTGTGGCCCCATGCAGAGAGGAGCCCATGCCAGAGCAGGTTTGCTGGCAGGACTTGTGACCCCGTGGGGGACCCACGCTGGAGCAGTTTGCTCCTGAAGGTCTGCACTCTGGGAAGAGACCCACAAAGGAAGAGTTCATGAAGAACTGTAACCCATGGGAAGGACTCACGTTGGAGAAGTTCATGGAGAACTGTCTCCCATGAGAGGGACCCTGTGCTGGAGCAGGGGCAGAGTGTGAGGAGTCCTCCCCCTGAGGAGGAAGGAGCGGCAGAAACTACATGTGATGAACTGACCACAACCCCTATTCCCCGTCCCCCTGTGCCGCTGCCGGGGAGGAGGGAGAGAAATGGGGAGTGAAGTTGAGCCTCGGAAGAATGGAGGTGTGGGGGAAGGTGTTTTAAGATTTGGGTTTATTTCTCATTATTCTACTCTGGTTTGTTTCGTAATAAATTAGATGAATTTTTTTAAGTTGAGCCTGTTCTGCCTGTGACAGTAATTGGTGAGTGATCTCTCCCTGTCCTTATCTCGACCCAGGACCCTTTCATTATATTTTCTCTCCCCTGCCCAGCTGAGGAGGGCAGTGATAGAGTCGCTTTGGTGGGCACCTGGCCTCCAGCTGGGGTCAACCCACCACAAACATTCATTATGTTACCAAGAAAAAAACCTAAAGAAAAGATAAAGCACCAAAATAATGGTCATTACTGAGAATTTTATTGGTAGTTTCAGGAAACGTTTACATCTTAATAACTAAAAAGAGGCATGTCTTTCTCCCTATATAAAAGTGCCCATGTTTAGAAAATTTGAGAGATGAAAAGTATTAAAACCTTTTTTATCCTCCAAATAGAGTATCTCCCTCTCTACAGTTCTCTCTGTACCCATGACAAAGAAACCAAAGGTTATTCCAGAAGTAATTGTATGACTTTATACATTAATATCTGCCTTCTTATTGTTTGTTTTTTTGGGTTTTTTTTGGTTTTTGGGTTTGTTTGTGGTTTGTTTTTTTTTTTTAATAAATACTATGTGTAATATGTTGCCTGTTTGGTTTATACCCTATTTTTTCAATGTGGAATTAATCATAAACCTACCTTTTTGGAAAAGCAGTAAGTGGTATTTTAATATGTAGAATTTCTGAAAGAAAATTTTGGACTGCTCTCTGGACCTGAAGTTAAAATTTCATGGGAAGTGCAGTATTTTGAATGTATTTTATAATTTTTGTTTTCTTTTTTGCTGGGGGGTAAAAATCAAACAAAACCAACAAGCAAGCAAACAAAAAAGCTATCTCATTGGCCTCCAAGGCATTTCCAATACCTTTCTTACACTGGAAAAGTGTATGACACTTTATCTTGAAGAGTACTGGGAGGATTTTTCTGTCTTCATCAACTCTCTGCTCTTTCCAAATGCTGCATATCTAATCAACCTTCACTTTCCAGCAGGGCTAAGCACATTGAGCTTCTGGTTTTTATATAGTGCCAGGAATGTTCTGAAATGTTTTAACCTAGCATCAGTTCTGTGTATCAGGAGATACCAGCTATATGTTTTTGCAACTGGTAAATGTCCACAAGTCAAACCAGTATTTCTGGAGCAACCAAAATATAGAGACAATTTTACCAAGTCATCAAAGTCATTAACTGTGACTTAGAATAATCATCCTTTGAACAGTTCCATCTAGCTTCCCTGTTGTTTACGAAAGGGAAGCTGAAGGTATATCTTCAGTTTCCCATGAGTGAATCTTCATCACTATTTTTAAATTATCTTAAGGAAATGTAAAAAATAAATATAAGTACTAGGTGTCATATGAAGAATAATATCTTAAGAAATGTGGCTTCTCTTTACTTCCATGTTAACTGATCAGTCTATTATATCAATCCTTATCTATTATCTTGAAGAAAAAAACTTTTGAGCCTCTCCCTCCATGCCAATCTAATGTATTGCTGGAACTGCTTGCTTTTCTTCCTTGGGATTTCTCCATATAGAGCCAAATGAAACTTCCCACCACCACCCCTGCCTCCACCCCCAATCATTTTACTACACTGAAACTGCAGATATGATCATCCACCAAGGTAAGGTAATTAGATATTCAGTTACTGTCTATGTGAAACTGGTTTGTTCTGTTTTGTTTTTTCTTGAATAAAGACAAAACTGCCTATAGAACCTCAAAGTTAGGGAATAACTAGTGCAAAACAAGACATTGGGCTGTGTAGTATGTCTGAGAACTGTCCTATAATGGGTGTTCTGAAAGTGGAGGCACTTATAGTGGACATACATATGTAGTGTTATCAGTGTTGGTATCTCTGTTTTCAAGTTAAATATAGCTTAGTTCTGAGAATTATGGTCTCATTGCAGGACTAGTTGTCTGCGTCCACTGAATTTTGCCAAATTCTGGTTAAAGATCAAAGACAGTATGAGATTTTCATAATTTTTAATATATCCATATGTTCTGGGAATCCTGAATAGAAGAAATAACACACTGAAATAACATACTCTGCAAATTATTGCATGGAAGAGCTTTGGGAACTTAGTTGACAATCTTAAGCATTTCAGAAAGGAAGAAAAGAACTTACTCTATCCCTGTAAGGCCCTACAGGATGATCAGCAAAGCTGGTGACCAGAATCACATACTGCTGGTAAAGCTGGTAATACCAGTATGATTCTTTCACTCAGGTCCACAGACAGATGGGGATATAAAAAGTAATATATCTTGTGTTAAGCTCTGTCCTGAAACTGAATCAAGATGTAAATTCCAACGCTGCTTGATGGTGACCAAAGTCGCTATTAAGACAGCTAATATTGATATAGCTACAATTACAGCCACAATTTTCTTGTTCAGTGCACGGGTCTATATTTCCAGCTTGAGTAAGATAGGTCTGCCACTTTGTGGTGCTTCATGTATTCTGTGTTTTTATTGTAGGTCATAAAATGACAAAAGTGGTTCTTTATCTTAACAACACTAATACACACACATATGTATATTTTAGTGCAGATACACTATAGCACATCTAATAAAAATCCAATATTTCAGAAGTATGTATCAGTGTGGAATGTAAAACTCACAGGTGTTGTGAAGCAATTCCAATTGTAGACAATGAGTTCCATTAACCTTCAAAAATAAAAGATGTTCAATCTCTGTTACTTCTCTCTTAAATATATTTGAAATTTTTATCAGAAGTCCATTAGAATCATCTTTAATTTTCTTTCATAAATAAGCCTGCATCTTCAGAAATAATGTAAAAGTTGAATAAAAGAAAAAGAAATTCCCAGAAATTCCTAAGAATGCCATGGAATGAACAAAAGTCTAAGAAAAAAAAGTATCAGTTTCCTAAAAGCTTGTCATACTCACATGATTTCAGTAAAACTTAACATTTTCTCCATTCTCATCCAAAGTGGAATAACATTCGTAATACTTGAACTGGAATAAATACCTGCAAAGAGAATAAACCAGTTAAAATATTTTTCTTGTGGAGCAAGGTTTTCTACTCTGCTTACTTTAATTAAACAGAGATTTTTTTGTGCTTGTTCAGTGAATTCCTGCTTCTTGAATTTCCATATCCCATATGTATTTAATACATAAGAGTCAGGAAAAGTCACAGGCAAGCCCAAAGCCAAATTCACTTTTCTCAAAAAAGACTATTCGGTTTTGACTTAATGTCCATTGTGTGCTCTGCGCGATTTGTACTTCACAGCTCCAAGTTGACTTACTGCATTTGCTTTAATCAGTTTTGTTTTCACAAGGCCAGAGGTGCTCTTTTTTAATTAGCATAATGAACAAACAGAAGTTATCTCATATGTTAGTTTGTGTCTGTAGAAGAGTTCATTAAAAGGACCGGATTTATCTTGTTAAACAGGAATATTCATTCTATGGTAACTCTTCCTCTGCTACATACAGGATAGAGCTACAGATAAAATAACGTAATTTATTTAATTGCTGTCCCCCAGTATAGTTCAGCTAGTCAATATATGAGGGCAGGACCTCATTCTGAGGAGTGTGGGATGTTATCACTGCTCCCCAGCATAACCAATTTGCATGGTACTGCAGACTACCTGCCTACCTGCTGTTAGACGTGCTCTTGGTATAAGGACTCACCATGTGTCCAAGACACCAGTTTATTCAGGGAACCAGGAAGCAGGTCCCATTTTTGGAACATAGCCTTAATGAACCGTTACTGCAAAAATAATCACCTAGTTTTTTGCTTTAGGCTGTGTGAACTTCCAAATACATTGATGGTTGTCCAAGCCCAGAGAAAATATTGAACCTGCAAAACTGAATTAAAGTTTTTATAGGACTTGTTTTCTGGGAAGATTTCAATAAAATGTACTCAATGGAACCTTACAACTCTGGAAAAGAAAAAGCAAAATATTTCTTATATTTTAAGGTTATTATTTTAAGCCACCCCAAACCAAAAAAGATTCACTTTAAGTTTCTTTCCATAGCTTTGATATAGTTTGCATATACCTGCATTTTTAGCTCATGTAGCTATGTATATGACAGCCGTATGAAATAGAGCAGGGAGGATTTCTGTTTTTTTCTCTTGTGTCTAGCCGAACCCCTAATCACCACTAATGTCTTGATAGTCTGTTGGCAAATATAGTGGTGAGGTCCTCTTTTGTGCTTCCCTTGAAGCAGATTATCTCCTAGTGACATAGTCCTCTGTAAGAAATAACGACACTGGATAAATTGGTAGATAACCTAGAATTGAGAGTGATAAGGTGTTTTGTTTGTTTTTAATGTGACTGCAAAGGAAACTTCCCAAGGGGCACTGCTGGCACAGGGTAAGTATTAACTCCAGAGGAAAAGCTAAAAGGTTGGGAAGAAGAGAGGAGAGAAAGAGAGATTATCCTCTTCTCCAGACTTTTCTCTTCCAATTAAGTTATAAACAGTCAGTTTCAGGTGTCTTGCCAGCCCTCAGCCACAACTGTTGCCTTGTGTTCATGTCCAAAGTGACTTATTTCTCTGCATGTGTGTTCTGGTTTAACCTGGCACGCAGCTAAAACAATCACACAGCTGTTTGCTCACTTCCCCCCACCCCGACCTCAGTGGGATGGAGGAGAGAATAGAAAAGAAAAAAAAAAAAGATAAAACTCATGGGTTGAGATAAAGACAGTTTAATAGCACAGAAAAGGAAAGGAATACTAATAATAATAACAATGATAAAAGGATATACCAAATAAGTGATGCATAGAACAATTGCTTACCACCCAGCACCAACGCTCAGCTAGTTCCCAAGCCAAACTGCCTCCCAGCCAACCCCCAGTTATACACTGAGCATGATGTCGTATGGTATGGAACATTGCTTTGGCCAGTTTGGGTCAGCTGCCCTGGCTGTGTGCCCTCCCAACTTATTGGCCACCCCCTGCCTTCTCATTGGCAGGGCAGTATGAGAAGCTGAAAAGGCTTTGACCGCTTGGCAACAACTGAAAACAGCAGTATGTTATCAACATTATTCTCATCCTAAATCCAAATCATAGCACTATACCAACTACTAGAAGGAAAATTAACTCTATCCCAGCCGAAACCAGGACAATGTGATTCCAGAGCTGTTAGATCAGACAAGTATTTTATTCACTTCTCTGGGTGATGATACTTGTCTGCAGGAGGAAAGACCAAAATGATACTGAATTATTCTTCAGTAGTTGTATACCAAGTACTGCAAACTCTACAACTGTTACACACTGAAGAAATGTGTAGCTAAGGTCTGTTAACATTATTTACACCTCTCTCATGACACTAAACATTAAGATGAGAAATCCTGAAGCAGACAAGGTATAAACAAGAGGTCAAAGTGGATGAAAATAAATTATAAAATTGTCCCTGTGTTATCCTCTTGGGAACTACATATTGTGTCTTGTAAAACTTAGATTAATTAGTTGTCAAGAACTTTTTGCACCAAAATACTACATGTGTCACGAAAGTATTGCACTGCTATTAGTACTTGATTATTAGAAGTAAAAAACCCATACAGCTAGTTCTGCAAATTCAAGTCCTAAGTTATGAGCTATGACATTTGTCTTCCACAGCTGTGTGAGTTTCAGTGCCAGAGTACATAAAGGCATCAATAGGTAGCTAGCAAGTCAGTCCCAAAGCCAGTCCAATTATACATGTACAGAACTTTTAATGCATTCATTTTATAAAATCTCATTTTAAGAAAGTTGGGGTTTGTGGACAGGTGGTTAAAATCTTTTAGACAAATAGTTTATTATAAAGCAATAATGACCTTCTATATACATGCATAGAAATCTTACACAAATAGAGAAAGCAAGAAAACATTACCTTAGACCAAACTAAAGGGAATCAAGGGGAAAAATCATGTATGATTCATATATCATTTTGATTCCGAGCAACATTTTATTATATTTTTAGAATGAGAAGAAAAAAAAAAAGTGCTATTGGAAATATGAGATGTCTTTTGTTACACGGGCTCAATCCTGAGGTTTCTGTAAAGTTGCAGTGGTCACCAGCATCATTTATTCAACAAGGTTTGCAAGACCAGATCCATTGCCCACAAGACTTTGCAAAAATGAACTGTATTGGACCTGTCTTGAAGAGGATTTAGTGCAAATCAAATAGAATAAATGTTTTAAAAGCAAGCATTGAAATCTCTATAACAATAACAAAGGGATGATTACATAATAAATTTAATAAACTATCTTTAAAATATGCAACAAAGAAGAATGTAATTCACTTACGACACTGAGAAGCCTAAATTGTTATGGAGCATCACAAGAGTAAAATTCCTACTTTCAGAAAAATATTTATGTAAATAATAAAACACTATGCCTTCAATGTCCATATTCATCAGCCTCTGAAAGAAAGATACAATTCATTAACGATATCTTAAGGAAGTTCTCTGAAGTTAAAAGTTCAAACTGTCCTAAAAGAAGCAAGGATATTTTTTCTTATTGCTTCTCTTCAAGTTGCCTCTAGTTGCTCTGAGCCAGAGCTTAGGGTAGCTTTTCAGTTAAACATTATCTGAAGTGAATTGTTGAGTGCTTTTTTTTTTTTATGTGTGTGCCAAAGATACGCAATTTATACTTTATTTGTACTATACAATTGATTTCTGTGATTATGGTCACAGGTTTTTTTTGGGGGCCCAGGGGGAGGGCAGGGGGAAATTCTCTTGTTATACTCCCACACAATGCTATTCATCTTTAGGATCAAATAGTATTTGAAAAGGTTCCTATGGTGAGTAACCTTCTAACTCACATACAACAAGTATACATCCCCCCCATACACCTCTATGTGAGAGCTGCCCAACGTGAAAGCATAAAGTCTGATGGCTTTTTATATTTGACCTCATATTTATACCAATTAAAGTGGTATGAAATTAATTAATTGTGTGGCAAATATGTTAGTCTGCTTTGGAAACATTTACTATGTTGGGTTCATTTGCAAAGGGCAGGTGATTTTACAAAGTATGGTATGGTGGAAATTCAGGCTTTCAAACTCAGTGTCTTACAAAATCAGATGTAGACTTTGGCAGTGAGCCAACACTCAGGTCTACATGCTACTGACATTCCACTTATTCCTGTCAGAGGTCGCTTGGAACTTTTACAAAGGATTGAGTTACATTGAGAAAGAGTGGTAATGACAAAAAAAGAGTGTGTCTGGGGAGGCTCCGACAGTCTCAATGCCAAACCTTGACCATTGACCGCACAAAGATTTCAAGATCTTCCCAGTGAGGGACATGTTTTTATACTGTTTGTTGGTGACCTGCCCCAGAAAGGTCCAGGTCTGAGACTGGGTTCTGTGTGATGCAGAATCTCACTTCCTTATTTTGAAAGGACCTCTAAATTCTAGCTTATGTTCTCAATCTGTTTTTCCAGTATACTAACAACAGCCTAATGCCAAGGCAGTAGATGGTTTTGTTTTTTGTTTTTTCCCCCTCAAATTATATTTATTTTTGCCAAAGTGTTCAGGTAAAGGCATGTGTGAAGGAAGCATCATCTAAGTAAAACCTCTTTTTTCTTCTATGTAGTGATAGCACAAAATCTGCTACAGGCTTCGGCTCATATGTTTTTTCTCACGGAAAAAGCAAGACTCATCTTACTCATACTTCTTTCTTCTCTAGTTCCCTGTGTTTCAACACAAACACAGCTACATGTTCTGATAATGGAAAGATGAAGGGTAAGTACGGGCCACATTTGCACAATGCCTGTGTTTTCCACACTGCTCTACCAAATACTGTCCTTTCCAGCATCCTGATATGAAGACAGGAAACAATATATGTAATCCTTATTTGCTCTCAGCATTTATCAGCTATTAATGTTTTAACACAAAACCCAATGTCTCTAATACTTGTGTAAAGATAGATCTTGTGTCTATATTTCACCATGGTCAGAAAGGATCTTCAAATGCCTCTAAAGGGATAAACCTTGTCTTGCTCTGAATGCTGTCACCATGAAGCTGGCTAGACAAGGCAATTTTAGATTGGTGTAGAGGCAAAATCACAACATTATTCAAAGGAAGACCAATAGCAGCTGAGCAGAGTGATGAAAACATCTATCTTCAGCTGTTCTAGGATCTAAATATAATTCTTAGTAGAAATAGTTTTATTTTTTGACTATTTGTAAATTTTTCCAATAATGTAAAGTGAATTTGGGCAGATTTTAGAGGGTAAAGTAGTACAGTCCAGGCGATAATCTCAAATAGAACATTAAATGCTAAACTAGAGAAAGGAAAAAAAAAAAAGGGAGAAAGGAAGTAGGAAAAATACCTTTTAAAGTCCCAAACTAATTTTGCCATAAAAAGTTAATAAAATTATAAAATCTGTACTCTAATCTTCAAGGATCTTCTGAGCACTGTCATGACACGTAGTTTTCTGTATGAATAGAGTTACTACACTTACAATAAATAGATGATCATATAGACTTTCACAGCACCTGAGTTAAAGTTTACTCTAAGTTTATATTATAATAAAACTAACATTTTAGACAGACAAGAACATACTTTTAGTCACATTTTGTTATTTTTTGCTAGATGCTTGATTAGTTTTTTGACATTTTAAAAAGTGTATCATATTTTTATAAACTCTAATAACTTTTTATTACATGTATAAAAGCTTTTTCTGAAAATTATGTAAACTTTTATGAAGTATTTTCACAGTTACTTAATACAGAAGAAGTGTTTGACCTTCCCTTAATAAAACTCTTATTACTGTATTCTTTTTAAAAGATAGACATGTATTTTCCCACGTATGAAGAATTCTATTGTTCTATTTATGAAAAGCAAAATTTGTGTTTAGTCCCAAAGCATAAATGAAATAAGAAATTAGTTGATCCAGGGAAAAATGTTTCAGAATGTGAGTTACAAATACATGGTACATACCATAGCCGTTCTTTCTTTGTTGAGAAACCCAGCTCAGAACAGGAAGCAAAGAAAGTGAAGGAATGTGTGGACTGTGAAGATGGGGACAAGTATTAAAGTGCTATCACTGACTCCAAGTTTGTAACACCAATTCAGTCAAGTTCTGGTGTGAAGCTGTACATGACATCTAAGTGTGAAGCCAGGTGCATGAGCATACAATTCAATACTCTTTTTTACCCTTACTTCCTCAATGCAAGAAAGAAGAGCAGTGATTCTCTAAGACAATGAAGTCTTTGCAGGAAGCTAATAGTATTTTACAATGTGATTCTTACCTGTGACAAAATGTAATTTGCAAGGATGCAATCCTTAACTTTTCAAAGTACTTTTGACAAGATTCAGCTAGTCATAATGTATTTAGAATTACTATGTTTGTTAAAAACTAAGTAGTGGGTTGTTTCTATTTTTTGTCTGGTACAGAACATACAGATTTGTCTATAGATATGCATTGAAAGCTGGAATTTCTTGGGGACTCATTAAAAAAACCCTCAATATACGGGAAAGGTCATAGCATTGCCATGAAAACTGCAAGACCATAATCAAATTTCAGTATGTGATGAAATTTACTTCAAAAAATTATGCATTCAGCAGGTTATTAATTAACAATCTGAACTGTTTAGTCCTAAATAATTTTAATTAATTATGTTTTTAGGTGTATTTGCAATACAGTCTAGTTAATCTTCAGCCCTGAAAATATTGTTACCTACTCTGCATTTAGGTACTTACTCGTCATCAATATACTTGCAGCTGGCAAAGGTATACATTCATAGGAGAAATTAATTCATGAATATGTCAGGAAGGGAAATTTCATTTTTACATTTTATTGGAAATACAATATTTTTCAAATTTTTTTTCACCCTGAGTGGATGAACTGGCTCCTGCCTCCTTCAGCCAAACAGGAAACAGAAAGACTGGCAGGTGGTGAATATAATTAGCCAACAAATATAAAGTTAAAACAGGTGTCTTAAAGTGTCTGCATGCTATCTGCAAGTTGAAAATATAATAATAAAGACATTTTTTAATTACTTCGAGTACTGAAGACATTTGAGGGAAATCATGAAGGTTGTGTAGCTCTTCCCCTTATTTAGCAGTAGTAACAAGTAGTCTACAAATGATCGTATAGTATTTTCTCAGAGAATGTTTCCATTGGTATAAGAAAACCGTTTCTTATGTTATACATATCAAACGTATTGTCTGTATCTTCATTACAAGACCCAGCAAAAGGCTAAGGGAACAAAATTGACACTTAGCTGTCTGTAGAGCGTGTTAATGCAAAACTATGATTCAGCAAACACATTTTTGAGGCACTGAACTTTTTGGGCTGAGAGAACTCTGTAAGTTATTACATTTACTGAGCAATATTTACCTGAAAGACTTGAGAAGCTCAACCTTTAGGGTTTCCTGTATCTCCCACAGGTAATGTTTTCTGCTGAAACTGTGGATTATTTGAATAGCTCAGTGTTGGAAGATAACTTTCTGCTGTACTGTTTCTGTGTGTTGTATAAATTTTCCTTTAGATAAAACACATAAACAAGTCCCAACTTTAGGCCTGCTTTGTGCTGACTGTTTGTTTGGATCATTAGATCACTGAATCAGACTCTTAGCTTTACAGCTGGATTAAAACCAAAACAAAACAAAGCAAAACAAACTCAGACCATGTGGTGATTTCTTTTAGAAGATGTAATTTCCTATCTATTTTAGAAATAGAACATAGTGTTGTTTTACAGATGGGTTCTAGCCTGCATTAGAAAAGGATTTAAGACACTTTTCCATCCTCAGCATTTCCTCTTTGGTTTGCTGTAGCTAGCTGTACCCTGAACAAGTTAGTTTCTGGTAAGTCTTCACTCAGTGAATTGTTTCTTCCTCATGTTATTCAAAGCTGCACAGACATCCAAGTGTTCTGCATAGCCTATGTGCCTCTCCTGCGGTCTGGGACTGCACCCTGAGGTCTCAGAGCCTAACTACTACCAGATGTGTCACACAGAGTTGCAGAGCCTAGGTATATTGCTTTACTGTAAAAGGAAGTTTACATTCATTATTGCCAATTGAGTGAGTGTTCATCTTACTAGAAAAGCAAGCTAGTTTACAGGTAAGAAATAGATTGAGGTTGTGCAGTATCCTCATTACAGTTGTATCCCTGGAAAAGTTGCCCCTATCACTGCATATTTGAAAAGAGCAATATGGAATACATAGCATGAAGAAACAATGTCAATAGACATGGGAGCAAGATATTTTGCATGTATGAATAGCATATGATCTTTATAATTAAGGAAGATTTGTTCATTACAGTGGGCATATTTATTTTTTATAAAATATATTTTCCATTCCTTGTGATAGCCTTAAAGATTTACATTTGCCAAGACATCTCACTTAAGTTCACTGCAATAATTACTACACAATTACTACACATATACTAATGTGTGTGGCACTATTTCTAAAGTGTGTTCTGCAAAACAATCTCCACTCCTTTTCAAAAGCAAGACTCACACTAATACAGGTTTGTACTGACTTCACCTGCACCATACCTAGATTAAAATAGAGGAAGAACAGATGCAAATTTATTTTAACCCATTAAGTATTATATACCTTTTCAACATTATTATTATGACTTTAAAGAAGTGAAGCTTACTGATTAGCTTCCATAACCAACATGGAAAAAAAACAGAGGAATATTAATTTCTGAGAAACCTTCAGAAATAGAAGTGGAATTGCACAACTCACAAAGAAGATTAAGGGCTGCTTTTCTCTCTTTTTCTAGTTCTGAAATTCCATTATTATTGTGGGAAAAGTGATAGCTCTTGGTATCCCCAGAGAATACTTCCATTTTTTTCAATCATGTAAATTTCATTTCCTCAGACATCTATAATGAGACAGAGGTAGCTTACAATAATTTACATTTCAATCTCCCAAATGCATGTGAAGTGGAAAACAGTTCTGTGACAATAAAATTTTATTAGCTGAGCTAAGTGTAATTTACAGTTAATATATGAAAAACTTCTCAGTTCACTTAATTCTGTCTGATAAGGCAGAAAAAGTAATATATTAACACAATGGATCTGTGAAGTGGTTAACACTGTTTACTTAACATGTTGTCTATTATATATGGAATTTCAGTTTGAGACTCTTTCATGGAAAGTGACATCAACAATTGACAGTTACTGATTTGGCAGCAAAGTGATTTAACCCTTTTTGCATAAATGAAAATCAAAATCCAATTAAATTTTCCTTCCTAGTGAACTATTTACCACTGACAGAATGATGGGTGAAGACTACTGATAACTTGGGTAGGTCATACTTTAGTGCGATGAAATCAGATTGCTTAAATATAATACCATCTAAAGAAAATATCTTCTATTATCTCTTTGTTGTTTGTGTACAGTAGTTAGTAGGCATCCATCCCGCACAAAAAACATTTTTTCAGGTATCCATCCTGAACAAAAGTATTTAACAGTAACAGCATGGCTGAATTCCTGAATTTCTTAAGGAAAATCAAGATGACAAACTAAAAGTTCACCTTCAACTCTTTTGAAAAGCAACAGTTCCTACAAACAAGATTATTTTTATTAATAAAATAATAGTAACCACTGAATAATAATTTAGTAATTAAGTTTGCCTCTAAGTTTAGTATTAACTTTAGGCTATTAAATTGCAGCTGTTCTATAAAAGGAATATACACTTATGCCATGAATACAGCCCATGAAAATTGCACTTTCAGAGTCAATGTGCAACTTAGCTACCTGTCTATATTCAGACATTCTCTGCTTACTACACTGATGTACTTTTCTTGTTTAATTCTTGCATGATTTCAGCAGACAGGATATATATCTGAGAATTATAATTTTGTTCCTTTTGAATTGTGAATTTACTCTTTTGATGAGGACTCTACAATATGGGTAATATATTACTAGAAGAAACCATTTTATATTTAGCTGCCATCAGTGAAGGATACATAGTATTAGACTCTGGAAATATTTTACTTTTTTCCCTCAGAAAACAATTCACCTTTTAACAAACTCAAAGAAGATAAAAAGATATATTAAGTAGAATCTGACAATGTTGGCTTAGGAAGGGTGCTATGGGACTTGTCAGGAATCATTTCTTCCATGGTGTCTTCTATGGATCAGATTCCCAGACAAGTTGCATCTTTCATATGCACACTCCATATACTCCCATTTATAATGAACCAGACATGATGCTTTCTAGGAAATAGAGTTCAGCTCTGTCTGTGTTCAGAGCAATGTCTGAGGTAAGTTTGAACTACCTTAGTCACGAATTCTTGTATTTTCTATCTCCTATACATATATTCCTAATATGACTTTTCCATTAAAGCAAACAACTAACCCTGCCATTTCAATTTTTTAATAAAAATTATTCATTAGCTTTAATTATTACAGATATTCATAGCTTCTGTAATAAATATCCAATCTGTCATGTTATTTTAAAGAAGGTCAGATGGTAGTTTGAAATACAGAAGCAGCTACTGCTGCTTTATGCCATGCTAACTAACATAAACAACACATCTTTTAAAATGTCATTAAAGAGAATTACCTATGAGAAGAGTGAACCCTGATGGATACAAGTCTATCAAAATTATTGATGTGCAATAGCTAATCTGCGTAACCAAATCAACATGTTTACCTGAGGAGAAGGGGAACGTGGCCAGAAAATACAAGGTACTATTTAGTCTTGCCTGAATTTCATGCATGGCCATGATGGTAATGACAGGTTACAAATATTGGCATCAGTTACAATTTTGTATCATCCTTCATGTTACTGAAAATTATATGAGGTAATCTGCGAAGCTAACGCTCTATCACGTCGTCTGAGAAACTAGAGTTGGTGCAGTAGTAAGGATCTGCAGCACACCTTTTCAACACCCGCACCACCCCACAGAAGTCCATTAGATAAATTTTGGTCTACAATTTTGGTTCTCAGAATGAGATTGGAAATTATCTACAACTTTTTCAATCATTCTATTATCCAGAAATGTCAGCAACGGCTGTTAGATTAGCTACCATGTGAAAAGTTTAAGATCATTTGAGAAAGTCCATTAATGTAACACTTTCCTCATTAGAAGACCTAGTTGGGCAAAATTGGTGGAGAAAATGACAGAAGCTAAGGCAGAAACAGCCCAATTCACAGCAAAAGCAAGATATCCACCTATATTTAAATGGTTGTGTACAGCATAGGTTTAAACTCCTTAAGTTCAAAGTAACTTGAAGGATAGAGGGTTGAGAGCTTAGTAATAGAATATCTAATACACTTCCTAAATTAAATGGTAAATTGCATCTTACTAGGAATGATGAATTACAGCATAAATTATGATTTAAAAGTAATGGTGCCTACTGCTCTTAGTCACTGTTTGCATTTTAGGTTGCTTGGCATAGTGGTACTTTTATGAATGCAAAAGAAAGTGGATAAAGATTCCCCAATTGTTAGTGCAATTTGATTATGATGTTCTTCATGCCTTTCTATCATTACAGGAGCTTGCATGACACTTTTTCTTGCATAGTCTATAAGCATGATTTGTGGGAGCTTTACACTCTTAGCTCATACAGTCAACACAGACTATAGGCCTGTCAGTGGCCTTCAAGTACCACATTTCTTGTAAACATATTTGCATTTATATCCCCAAGTGTTGATTTAGATAATAAAATGGAATGTTTTAAGGTGAAAGAAATATATGCCAGGAGTTATTTCAAATAGTATAAACCCATCTTATACATCTAAAACTGCAGTAGAACATGGAAGCTATAATAAATGCAATAAATATTCTTGTAATTCTTTTTTAATCTGGATTTGTCTTTCAAAAAGTCTTTTCTTCTTTTCTTTTTTTCTCTTCTTACCTTGCCTTGCCTTGCCTTGCCTTGCCTTCCCCTTCCCTTTCCCTTTCCCTTTCCCTTCCCTTCCCTTCCCTCCATTTCCCTTTTCCCTTTTTTTCTTTTTTCTTTTTTCCTTTTTCTCTTTTCTTTTCTCTTTTCTTTTCTTTTCTTTTCTTTTCTTTTCTTTTCTTTTCTTTTCTTTTCTTTTCTTTTCTTTTCTTTTCTTTTCTTTTCTTTTTCTTTTCTTTTCTTTTTCTTTTCTTTTCTTTTCTTTTCTTTTCTTTCTGTAAGTTCAAAGAACATGGAATTTACCCTTTCAGTGTCTAGTAAGATACATATATTTTCTGCAAAGTTTGGGATCGAATATACGTCTGCTAGGGTAAGGAGTTGCACTTAGAAATGTCTGTGTGCCTTTGGAAATGCACCTCCCATAAAAAGTACACGTATTTGGTGGAGGGAAGATCCTGCAACACTAAACCAGAATGTCATTTTTTTGAGCCACTGGCCATAAATGTATTACTTTCTCTTTCCCTGAATGGTAAGTGTATTTGTTGCCTGTTGCAATCATCCTTGGTGGGAGGCAATGGAGTAAGAAGGCAGCAGATAACACCGTCCTCCACTGAGTATCTCTAGAACTGTTCTAGCTGAGGCGTGTATAGTACTGCTCCACAGAGCTGCAGCATGCTGGCACTGCCTCTTATTTGTCATCTTTCTCATTAAGACCTCCAGGGCAAATGACCTTTTGTACTGCCCATGCTAAAACTCTGCTCTGCAGTGATACAACCAATCCCCCAACCAAAAAGTGACTCATTACATTTTTAATTCAGATGACAACTGCAAATAGCTGGTATTTCGCCAGAGAGACTAATGTATGGAAACAAATTAAACCTGATAACCCACTGCTGGACCAAGTCAGACCCTTCACTTTTTATTAGGAAAAAATGCAAGAAATATATGAGAAAATTTGGCAAGTCAAAGAATTTTTGTTGTAATGTGTTTTATCAATCTCATTTAGGTTTTTTTTTTTCCCCAACAAAGGCATGCAACTAGTGGTGACAAGCTACCTGTTCCAGAAAGTATATGTATATTATCAGTTTAAAAACATCAGATCTCATACACACATGGCCTGTCCTACTCTCAAACTTGGGCAAAAGGAAACATTTGGATTGGTAGGCAAAGTCAGAAAGTACCAGTACTGATGACTCAGGTTGAGGGAACTACTGAAAAACTACACAACCAATGCAGGAACTCTCTGGCATTATCAGTACATTTATATGCTATGTCCAGCAGATATTAACAATGAGAAAGGACTAATGACTTTGTGCCTGAAAATATCATATCTGCAAAGTGCTTCACCTGATATGAGAAATGGGCTGTCCTGTCTATTCCTGGTTCTATACCTACCAGAGAGCTGTATATTTGTCTCCAGGCTGATACATCAATTGCAATGCTCTGTTCTTTCAGAGTTCTGTCTTCACTACCTACTTATAACAGGATTTACTACCTATTTTTACAAAAAACTCTAAGAAATAAGATGTAGACATTACAAAAGAACTCACAAACTGATCAAATTATGCTTTGTTGTTGAGCAACTGCTCTCACAAATTCAGAAGAGAACCATGTTGTTTGTTCCTCACCTTCTGTATGATCAGATACCTTTCTTCTGTATTTTCCATTTTGTTGAAAGTAGAAATACAATTTTGTAGTTCAGGAAGTAAATTGCTGCATGAATATCTTTATCTTTTGATTAGATTCTTTATAGAGTTTATATCATGGACTTGCTTACAAATTCATGGCACCATCATTACTGAGGTATACTGAGAAAATGCACTATACCTTATACACATTAAGGATTGCATTAATTCACTCCTGTTGCACTTCTACATGTCTCTTGCCATAGACATTGTCATTAAAATCATAAAGCAACATTTTGGCATCACCAAGTAAGCAGTGCACTGAAGTAATACCCACCTTCAAGTTTCTAGGCTCAGAGAATATGAAGTTTTCTGAACCCACTAAAACTCACTTTTGTTTCTTAAAAATAACTATAGTATTGTTATATACTGAAGTGTCCATGGCTTATGCTTGCTTGCTTTCTGACACAGGATCTTTTACTCCCTAGTCTATAGAACTATGGCTGTCAACCATTACATCACTACATGTTAATTAAAAGTTTCCATATTAAGCTTCACAAATATTTTTTTTTTTAATTTTCTGAGCATTGCCAAAATGCAATGTGGAAAGGCTTACATTGGTTTAATAGTAGTTTTCAAAATATTAATTCACAAGCTGAAGGTTTGGGGGGGGGAGGTAGTAAAGGTATTCTGAGTGTCAGTTTCTGTTTCTACTCTGTACTACTGAATACATTGATAACAACAGAAAAATTTGCATACCATTACTTCTAAGACTTCTGAGAAAGACGTAGATATACGTAATGATGATAGAACCTATCTTCCTGTTTTACAGAAAAAACCTACCTAGTTATTTCTGTGGAGATCAGCAATTTCAGATTCAAGATAAATATTTATAACATCAGACAATAACACTGGCATACTTGATTTCATTGTAGTAAATGTGACTTGCTAAATAATGTCTGTTGTGTATGAGATTTATTCATGTTGTGTGAAGACACTGAAAAATCATATCATATAATTTAACACACATGCATTACAGCAATTCGTTTGTAACTTCTCATGCAACCGCGCTGCATATAATTTATGAGTGCAAAGGAACACGTCTTAAAGAACCTAGTCACAGCTCCTTCCAACACCCAACATGCAACAAGCTAAACAGAAGGAGCATGACAGTATTGGTGGAGAAGCTAGCAGGCCTTGTGAGAGTTCAGCAAAATGTTTCAAGGACAAAAAGCTCAAGAAGGTGCATACAAAGCAAAAAAATTAATAAAGAAGTTCTAGTGACAGGAGGAGTGAGGAATATGCATGTGTGAAACTGCATGAGAGAGACAGAGTGGTAATAAACCGGTAAAAAGATCATTTTGTTGAAAACTTCAGCATGAGAAAGAATGAGGACTTCTGAAAGTGGGACTCTTTCTGGCCCTTGCAAAGAGTATCCCAACAAACAACATTGGAGTTAACCAAGAAAAGCCACATAGAAATGAGAATGTTAAGATATCTGAGATTATTATTATGGCAAGTTTTTCCTTTTCATTCATAAAATCCAATCCATAAATGTTGTCCAATGAGCTGGAACATATTCTTTTTCAACACAGAAAACTCTGGATTTTTTTTAATAATACCGTGGTGTCAGAATGTATGAGAAAACAGAGACAATTTTACTCCTTATTCTCAAATTTTGCAATGTTCTTATTATTCTAACCGGAAACTCATTTCTGACAACCCAGGAGGTATTCTTTCCTTACACTTCCAAGTGTTTTTAAGCAAGTATGAGCAGGAATTTGGAACTTTCTGAACAACAGAAGGGTTCCAGCTGGTAGCTGATAGAAATAGATTCTCAGCCAAAACAGGAATAACAGTAAGAAGCCAAAGTTTGGAGGAATGTATGTATATTAATACAGTGTATATCACCCATATGTTTGCACATACAAAGATCCATGTACACACATGCATTCAGTCAATATTAACTTAATCTAGGTAAGTCAAAACAAGATTTTGTAATAAAAATAGAATGCTGTGTGATATGACAACCGTCACTGAACATACCCACCTCACCAGTTATTCTCCATTTAAAAATAAAGTTCAGTATACAGTTCAGACCAGAATGATTGGACAATTCAGAACGTTTACTGCACACTATGATGACATGCTGGAGCAAGAAATGTCTTGAGCAAAATTTTCCTCTGTGGGACAGCTGCATGTTTTGGAATATGTGATCCCTATATGACTGGCAATGTTACACATCAATTACAGATGAATAGGTGGTGATTAATTATGCTACATGACACATGACATTTTCTGCTTTGTGTATTGCCTTCAATATTTGTTACAGTTTGTTACAGAATGAACTTTTTCCTTATTTCTCACATAAATAACCAATGTGCTATTTACAATCTAAACAAAACCCCATGTCAGACAGTTGTGCTTGCCACAAACAAGAGCTTTCCTTCCATGTAAGAGCTCAAATAGAGCAAATGTTTAGAAAGACAGCTGATAATATTTTACAGCTAATTCATTCACACAACTTTATATTTTGTTGGAGTTTTTTAAGATGGTAGTGACTTCATTAACATACTAGCCCATGATTAACATTTCCTTAAGTTATATATCTTATTGACTAAAAAAAATCTAATTCATGTACAGATATTATTCCAGAGGGCACTGACTTCTGCAACACAAGATAGGAATGAGTACTTCAGCGGAAAAAACAAAACAAAACAAAAAACCCCAACACTGTAGGAAGAGGTATAGAGAGTGGAGTCATACTGAATTGACTATCAATATAGAGTTCTCAACTGATTTTTATAAGAGCTTTTTTGTCAGTTTGGCTAGTTGCTATGGCAATTGGAATTCTGTTTTTGTTAATACAATAAAAATTCACTTCACCAACATGATGGAAAGTCACTAATACTATATGACTTTTATCACATTAGTACCTTTCTCATGGCATTAGAAACTCAATACAGGACAGGAAAGTCACTGATCCTATGGCAAAGTCCTAACAGAAAGTAGCAGTTACTGGTTTGATATGAAATATGTATTATGTATTATTTCACTGGACTTCAAGCTGTATTTGTTACAACATTATCTATTTTTGGAAGACTATTGCTGGTGCAACCATAAACAGCCAATTTTTTTCTTGAAAAAAATTTTTTTTTTTATTTTTTCACTTTTTTTTAAGTTAAAAAGAAAATATACAAAATTCATACAATTATATTATGTCCTTGTTTATTTTTTTTCATTTGCAGATTTTATTCTAAAGATGTAGGACCTGATCTAAGACCTGTTACAGAAAATTAAAATGTTTTGGTCAAGTTTTGTGGGTTTAATCCTTTCATAAGTAGATAGCACATAGACAGCCAAATATTTAATGAAGTCCTCTGTATAAGAACCAGAAAGAGATGTGCTCAAGTGATTTGAACTTCTATATTCACATTCATTTCAAAATAACTTTCAGAAGACATATAATTTGACATCAATCATAACGTGTTTTCAAGTCACTTTCATAATACCCTGATTGAGAATTTGGAAAAAAAAAAATCATTAAAAAATTATTTTGCCTGTCCTAATCCAAAATGATTACTATCCAACTATTTTCTTATTTTTTTTTTTTTTTTAAACTGGGGTAGAGTTTTCCTTTTGATTAAATCAGGATTAATTTACATAATTCAAAACAACCTGTCATAAAAAAAACACCTAGAGAACTCATTGACATCTTTTCCAGTTTAAAACTTTTAAAAAGATATTAATTCAGTCTGTTGTAAAACTTGTAAAATAAGTTATGGGTACAAGTGAAACTATGGAACTATGATTGTCCTTATCCTAGAACCAGATCTAGGGCATCAATATCCTGAATTACAACACTAAAAATTAAAAATAAACTGGAATTAAGAGACAAAACGTTAAGAAATATGAACATAGAACCTCCAGGCATAAGATGTTCTTTAGGAAGTGGAAATATTTTCCTATGGTGTCAATACATTGATAATAATTTACCAATCATTTTCTCTTACAGAGTGGATATTCAGCCTCTCGCAGAATTATTTAGCTGCTTACAGAGATTACTGACCTTGGCAGGCCACTAATCTGATCCAGGATAAAAATTCCCCTGCCATTTTCAGGAGAAATGCTGTGCTTCTGGAACAGCACTCTCAGGCCTCAGTGATTTGTTGACAGTACACTCTCTGTCCCAGAGCACACAGTCAATATACAACTTATTATCTCTCAAGGGAACAAATAGGTTGAAGTCTCATAAATCCCAAGGTTTGTATTGTGCGTTAATTAGTTCATATTTACACAGATGTGTGAATCAAGCTGGCTTCTGGTCACAATTATCAAATTTTTCATCTGGAAATCACTGGCATGAATCATACTGGATTGTTTCCTGCAAAGTTCTACAGAGGGGAAAAATGTTCTCTACCCTTGCCACCAGTCACTTAGAAACACAGCCTTCATTAGCATTGCAGATGTAGTCTCAACACTAGCTTCAGACTGGGAATGATTTGATACTCTAGTATTAACCATTCAACTGGAATTTTAATGCAGCGGTTTGTTTAGAGATTAATACTATCCTAATACTTTGACACCACAAAGCTAACAGAACATTTCCTTTTGAAACCATTAGGTGGCAAAGCTTTTAAAGAATGGTTCATACATTTCAGTCAAGCTAGTAATTAATTACATGCTATTAATAGCTTTTATTTGAATTCCATATTTTACTTATTTAGTTTGGCAAGAACATAGCATAAAACTGGAAACACATGTTTCCCTAACAGTGGAGTTCCAGTCCCCAGGAGTCCCACTGTGTATCATGAAATGCAGTCACCATGCAGTTCTCTAACAGTGGCTTAGATACAGTTCTTGGTCTTCCCATTTTTCTGGTCTTGCTATAGACACTGAGAGCTTCAGAAAGACCCAGGCATATATTGATGATCTCTTCAATAGTCATGGGCTGGTTTTTTTCACAGAACATATGAAGAGAAAAGATACTAGCCAGAAAAGGCGACCAGTGCCCAACAGTATGTATGTACTCTTCCTAGGGTCTACGGTATTTTGATCACAAACTTGTTTGCAACTGAAATACTGCAGATTTCAAAAGGAAGCAGCACACTGCTATGTAAACAAAAAACAAACACAAAAAACCCCAAACCCACAGAACAAAACAAAAGACTGCAATACCAGTCCCATCAGTGCTGTCATCTGTAGACCATCTTTGCAACTTATTTTTCAAAATTAACTACTCCTTGACATATATCTAAATGTGACCTGTTTTATTAAGCTAAGCAAGCATGAGAACAGCAAAGAGAGAAACATAACAATGTTTTCCAATATAATTACATACATATCTATGTCACAACGTATACACATATTTGAGGTTATATGTGTGAGACAAAAGTCTACAAAAATAATAGTAAATATACAGTTAAATGCAGACTGTCCCACTCACAAAATTTCAGCCTAGGGAGTGCATAAAACTGGAGGATGCCAAAAATACAACTGTTGTTGAACAATAACATTTCTACTAAAAAAACCCAAAACAAAACCAAAAAAACCCCACCAAACAACACCAAAAATGAGCTAATAATGTAACTTGAATGGAACTAGTTTTAAGTTATCCTCTCTACAGCATACTTGACAAGCATCAGTGTCTAAATTCTCTAATTAAACTTCTGGAATACTCAAACAGAAAGTAGGTTCGTGTGTATTTTCTCTGTTTTCTCCATGTTTCTCTTCCAGACATGGAGGTTTTCCCTTTGTTTTCACTTCATCCAAAGCTTTTTCAACACACATTACCAGTAGTAGGTAATATCATTACTTCTCTTCTAATTTGTTAACTCACAAGTATAAAAAATATTTTAGTTTCAACATATCTGATATAAAAATAACAGATTCTTCTCTTAATTTTATTCATGATATAAGGAAAAATGCCCCTTACTGTGGCCAGATCCCTGAGCTACATCTGAAAAAAATGTTTTTTTCTCTCAGAAAATCTGCAGTTCCTTATGTCAATACTTGGTGTCTTCACCTTAGATACTCATGGAGATCATAATATTGTCTGGAACCAACACAGACAAAAATGCATGTGCTCCACTGATAATCAGGCAAACATCACCTCCAGAAACTGCAGGATAGTCTTCAGAAATAATGGGTCAGGTGGGTATAAATTGGCACTACTTGTTATAATATAAATAAATTCTAAGTCTTCGCATATCCCAAAGATTTGTACTACTACTGCACTCCTTTCTGTTGCTACACACATTTGCGGCACCTCCAGCCATGAAAACATGCCTGTGTGATTGAAAAGAAGATTTCTGTGGCTTAGCGAAAGTATTCTAGAGAAAAAAACGAACAAACAAAAACCATCTCCTAGCAGAAAAACTTCCCTGTGTGTTCATCCAATAGGAGATAGCTCTGATTCTCAGAAACATGTCTGCTGAAGCATGTTTTAGCAGCTCCGCCACCAGAAGGAGAGACTGAAAAATAAACTGCAAAGTAGAAAACATTCTTTCTAGTACTAGTCCTGATCATTTGAATAAGAGATTGCACACAAATGACAAAAATCCACAACTATGCAAATGTTTCTCATTTTCCTGATGTAGGGGTAAGGTAAAAAGGGGAAGAAAACCTGGTGAAAGTTCCTTTTGGTGAAGCACATGCTAGAGTGATAGTATATGCATAGAAACCCAAGTCAGTCAGAGAGAGTGTAAAAATTAGCAGTCATACTCAATTCCCAGAAAAAATGGTTTATGCAATAAAAGATGACTTCAATAACATGTTCCAAAAAAGATTGGTATATTTCAAATTTACTTTCAATATCTAAAAGATTTCTCCTTAGGGAACTGTAAAACCTTCAGCCTGGTACTGATCATATACAAAATAATGGAAAAGTGACTTTATCACTAAAAAATTTTTTTAAAAAAGTTACAATAATGACAACAAGCATGGTTTCCAGAAACAAAGATCATATCAAACCAATTGTTTGTCCTTCTCTTGACTGGGTTATAAATGATGCAAATATAAGTGATTCTATTATTATAGTACATCTACCTTTCTTCATGGCATTTGACATTAAAGTATGATTTTTAAAGTTCGTATTATAAAAAAGTAGCAGAGAAAATACAAAATTTATTCCAAGCCAATCCACTATATTTAGAAATCTGCCAATGACTGGGTGTCAGTGATCTGGGCATTTTCTAGCAGCACTTACCAAAGATTAATTTTTATTTTAAATCTATTTAATGGTTTTATAGATCACTTACAAATGAAGAATTTTTGCAACTTACATTTGCAGAAAATAGATTGTGAAACAGCATAGTTTTTTTAACCTGAAGGTATTGAAGCACAGGTAAATGTTGTATAATGCTTTCTATGATTATCTGGCAAAAAGAGCAACAGAGTTTTGGTTACATAAAACAATTATTTTGAATAAAGGACAAACTGTGTTGCGTCTAAATATTAAAATGGTGAGACTTCCAAGTGTATATTTTGTCCTGTCCAGAGTTCTCTCCTCAGGTTTATGGTAATCTCAGAAAGCATAATGAAAAGATGATCACAGAACAGATCCATGTGCTAGGAAAATAATGCATTTTTAAAACTTCGATCCATGTGAGTTATTAAAGAGAATCCTCATCAATATTCACCATAAAAGTCCCTAATCATGGAAAACAGACATTCAGGACTTTGGTGCTTTTCAAGACCTTCCTGATAACAGCACAAAATAACATGATTACTTTGCTGGAGAAGAAGCTAGAGAAATCTTCTCTAGAGAAATTTCAAAATTAAGTGTAATATCTAACTATTAAGGTCCATTACACACTAAAAAAGCCTTCCCAAAGTATATGATTAATTAATTTAACTTGACATTTCTAAAATGAGATTGGATATATCTTCTAGAGGTATTCTGAATGAGTTTTTTAAAAAAAGTGTTGGTTATGTATGTGTCCCATCCCACTTGGCGGTTAGTGTGAGGTTATCTTTTAAATTCTCTGCGTGGTAATCAGGAGTAACAACAATTACTTTAGAGGTTCAAACCAATCATAAATTTACTTAAAACTCAGTGGAACTACAAAAGATAGAGGCTTGGCAAAAGTCATAACAATGCTCAAAACTTAGCAGAACTATGAAAGGTAAGGGTTTAGCAAAACATGTGACGATATTACCCTAATGTGCCAAACACTAAATTAGAGACAAAGAGAGTGATAGAGAGGAAAAGAAAGAGAGAAAGAAAAGAGAGAGAAAAGATATCACCACTCTTGGATCCAGTGATGTTCTCTGCTCGTAGTTGTCTTCAGGTGGTGGGCACAACCGAAAACTTATGTTTTCCCTTTTTATAACCATATGTGCCTGCCCCATAGGCGGGGGTCTGTCATGACTGAGCAGGCACAGTATGTGCTCAGGAATGTTCAGAAATGTTCTAGAAATGAGTTGGTGGGTTGTGGGGGTCCTGGGGGGGTCTCCCTGCCACCCCCACCCCCCCCTTCAGGCCTGACCAAGTGAGTGGTGATCTTTCACAGGCACATGGTGCACAGAGCACAGATGGTCATTGTTTACATGTTTCAGGAATAGAGGAGTGGTCTCACAAGATGTTATCCTGCCTCCGCAGCCTCCGTTCTTCATCAATGCTCCCTGGTCATCATCAGCCCATCCCTGTCTATGTCAAGATGGGTGTTTGCGACATTCACTTGTTATCAGGGCCTTACAGTATAGAAACAGAGATTGGGACCAAAACTCAGTCACAGCAGAACCATCTGGTAATGGGCTTCTACATTTCATGTCTTTCTTGTAAGGTGGTCTGACTGGACAAACTACAATGAAATATGACAATCATATTTTCTGATTTCAGCTGGTCAACAGTGAATTTAAAGAAAAAATCTGCAGTGAAGATACTTCAAATGGTTATACCGATGTCTTCCCTGATGCCTCACTAAGGTACGTTGTTTCTGAAGTTTGGGGTATACTGGTGGTGAGATGGGTTGATGTGGTGGGTTGACCCTGGCTGGAAGCCAGGTGCCCACCAGAGCCGCTCCCTCACTCCCCTCATTCACCAAACAGGGGAGAAAAGGTATAACGAAAAGCTTGTAGGTCGAGATAAGGACAGGGAGAGATCACTCACTAATTGTTGTCACGAGCAAAACAGACTGAACTTAGAGAGGAAATTCATCTAATTTATTACTAGGCAAAACAGAGTAGAGGAATGAGAAATAAAAATCAACTCTTAAAACACCTCCCATCTTCCCGTGCTCGACTTCACTCCCGGCTTCAACCTTCCCCCGCCTCAGCGGCACAGGGGAACGGGGAATGGGGGTTACGGTCAGTTCATCACACAGTGTTTCTGCCGCTTCTTCATCCTCAGGGGGAGGACTCCTCTCATCGTTCCCCTGCTCCAGCATGGAGTCCCTCTCGCGGGGTGCAGACCTTCAGGAGCAAACTGCTGCAGCGTGGGGTCCCCCACGAGGTCACAAGTCCTGCCAGCAAACCTGCTCTGGTGTGGGCTCCCCTCTTCACGGGTCCACCGGTCTGGCCAGGAACTTGCTCCAGCGTGGGCTTCCCACGGGCCACAGCCTCCTTCAGGTGCCTCCACCTGCTCTGGCATGGGGTCCTCCACGGGCTGCAGGTGGAATCTCTACACCCCCTCATCCTTCCTCCATGGGCTGCAGGGGGACAGCCTGCTTCACCATGGTCTTCACCACGGGCTGCAGGGGGATCTCTGCTCCGGCGCCTGGAGCACCTCCTCCCCCTCCTTCTGCACTGACCTGGGTGTCTGCACAGTTTCCTACATCTAATCACTCCTCTCTCTGGCTGCAAAAGCTCTAACTTTTTTTTCTTCTTAAATATGTTATCACAGAGGCGCTGATTGGCTTGGCCTTGGCCAGCGGCGGGCCCGTCTTGGAGCCGGCTGGCATTGGCTCTGTCAGACACAGGGGAAGCTTCTAGCAGCTTCTCACAGAAGCCACCCCTGTAGCCCCCCCGCTACCAAAACCTTGCCACACAAACCCAACATAGTTGGGAAGGAATCTCTACCCTTTATCATGCTTTCAAGGAATTTTAAATGGAGGATTGCTCAAGTAGGGAAGAGATCAGTACTCACAGAGTGTGGTTCAGCTGCTGTGACTGTATCTTCACATAACAAAGCCTTCGCCTTTTCCTTGTTAGTCTTTCACCTCCAAAAAATCATTTCTGAAAACACAAATATTTTGTGTTATTAAAATATTTAGAGAGGTAACTGATAATTTGGTTAATAAGAAGAGGTGGAGATAAATAACATCTCAGACTGGGGGGTCCTGTAGAATCTACATCCTTAATTCCTTAATTCCATGAAATATTTAAACTTGATAAATTCTTATAAAAAAATAAAAATCAGATGCTAGATTTAATTGGTAATAGGAAGAGGGAAATGGATGCAACAAAGAAACAACAGCACATTTATGAAGTACCCTACATACTTTGCCACTTAATTTCTAGAGAAATGTGTAGTCAATTAACATTTTTAAAATGTGGTCATTCACTGCCCTAACTTTAATGTGAGTGGGAAGCAGCAGTTGCAACAACAAAAAGGAACAGCAGAGAGGTTTAACATCTGGGAAGAGTTCAGCAGGGCTGCATTATACCACTGCATCTGTTCAGGATTTATACTGAAATGGTAATGCACATTTATCTTGATGGTTACAATACAGGAATTCAAATTAGAGGAAGCAAATGTTGTAATGTCAGGTACGCTGTTGATGTTGTCCTTATCACTGAGTCTGAGGAATCACTTTGCAAGCCAGTAATGAGAATGGCTGCGGCTACTTTGGACTGAGACTACCTGGGAATGTAAAAAAGATAGAGGACTGACAGAGAGGACTGGAAAGCAAAATATAACAAAAATAACACAAGAAGATCAAAAAGTCAAATAAGTAGAGAGTCTTCACAAGGTTTTTATTGTATGATTATGAAATTGAACTATGCCTAGAAGACTATATAAGACTATATATATAAGCAAAGTAAGTCTGGGAAGAAAATTGAACCATTTTTTATTCCAGATGATGTGTCTAATCTGACAGTAAGCAGTAAGTCATGGTTATAACCTTCATTTTCACTTTTATTTTACTCTCTTGATTTACTTTGGTACAAAATATGAACAATCTTCTATTCTTTAAGAATATTTTTTGTGTGTTTGCTTGCTTGAATGCATTTTATGAAGAGAGTATGTGTGTGGAAAGGCTGTATTTTTTCAAAATTTTAGTGAAAAGCCAACTGATAGTGAAAGCCTATAGCAAATATATTTGTACACTTCACAAACAATTATTTTATCTTTATATGGAAAGCAAGCAGACATTATGCTAGCTGGCAAACAGACAACATAACCAACTTCTACCAACTAATCAACACAGCTGGAGAATTTGCATTCAGTCAAACTCCACTTACACAATACAGGGCTTACTATCACAAAGGTAGATAATAAAACTTTTATTTTAAAGAGAAAATACAATATAGTCTGGTATTGTGACTATTTCAAATAAATTGAAAAGATAGAGTAACAAAAATGGTCTGCATAAAAAGTAAGAGAAAGAAGAAAAGCAAACAAAACCAAAAGAGGATGAAGATGTAGGCTAAACCAAAGTAAATTAGGAAAGCATTTGTTACTGGCAGGTAAAGCAGAGCCAGTAATCCTCAATTGATATAAATCCATGAGATGCTGAATCACATCATTTTACCCTGCCTGCATACCTAGAGATTATGTTAACTGGGGGAAAAAGAGAGGACACTTTTACTTGTTTCTCAGACTAATAGAGTTTTATAACTAAATAACTATTAAAAATAATTATTTTAGAAAGCTAGACTTTTGTAAAGGTATTCTACTTAGAACAGAACTGTAATGAAAATTAACCAAGTCTGGAACTTTCTTTTGCCCACATTGTTCCCAGTTCTTTCTGAAGTGGAATACCTGTATATGGAGGCTATATATACTGTGAAAATTGCATGAAAATCAGATATTTAGAACTGGTAGTTGTAAGAACCATAGATTCTTGTCTGATAATCTTGAACTACTTGACTATAAGAAAAACAAGCTTAATTTTACAGGAAATGTTTTTTCAGTGAGTCAAAAGTATATTTTTAAGACACAGATCTTGTATGCTACTAGTTTATAATCTGCATTAATTGCTTTTCCAAACTAAAGAGGAAAAGAAAAAAAAGTCCCTAGCAAATCAAATTATAAAAGCCATATTCTACAAATATTCAATACATTGCTTATTCCATGGGATTATTCAACATCATTTATGTTTGATACAATGGCAATTGAATACATCATGCAATGTACTAAGTGCCAGTAATAATATTTGATTGTAATTTAAGGGTAATTTGAAAAATAGCATAACTACATGATGCATCATAATTACAAAATATGAGAATAAGATGATATAACATAAGAACTGTCAGAGAACTTCACCTTCCCACAAATTAGCTCTGAGTTCAGTTTTCAATTCTCTTATATTCAAATGCTTATTTGCCCACACACTTTAAATAGAGCCTGGAGCCTGCAGCAAAAACATTGAAATCAATGAAAATATTGGCATTTATTGTAATGTATTTTCTCTTAGCTCCAGTTCGGGTGACACGCAAATGTTCTTTTAAATATGCCATGGCATCATATGTATGTACATAATCATGTATTGCCATGTAAAGCTGAAGAAATGCACACAACTACAGTTCTGCATAGAACTTTAGAAGTTCACTGTAGCCCTTAATCTTACAAAAAGTGTTATCCTTTTGTGTTCCCTTGCATTTATTTAAATATTCATGTTAATCTCTTAGCAGAAGAGTATCTTTCATTCATGTACATATAGGGTAATTGGGTTAACATATTAATATACAGTAAGCTTCCATCTTTCTCATCATGTTTGCGAGTATGTATATATACGCATATGCTTTGTGCATCCATAGTTTGTGAATATCAAATCTGGATATGTGTAAATACATGCATCTATACGTATTTATGTTCATATATCGGTAGACTCTAATAAACAAAATATTTGACCATGAAAGCAATTAAAACAATTCAGGGGCTGTTTCAAATCTATACCAATTCAGAAAGCTCACTAATGAGACAAGAATCATCCCTGTTTCTGATCAGGCTATTTTCTAGTTTTTTCTGTAATGCCTGGTTATATGAGCTAGAATAAGTTGATCTACAACAATCTCCATCACTGTGAACTTTTTCTCCATTTCACACTAATGGCAGGTCATTAATATCAATAAAACAAGCCCTGAAGCTGTTGGAGTACATCTGAAATATCCCATTCACTTTGATGAGACAGGCTCAAGATTGCATTGGGTTGTGGGCAGTTTGTTGTCTCATGTTCTTTGGGATTAAATATCTGCAATTTATAACATAGTTGAGGAGCAACTGTGCATGCTATATTTGACTGGTCCCCACACAGAACTTAAAATAAGTAAACAGGTTACATTTCTAATTGACCTATAACAGATTTAATTATGCAACATGCCATTTGACAAGAGTGAGCAAACCCAATCAAAACCATTTTGTGACTAATAGTGAAGAGATGGAAATATCTAGGTATATGTCATCTTTTCTTTTCTTTAGTGTTGAACTTTTCTATTTTCCTCCTTTACCTAAATTTGAATGGCTTTGTGTTGAAAATGTCTCCAAAGGAGCCTGTAGTTTTTAATGTAAAATTTCTTCCTCAAGGAATAGGCTCTAATTTTTCATTTTTCTGAGGATAAAAATATTACTCTCTTAACATGAAAGTTCTATTTCTTCTATTGCTGAGGGGAAAAAAAATAACTTTAATATGGCCCAATTCATCAAACTGATTCTTTCTTGCTCGTGGTTATTTCTCAATGATATTCCCTTTGGTTGCTATGAGGTTTTAAATTAGTGTTTCATACATCTACGTAGCACAAATTATTTAACTAACTATTACCTGTGATTTGTATTCATTATGTGTTCGTATGACTTTATCATTGCTCAGCATTATTACACCCGTAAGGGAATGACTTATATTGCCATAGCTACAGAGATAGAAGTATTTCATTTTGAAATCACTATCTTCTCTGTTCATAATCAGGTGAAGAACCAAAGGGTCAGTGTAAATAAGTTGTTCTTATTTATCTAGGCATCTTTTCTCTAGAACACTCTTATTCCATTACGGCAACAAAGCCCAACTTTACCTTTTGTTTTAACAAACACAGACCATTTTCAACCTGTCCTAAAGGCATCTAATACTAATGCTGAAACAAAGAAAATTATAAGCTTCATGATCACAAGCACAGGAGCTTTATGTCTTGTTTAAACACTAATAAACACAGTTTTCTTTCAGCCTGCATATACCTCTTCTTTCTCACTTTTTGAAAGTCATTAAAAGTTGCTTTGCAGATCACTCTATAGAAAGCATAAGATTCCTACTAATGACAGGACAAGCCTCCCATTTATATTATCATCTGTTCAGCAGATGTCAGTGAAATGTTTGTTTTGGGAGTTCTTATCATGAAAATATTTTGGTTCGTGAATATTAAGTTATTTCTCTCTTTGTTCCAGTACTAAGTGCAAGACAGTAAAACCCCTTCTTATAAGCTTTATACTAAGCAGTTCTAAGTGTATGAACTAGTACCTTAAGAACTTCACTTTCCAAAAATTACTGTGACTTAAATTCTGCATGTGCAAATTCCACATTTTCTTATACAAAAGAGTTGCTAGCAAGGTCTTGCAAATGCTCATATTACTTTGAGCACATGGTTTATTCTGCATGTCCCCCAAACACTTCAGAAGAGTCCAAAGCCCTCAGCATTTAAAGTAGGGTGTAGAGTGTATTTGGGTCATTGGCATGGTCTACTAAATTGATAGGAGATGATATATTAATGCTGCACTTTTTAGTTTTGGTAGGTGACAAGCCTTGCTGATGCAGGTTTTGAGCAGCTTATTAAGTAGCTGTAGTGTAGGTGGCTTGCACTTGACTGTAAAAACAAACAACAAATAATCCTGAACCTATCTGTCCCACAAAATTTCATTTTCCAGGCCAAGATTCACCTCTTTAGTTCAACTAGTTTTCAGCGACTGCATGTAAAACACTTTGGATATGATGACAACTCCATGTTCTTAATAATGTTTTACGCTACCGCTGTGTGACTCATTACTTTATTAGTGAGACATTTTAAATATAAAGGAGTCATTAAAACAGTAGACTAGTTGATTGAACTTCTGTTTATATGCAATATATTTACACCAATGTATTAAAAATGTACAATTTTTCCATGTGTGAAAATACGTGTATAAAGTATCTTATTACACAAAGAGGTACAAAATACTTGGCCTTTAGGGAACACTACATTATCCTTTGAAGCTGTTAGAAAAACAAAGCATGAAAAATCAAATCCTATCCAGTGATGCATTTCTTTATTCCAAGCTATCTCTATATTTTAAGCTAATATCACAGGAGTAAAAAACTTGAAACAAGGTAAGCAGAAAAATTAAAAAAGCATTGCTTCTCTTCAGCTGTATTCTTTGGAATTTCAGCATAACAATAAACTGAGAAGTCTTTGAGTAAGATCAAAATTATTTGTCTTTCTTCTCATTATATAGCTCCCACTCAAATAGAACAAATCAAGATTTTCTTTGCCAAAGAGTTAGCAAAGGGTTAGCAAAATGCAAAGTCTTTTTTTTTCCTCCTTTTTTTTTCTTTTCTCTCTTTCTGAATTATTCATATGGTAGCTGTTGAGAAAAATAATGATTACTGAGCAGGAAGTCCTAGTAATTTTCTTTAAAATGCATCATCATTACAAAAAAGAAAAGATCTTTTCCTTGCATAATGCCAACGTGTGAGACTAATTTAAGAGTGTATATGCATAATATTTAATGAGAAAATTCTTTCCTCAGAAAAGAATAACAGAAAACAAGATATCCAATGTTAGAGGAGCACGTATTTCCAATATTTGTCCCTGCTACTCAAAATATGTATTCTCATAGCAAATCCCAGAGGTGATGAAGGGCCAGATGGCTCTTGGGACTGCTCCAACACTTATAAAGGTTAAGAGTAATGTTTTCAGTCAACCCAGATCAGATCTGCACAGGCACCTGTTCAGTCCAGCAGAAATCAGAGCTGGTTCCTGAACTAGCAATTGAAACCTATGTTAGCAAACTGCTATTCTTACTCATTTTGTCCTTAGGAGCCCCATTTTTACATTCCTGCCAAGGCTTGGAGCAGAAAGTCCCCTGTTTTTCTACCCAACCAATTTACTGCCCCAGACTCAGCTGGTACGTGTTTGATCAGAGAAAACTAAGTTGTTTGAGGTTTCCCTACACTTTCCTAGACACTTTTTATCTTTTGCATGTGAGAGAGAAGACTCGCTTCTCCCCACAAAAAATATTTTTGGATTAGTCATTGTGTCACCTGCTAAATCACTCTCCTGGTGCTTCAGCACTTTCAAGACGCAACACTAGGGGAAGCATACACTAAGAAAATGCCATTAGCTGATTGTCCTTTCCACCAAGGAGAAGGGAACCTTCAAAAAAATGAGTTCATGTTCTGTCTTGTAGCTATTTCACAACCAGCTTCCACTCTCTTTTTTCTTATCTGCTAGACTTTGTGTACACTAAGGCAAGTATGTGAGGATAATAGATCTTTAAAACTGGGACATGTTTTTCACCTCTGGTAAGACAGCTTTAAGTACAAGCTTTGTGAAACTGACTCAAAGACCATGTGTAATACCTATTGGAAATATATTTCTGAAAAAAAAAAAAAAAGAAAAAGAAAAAGAAAAAGAAAAAGAAAAAGAAAAAGAAAAAGAAAAAGAAAAAGAAAAAGAAAAAGAAAAAGAAAAATCAAAAAAAAGGTGCAACTAACAGGCATTGCGTGGTTATCTTTAAGGCATGTATTCATACAAAAGAGAATGCCTTTGGAGAAAATGCATACCTTATGGAGAGAGTAGTTTCTTTGATTATCAAAACAGTTCTCTTCTGCAACATTAATAAATCATTTGTTGTATTGTCTTCTTGTTGTTAATCTTTTCTGTCTTTATTGTTTATTTTGTTTTCAAGAGGGTTGTTCCCTCTTTCTCCACTTCTGTTATTTCTGTTTGGCCATGTCTTCAAATCTACTTTTGACTCCTGTATCTAATAACAAACAAAAAGGTTTTGTTTGATCAGTTTGTTTTGTTTTTCTCCCCCCACATCTTTGAAAAGGATTGATGAGGGTTATTTTTCCCTGTGACCTTAGAGTCGGAAAATAAATATACAAGTATAATTTCTGTTTTCTAATCGTTGATAAAGATATCTTAATAATGACACAAGCCTAGTTTTTAAGTGTTTAAACTTTTCCCCAGTGCACCTTTCCTTTTTCTAGTTAGTTTTCTAGGATGTTGAGTCAGGTCTTTTTTACTAAGCATAAATATATAAAAATATCACTAGTGCAGCCCTTCCCCTTTTACCTATTTCCATTTTCCTATTGTTGTTTATTAATTGCTTATTAAAATGGTCATTTAAAAGATTTTTATGATAACTCTGCTATTTTTAACAAAACAAGTATTTGAATAGCTGTGTAAGAGATATGAAGGGGGTTTTAAGCCTGTTTCCTTTTATTATGACACAAATCTGTTACTGAATTTTTAATTTCAGATGGACGTTTTAAGGCAAAAGGTAGTTCTAAGCCATCCAGTATAAATCTTTCCATTTGTTCAGATACCTATTATTCTTCATCAATTTGTAATGTGGCAGCATCCAAACGGTCCACTGAGGATATATGCTTCAGTGCACCAGATGCTGCAGAAACTTAGGTGTGATGGGTTGGCCCTGGCTGGAGGCCAGGTGCCCCCCAAAGCTGCTCTATCACACCCCTCCTCAGCTGGACAGGGGAGAGAAAAGGCTCCTGGGTCAAGATAAGGACAGGGAGAGATCATTCACTAATTAACATCATGGGCAAAACAGACTCAGAAAAAAATTCATCTAATTTTTTTGCCATGCCCAACAGAGTAGAATAATGAGAAATAAAACCAAATCTTAAAAAGCCTCCCCCCGACACCTCCATTCTTCCCAGGCTCAACTTCACTCCCCATTTCTCTCCCTCCTCCCCGCAACAGCACAGGGGGACGGGGAATGGGGGTTGTGGTCAGTTCATCACACGTTGTCTCTGCTGCTCCTTCCTCCTCAGGGGGAGGACTCCTCATGCTCTGCCCCTTCTTCAGCATGGGGTCCCTCCCACGGGAGACAGTCCTCCACCAACTTTTCCAACGTGAGTCCTTCCCATGGGCTGCAGTTCTTCGTGAACATAGGGACACAGGGAAACTTGTAGCAGCTTCTCACAAAAGGCACTCCGGTAGCACCCCCTGCTACCAAACCCAATACATTAGGAAAATATTGTCCTCTCTTTGTGGACAAGCTGAACTTGGTCAAATCAGGTGTTCACATGCTTATAGTTGTCATGATCAGGAGCTAACCTTAAGTAAGAGAACAGAAAGTACAGTGCTTTTAGCAAAGACTGTGGAATAAGGAAAAAGGATAACAATCAGATGGTTAAATTTACAGCTTCACTGTGATTCACAGCCACAAAGGAGTGCTGTGGTCAATTAATCTGAATTTCACTGTACTTCAAGCCATGAGACTCTCCTCAAAATATTTTGTTTTGAAATAATGTTTATATTCTAAAAATACATGCCATCTTTCCCAGGATGAAGAATACACTATTTTTGCTCCAGTGGTTAACTACACTTGTTATTAGCTAATTCCACTTTATTTTAGCTTGAATTTGTTTAACAAGGAAATGGAGATATTTAGCTAGGCTTTTATATATTCTTTGTATTAAAATATGTGATTTCAAACCTTTTTCATAATTGGTTTGAATTTGTCAGCTTCCATTCACTGGTTCTTGCTGGTTGCTAAACTGAAGAGTCCATTTCAAAAAGCAGTTCTTCTCATGAGCACCTGTTCAGGGACTGTGATCAAGTTACCCTTTGATGTCGTCTTTGATAAACTAAGTAAATGGACCTATTGTAGTCTTTCATTATATGTGTTCCAATCTTTTAATCATGCACACAGCTCTTCTCTGAACCCCCTGAAAATTATCAGCATCCTTTCTGATAGCTCCACATCACTTCAGTATTTTCATGTTAGTCAAGTCAGCTATCATTACCACTTAGCCATCATTGATTCCTTATAGGAATTTTATATATTTTGGCTATTGACAAAACACCCACCATTCACTTCTGAAGCACAGATCCTTTCACTGTTATTTTTAAACAGTGGGAAGAGGTAAAAAAAAAAAAAAAAAAAAAAGACCTTCCTGTCAGTCAGAGAGCATTTTCTTTTAACATTCATCTTGCAAGCCAGTGCCACTGCCATAGGAGAGTAGCAGGGAATTGTATTACCTGAAAAGGCAGTTGCTTTGAAATTGTAATAGAGAATTAAAAAACATGTTGTTGCTTGAAGCACGTTAATGTTGATTTACTACCCAATAAATACAACAAGCTTCCACTGAGGCTTACAGGCCGATGGAGAGAAACAACACAAAGATACTTAGGTGATTAGTTGTTTGCCTAATTACAAGCTGTGGCTGATTAGAGATGTTTAGTGTGACTTTCATGCACTGCTTTCATTCTCTGTATCTAAACCTCAGAGTCCAAAAAGCTGCAATCTAGGCCGCCTGCAGGATTCCACCAGAATTTAAAACATTTTAGCAAAGTCATCACAGACAGTTCTTTCTTGCCCCAAATTGCTACATAATGGCATATAACAATTTTGGAAATCACAGTTCTGGCACAGATCTTTTCTTTTTTTTTCTTTTTTTTTTTTGGACCCTGAAAGCACATGGTAAGTCTCGTGCACATTGCTAGTCTGGATTTACTGTGCATCTGCAGGTCAGCCAGGCTAATGCTGTCAATCCAAAATCACAGTGAGTGGACAAATCTGCCAATTGCTTGACAGTGTTACGGACTTTAATGGAGCCTGAATTTCATCCACTTCATTTAGGCATTAAAAATGAGAGAAGGTAGAACACTGAGCAAAGTTTATAACTTACTTGTGCTAGTGGTAGTGCTAGGCACAGCAACCAATAAGCCAAATATTGTTTGTTGGTTTTGGGCCTCTGGGACCCACACTTTACTCCTTTTGTGATCTGAGAAAGACAACTAAGGCAAGTTTATATATAAGGTAGGGATTGTTTATAAAGGCAAGTAGTGATAGGACAAGTGGTAATGACCTTAAGCTGAAAGAGGGTAGATTTAGATTAGGGGTCTTTGAGCAACCTGGTTTAGTGGAGGGTGTCCCTCCCTGCAGCAGGGGGGTTGGAATTAGGTGATCTTTGAGGTCCTTTCCAACCCAAACCATTCTATGATTCTATGATGATTCTATGATAATACACATGTATGAAATTTGTAGGGGGATCTGCAATACAATGCAAAATGCCTTAGGAGTCCAGAAATCAAAATAGTAGGAAGCTACAAATGCAGATATAGCCTATATATAGCATCACTACCTGTTATTTGTCACAACAACCCATCTTGTCTGAATCCCCTATTCACTGTGACCATCATAATGATTACACGAAACTATTCATTCTACTTTTTTAGATAAGGGTGATCATTTAGTTAAGTAAGAAAAAATGCACCTTATAAAGAAAATTCCCAGATCTGTTTGTATTCTTGGAACTTCTTTCTTTCCTTTTTTGCATTTTGCACATATACGTCCCCACACATTAAACCATTTTTCTCCCAGTCTGAGACATCTTCTACTAGTTTAGCCTAGAGCAAATGCCTATTGCTGAGTTATGAAGCACTGGAAATAGGCGTTTATAATGAAAATGTCAGTGACACTATAATAACTTCCAAATCATGTACCTACAAAATATGCTGTAGTTCTTGTTGCACACAGAGAAATTCTTTTCTGTTTCCTTTGTTCCTTATGGTCTTAGCCTGTCTGTTCTTTTAGGCTGACAAAATCTGCTGAAGCACCCTAAATCTTTATGTCTTCCTGTTCTCAGGTCATAATCAGTGTTCTATGGTATTATGACATATAAAGTGTGAAAAATATTTTTCTTCCCTTTTATTTCTAGAAGAAATGTGAAGAAACATGTTCTAGAGAAATTACTATCAAATTACGCATTATTTCTTTGTGTATTAATCATTCTTTGCTGTTAGCTCATAAACTAAAATAAAATTACTCCTTTTTGTTTATTTACAGGTATATTTTTTCTCAATGCCAGTAATCCAGCCTATGAAATCACCTATGTGAATGCTCCAAAATACTCCAAAGCGCAGCTTTTTTTATTGTTTTGCCTGATTCAAAGAGCTGTATCTCTGAGTTTTTCTCTTTGAGTTTGCTGTTGCTAAATCCCTTCTTCTGGCTCTTCTGAGTTCATCATGAATGTTAATAGCAGCAGAGCTTGGTGTTACACCCTCCTGCTCAGCCAGTTTGAATGTTGCTAGGTACCACGCTGCTCTCTTTCAGCCCCTTAGGGAAGTTTACAGCTACTTAGTCCTACAAACATTATTCCATTCCCTGGGAAGGAAATTATCTTCTAATCTTTTTTTTTTTTTATTTGGTTACAGTTTGCTTGTTGCCTCTGATATGGTGTCATTGCTGAGGTTACAATGACTGGCTTTAAATCCCCATGATGTTTCCTCAAGGTTGTAAAGTTTTATACTGGCTTTCCTGAGGGGCTGGCTGTATGCTAAGATTGAGAATTAATTTTCCTTAGCTGGAGATCAATATAGGCAACCACCCCTCATAACTTATAAGGGATAACACCATTAAAAACTTGATGATAGAGGTGCATTGATACAGTAACTTTTCATAAGATTTGGGTTTTTTGGTTATGCTATGGTCAAATGAAAAATATTATGTTAGTCCTGAATAAGAGCTAAGTGAATCAGGCTTGATTGTGGTACACAAAATGGGTTTTAGTAGATTAAAACAAGAAAACAGAGTAGAATGAGAGAAGTTTGGTAGGAATTTGACTGTAGATGCATGGATACATAGGGTGAGCTTGTGAAGAGACCCCAGGCAATAGACTTGGCTCTTCTGATCAGCTAAGAGAGAACTACATTTGTTGTTGATCTGCTATGAAGCATCGTGGGGATTTTATCAGTTAATTGGTACTATTAATACAGTTTTCTTAATGGCTTAGTAAAACTGTAGACCAGATCTAAGGAAAGAGAAGTGTGTTACTGCACTAGAAGTAACATGTCGTGAACTCTTTGACCTAATTGTCAAGCATGCAAAGGTGACTCCACTGTAAAGTTACTGGAGTCTTGCAATGAGTGTAGGGATTTTCCCTAATGCAGAATCAGCATCAAATAAATGGCAAGATCCTTAGGGCTTCTTTCTCAACATAAATTTCCCCAACCTGCTGGAAATGGTAGTGTTGGGCAGTAGAAAAAGCGGAGCTAATTTTCCAATATATTATCTCTATATAGATATTAGACATCATGGAGAGATTATACTGCCCAGGTCACAGAACACAAAGGCAGGGACTGGGAGAATGAAGAACCGCCCACTGCAGGAGAAGATGAGGTTTGAGACCATCTAAGGAACCTAAAGGTGCATCCATGGGACTTCATGAGAGGCATCTGCAGGCCCTGAGGGAACTGGTGGATGAAATTGCTAAGCCACTCTCCAGCATATTTGAGAAGTCGTGGCAGTCTGGTGAAGTTCCCACTGACTGGAAAAGGGGAAACATAACCCCATTTTTAAGAAGGGTAAAAAGGAAGACCCAGGGAACTACAGGCTGGTCAGTCTCACCTCCATGCCTGGCAAGATGGAGCAGATCCTCCTGGAGACTATGCTCAGGCACATGGAAAACAAGGAGGTGATGGTGACAGCCAACATGACTTCACTAAGGGCAAATCATGTCTAACAAATTTGGTGGCCTTCTGTGGTGGGGTTACAGCGTCAGTGGACAAGGGAAGAGTGACAGACATCATCTACCTGGACTTGTGCAAAGCCTTTGATACTGTCCCTCACAACATCCTTGTCTCTAAATTGGAGAGACATGCATTCAATGGATGAAACACTTGGTGGATAAGGAATTGGCTGGATGGTTGCACTCAAAGAGTTGTGGTCAACAGCTCAATGTCCAAGTGGAGATCAGTGATGAGTGGCGTTCCTCAGGAGTCGGTACTGGGACCAGCACTGTTCAACATCTTTGTCAGCAACATGGATAGTGGGATTGAATGCACCCTCAGCAAGTTTGCCCATGACACCAAGCTGTGTGGTGTGGTTGACATGCTGGAGGTAAGGGATGCCACCCAGAGGGACCTTGACAGGCTTGAGAGGTGGGCCAATGCAAACCTCATGAAGTTCAACAAAGCCGCGTGCAAGGTCCTGCATGTGTGCCAGGGCAATCCCAAGCACAACTACAGGCTGGGTGGAAAATGGATTGAGAGCAGCCCTGAAGGAGAAGGACTTGGGGGTATTGATTGATGAACAGCTCAGCATGAGCCGGCTGTGTGCACATGCAGCCCAGAAAGCCAACTGTGTCCTGGGCTGCATCAAAAGAGGTGTGGCCAGCAGGTCGAGGGAGGTGATTCTGCCCCTCTACTCCACTCTCGTGAGACCCCACCTGGAGTACTGGGTCCAGCTCTGGAGGCCCCAGTATAAGAAGGACATGGAGCTGTTGGAGTGAGTGCAGAGGAAGGCCATGAAGATGATCAGAGGGCTGGAGCACCTCTGCTATGAGGACAGGCTGAGAGAGTTGGGGTTGTTCAGCCTGGAGAAGAGAAGGCTCTGGGGAGACCTAATTCCAGCTTACCAGTATCTCAAGGGGGCCTACAGGAAAGATGGAGAGGGACTGTTTATCAGGGAGTGTAGTGACAGGACAAGGGGTAATGGGTTTAAGCTGAAAGAGGGTTGATTTAGATTAGATGTTAGAAAGAAATTCTTTACTGTGAGGGTGGTGAGACACTGGAACAGGTTGCCCAGAGAAGTTGTGGATGCCCCATCCCTGTGTTTGTTTAAGGCCAGATTGCATGAGGCTTTGGGCAACATGGTCTAGTGGAGGGTGTTCCTGTCCATGGCAGGGGTGTTGGAACTAGATGATCTTTGAGGTCCCTTCCAACCCAAACTGTTCTATGATTCTATGATTCTATGGATAATCCAACTTCATGAGGCATTTTCCTGAAATACCAAGACACATTAGTAACACTAATCATAAATTTTCTGCCATAAATTCTTTTCTTCTTATCAAATAGACTTACCCTCATCAAACAAAATTAAAGTGGAAAAGACAAAGGAGTAATTTTTTAGACAATTTATTCCAATCTTAAAGTAACATTTTCACAAGTATATTAATTAGCTACTCTCATACTCCTCTAACTGATTAGTTTTCAGCCTTCAAACATGAACTAGTTTCTATGGTCTTTCTTCTTTGAAGTGTACGGTTTTTATTTACTTACACTTATTTTACTTATAAGTAGGACCAGGCTTTTATAACTTGTTGCTTGCATGAAATGTCAGTAAATCAGTACAGTTTACTTGCTATGAAACAAAACCACTCTTCCAACTATGCTAAAGAGCCAGTAAACTTAGAAAGTAGCTCATGATGTCAAAAAAACACATAAAAACCCCCAAAGATAAAGAAAAGCTGTGCTGTATTCCTCTATATTGAATTCTAAATGAGTATGCATGGTTATTAACTGATCAATTCTTGAGAAAAATATAGGTACCTAGGTCTGAAAATATTCATTATATTACTCCCACTAACGATACTAACACTTTTATTGGGAAGATGAAGTTGGAATTACCCACTCAAGCTCAGTGGAAATATTCAAGGAGTGGAATTTCTGTCCTAATATTTCAACATTTGTTTTCAACCCAAAAGAGTGTTAAGATCTGTGATACTGAAAATGTTCATGACACTAAGTAGTTCAGGAAAAAAATTATTTTGTAAAATGTCAAGATGAGTTGTTTTGACATTTTCAACTGTTATGAAAAGTTTTCATTTCAAAAGTCAGAACATTCTACATTACTGATTAATACCAAGATAAACTTTGGTGTACTACTGAGATATGAGATCCATCTGTGGATCCACTGAAGAGATACTATGTTTGTGATACTGTCTGTATGTTGTAAAACATGTCTCAACTTCTTTATATTCATAGAGAGAGGAAAGAAAGCAATCCGATACTACCACTATATTCCTTGGGCGGGGCGGGCGGGGGGGATCACATTTTCTTTTTATTATTATTTTACTTCTATTCAGTAAAAGTATTCCATGAGTGCCAAGGAAGGGATAAACACTATCTTATGCTTACTGTACTTGTTTGCCTCCCCTACCTTCCTTTCCTCTCCCTTTTTCCCTTCCCTTCCCTTCCCTTCCTTTTTTTTTTTTCATGCAGTGATCTCTCCAGTAGAAGCATAGGACAGTTTACGTGAAGTAAACAACTGTCCGTAGTTATGTAGATACTTAAAAACCCACTCCAATTCTTACAGAATATAAAGTAAGTATAAAAGCTGTTGACATTTCTATATTTTATTCAGCAAATAGGAAAAGCATGGGAGTCGTAACCTGGGAGATCAAAACAAGTTATTTTGATTCACTTGACATCTTTTATTTTGAAATATTGATGGAGCCACACCTAGCAAACCACTGTAATCAGATGAGGCCAGCCCATGGCCCTATTTTTCTGTCTGGCTGATAAGCTGTAACTAGTATTATGAAACTGAGTACTTTAGAGATGAAGACTTGGTGATTTGACCACTAAACTTTAAGAGCACTGCTCCTTTCTAGACATTAGTAATTATATCTCTTCTGCTGAACTCAATAGGGTTAGAAGTGTAAAGCTCAGTCTGTTCCTATCTGTTAAGTAACATGTACTGTGTTTTGCCATTTAAGAGAGAGCTTCACAGCTTAGGTCTTATTAGCTTGGTATGAAAATTATGTGGCAGTTCATGGTCTTTTCACCCAGATACACTGTCACAAGAATGTTAGTGATATAGTAGTCTCTAAGGCTCACATGGCTTATGACAGGAATGTGAAACACTTCCTGCTGCTTCAGCACAACCAATGTTCTTCCCTCTCCCCCACACAGCTTGTCCCTCTGCCATGCTGTGAGTACACCAAGTTTTACAGCACCTAGATCAGCATTAATCTTGAACATGGATTGTTTATCTCAGTATTGCGCCCACCAGACTGTCAGTGCAGCATGTTCAATAGGTTGTACAGACAAGATGAGATAACATGTTGCCACCTTTAAGAAGGAAAATTTTGAAACTGATGAAATTTAGACAAGATTTTTATTTTAAGTCCCCTCTAAAGCTCCCATGGCATGGCTGGAAAATGGTGTGATGTAAGGTGAATATCTAAAATACCTACACCCATTTTTGTTAGGGAGTATTGTCAAAGGTTCACTGTTCCCTCCCCAGTCAGGTGAAGGACTCACATGAGTGAGTTTTTCTGTTTTCCCTCTGCATTAGTCAGTTCATTTCTCTTAAAATATACTATTTATTTTCAGTGGGTAGGAAGGAAGAATGGAGGAAAAAAAAGAGGCAAATAAAGGACATGAGTAAATAATGGACATGAGATATTAGTATGTGCTAAAGGAAAAGTTGCAAAAGTAGTAAAGAAAAAATATTTGAAAACATTGACATTCTTTAAGAAAAAGTATTTATTTAATAGACAGAAATGTTTCTAATTTTCAGTTATGTCATGACTACTCAAAGCATGTCCTGGAAAGCAGAAATCCATTACAGATATTTCAGTTTTATCAAACACACTGTTTTCTGGGGGGGGGGGGGAAGTTTTGACAATTGTTTTGGTCTCCACAGCCATTTTCCTGTTACTATTGCAATGACTTTTTGTACACCTGGCCTGCTATATAGGACCAAAAGAGACTCCTTTTATCTCTATAGGCACAAAATTATGTTCCTCAGCTGGTATATATAACTGAGAGTGCTGTATTCAGGGAAGCTGTGCTAATCTATGTCATCTCAGAACCCACCCCAATCTAGCAAGAATAAATCTTAAGTCAATTTCTGCTGTCATGGAAATCATACTTTATTAACCAAAATACTTTAACTCACTTGCTTTAGCTAGATATGTTTAATGAAGACCAAACTAGGTCATTATATTCACGTAATCATTATAAACTTGTTGAATCGCTCTCAACTTCCAAAGATTCTAGCATGAAATGTGTGGCTGAATTACAGCATTTAATTAAGGAAGACATCTACTCATGATTTAAACCTCTGACTGTCAGAGTGTTGTCTGTTCCAACAGATTAATTGCTCTTTCATTTTTAACTGATTTCAGTTTCTGGTCATAGGAGCTTTTTATGTACCTTTGCCTACAAAATTAAAGCTCTCATATCACATGTCATCTCTTCAGCTATTAAGGATATGGCAAACAAAAATCTCATAGGTAGGATTTTTTTTTTCTTCTCCCACTCCCCCACCCCCACCCCCCGATTATATTAGACAGTCAAGAAAAAGGTATGTTAGATTTTCTAACATGAAAGAATTCTTGATAAACAGAGAGTCTAATACAATAAAAAGTTATCTTAACATAGATATTTGTTAATTTACATTAGGAATAATGAAAACCACCCTGTCTGGTTAGCATTATTTCTGGTTTAGTTTTTGTGTGAGCTGATCAGGGAAAAAAGTAATTACATTTTTGGATTGACAGGAATTTTCAAATTTAAAATACCTTGACTTTCAAAATCATTAAAAGATGGCCTGACTTCCTACCATTTTTAGAATGTTAAACCTGTGTGATTTCTATGGACCTGAAAAGCCAATGTTGATTGCCTTTGAAAATACCTCCAAGTGCACAGGTCACCTTCCAGTTTGCTATCTGTGTCATATATGAAAGGTGAACATTTCAGGGAAAGGTTTGAAGATTTATAATGAATCAAAAATATCAGTACTGTACATGAAGAAAAAAATCTGATCACTGCTGTTTATCAACTTACTTAGACCTTGAAGAATGAGGGCAGTTAGCTCTGCTACAGCCATTTTAGCCTCATTTTGTTTATAGATGATCTTACTTTTTCCTCTTAAACTCATATAAATGCTGAATGCATTTATGTTCTTTTTACATTCAAGAGAGAAAGTAATGTTATTTAATATTGCTTCCAGGCCTTAGGAGGAGATACTTTCTACTACTAAACCAAAATATTTTAAATTATTCTACATTTTTATTGTATCAAACTTTATAGACCTGGATTAGCTCCAGCAAAGGAATTTGTATCAGACTTGGAGGTTTCTATTCTGTGACTAATGTCATATCAATCTCTTCAAAACTAAAGACAGGCATTGACAGATAATGTAAATTTTGCAGTAATATTAAAACATATGAAATTGCACAGGCTGGAAAAACATGTGTAAAGCTTGAAAATAAATATTGTAATTTATCCATTTTTAAGTAAATGCCTTCATTTCTTAGACATTGAAATGCCTTCTCCTATGCTTAGAATTTTTGTATGGATAATGAGATTGACTTTAAACCCTGTTGTTTATTTGAAAGGGCCTGCATTTTAAGAAATACTAAGTAGTTTAATCTTCCTTTTTTTCTTTTTTGTTTTTCCAAGTCATGTGCAAGTTCAATAAGTCTTTACTTCTGAAAAGTCATTTTTCCTAATAAATGTTTTTGTACTAGTGCTACGCCCCATGTGGTTTTAAACAGACCAACAGTAAGCCATGATTAATAGCAATAACTCTAGTAAACTATTCGTCTAGATGACATCATCACACTAAACCTTCAGCTTCTTGCATGGATTTAAGAAGTGAAGCCTCATTCACAGCAGATAGAAGAAACACATGGTGAACTTTATTAGTCTTCTGAGGCAACTTGAAAATCCCAGGGACTACTGTGATTGCTTTTTTTCCTCTTATATCCACAACATTATAGAAATCATACCTACTATAGTAGAGTGATGAGGAAGATGAGGATTATCCTTGCATGCAGAAGGTATATTATGCAGTTAGACCTTGGTGCCACACTGAGAGGAAAACTCAGACAATAAATGCCACAAAGCATGTGAGCAGCAGGGAGGCATGAGTACAGTCCTGGTAAAGTGCTCCAAAGTGAAAATCAAAGTAAGCAGATAAAAGCAGGCATTGGTCAGGGCTTTTTAATCAGGCGCCTGGAGCAAAGCTGCGGCAGAAATGATAAATCTGTAGCTATGTTATGGCACAGAGGGAGCACTGCAGTCGATCAGGTCAATGTTTATGTTAACTGTGATGGAAATCATTGAACATTCACCTTTCACCCTTGCAAATGAATCAGCAGGTTAGAAACTGTTGTTAATTTATGGAATAGCATGCAATCTCACTAACTATGTAGATGGAAACTGAAAGGTAGGCAATTTGAAACAATCCCTGGTTTAGATGGGGTGTTGATATAGTGAAATGCATAATGTGAATGTAAATTGGCATTTTGAAACATCCATTTGCAACAAAGTAACAGGCAATTAGGAGGAAACCCACAAATTTGGTCTGATGCTAGATGGCTTTACTGATACGTAGAGCACTTAGATAAAACGGCAGCATTTTGAATGCCTGGTTCTGGCCATTGAACTACACATAGTCAAGCCTGCAGTTTGTGGTCTCTAAATAAGCTTTCATTAGGAAGTAATAAAGCAAACAGAAAACATACTTATTTATTTTCAAATTGTCTTCAACACACCAGAGCAATTCTGTTCCTAAGAGTCACAGGGACTCTTAGTGCTCAGGGAGTGACCTAAAAGATGGAGGCATACAAACAACTGTCAGAAGAGGTATTTTCAAATGTCTCCTCCATATGAGCTCAGACCTTCCTCAGATCCCCAAATGTGTAGATCATACACTGTCAGAGGCTAACTACAGAAGCTGCTATTCACCTCAGTGATGAATTGTAAAGGGTGTAAAAAAGTGACCCTCAGGATCCCCATTAGCCACACTCACTAGCACTCTGGGAGTGCTCTCTGCTGGGTCCTTCCAGAAGACCCTTGGGGACATAACTCCAATCAGTCACTCAGCTACCTCAAGGACTTTGTCACTGCCACGAGACAAAAAAACTTCCACAAGGACAGAAACAAGCAGTTTCAAATTAAGTGAACCCTCTTTGGAAATAACTCGTTTCCCTGCAGAGCTGGGAAAAAGCACACTCTTCACAGTGCTCTGTCCCTAAGGTAAGCAACGTCACCTTCAGACACAGGCAAACATGATTATTCTGCTAACATTTGTGGGTGGCATTGCAGTAATATTTTGAGTTGTTTTGCTGGCTTTCCTCATATTTTGTTCAATTCCTACATCTAAAGCCATTCAGCTCTTGACTGTTCCCAAATTAGAAAACACTGATTTTTCACAATTGCTGCATTGTTTGCTCTCAACTGTGAAGATTTCCATATTTCCAGAGCACTTAAATTCCCTGCTGCATGACTTTTTAAAGGCCACGTATCCTGTGTTTAGATGATAGTCACTACCTACTATGATCTAGTACCATGCCTGTGATAAACATAAATGGCATTGGTGCCAGCCAAGCAGGAGGCAAAGAATAGAGGTGGATTTATGTTTATGCTGAGGGAATTTTCTAAGGTGGAAAGAAAAGTGTACAAAATTTCTGCATGATACTCCTCTCAATGCTACTAACATAGCATTAATATACAAGCTAAAAAAGCCAACACAACAATTAATGCCAACAGAAGCATGAGGTGAGTATGGTTGAAGCTGATACACAGGTTGCTTTGTCTCATTTTGGAAACTTGTTATTTTTTTATATCTTACTTGAATTAAGGTTACACTCATTAATCATAATCTGATTATGTTGGAAAACAGAAACTGAAGGAGGGAATAATCACTTGAATACAACCACTGTGTCTACATAAAGGAAGACTTTATGAGACAATAGAGAGATATATACTTTGTAAAAAGTTTTTTGCTAAACTTAAGCATTCAGAAAAAAATGTCAGCGGACAAAACATCTCCATTATCTTCAGGGATAAGTACAAAGAAACATAAAACAAAAGCTGAAACTATTTTCAAAAAGGTGTTGAGTAGAAAGAAATGGGTTTTAACTCAATGAACAGGTCATTGTGTAAATTACAAATAGTGTGATCCTGCCAGATGCAACACAATGATCCACAGGTTATCACAGAAAATAAATGCCATGTCCTCATTTTGCAGATACAGTCTGACATGCTGCAATGATTTATACATCTTGAGGCCAAGAGTATGATATCTGCAACAACCGCCATATAAGTTTTCATCAGCGTGAGTGGATAAACATTGTCAAAGGTTATGGAATTCACCTTTCTAAGTCCTGCACTTAGAAAGGGGCTAAATGCAACATCTATCAGGAAGAAGACTTGGAGAAATGAGAAAATACATGCTCATTAACATCCTAAACTGTTACATGGGTTCTTTTTCGTAATCATCTGATGATTATTACAGAAAGGATACTGCACTGGAGGGACCAGAAACTTAATTTATTATTGTTTCTGTAGGAAAACCAAACCAAACTAAACCAGCCATACCAAACCAAACCACTCCCCACCACCCTGATTTTCTATCACTTTTGTTCTGAAGTATGATTGCAGACTTCTCATTTACCTTTCTTTTGTATTCTTTGGAATCATTAGGAGGCCCACAAAACAGATGCAGCTTTGTGCTTCAGCCAGTGCCAGCAATGAGGCAGACGCTGACAGTCAGAAGACCCAGCTCCTGCTGCACTCCATGGACATCTTGTCAGGTGCCAGCCTCTGACAATCACATGATGTAGTTACATGCTTTGTGTTAGCAATATTACAACAGAAATTCTTTACAATGTCAATTGCAGAAATAATTGTAGAATTACAAACAGAATTCACAATATGAGTGTTGAACAGATAAAGGACAGAGAAGAAGATGCCTAAATCACACAGGCTGGTATTGGCATCTGCATGTTTATGCAGTCTCAGGGAACTTCATGTACTCAGAGTTTTGAAATGAAGCATGTATCTAATTCCTTTTTATTTTCCTCCTTTTGATAATTGTCTTATTTCCCATCTCCATTTTCTTTTTCCTAGAAATTTCATTAAAATAAAGACCTAATATTGATACAGAAATTAAGTTATGAATTTAAAATATACAGCAGTCAGGAAATCAAAATGTTAATATTTCCATGCAAAGACTAATTCTGATGTAATATATATATTGTGCAATCCTCATGAAAGCATTTCTCAAGTATGGCCAGCAATCCAAAATACCACAAACCATAAGTGTAATGTGATCATTTTAATGTTGCCATAGGAATTTTAACACTGTAATTTCTTGACCCACATGCATTTGATTTCTCATACAAAAATCACAGTGGATGGGATTCTTAACTGCTATAAAATGATATAGTTGGACTGAAATTATTGGATCTATCTCAACTCACATGAACTGAAGCTGTACTTTAATGTAATTGATAACTGCTCTGTCTTTCCTTATGCACCAAAGCACCTCTGGACAGTGGATATTCCTTTTGCATTGTTGGACCATACACATACAAAAAACAACCTTGCTATTTCATTAATAAGTGAAAAAGCTAATTGACTATGGTCCAAGGCAGTATAATCTCAGTAGTCTTCATGGCACTTATTTCACTAGATGAGTTATTATAAAATATGGATTATGAGCCTAAAAATATGTGGAAGACCTAATATCTGTCTTTGCAATTAAGCCGATTAAAATGGTGGCTCTCAAACAAGTTTTTAAAATGTCACCACTCAGTCTTGGTATTGTGGGGGGAAAAAAAAGCCTCTGCATGATATAACGAGTGAAAATGAGATTCCTGTGGTGAACCAATCTCAGGATAATGCAAGGTTTGTCTGCATCTGGAGAACTGAGATAATCCACTTTGAATTAGGAGTTTAACCTCCACTTCTGCATATTCAAATTTTCTAGCTGAGGTGGATTGATCTTCAATGCTGGGCAACTACAGCATGTTCTCCGTGAAGCTTTTTTAGCTCAAAAAAGAACTCATGCCATATAAAAAAGAAATTGGAAAGGGGTCTTTGTGAAGGAGTTAATATTCTATTGCACATCAGTCCATCTTTACTAACTTTTTCCATTAGATATAGATGAGTGATGTTTTGTTCAGAAGAAGCAGGAGTTTATAAAGCTCAGAACAGTGTCATATACTTCAGTCATCCAGAAGGCAAATGTAGTACAGGGCCACGATCTTTTCAGTATCTTTTTCTACTCAAATAGTGTCAGACCTTATTCTTCCTCCTGCTTCTCATGTTGTGATGAAATAAATTGCTATGAAGTATATTATTTAGTGACTCCAGTGGTACTATACTTTTGTGAACTGGGTATTAGCTGAGTGGTAATCAGCTAATCCATTCATTGATTTGACACATGGTCAGCTGATAAAAAGTTAATCTCTTACAGTGTTTTAGCATGAAATCCCTTCTTAGATTTAAGTAAAGTAGATTCCTGTTTTGAACCTGTTCAAGAAATAATGTAACTATTATAACAATATAACAGTATAAAATGGACATCACACTATTAGAGTGTGTCCAGAGGAGGGCAACAAAGATGGTGAAAGGCCTCGAAGGCAAGACTTGGAAGGAGCTGCTGAGGATACTTGGCTTTTTCAGCTTGGAGAAGAGAAGACTGAGGGGTGACCCCATCACAGTCTACACCTTCCTCAAGGGGGGCAGCGGAAGGGGAGGTGCTGATCTCCTCTCTCTGGTGACCAGTGACAGGACACAGGGAAATAGGATGAAGCTGCATCAGGGGAAGTTCAGATTGGACATTAGGAAAAGGGTGGTCGGTCACTGGAGAAGGCTCCCCAGGGAAGTGGTGGCAGCACCAAGCCTGTCAGAGTTCAAGGAGCACCTGGACAATGCTCTTAGTCATATGGTTTAGTTTTAGGTAGTCCTGTGAGGAGCAGGGAGTTGGATTTGATGATAATTGCAGGTCACTTCCCACTTGTGATATTCTATGATTCTATGAAATATTGTAACCACAATAAAGACTCAAGACCTTCTGAACTACCTGTGAGCAAGTTATAAGGACAATAACTCTAATAATTTGCCTAAAAAAAAGGAAGATGCATTTTATATCTGCATTCAAAAAGCTTTACAGAGGAATAAAACAAAGACACCACTCAGGCATCATAAGTGTAAAAATGATACAGTTTGAAGACGAAAAATTATTTAGAACTTACTCTGGCAACCTGCTTAGCTTTCAGTTCTTGTCAGAGACTCAATCCTTTGCTCCAAAAAAAAGACCCCTTAACATCTCAGGTCTTCTAAAAGTGTTTGTTCATAATCAGGCAATACCCACAGGTAAGAAACAGTACTCTCCCTTGTTCAGAGAAAAGGTAGAGTTAAATGAATTCATGAAATCCAGACTGAAAATGAAGTGGAATATCTAGACATCAACTTTGGGTTGAATTGTTTGGTATTTATTAGCACACATACCGCTAACTACATAATGACTTCTTCAAATTTTACTTATTGATGGAAGCAAAGCTGAGGAAGTTTTCTGTTTGGAAAATATTTGTGCACATCTGCACTCATATAACCACAGATCATATCATAAATTTTATTGCTTTTTCCTTTCTTGGCAGCCAATATTGGTATGAAAGCATCTTGCTTGCATGTGCTAGAAAAGCTTTTATTCTGTCTATTAAACTTTAGATTTATTGCTCTGTGGCTAAATAGACTCATTACATTTTTTTACCATATCGTGGATTCACCATTCTTGCTTACCATATGCAATACACCAAACAAACAAATAAACAAACAAACAAACCAAAAACCCCATATACTTTTTTTTTTGATTGAGTGAAAAATAGGCAAATTGGAGGAATTGTCAATCATTGTATAGAGGAATAAATCATTAATGCTGATAATTTATTATTAATTTTTAGTTTGCATCTATGTTAGGGGACAATTAGCCCTTAGTATTAAAAAGATATTAAAATAATACATTATTCCTTTAAAATCCTCAGCAGAAACAATTTTCAATGACTCATGCAAGGTGACAGTTTAAAGAATTCAGAAGTATTTAAGGTAGAATATTCTGCTGACACCTTATGAGGGTAAATAGGGCTGCAATTTTATCCTTTCAAAAATAATACCAAAAGTTAGCATTTGTTTGCAAAAAATTAATACTTTTATCCATAATTGAGGGTGGAAATAAAGCTAACACACACACACACACATACACACACACCCCACCCCACCCCCTCCTGAATTAGAAGACTCCATGTCCTCTCTGTTTCACGGAGTGTTCACAGCTGCTCTCACGAGGAGAGGATTTCTTTCTAATGCTCTCAGTGTTCAAAGATAACCTCCAATTAAACTAACGGTAATGCTGGGTTTTCTTCTTACTTCCTGCCTGAAAGTGTTGCTTTATCACTGACCCCAGCATTTCAGTATTCATTGTGATATATGTATCAGGCAGTATACGTTTTTTCCTCTTCCATGTATTTCAAGGTCAGAAAGAACCACTACATCTAGCTGTTTTGTCCCCAGTGCATCTCTTTCTCATCCAGTAAACTCTCTATAAGAGCCAGCCTGAGCACTAGCACAACTAGTCTTGATTTAAGACTATCTATAATGCTTCCATAAGAGCTCTAGCAGTTAATAGCTGTGGCTGTTTATAATCTGCACCTTATTTCTTCTCTGTATCTGCCTCCCAGTGCTTTGTGGTAATATTTCTGCTAGTTGTACCATGATTACTTGCAAGAATACCATATAAACTCATAAAATGAGTTTTCATCAATAAGATAAATGCTGCCAAAATACAGAGGATCTGACCACAGACCTATAATAAGAATGAGTTTTGTTTCATCCTACTAAAGATTCAATATTTTGTGACATATAAATAGTATGATTTACTCCTGAGATAAGTACTGTGGATTTTCCTTTGCATACAGCATGAATTTTCTAAGAATTTACTAATAAATCTACTAGTTTCTGGATCTTTAGGAAATAAAATACTTTCTCATCTTCCTCCTGGTTGTTCCAAGTGAAGAAATAACACAGACAACATAACATGCATGAAGTTAAAATTAACTGAAATTGTTTGCTTCCTTGCTTGCTTGTTTTCTTTAAGAAATCAGTTTGTAGCAAGGGCATGAAAATATTTATTTATTTCTACTGTTCAATTTCCTTAAATTAAATTATGATGATTATCAAAGTTCTTTCCATAACCTTGCACTGTGGTGGCACTGAGAAAAGACCACATACTCCCCTGTGGGACATACAGACACTGAGACTTGGGAACAGAATTCCCACTCTCTGGTGACATTTTATCATCACAAGAATCCATAAGTCAAAACAATACATTCAAAGAAAATGCAGATTCAGAGTATTTTTAACAACAGACTGAAAACACTTTGTGGTTAGTTATCCCAAGGGAAAGTTTTAATGTTAATGAGTAGTATTTAAGGTATCTTTTTCTCCCCATCCTCAACTCAGGCAAAAATATGGTAACATCCAGATAACCTTCTGGATATCCTATTTTTAGAAAAGGATGAAAGTGCAATACACACAAATATGACTTTCTGAAGCCATTTTAATCTAATCTGAAATTCTAAACACAAAAAATCATGACTGCATGTGTATAGCAAAGCATCACCACAGCTCTGAGTGATAGTTGTCTGTAAATACTAAATGTCTAAGTTCTTCTAAGAGGTATCTGTTTGTAAAAAAGTTATACGCTTTCCCTTGATAAATTTAACATTATTAATAAGTTTAATATTATTATTACTTTCAGATTACTCATACACATGCGACATTTTAATTCAAGTCTAGCATATCTACATCTACAATTACAATTATTTAGGGTATGACAAATGAGTCATGGCAAGTAATTTACACGTCACAAACATCAGTGTGTTTTATTCTAGTTGTATCTGTAGGTAGCAGCTAAGTATATACCGATGCATTTTGTTCTGCATGCTGGATAGCCTCCTGGTCAGTGTACTGGTTCCAGAGATAGCCTTGTTATGCATCCCCAGTCACAATCTGAGTTAACATTCAGGGCCCTTAGTTACTAGGCTGCCAGAGGCCGAACTCATTGGTGAGATAAATTATCCCACCCCTCAGGGACAGAAACAAGCCACCTGTCACTTGTCAAAGAACCAGCACTACTGCAATGGCACCTAACATCCCGCCATCCTACCTGCAGGCAAAGTGGCTGTTATGAAAGCATAGGCATGGATAAACGTGATGGGAAATAGGCGAGGATGTGAAGGATTTAGATAAATGAGATCAGGTACAATTAGCAGCACATTGTGCTGGCAATGGCTTTTCAAAGAAAGCTTTTAAAGCAACAGTGACCTTCATTTTTCCTTTCTGAATTGCTAAGTGAGGCACTCAGAGAGACTTCTGTGTTTCATATCTCTATGAAATCCATACCTTACTTTTTGCAAGTCAACCCTTTGTTGTTTATTTCAAGGCTGATACTCATTTAGATTGTGTTTTTCTGAGGTTTGGGAAATGTGTTTTTCAGTCAACTGCAAGGAATGAATCAAGGCCTTATTACCCTGAAAGTAGACATTTTTATCAGTTTTTACAATTAATCAGATCCAGAAGATTAGCAGCCACAGGAGTTACAATTGCACTGTGCTCTATTGGCTTTGTGAGAAGAGAGTTTCAACGAGTGCCTCTTCAAATTCAGCTCCATTTGTGCTCTACATTAATAATGACTTCAATTGACTGAAACCAGCGAAAAGATATCCAATTAAGTGTCATTACATGACTTCAGTTAAACGCCTGCTTTGAAAAGTCTCTCAGAAGATATTAAGTTTCAGTGAGTTTACTGCAACATGCTGTGACTGAATGTTTAATTCTTAAAGATGCACTGTCATTTTAAAGCAGTAGCCTGTGCAGTTTCAGATTAATTACTAGATTTTAGATTCTATGCTTTCTGTTTCCCTGAAAATTAAGAAACTTAGTGTGACCAAAATTGCCAAAGCACAAAAGAAAAAAAAAATATTGAAAATAGATTAATTACAGTACAGTCTGTCTGTATCACAGCATCAGGAGAAGATGTGTGAAACAAAGCATAAGCTTTATATTTTGACTTAAACAGAAGTCATGCACTCCTGCTTTCGCAATGTACAAACATAAGCTTACACTATAATGCAGGAGAAGACAGCACATCCCAATATAACACACTTTTGTCTGAAAAATAGTTAAATATTTGCTTGATTATGACTAAAATGGTAAATGGCAGGGCATTAAAAACAAAATAGACAGGAAAAGACATAATAGACATAAGCAAAATGGAGAAGCAATTACATTACAAAGCAAGTCAACAGTCAGTGTCTTCTAATTAAAGACAGGTACAGTTAAGCAGGTAGAATTTTTTTTTAATTCTCTTAGACATGTTAATAAAGTATCAGAATTAGTAGATTCAATGTGTCTGATTCTAGAAAAAGGCAATGAACAGGAACAGGAACAGCCTAGGAACTGGGAAAAAAGAAACAAAAATGACTCCTTGATCTTACTGATGTCATTCAATGCTAGAGCATAGTCTTCTCTTCCTTCTGTATTGTTTTTCTGTTTCTCTTGTACAAAGATACAAGCTAAGTCTCAAGGTGCTTTAAATCTAAGAACACAAAGAAAAGCAGATGAGTTTACATAGTTTTATATTTATCATCAGGGCCAACTGTCTTCAACTACTCCTCGACCCATCCTTTGAATTAATTTAAAAGACATAGTTGTCAAAGTGGAGCTTAATCTTTGCAATGGAGTTTGATGGGAAACAATGAAAACATGTTATTCTTTTGGGGAAGAAAATAAATAATAAATTAAAAAAAGAAATTTTCATGAGAGGCTGACAGACAGCCAATGAGGAATTGAACATCAGACAAAAAGGAACGGTCAATTTTGAAAGACCTTTAAAGACAAGGTCAAATATGCTTTGGCTGCCTCGGTGCTGGATCAGCGGAGGAGCGATCCCGAGGTCCTGCGGCTCAATGACACAGGTGAGAGCAGTGTGTGATGTGGCGTTAGTCCCCCTCCCTGTCCATCCCCCCGTCTCCGTGGCACTGAGCTCCGTGACCCCCAGCCACAGCAGGAAGCTGGGACCCGGTGGGGTCGGTGCCGGTCAGGGCCCGGTGCTGCCTTTCCCGGGGGGCTCATGACAGGGTGGCTGCAGGTCCCCACCGGTGGGGGCTCACCTGGGGTGCCTGTTTTCATTGCTAATAACAGTGTAAAACATAAAATATTAACAGTTTTATATGATAAACATTCAACGGTAGTTGAATTTCTTTTACTCTAAATATTTATATTTCTGAGAGAAATAATAATTAAAAAAATCTATTTCACATTTGTAGAGGTAGGCAGTGCAAAATTTCACATTTAATGTTTCAAACAAGGTGCTACACTGGTTATACAAGAACACCACTTCATGGTTAGTTGTTGTACTGGGTTTGCATGGCAAGGTTTTGGTAGCGGGGTGGCTACAGGGGTGGCTTCTGTGGGAAGCTGGCAGAAGCTTCCCCCATGTCTGACAGAGCCAATGCCAGCCGGCTCCAAGACAGACCCGCTGCTGGCCAAGGCCGAGCTCATCAGCAATAGTGGTAGCGCCTCTGGGATAACAGAGTTAAGAAGGGGGAAAAAATATCAGACAAAAAGGAAGGGTCAATTTTGAAAGACCTTTAAAGACAAGGCCAAATGTGCTTTGCAGTTTGTTCATTTCCTGCCAAAGCACAATGAACCATAGAGTTTTCCCTTAAAAATGAAATGTGGTGTATCATAATTTGCTAAAATATGCAATTAAACTTGATATGTTTAGAGGAGCAGATGGCTGTGCCTCCAAGTGTTCTCCCCTTGGGTTTCCAAATAGCAGAGGAAGCAGGAGGGAGAAATACAAAAGACTTTATCAGTGTGCATTCATACAGCTTAAATTATGAGCTTCACAATGAAGAATACTTTGAACTGGGTAGAAATTTTCTGATTTTTTATATTTGTAAACAAATTTTTTAAACTATTTTTATCAGCTACTTAATATTTAAAGGGTGTCAGACATGTTGGATTTGCAGCCATTTTTGTGTTTATTTTGGATTTCTCCATCATTCTTCGTACATTTGAGAAAGATTTATATATTTTCCATGGACCTACGTTAGTGAAAAAACATGGCTGTTTGCTTACTTTGAAGTGCTTTTGTAGGGAGATACAACATCAGTCCTTCACAGCTGTCCTGGCTTCCAATTGATTTCTGACTGACATTAAAAGTGACCTTTAAAAGGTCAAATGGTATGGTTCCTTGTTTCCCTAGAAAATGCCACTTTCCCAGCATGATACCTCAGCAGTTGCAATCAGATTAGTCACTCAGCTTTCTGTTCTGTTTCACAGAAAGATAGATTCCTTAATTCCAGAACTCTGCCTGTTTTGCCTAGGAGAAGACAGCTTTGTGGACCACCTGGCCTGCACTTTTCCTGGAATGAATGTGGGCATGGCAAGTGAGTAAGGATGGGCTGGACCGTCAGCCATTGAACAGGCAGCAGAAAATATCAATGCACTGACAATTATGTTATTTGCTTTGCACTCTTGGGTGTTTCTTCAGCAGTGTATCACTCCAGGTCCAGAGGTTCTTTCCAAATCATATTACTCTACAATTTTATGATGTTACTGTCACTGAGAATTTCAGATGGGTGGTTTTTTTCAGCAGAATAAATACACGAATTGCCTACAATTTGGTTTGCTAGGTTTTGGAAAGTGTAAAATGCTGTACTTTCATCAGTCCAGGAAGGCAGTGCTCTTAGTTTGCGGTATTCTGTCTTTGCAGTTACATGTAACTGCATGATAAATTCCAGAGCAATGATCCTGATTGGTGACTATGTTTCTCTACTTAGGTGCCTGGTCACTCTCATCTTCACTGCATCAAGTCTCCAGGAGTGATGCTGGGATATGTAAAAGGAAGAAATTGCTACAAAGGGAAATAGAAAAGTGACCAGTTTGGGGAAAGGAAGTTCTCCAGCTATGCATGTCAGTTCAACTTGGTTTATTATTTCCTACAGATATAAATCCAGATTTGCAAAGGCAGATACATCCCCGACAGAGGCTTTTCTTATTGCAGTCTGGGTGGATCTTCTAACAACAAAATGAAAATGGAATTTGGGAATATTAGACCATCTGTACCAGCAGAAGTGAAAGGGTTTATAGGGCTGTGCTCAGCCTGGCCATTAAACTTCGTATGGAATTTAGGTCTTATCTTCCTCAGTTTCATTCCCTGTGAGTTCATACATTCTGAAATTCACTGTGAGTGCCTGATTCTTGCTTCAAACACATCTACTGTAAGACATAAAAGTCACCCAGAACAGCATGGCCTACTGACTCTCATCTCAATTCAGGAAAAGCTTTACCATTAGAATCCTCCCATCATATGAACCCTTTAATAAAGCCAGAAAGAAAGAACATGTCTCTGCCATCCCAGATGGTGCCCTGCTTATGCTGTCCCCTGCATTAAGTCTTTGGCCACTCAGGCTTGCACACTTTGGAAGTCATGATGGTTTGTCCCTGCCATAACTTTGATACTTCTTTAACCAGCAGCTAAACACAGACTCCCAATTCTACTTGTTTAAAGAATGCCTTGCACTGACAATGTATGGTGCAAATGACTAGGATCAGCTAAGCACACTGCAATTTATCCTAGAAGGATACATGAGTGATTCGAGGATGCTACAGAAACCTATCAGTATCTGAAAAGATGTGTCTCTTGTAATAATTTTAGCTAAAATAATCAATCCCAAGGTTTACAGGATTTAATAAGGATTTAATGGGGCTTCTCTACTGCCACACCTCTGAAAGGTTAGCAAACCATTTAAAGAAGTTAAGCTGGACATATCTCTCAAACCTCCAAGTTTGTAGTGCCTTAACCCTGGCATATTCCACCTGCTTTCAGTATGTATTACATCATCCTTGTACAATTCATGGTCTCTCCTACTAATAAGCACACTTCTGAAAACTATATGAACATACTGTATAACAGTTTGTCCTAACTCAGTATATATCTAGATGTACATAGGTCGGTGCAATCCAAAGCACAAATAAAGGCTGGGCAGAGAATGGATTGAGAGCAGTCCTGAGGAGAAGGACTTGGGGGTGTTGGGTGAGGAAATGCTTAACATGAACCGGCAATGTGCACTGGCAGCCCAGAAGGCAAATCATATTCTGGGCTGCATCAAAAGAAGTGTGACTAGAAAATCGAGGGAGGTGATTCTCCCCTTCTACTCCCCTCTAGTGAGACCCCACCTGGAGTACTGCAACCAGCTCTGAGGGTCCCAACATAACGACATGGAGCTGTTGAAGTGAGTGCAGAGGAGGGCCATGAAGATGATCAGAGGGCTGAAGCACCCCTCCTGTGAAGAGAAGCTGAGAGAGTTGGGGTTGTTCATCCTGGAGCAGAGAAGGCTCTGTGGAAACCTTATAGCGGCCTTTCAGTACCTAAGGAGGCCTACAGGAAAGATGGAGAGGGACTGTTTATCAGGGAGTGTAGTGATAGGAGAAGGAGTAATGGGCTTAAACTAAAAAAGGGTAGATTTAGATTAGATATAAGGAAGAAAATCTTTAATATGTGGGTGGTGAGGCACTGGAAGAGGTTGCCCAGAGAGGCTGTGGCTGCCCCATCCCTGGAAGTGTTCAAGGCCAGGTTGGGTGGGGCTTTGGGCAACTTGGTCTAGTGGAGGGTGTCCCTGCCCATGGCAGGGGAGTTGGAACTAGATGATCTCTGAGGTCCCTTCCAACCCAAAACATTCTACTTCTATGATTCAAAATATTATATGGAATATTAAAACAATTGAAAAAGAACATTGAAAAAGGTCTCCCTACTGGAAGACATCTAGACTTACTGATGGGCTCAGAGACAATCATAGTAGTCTTCTCACTGGCAAAACATAAAATACTGCAAGATAAGGACTGCATTGTTCTTTGAGTAAGGAAAGCACCGTTATTCTGGAAAATATCATATTAAGTGTCTCCAGATTTCAGTGTGTGTCCTTCTACTGAAGGCTTTGCCTTCAATAAACTACCTAAGTCATGTGTTGCAGCCTCATTTCGTCTGTGCCCCTCCAGTATGAACAGTATTTTGGACAGTAAAACTGAAATTTCAGGTGTTTTTTTGTTTGTTTGCTTGCTTTGTCAGTAATTGCTTTTAATTCAGAGAAACATCAGTATTTTCATTTTCCCCTTTGTAACTAAGAAAAGCTGTACAATTCTAATTTATGAGTGTTATGTTTTTCTGTAATGATCAGTTGTTGTTTCTTAGAAAAGTGGTTTCCTGTATGTTTTCTTCTGCTCTTTGTCTCCTGAGTGGACTTTTCTGCAGAAAATATTTACCTTAGAAAAGAATATAATTATAAGACATCACAGTTATTCTGTTTCCCCCTGTAGCTGCTAATACAAAATTTAACCAGTTGTCCAGGTCTGTCTAACACAGACATAACTAAAAAATAACCAAACCATGAACAAAACAAAAAACCCCCCAAAAAATCAACAACAAAAAAAAGAACAAACAAAAATGGGTATTTCTGAAAATTCAAAAGGTCAACTTGGTCACTGCAAGCCTGTCTTATTGAATAATCCCCCTGAAGAATAAAGAAAAGAAAATCTAAAATGACATTTCACACTGTGCAGAAACAAAATACACAGGTGTAGTCAATATGAGTGTTTTGGGTTTGCATGGCAAGGTTTTGGTAGGGGGGGCAGGGGGGTTACAGGGGTGACTTCTGCGAGAAGTTGCTAGAAGCTTCACCTATGTCTGACAGAGCCAATGCCAGCCAGCCCCAATACGGACACACTGTTGGCCAAGGCCGAGTCCATCAGCAACAGTGGTAGTGCCTCTGTGATAACATAATTAAGAAGGGGGGAAAAAAAAGAAAAAAAGGGCAGTAACATTTGCAGCCAGAGAGAGGAATGAGAAGATGTAAGAAACTCTGCAAACACCAAGGTCAGTGCAGAAGGAGGGGGAGGAGGTGCTCCAGGCGCCAGAGCAGAGATTCCCCTGCAGCCCCCGGAGAAGACCATGGTGAAGCAGGCTGTCCCCCTGCAGCCCAAGGAGGATGATGAGGGTGCAGAAATTCCCTTGCAGCCCACGGAGGACAACACGCTTGAAGCAAGGAGGCTGTGACCCTGTGCAAAGCCTGCACTGGAGCAAGTTCCTAGCAGGACCTATGGCCCCGTGGAGAGAGGAGCCCACGCTGGAGCAGGTTTGCTGGCAGGACTTGTGACTTCCTGGGGGACCCACTCTGGAGCAGTCTGTTCCTGAAGTTCTGCACCCTGTGGAAGGGACCCACGCTGGAGAAGTTCATGAACTGCAGCCCATGGGAAGGACTCATGCTGGAGAAGTTGGTAGAGGACTGTCTCCAGTGGGAGGGACTCCACACTGGAGCAGGGGCAGAGTGTGAGGAGTCCTGCCCCTGAGGATGAAGGAGCAGCAGAGACATCGTGTGATGAACTGACCACACCCCCCATTACCCGTTCCCGTGTGCCAGTGCAGGGGACTGGGTAGAGAAATCAGGAGTGAAGTTCAGCCCAGGAAGAAGGGAGGGGTGGGAGGAGGTGTTTTAAGATCTGGTTTTATTTCTCATTACTCTACTCTGTTTTACTCAGTAATAAATTGGATCAATTTCTTCTAACTTGAGTCTGTTTTGCCCATGATGGTAATTACTGAATGATCACTCCTTGTGAAGGCTCCACCCAGGAGCCTTTCATTATATTTTCTCTCCCCCATCCAGCTGAGGACACGGAGTGATAGAGCAGCTTTGATAGGCACCAGGCCTCCAGCCGGAGTCAACCCACCATAGTGAGAATGGAATAGCAATAATGGAATAAAGGAATAAAAATTATAGTCTTACATTCCAAATGGAATTGTTCATGTAAGATTTTTCTTTGTTTGTTTGTTTTAAAGAAAGCACTTTGTTCTATAATGATGGTACAAGACTGATGAATTAGGAGGGTGTTGATAACATCAACATGGAATAAGCAAGTTTTGATTGCCAAAAGAGGTAATTAAACAAATTGGCTAGATACTGTGTTTGTACCAATGACATTTTCAAAGGCTTAGAAAATGTATCTTTTTAACTTGACTCATTTGTGACTGCAAATGAATGACAAGAAATTCAGTCATGATAAGCTGGTAAAGCACATACAAGTAGGCAAACTTGGTGTAAGAAATTTCACTGATTTAAATTTATTTCTTATGTTCTTGAGTATTTTCTACATGCATTCCTAATTCAGCTCTTCTTGAGATGGCAGTGAACGCATTCATACCCCATTTAAAAGAAAATGAGCTTTGAAAAGCTTGCCCTTAAGTGAACCTGAACTAGGAACAGATTTATATTTTTGGGAAAATGTGTTGGAATATCAAGGCCTCGCAGGAAATTTCTTGCTTTTCATTAAGACATTCTCAAAGGTTAAGATGAAATACACTTCCTTAGGACTCTGACTTACATCCAGCCCAGCTGGATAATCAAGAGAAAGATCTGAATGCACTGAACTCAACATCATGTCTGCCTACCTTTATGCAAGTAACTCAGTCATAGCAAATCATTGCTTCATCACAACTGAGAAAAACAGAACTTTTTTGTCAGACATTACATTTGGTTTCTAGTTGTGTGTGTTAAAAAAGCGTTTGGTAAAAGGAAAAAAGGAGAAAGAACATGGGTTGTAAAGGGGATCATAAAATGCAGAATCAGAGTTTGGACTCAGACTTTCAAAGACTTATGAGTACACACAAAAGAGAGATGAAAAACTAGCAGTTCTTTTCATAACAAAACAACTCTCTGAATTAATTCTATGTTGTATAAATGGCCAAAGTATAGAACACGTTACTTATAAAACATAGTCAGCTCTGTGATTTATTAGACTTTTTTCCTGCAATGTAATACTTCTCTATTATATCTGAATGGTGCACAAGTCCAATGAAGGATAAAGTCAGCTGGGGGAAAAGAGGAAAAACCCTCCCTTTCTTCACTGTAAAACACACAGTATGTCTATTTTGCAAAGCAAAAATTCCCAAAAGCAGCACATGTAATTAATATATCATGTCCCTGTGGACAACAGCTACAAACGTGTGCACCAAAAGTAACAAGGCAGTTATACACCTTTTTTTCAGCAATTCAATAAAATGTGCTAGCTCTTTCCAGGAGATCCCCAATGTCTCATGTCTTACATGCCAGTTCTAGGATGACAGATAATCTTTTTTACACAGTTATATTCTCACACCTGCATGGAAAAACTTTCTGAAAATTTTAGTGTACATTATATCAAATTTACATCTTTCCTCCAGGTGGTTTTTAATTTCTTGTTTCAAGAGCATTGTTTTTTTCTACACAGAGATCTCTTTTCAGCAATAAGACACATACAAGAAAGTTTTAGATTCTTTTTCAACCAGGTAACTGTTTTCAACCTCGTGACTTACATCACTAATGAGCAAAGACACATAATGTGATTTTTTTACCTTTACTTTATAATTCAACTCACATGGGATGAACTATAGGTTAATGCAGACACCACATCCAGAAAGAGTGGCCCCAGACACTTATGTGGAAGTTTAAATTCCAATAGATTCAACTGAGAACAAGACTTCCCTGCATACTTTCATAAATCCCTGTGTTCCCAAAAGATACAAACAGAAAAAAATCCAGGTATGTTATCCCTGTATGATGGACAAGAGTTTTTAAAGCCCACCTTACTGTACCTCTGAGTAAACAGGTACTCACAGACAAATAATGCATCGTGTTGTGCAGAGATTTTTTGACTGTCCAACTGTAATTACATTTACAGATGATCTGAACAACCTAGCCTGTGTGAACTGTGATTTCTTCTGTAATCTAAATCACTCCTATTCATTTATAAGCACACCTAACTCCTACACCCTCACTGTCATTATACCAAGGAAACCCATCCTTGAATATCCATATAGTTGAGCTACCTTTTCACATTCAGTCTTTGAAAGGAAATTTGCAAGTCAGGTGTGCTGGCCATCCTCCCAGAAAAAAAAAGCTAATATAGAAAAAGAAACAGGAATTACAGCCAGAAGAAAATCCATTCAGTAAAAGAAACTGTAAGGATCAGAGGAGGAAAAAATGGGTATCTTTGAGGAGAAAAATGAAGTTCTGAAATAAAATCTAAAACACATAAAAATATTTTTATTTTTCTTATCTCTAGCACACACAAAAGTTATCTAAGTTACTAGGACTTGCTAAATTTTCTAACAGTAGACCCAGTGTGAAAAACATGTTCAAATGTGACAAAGAAAGAAAGAAAAAAAAAGATAAGGTGTCTATAAAATATAAATTGTTATTTAAAAAGGCTTAGGATCTAATGAGCACAGCTGGTTCAACAATCATTTCTACATTCCTGTTTACCTTGTCAGTTAAAATACGTGAGATCTCATCCTTCCCAACTGCTGAACTTATCTTGTTCTTGCCAGTAAATATAAGCCCAGGACAGTATCTTCTTCCTCAGCTGTTGGCGCTGTACATCCTGACACAGAGAAAAGAGAATTCAGTGTAATAGAGAAGGTAGTTTAGGGACACCTTGTTGGAGCTAGTACTAGCTGTATGGTAGGGATCCATATTCCCTCGGAGATATTAAAAAAAAACAGCAGACACTAGAGCAACCCTTAGTCTTCAGTCTACATTCTCATACTGAAAAGATAACAGAAAATCAACTGGCCTGCTTAGAGGTGTTGTGTGAGCATGGTTTATCTGGACCCAAAACATGACCCTGATCGCTAGCCAGCTCCAGAACAGAGCTCAGTATCCTATTACAATCCCCTGAGCCACGCAGTTCCAAAAATTTTTTCCACAGTGTGAAAGCTTTTCTTTTTTCTCTCTTCTTTTAAAATTATTGAGCTGTTGCTAACCCCTGCACATAACATTCCTCTGTCCTTTCAAATGAGAGTTTTACAAGAGTGTTTAAGGTGTACAGTGAGTGAATATGCACAGCAGACAAATGGCCTTTGGATTTAAGAGTCTCCAAGTACTCTCAGACATGAATGGCTGAAACATCTCCAAAGAAATCATTGTGAACTATTGGATTACAATCCTCTCTTGAATATGGATAAAATTAAGAAAATTTGAGAGTGCTGAAATGTAAAATAATATCTCTTTTAAAATACCCTTAAATAAGAGATCCACATCTGATGTTGAAAACACACAGGCATTTTCAACTACCAAAAAAAGTGAAATTAAGTGAGAAACAAATTGTTATTCCTGCTTCCTACAAGAGGCATATATTTGTAGTAAAAAATAATATTATTTAGGAGTTATACAAGAATATTTTAAAGAAAATTAATATTTTTACTCATTTATCGGTATACCTAATGTTTTTATTTCTATTTTCTTTTAAGAAAAAATAGAGGAACTGTAAAAAGGACTTTTTAAATTAAGCTAATCAAACCAGATAGAAAACTTGTTGCTGTCCTTCCTCATTTTAAGTTTAAACTAAGCTCTCTCTCTTTCATCCACTTCTATTCTTAAAATCAAAATTAAGAATATATTTGCCTCACCTCCTGAATATCAACATTGATTACAAATACATAGTTAGAGTATTCTCTGTGCCTCTGGTATGATCAGATACCAGAGACACAGGTTCTGTCTAGAGCAGGAAGCCTTCTGGATCATATGATCTGCTATACAGACACATGACAGAATGAGTTATATGCAGATTTCCAAGATTAACTCAGAATGTCTTGGCCTTTTAGCATTTAACCTAGACCATTACCATCATTTTTAACAGAGTTCTTATGTGTGAATAATCTACACCATCTGTTGAGTGAAAAAACATAGTGGAAAAAATGTAACCTGGACACAGAGGTATTACTTTTACTGTTGTACTTTATGAACAGATACTCAGAATAAAATTCAGTTCCTGGAATAAAAATTTTATTCCAACAGAATCTAAAGATCAATAAACTTCAATTGTTCTCCTGCATCCTAACCCTTCAAAAGACCGAATATGAGAAAAACCCTTATCAATTTTGTTCTTTAAATAGTCAAATTACATAGCAAAGAGTATCTTATTTTGTTGTGGTGATTTTAAGAAATAGCTACAAAAATATGGGATGTTAGAATGAAAATGTTTTAAAAATATGAAAGATGTTCAACATGATAAAAGTGCAGTAGATAAATACACAATGGAATAAGAAGGGAAAAGAGAAAAGAAAATAAAGAAATTAAGGGTCTAAACTCTGTATCTGGACGTTTACCATCATTTGCACCATGGCTGACCAGCCTGCTGTTCATCTTATGTAAACCCAAAGGTGCAGTTAGTTTCCTACAACAGTCGGATGTTTCTGTGGGAGTACTTTTGCTGTTTGGTCACATATGAGACTATACACTGCAAAACAAAGAAAAACATGGGCAGATACCCTTCTATGCCCTAAAAGACAATGGTGACACCCTTTAAAAATTTCATTATTCTTTCATTGTCTGCTCTTCTTTCTGTGATTAGTCTTCAGAAAACTGTGCATTGCATATGGGATCTGAAAAAGACACAAGCAGCTAAAAATGGCTTCTGTCATCAGTTTGTGACTGCAAATTTTAATTCCAATCTGTTGGCAGCTACATAGGTAATTTGAGTTTCATTGAAAGATATCCTGTTTAACTGCATTTCTCATGTGTGATCCAGGGTGGTTTTGCTGTTACTATGTTCAAAATGATAATACAAATGAAGATAGACTCGTTGCTATCACCCTTTTTTCCCATAAAGTCACTTGTTCAGGTTTCTTACTGAGACTGCACTTTTGCTCTGCTCCAACAACTGGACTTTTGCACCTTGTTCCATCCACTGGCCATGGATCTCACATTCAAGACTGAGCTGTGCCAGAATATCACAGGAAGATGTGTGGTGGATTCATCTCCCATTAAAAAGCAGATGGGAGTTTTATTAGCAATGGTGTACACAACAGAGGAGTTGGGGACATATAAAGTGATAAACATATAGAAGCTGGATAAGTACTGCAGAACACTTTACAGGCACTCAGTGGTAAAACTGAATTTGCTTCAACTGTGCTTACACCACTTTTGTGTTATTAACATTTGAATGAGTGAATCATAAAAAACAGAGAAAAAGGTGACATTTTCCCTTTTATGTGCTTATGCTAGTAGTGCTCAACATATTCAGAAATAAGACACAATTTTTAAGCCCAAATGGTGACCTACCACATATAGCAACAAACATGAAAGCAAGCATTCTGACTACTTCTTTCATAGATAAAGTTTCACATGAACCACTTCAGATCTCACAGCATTCTAGAATAATTAATGTATTGTTTATGGGATAGTACATCATTATCTCAAAGCAGAAGAAAACTTTCTTCTCAATGATTCTAGCCACTACCGTGACAGAAAATCATGCATTTAACAGGCAAATTTTGACTGCGTGCTTAAAAATGCTTTTTTACAAACCTATTTTGGGGTAGATATAGTAAGATAGTTTATGTACTTTGTGCATTGACTGTCTTTAATATACCTTTATGTTAATCTAATTTCTGTTTATCTAATCGTGATACCTAGATCTTTTGATGTAGAAATGTAAAGGTTAACCTCTTAGTAAAAATCTATAATCCTGTTCATAGGAGCCATTTTGCTTGCTCTCTTTCTTGCCACTCTCCTTTCCTTTCCTCAAAGTCAGACAGAGTCTTAGAAGTTCTTTAGGGTATTTTTGCAATATTCATATTACGTTCATGCAGTTAGAGATACAATGAGAAAACAAAACATTTATATGCACTATCACTAATAAAAAAAACATGAAAAAAGGTTGAAAGATTGACTTATAGAGGACTTAAATACATGTTTTTGTATTTAAGCAACCAAAAAAAGGCTTTGCTGGATGAGTCTGGAGTAAATTATTTTCCAAAAATTAATGTTCCTCCATAAATACTACCAGTTTTAACTCTTTTAATTAATTTACATGATAAACAGCATAATCATATAGGCACTAGCTAAATCTTGAAAATCTAGAGTTCATTTTATGAAGACAATGGATGCTTCAGAGAATTTTAAAAGTCCTGAAATATTTCTATGGTATGATAACTTCTATTTCTATGGCCTGACAATTTTCTACAGATTCTTAGAATTAAAATATATGTCCTTCTAATGCATGTCTTGGAGCTGACTTTCTAAGAAGTTCAATATTTTGGATAATATTTAGTAAGGTTAAGCAGTTCAGTCAAAATCCTTGCCCATTCAATATCTGCTGCAGTAATTCCAAGCTAAACTATTATTTTTAAAGGTTGACTCACTAGTTGAAAAACACTGATTAGCTGAATGACAGCTAAGTTCTCTGCCTACAATCCAGTGTTTCAAACAAATTGCTTTTGGTAACAAAGTTGGTAGAGAGATTTATATCATGACAGAATAGTTTTCCATTTGATCTCTGTATCATAATTTTCTCATGAAAACACTTTGTAAAAATAAACTTTCCTAAAAGTACTAAATAATAGCTTTCACTATCAAAGTGAAAGTAGTTAAGAAACCACACAAGACAACACTTAAAAAAAGTTAACAGAACACAGAAACATAGAAAAGTCTTCAGTTTACAAACTGTTCCTGAAGATAAAACACACTAAAGCCTAAATAAATCGTGCAATGCAAATGTGACTTTGTTGTTTTTTTACAAACAATGTGGCAAGACTCTTGTGGCTCTTTCGAGACCATATGAGCCAGAACCCACCTGACGATGGGTACTGCTGCACAGAAGTGTGCAATAAAATGGTATTTTAGTTAACAAAAGAGGCTTTCACAAGTGATAAACCTGTGAAATAATATAGCTTAGAAAATGCAGGCAGACAGCCATTTCAGCATGATTCTCTTTGAATAAGCTGACCTAAATTTGTTGGTGTCAAAGAAGCCAAAGTGCGTAGATGGACTTTTAATGAGTTTTATCCATCCAAATAGATCCCCAAAGAAAATGTGACTTCCAGATAATGAGGCTAGTTTTACTAGAATACATTTCTGGACAAAGAGGGAGTACCGATGGGAAAATATTATTAAAGTGGGAAGCCAACAGTATCCTAAGAAGTAAGTTTAACCTGTTTTATTTATGCATTTTTATTTCCCAAAAGATGAACAATCGCAAGCTTTGTGTGAAACCTACAATTTCTAAGTAGCAATGCTACTTGCAGAGTAAAATTAACTTCTCCAGATAGAAGTGAAATGATAAAACTGAAGTGAGTTTTCAATAAGTGAGGGAGCACAGAAAGTAGTTTAGCTATGTCTAGTTTGGGGTTATTCCTAAATACAGTTTGGTTCATAAATACTTTTTGGACATCTGACAAGTTCTCATAATGTATTAGCATTAATTTGTGAGGAGGAGATGGTGGATGTTGAAGTGCTTAGCATGTTCCAAACAACCCACAGTAATCTGCAGGAATGGATCTTCAAGCAGTGATCTGAGGAGAAAGCTGAGAAGGTTTGGTTCTTGAAACAAACAAACAAACAAGAAAATCAGCCTAGACTCCTACCAAGCAGAAAATTTTTATATTCAAAGTTTTATGATCTATTAGAGTATTCCTTAATAAATGATCATCTACAAAAGCCACAAACAGTCCATCACTAGCTCCCCAAGAGTAAAGCAAAGCAGTGAATGAGACAGAGAGGCTGGGGTGGATAGAGGGGGAATGTCACAGCTGTTTAAGTATCAGAGTTGTCAAAACATAAAAAAATATTAGTTATGGCATCTCTGCCAAGGATAAAACAGATAAGACTCGGCCAGTGGAGAATTACCAGATGATTAAAATGCTGTCCTATTCTGATCTTTATGGTATTCAGAGCTCTCTGGAATGCCACAGATATTATAGCATGTGGAGCCTGACATGCATGAATTGTATTATGCCATATCCTCACTTAAAATGACCTACTGCCTACTGCAAGTCAGTAGGAAGATGTCTCTGTGTCTGCATTTTACAGCTAATAAGAAATGTAGATATAGAAAATCACTGTCTATTCACTTTGAAGTGCAAATTTATGTGCAAAGTTTATACAAAGTTGACATAGTATAGCCTATCTTCCTTTTTCTTTAAACATTCCAAAAGAAAATCTAATCCAGAGCAAAGGGCAATATAGGATCTTGTATACCCATTTATATCAATTTATATACAACCTACAGCCTATGGTTTTACTTTTTTTTTTTTTTTTAATAAAGTCTTCAATTAATACCTAGTCAATGTCAGGCTACCTAGAACACTACTGGCCGAATAGATCACCCAGAAACACATAGTAAAATTATCAAAAGTTGTACATAGTGGGGGATTTCCCCCACAGGAGGACAGAACGGACAGAAAACCTGAAAACCCACAAAAAGTAAAGGACATATAGATTGCCACAGTTGAGATAGGGTACAGCAGAAAGTCACGAAAATTAAACACATCAGTAATCTTTGTGTTAAACATTTGGCTTGGCCTATGAAACAGAGCAATCACTGAAAGTGCTAAGTACCTTCTATTCCATTGGGCCCTAGTTCTTCCAGATATCATTCACTATCTTGCATGAGTACTTTCTGACTAATTCTCTTTTTTTTTTTGATCCTAGTTTGCCAAACCAAATATAATGACAATTAATCCTACAGCTTTTAAACCATCCTGACCTGAAAAATATCTTTTCTTACAGAGAGTAACTTGAGACAGCTGAAATTTTGGTTTGCTAAGCAGTTAACATGACAAGGATGTAAGAAATCTAAGGGGAGAGGGAAAGAAGGGGACTGTTGCTGCTTTTTTAATGAAGCACTCTGCAAATGTCTTATAGCCAGAGCTAAAATGTTATTGTGCATACCTGCACTTTAAATGCTTGGTATGTTACAGGCAAAGATACCAAAATTATGTATCAATCATGCACTTTGCAACCATGCTGTCTATAAGACTTGTGTCCACTCCAAAGAAAATACCAGATTTAGCATAGGCATATGTTTTAAATAATCTACGGATAGCGTGCAGTCAGGAATAATTTATTATGCACATCTGTAAGAGTGCTATGTTTTAAAAGACACAGTTTTTATTATAGCTTAACATTATTTACTTAGGGGGAGGGGAGAATCCTGACAGTTTTAAAGAATCAGTTTGCTTCTTTAATAAAACAGAAAAGAAACCCTCCACAGTCAATTCAGTCCAGATTGTATTTGAACATTCTGCGTGGTTTTGTGACTTTTATACTTTTCAACACTGTGAAACAAAGGATTAAAGCTCGAAATCCCCCTCTTTAAATGGAAACAGCTTTTACCAGGAGCAGACAGAAATCTTTGTTCCAAGCTGACTGCAAAAGGCTGTATTCTGCCCTTGACAGAACCACCCACTGTCCATCAGGGTGGGGGAGCAGTGTTTATGGGCTGAAGGGCTTGCTATTCTTTGAGGGTCTGCTCTGGTTTCTTTTATTTTTCTTTTCTGGTGTGAGAGGGTGGATTCTGTTAAAAATAAAGTGTTTAACTTGCTGTGTGGAAATGTCACCAGCAAAGGCTGCTCACGATCTACATTACTTCAGTGCATTGCCTTGGCAGACCCCTGCCAATACCCCGCATTCCTGGGAAGGTGCTGACTCATGGCCTGTTTCCTCTTCCAGTGCACAAAGCGCTCCTAGCAGGACATGTCCTCCAAGAGCACCTAAACCCCAAAATAAATCAAAGCCATTGGTAATCCTTCAGAAGGTGAGAACTATGGATTTTTCTTCTTGAAGGTAAGTTTTGCCATGGTATGACAGAGGGGATAAGAACTCATTGCATTTTGCAGCCTACAGAACAAGGAATGTATGCTCCAACTGAAGCTCTCAAGTTACTTTCTGTAGTTCTACATAATCACAGCTTCCAGTCCTTGTTTCCCACAAGTTGCAACCCTCAGCTTGCTCCTGGCATGACAAAACTGCAATTTCAGGCCTGCTGTTTTACTTTTGCCCACAGATCCTGGATGCTCATCTCTCTCTGAACGTGACATTTCTAAAGCAGTGGTGTTTGTCTATTTGGATAATATTTCCATCTCCCTACATTTGTTTGCACCTCACATCTGTGTGCAGAGCACATGTTGAATAAAAGTTTTTAAGCCAGGACATGTTTGCTAAATGTACTACCAGTGGGACATCCTTTTTTAAGGAGCCATCCTTTCTACCAAATTCCAACTTTTATTCTTCCCTGTTGGCTATGAAGGCCAACACCTTTGCCTTGATTCTAAGTCCCCTGATAGATTGGTGGTGAAGCCTGAAATAGGCAGAGAACAAAATTCAATCCTATCTTGATATTTATTTTTACTAGATAATAATAATGCTATTTTCTATCAAATGTCATTACTAAATTGTGCTTTCTGGTATAGCATTGAGGGTGGGATTTGGAACTTCTGTTGATTGTGCTTTCTCTTCTGCTACTAATTTCAATGGATTACATGGAAAAGATATCAAAGAACATGTCTCATATCTTTTCTCCTGTTTTCCAAATGAACAGCTTTTCTGTACTTTTGGGCACCATATTAATTCAATGTATTTAAGCAAAAATAAAAACAAATTTGTATTTCAATGAAGGGTTTTGAATCCTTTTACCCAAGTAGACTACCACAGAAATTCAAAGTTGAATATTATTAAGTACAGTTATCAAGTAATTATTGCATAATGTATCCATGAGAAGGAATAATCATCCTCAAGTTTCTTCCTATATTGTTATGGGCAAAAAAAGCTTTCAGACAACATCTTGGCAGGAAAATTTGACAGAAGTACAAAATTTACAAATATCAGCAGATTTAATTTGGATATACTCAGATTTCATAGAAACTGCATTACACAAAACAGGTAATTTTATGTAACTATGAGTTACATATTGCATGAGGCAAAACATCATCAGGGAATTATGCTGCTGAGCTTAAAAAACACATGAGCAATTTATGGCATTATCAGAAAGTGAAGGTTACAGTAGCTACAGAAATGCAGTTTGACAGAAAGTTTTTGTTCACGGCCTAAAATGACAAGAAAAATAAAAAGATTGATTTAAAAATCAATTATTTGGATCAATAGTTGGATAGTGCCAGACGGTATATTATTCATGGGTTTAATAAGACACAGCGAGATGAGTATTAAAAACTTAATATGTTATATTGTATTGTGTTGTCCTGAAACAATGAAAATATGCATGAGTTGGATATCTTATGAACCCAGCATGTGTTAGAGGACTAAAGCTTAAATGATATTTTTTGCTATTATTTTAACTAAGTCTTGACAATAATGGTAACACAGCAGATTTTGGCCTTTGTAAATACTCCACAAGACTCTTTATGATTTGATATATTCTATATTATCCATTAAATTAATTTCTCAAGAGCAGAGATAAGGACACTCCTCCTGCCCCTCTGCTTCTTTGAGAAGAAATGAAAATAGAAAATTACAGGATATGGGAGTGCAAAGAATCTCAAGATATCATTGAGTCCTCTCCTTCTCAAACTGCGCAGTCCAGTAGAGAAGTGCAGGATGCCACAAACAGTGACATATAGAGCTCCCAGCAGAGTAAAGGGAGGTACACTAGGAGTCCAGAGGACAACTGACCCGTTTCACCCTTATACTGAAACAAACTCAGGGGAGTCAAAAGTGGCAATGCTCATGCCATGGCACCCAACTGGGGAATAAGCCAGGCCAACCAGAGTAGCAACACATGTTCCTTAGCTACCTCCCAAGATGACAACTAGAAAGCCAACCACCTCAAGGGTGTGTATGGCTATGGTGGATTTTCTTGAACCCCTCCAGGGAAACCTCCATGCTTGATTACCTTTCTGAAATGTCTGTACACTGACGCACGCAGTATGGGGAATAAACAGGAAGAACTAGAGGTCTGTGTGCGGTCTGAGGGCCACGATCTCATTGCAGTTACAGAGACATGGTGGGGTAGCTTACATGGCTGGAATGCTGTCATGGATGGCTACATACTTTTTGGGAAAGACAGTCCAGCAAGGTGGGGTGGTGGAGTTGCTCTTTATGTGAAAGAGCAACTGGAATGTATCGAGCTCCGCATAGGGGTGGATGAAGGGCAGGCTAATGTGGGTGACACTGTTGTGGGTGTTTACTACAGGCCACCTGATGAGGAAGAGGAAGTCAATGAGGCCTTCTACAGAGAGCTGGAAGTTGCCTCACGATCACTGGCCTTCGTCTTCATTGGAGACTTCAACTGCCCTGATAATTGCTGGAAAGGCAACACAGCCAGGCATGCACAGTCCAAGAGGTTCCTGCAGAGCATTGATAACTTTTTGACACAGGTGGTGGAGGAGCCCACAAGGAGAGGGGTGCTGCTTGGACCTTGTACTAACAAAGAAGGACTGGTTGAGGATGTGAAGGCTGGGGGCAGCCTTGGCTGCCGTGACCATGAGATGGTGGAATTCAGGAATCTGCGTGGAAGAAGCAGGGCAATAAGTAGGATTACAACCCTGGACTTAGAAAAGCTAATTTTGGCCTCTTCAAAGACCTGCTTGGGAGAATCCCATGGTTTAGGGCTCTAGAAGGAAAGGGGACTCAAGAGAGCTGGTCAATATTCAAGCACCACTTCCTCCTAGCTCAAGATCAGTGCATCCCAAAGAGTAGAAAATCAAACAAAGAAGGAAGGAGACCTGCGTGGATGAACAAGGAGCTCCTGGAAAAACTCAAAGGGAAGAAGGAAGTTTACAGAATGTAGAAAAAGAATTGCCACTTGAGAGGAATATAGGGATGTAGTCAGAGTATGCAGGGATGCAACAAGGAAGGCTAAGGTCCACTTGGAATTAAATCTGGCAAGGGATGTCAAGGACAACAAGAAGGGCTTTTTCAAATACATCAGCAGCAAAAGGAAGACTAAGGAAAATGTGGGCCTGCTGCTGAATGAGGTGGGTGCCTTGGTAACCAAAGGTATAGAGAAGGCAGGGCTACTGAATGCCGCCTTTGCTTCAGTCTTTACTACTAATGCCAGCCCTCAGGAATCCCAGACCCTGGAGGTAGGAGAAAAAGTCTGGAGAAACGAAGACCTTCCCTTGGTTGAGAAGGATCAGGTTAGAGAATATCTAGGCAAACTCAACATCCGCAAATCCGTTGGCTCTGATGGGATGCACCCATGAGTGCTCAGGGAGCTGGCAAATGTTATTGCTGGGCCGTTCTCAATCATCTTTGAAAGGTCATGGTAAACAGGAGAGGTGCCTGAGGAGTGGAGGAAAGCCAGTGTCACTCCAGTCTTCAAAAATGGCAAGAAGGAAGACCCGGGAAACTACAGACCGCTCAGCCTCACCTCCATCACTGGAAAGGTGATGGAACAGCGTATTCTAGGGGTCATCAATAAGCATGTGGAGAAGAGGGTTATCGGGGGTTGTCAACATGGATTCACCAAAGGGAAGTCATGCCTGACCAATCTGATAGCCTTCTATGATGGCATGACTGGCTGGGTGGATGAAAGGAGAGTAGTGGATGTTGTCTACCTTGACTTCAGCAAGGCTTTTGATACCATCTCTCATAACATCTTCATAAGCAACCTTAGGAAGCGTGGGTTGGATGAGTGGACAGTGAGGTGGGTAGAGAAGTGGCTGAATGGCAGAGCCCAGAAGGTTGTGATAACTGGTGCAGAGTCTAGTTGGAGGCCTGTAGCTGGTGGTGTGCCCCAAGGATCAGTGCGTGGTCCAGTCTTATTCAACATATTCATCAATGACCTGGACTAGAGGACAGAGTGTACCCTCAGCAAATTTGCTGATGATACAAAACTGGGAGGAGTGGCTGACACACCAGAAGGCTGTGCTGCCATTCAGTGAGATGTGGACAGACTAGAGAGCTGGGCAGTGAGGAAGCAAATGAAATTCAACAAGGCCAAGCGTAGGGTCCTGCACCTAGGCCGGAATAACCCCAAGCACCAGTACATGTTAGGGTTTGACCTGCTGGGAAGCAGCTCTGTGGAGAAGGACCTGGGAGTCCTGGTGGACAACAAGCTCTCCATGAGCCATTGGTGCCCTTGTGACCAAGAAGGCCGATGGTATCCTAGGATGCATTAAGAAGAGTGTGGCCAGCAGGTCAAGGGGGTTTATCCTCCCCCTCTACTCTGCCCTGGTGAGGTCACATCTGGTGTACTGTGTCCAGTTCTGGGCTCCCCAGTTCAAGAAAGACAAGGAACTACTGGAGACAGTCCAGCAGAGGTCTACAAAGATGATTAGGGAACTGAAGCATCTCTCGTATGAGGAAAGGGTGAGAGAGCTGGGTCTGTTTAGCCTGGAGAAGACTGAGATGGGATCTTATTAATGCTTATAAATATCTAAAGGGTGGATGTAAAAAAGATGGCACCAGACTCTTCTCAGTGGTGCCCAGCGACAGGTCAAGGAGCAATACGCACAAACTGGAACCCAGGAAGTTCCATCTGAACATAAAGAAAAGCTTCTTTACTGTGAAAATGACAGAGGATGGAACAAGTTGCCCAGAGAGGTTGTGGAATCTCCTTCTCTGGATGTATTCAAAACCTGCCTGGATGCAATCCTGTGCAACATGCTGTAGGTGATCCTGCTTTAGCAGGGGCGTTGGACTAGATGGTCTCCAGAGGTCCCTTCCAACCCTGCCATTCTGGGATTCTGGGTTTCTGTGTCTCGACAAGCATATTAAGATATGGAAGATCTGGAAGACAAGAGAAAAGATGATGAAAGATGAAAGATGAAAGATGAAAGATGAAAGATGAAAGATGAAAGATAGATAGATAGATAGATGGATAGATGGATAGATGGATAGATGGATGGATGGATGGATGGATAGATAGATAGATAGATAGATAGATGACAGGGAGAGATGCCAAATCATGAGTAATTGTGGCAGCAGGGACAAAATTATCCTCCCTGGTACAGTATTTGATCACCTCTAATAAGGAAATATCTCAAGCAAATCACTGATTTCTGGAAGTAAAAGACTGCAAGTATTTCACTGCAGGTATTTGACTACAAGTAAAGTATTTGAGAAAACAAAGTACTGCTAAATAAGTCTATAGAGAGTGGATTCACACTATACAATACTCAATACAGCCTTTGTTCAGAATAACAATCTTTGACAGGTCATATAGTACTGACAAAACGCAAATTAACTGCTTTGTGGACTCTGCACTGACTTCAGTTTTCACCCTATGCAAACTCCATTAATTCTAGTTTCTGGACTAAAAATGAAAGTCACAGAATCTAGATTTTAATCACATTAATTATAGTTTCTATATTTAGCTTCTGTATTTATAATCACCACTTAGATTAACTTTTTTTTGATAACAAAAATAATTAATAGCTGAATAGTAAAAACCTTATAAAAATATTTCCCAGCTGAGATCTCTCAAGATGAAGATGTCAGGATTGGGCCTCAATACAATTTTTGTACAATTTCAAATTGATTAAAACAACAAATACAGAACCTAGCATTCAATCCATTCAATTTTACTCATATTAATCATAACTTAAAGGTCATAACTCTACAGACTTCACTGACGAGAGAATCACATATACATCTTATCTTCATCCTCACAGAAAAATAATCATGTAGATCCTGTAGATACCAGTAAGAGGTGACTGTGACATATACAGACATAGCTCTGCTATTAATAGCAATACATACCATGCTTCAATGAAGTCAACAGGCACCAATAATTTGTCTCAAAACTGCATTGTGTGCACTGCAAAGCTCTAGATTACATCCTGTAGTTTGGTTTAATTTCTATCACGTGTGCTTTTTAGTATGCCACCCTGTATATGAGTGCCCACAAACTTTAATCTAATTGTCAGCACAACTTTTTACAAACTGGAAAGTGTTTTATCCTTATTTTATACATTACATAATGAAGTACAGAAAAAAAAATGACTGATTTCCAAAGAATACTCCAAAATTCTTACAGAGCAAAGAAATAAAACTAGTATGATATTGCTATCCAAAACACTGGATCATTTTCTTCAAGATCTTTTTCCATTGTTTATTATTACACCTGAGGTGAGGGAAAAGGAAATAACTATAATTCCACCTGAAAAATAAAAATAATCATAATTCTAATTTTAAATGCAAGTTTAAAAAAAATAGCAAAAATAAAATAACAGTCAAAAGAGCAATTAATAGGGGCAGATCTATATTTATTTCCTTTGTGATAGTCAAATGTAGTGCTTTTTGTTCTTCTTTCCATATTTTTTCTTCCTCTCTCCAGCATTTTGGGTGGTAATTGCTAGAGTGGAACTTTTTTGATAGAGTTTCTTATGGAAGAACATTTGGTTGCAAAAAGAAATTCCCAAACTGGAAGTTAAAATCTTCCACAAAATGGAATTTCCTCTTCCAAAATGGTGCTATTAAGGTCACTGAGATACCACTCTTTCATGCAATTCAAATGTGTCATCCTAATTTCTGTCTTTTAACCTTGGTTTATAAAATAAACTAACATGCTTTCTCTCAGAAATATTTTTGTCATTAATTATAAAAATATTCCTCTCAGAAAAAAGTAAGACTGGTATATTGTGGCAACACTGACGTGTTTATTATTGTAGACAAAATATTTTTCAATAACAAGATGGTTCTCAAAATATTTAGATTTCAAGAAATCTTTCCATGTTTTTGTGTAAACACTTTTTTAAAAAATCAAATAGATACAATATTTTCTATTGGTTTTATTATTCCTTCTCCAGGCCACCTAAACATATTTGGATGTACTTACACTTTACATTGGTATTCACAACTATTTTTAAAGCTTTTGATGAGCTGCTTTACAGACATTTGTGAAGTCATTTCAAGGAGCTTAGGTGAAAAACTGAAAGTGAGTCATATTAGTGTGACATGCTACATGCTTCCACCTTTCAAATTGTTATTTTTGTGTGATACTTACTATATCAATTACCAGCTGTTTCAAAAGTAGTATGATATCTTACATGGGCTCCTCTGCATTGTTTAGGAGATTAAGATTACTGTTTTCACCAAGGACAGTCAACAGTTTGTAGTTTACTAAAGGGAGAAATTTACTCTCACAGAAAATAGTCAATGATTATAAAACAGTAATAGACAAATAACATTGGGTTTGGGCACCACTTGCAAGAGTTTGAAATGTCTGGTCAATTCCTACTGTTGCCATTACATATATCCAAGAGATTAAAATATGGACAGGAATGATAGAAAGCAACATCATAGAAGATACCACAGACAGGTTACTATGTTCTTGCTACAGGTACAAATTAATTCCTCCTTTTGATAGCAAGTATATAACAATTTGCTGGAATTTTTGTTCCTCTGGAAATTTTATAGTATGTTTAGCTCATTAGTTAATGATATTTGTAGCTGCAAAGGGTTCATTCAGAATCTGATTCCTCTTGTTCTACTGCTGTTTAGCAGGAAGGTTAAGATAAAGGAAAGATAGAACTCTTACAAGCTTGCAGTCCAATAAAAAGAAAATACTTAGGGGTTTTTTTGGAATAAAGGCTCAGCTCTAGGACTAAAATATGAGTAAAAGAAAAGTTTGCTGAAGGAAGGAAGCATGAATTTGGAACTACATAGATTAGGCATTTTAACTAATAAAGAATCGTAATGAAATTGCAACTTTTCAAAATAGAACTACATTTCTGATTACTTCATTGTGAGAATACTATGTATTTTTGATGTGGTTTATACATGACCAAATGCCAGTTGCCAGGAATGACATTTGAGAATTATTTAATTCTTTCAACTGGTCTTCCCTGCTGCAAGGAATCCCTCCTCCATCACAGACTTATATTGTGAACTTTTCTTCATTGCTCCAGCTGTGACATGTGACATGAGACTAGTATCAGTATTAAGATGAGCAATTTTGCCTGCAGATTCTCTTAGAGTGTTGCAACCAAACCGTGTAACACAGTTGCATATGCATCCACTGATCACACAGAGGTCTTCAGCTGCCTATGTTCTGCCTTGTCCTTTAAACAACCTTGTCCATTTCTGTTGCTCTTGTGCAATTTCTTCCAGCAGAGAATGACTCAGTCTTTTTAGATACAAGCCATTTCTAACAGTCACAGAAGCTCTGTCTTCAGCCCCATTCCAAAGCCACAGCTGTAATGTCATAACACGTCATTAATGACATTAGGTGCTGAAGTACTATTCAGCATTACATCTATTCCCCTGGTGTTGCTTAACTTCCATGACATCTGAAAGTTAAACGTACTTGTGTGTACAAATTGTGGTCACCTTCACCTACACCTTTTTCAGATGTTTTAACAGCTGCTATGACTTTGTGTGCCTTAGGGGATGTGATGATCCAACTTAAAATTCATTCTGTAGAATTTTACACATCTTCTTCCCTCTTAGATATGATGGAAAACTTTTTCTGTAGTGTACCCACTTGCACACTAGTTACAAGCTGTGCTTGAAGTAAAGTCATTTAAAACTAGTTCAAGTGTAGTACATCAATACTGAGGAGTGGTTTCTCTTTACTCACACTTCATTTACAAACTTGTCTTCTAGTGATGTGTTTTTATTTCTCTCTCCCTTTCATTTGTCCAAATTTTCCTGTGGCTGTTCATTAGTGATTAATTTTTAAATATGTTAGCAACTCAGTCATCCTATGTAATTTAAATTTAAATACCCTCACAACTTTTCTACATCCTCTTTTTCCTATAAGATATTCCACAAAGGAATTCCAGTCACTCCAGCCAGTAAATCAGCTTCATCAGGGACCCAACTTCAATGCCTCTATGCAAAAGCATGTAGCATGGGGAATAAATAAGAGGAGTTAGAGATGTGCACATGCCTGCAGGGCTATGATCTCATCCACATCACAGAGACATAGTGGGATGGCTCCTATGACTAGAAGATTGGAATGGAAGGATACAAGCTTTTTAGGAAGGACAGGCAGGGCAGAAGAGGAGTGGTGTGTTGCCCTCTATATCAATGACCAGCTGGAGTGCATGGATCTCCACCTGGGAATGGATGAGGAGCCAGCCAAGACTTTGTGGGTCAGGATTAAAGGGAGGGCAGGAACAGGGGACATTATAGCAGGGGTCTGCTACAGGCCACCCAACCAGAAAGACCGAGCAGATGAGGCCTTCTATAGACAGATAGAAGCAGCCTCACATTCACAAGCCCTGGACCTCATGGGGGACTTCAACCATCCCGATATCAGTTGCAAGGACAACACAGCAGGGCATAAGCAATCCAGGAGGTTCTTGGAATACATTGATGATAACTTCCTTCTCCGAGTGACAGAGGAGCCCATGAGGAGAGGTGCCATGCTGGACCTTGTTCTCACCAACAAGGAGGGCCTGGTAGGGGATGTGAAGCTCAAGGGCAGCCTTGGCTGCAGTGACCAGGAAATGGTGGAGTTCAAGATCCTCAGGGCAGTGAGGAGAGTGCACAGCAAGCTCACTACCCTGGACTGCAGGAGAGCAGAGTCTGGCCTCTTCAGGGGTCTGCTTGGTGGAGTAACATAAGACAAAGTCCTGGAGGGAAGAGGGGCCCAAGAAAGCTGGTTAGTATTCAAGGATCACCTCCTCCAAGCTCAGGAGTGATGCATCTCAACAAAGAGGAAGTCAGGCAAAACCACCAGGAGGCCAGTATGGATGAACAAGGAGCTCCTGGGCAAAGTCAAACATCAAAAGGAAGCCTATGGAGGGTGGAAGCAAAGGCACGTAGCCTGGGAGGAATACAGCGAAATTGCCAGAGCAGCCAGGGATCAGGTTAGGAAAGCCAAAGCCCTGATAGAATTAAATCTGGCCAGTGACATCACGGGCAACAAGAAAAGCTTGTATAGGTATGTCAGTGATAAAAGGAAGACTAGGAAAAATGTGGGCCCTCTCTGGAAGGAAATGGGAGACCTGGTTACCTAGGATATGGAGAAGGCTGAGGTACTCAATGACTTTTTTGCCTCAGTCTTCACCAACAAGGGCTCTAGCCACACTGCCAAAGTCACAGAAGGCAAAGGCAGGGACTGGGAGAATGAACAACTGCCCACTGTAGGAGACGATCAGGTTCAAGACTATCAAAGGAACCTGAAGGTGCACAAGTCCATGGAATCTGATGAGAAGCATCCGCAGGTCCTGAGGGAACTGGCGGACGAAGTTGCTAAGCCACCCTCCATCATATTTGAGAAACTGTGTCAGTCTGGTGAAGTTCCCGCTGACTGGAGAAGAGGAAACATAACCCCCATTTTTAAAAAGTGACAAAAGGAAGACCCAGGGAAGTACAGGCCAGCCAGTCTGACCTCTGTGCCTGGCAAGATCATGCAGCAGATCCTCCTGGAAACTATACTCAGGCACATTAAGAATAAGGAGATCACTGGTGACAGCCAACATGACTTCACTAAGGGCAAATCCTCTCTGACAAATTTGGTGACCTTCAACGACGGAGTTACAGTATTGGTATGTAAGGGAAGTGAATTCTGCAAAGCATCTGACACTGTCCCACATGACACCTTTGTCTCTAAATTGGAAAGACATGGATTTGACAGATGGACCACTTGATGGATAAGGAATTGGCTGAATGGTCGCACTCAAGGAGTTGTGGTCAACAGCTCAATGTCCAAGTAGAGACTAGTGATGAGTGGTGTTCCTTGGGGGTTGGTACTGGGACTGGCACTGTTTAAGATCTTTGTTGGAGACATGGTCAGTAGGATCGAGTGCACTCTCAGCAAGTTTGCTGACAACACCAAGCTGTGTGGTGCAGTTGCAGGGATGCCATCCAGAGGCACCTTGACAGGCTTGAGTGGTGAGCCTGTACAAACCTCATGAAGTTCAACAAGGCCAAGGGCAAGGTCCTGCATGTGAGTCAGGGCAATCCCAAGCACAACTACAGGGTGAAGAATGGATTGAGAGCAGCCCTGAAGGAGAAGGACTTGGGAGTGTTGGTTGATGAGAAGCTCAACATGAGCCGGCAGTGTGCACTTGCAGCCCAGAAAGCCAACCGTGTCCTGGGCTGCATCAAAAGAAGTGTGACCACAAGGTCGAGGGAGGTGATTCTGCCCCTCTACTCTGCTCTCATGAGACCCCACCTGGAGTACTGCGTCCAGCTCTGAAGGCCCCAACATAAGAAAGACATGGTCCTGTTGAAGTGAGTCCAGAGGAGGGCCACAAAGACAAGAGAGAGCTGGAACACCTCTCCTATGAGGACAGGCTCAGAGAGTTGGGGTTGTTCAGCCTGGAGAAGAGAAGGCTCTGGCAAGACCTTATAGCAGGCTTTCAGTACCTAAACGGGGCCTACAGGAAAGCTGGAGAGGGTAGTGGAAGTAGAAGCAGTAATGGCTTTAAGCTGAAGAAGGGTTGATTTAGACTAGATATTAGGAAGAAATTCTTTACTATGAGAGTGGTGAGGCACTGGAACAGCTTGCCCAGAGAGGTTGTGGATGCCCCGTCCCTGGAAGTGCTTAATGCCAGGTTGGATGGGGCTTTGGGCAACATGGTCTAGTGGAGGGTGTGCCTGCCCATGGCAGGGGAGTTGGAACTAGATGATCTTTGAGGTCCCTTCCAACCTAAAACATTCTGTGATTCTATGATATAAAATCAGATCTGTTCAATCTCATGTTGGCCACCAATAACTCTTTCTGTTTCTGTCATCTCTTAATTACTTTTGCCTTAAGTCTTTCGCTTATGTGTGATAATGTTAAGTAAAGCCTTTCCATCATTTTTAATTATAAGTGTGACTATGAATAATTATTCTACGGGTTTGCAGGTTTTATTTCACATTTACAGTGGAAAGGGTATAATTTCTTTTAAAACTATAGCTAGACCTTAATTCACAATAAATAATGTAGATGAATAAGAGATGCAGAGCCTTCTCCTGATAATAGTCATAAATGTGGAAAGATCACAAATCAGTTTCTCTAAGATCAGCAAAATTATTCCAGATTCAGACCATTTTAATGAGAGTAAAAATAGATACAACACATAAACCAGTTAATTTCCAAGGCAGGGTACTCAATACAGCTCAATTCCCCTAGCCAGTGACTGGATATTTTTGGCACCCCAGGTACATTTACAGACCATCTGAGTCTGGTTATATTTTTGGCTTCATTTGTGTATAGTAAGCAAGTATACTACCAAAAAGCAACCTTGATAATTAGTAAAGTCTGTAATAACATCTGGTTACCAGTTGGTAGGCACGACATCACACAAATGTAATTCTGCCTCATTCTGTTCATAGAATACATCACTAAGAGTGAATCCTACTTATGACACTCAGGGATAAAACACACATTTAAATTTTTACCTGTTCTTAATGAATTCTAGTCAGTTGTCTGATTTACAAATTATATTTCTCCAATGAGAGATTACTATGCATACATAATTTAAACTAAGGAAATTAGGACTAATTGCATCCCCATGGCCAGCATCTCAAGAACCATTTGCACATACCTGAAGGTGTTCTTTAAAAAATAAGGGCTTCACAAAAAAGAGAGGGTAATACAGGAGTGTTCTCCAAAACTCCTTTCTGTGGAAGTAACTTAATGCAAGAAACTGAGTACAGGGCAAAAGAGCGGAAAAGCTGCAGAGAGGGTTATCTAAAGATCTACTAGACCTGTGCTATCCCATTGCAACCCATCCGCAGGCCAAAGTCTTCTAACTTCTAGCCTAAATCCAAAGTACTTACAAAAACAAATCAGGTGGATGGGCAAAATAGAAGTTATTGATTTTCTTTAGAATACAAGGCAGTATAAATAAAAGTGTTTATGGTACTCTAAAATAAAAAGCCTCAAAAGGGCCTATCACTGATGAAGAAGTGAGAAGAAAGCAAGGAACCTCTGAGAAGAATAAGTATTTAATTGTAACAGTGAGTCTGAAGGTGAACAGCGGGCCTGATTACAAATTAGAGTTTTGACAAGTACCTTTAGAGAGCAGAGTGAATGACCCTGGATGGAAGAGTTAGAGAAGTCTATTTGAATCCAGAGACGTTGGTTCTTTCTGTCTTTGAGAGAGGAAAAAAGGAGAAAAGACTATGAAGTGTTTTGTTCTAGAACAAGAAAATTCTGAAAGACAAAAAGTGAAAGATTAAGACTTTTTATGTGAGCAATGGGTTTATTATCCTGAAAGAGTTAAACTTCTACAGTTACCTAGTGAACCAATTTCTCAGCAGAGATAAATAAAAATGAACATCAACTGTCAATATCAAATGAAGAACAGACCTCAGCATTGCTATTGTTAACTTCATATAATATTTTAATTGTCTAAAGTCCTGGGGTTTTTACTCTTTAATTTTTCTGGTTTTTCTAGTTTTCTTTTGTATGCTTGTAAATGGGAAATAGTCCTTGGGAGAAATCAGCATGAGGAAGTGAACTGTTTTGGAAGAGTGTTATTGAAACATAGGATAGATTGAGATGTCTTTTGACAATTGTGGAAAAGGAGTCCATTTGCAGCAGGACAAGGGGACTATTGGCTTAAAATGTGTTTACCATTCAGGAGAAAATAACCATGGTACTCTATGATCTCTGTTACTAGAATATTTGTATGCTTCACTATTATTGACGTATTTACCCTCACAGTACCTCTGTGAGGCAAGCAACTACTACAAACTACATCTTTCACAAAGGGAACTGAGACACAGCAGGATTGTAAGCAATTTGCTCATGGTCACACAGGATTTATGTGATGGAGCAGGAAGCTGAACTCTCGTTTGTCAATCCAATCAACATTTTAAAAGCACAAGGCTGCCTTACCTCTCTAGGCCTCTAGCCAAAACGCCAATTCAGCTCCACTGGGGACTTTTTGTTAACTGTTCAGATGAATGTTTCCTTCCAGATATTCTTCCTTTAGAGTCAGTGGGAGGTGGAAAAAGGTAACAAATAAAATAAAAATAAGAATATAATGTATTTTAAAAGTATGAGTTAAAGGAGGTGTATCAACAGGAGTCGTGGGTACCACGTTTCCTTAGATTACTAACTGTACATTTAGGGAGCCTCTTCTCTAAAGGCCTTTGTCCTGGTTCTGGCAAGGATAGAGTTAATTTCACAAGGAGCCAGGACAGGTGAGCCAAGCTGGCCGGGGGCTATTCCATACCATGTGATGTCATGCTCACCATAAAAGGGGGCTAGTCGGGCAGGCTCCCAACAGGCTGAGCATCTGGTGGGTCTGTGGTCAGATCGGTAAATTGTTCTTTGTTATCACCCATTGTGAATATCTGTTATCAGTACTGTTGTTGATTGTTTCCCTCTCCCTTGCTGTCCCAGTAAACTGCCCTTATCCCAACCCTCGAGGCTTTGCCGTTGTTTTTCCGTTCTCCTCCCCATCCCACCGGGGGGGGGGGGGGGGGTGGGGGGGTGGGGGGGGTGGGGGGGGGGGGGAGGAGTGAGTGGCGCGTGGTGCTCAGCTGCCAGCTGGGGCTAAACCACGTCAGCCTTCAGGTCAGTTTTATATGATATTTCAGATAATATATTTCAAAATGCATAAAAACTACTGAAAGAGTATACAAAAAACCAGAAGACTTGTGATTCAGCTTTGGTGTACTCCCTGTAAGTTAAGAACTGTTATGTTACGAACATTATGGTTCTTTGCAAAAAAAGATAACAAAAACCTAATTCTGCTGCTGACATGTCTCCCCCAAAATGGCATTTTTAGGCACTATTACTTAAACAGTAAGAACGCTCCCTCTGTTTGGGAGCACTGGCACATGTCTGGCGGTGGGTGACAGGCAGGAGCCCACCTAAGCTGAGCTCACACTAATGTGATTTGGGCCATACAGTTATCACAGAAAGCTAGTATCAGCTATGCAGGTTCTGCCTGGGATCAGAACTTTGTTCTCTTTATTAGGTGTAGTATCTTTCTGAAGTTATTTATGTCACTAGCTCCAACCACGTTCCCAGAAGACAGTAGTTCCAGGAATGATTTTGCTGCTGGAAGTGTTTGGCTCAAATGTGCTACTCATAGCAAGGTTGTGACAACATGGTATGCGTATGCTTGTGTATATATATGTCACTGCTTCTGCTTATACAAAAGGGTGTGTTTTCAAGTATATTTAAGTATATACTTAGGTATGTAAGGGTGAGGGTGGTGAGGCACTGGAACAGGTTGCCCAGAGAAGTTGTGGATGCCTCATCCCTGGAAGTGTTCAAGGCCAGGTTGGATGGGGCTTTGGGCAACTTGGTCTAGTGGAGGGTGTCCCTGCCCATGGCAGGGGGGCTGGAACTAGATGATCTTTGAGGTCCCTTCCAACCCAAACTATTCTGTGATTCTGTGATTCTGCTATACTTACCTATTAGGAAGGTTGGTAGCTTTTATTCCAAAAGCATATATTCTAGTTGTATAGAATAAAATCACTGTAGAGGTGCAAGGCAAGGAATAAAAATGTGAACTAATTCTATAAATCCAAGTCATATTTTCCATCTGACAAATAACCATTATCCATCTCATGCTAAGTGAGTGTTTAAAATTTTAGAAGTCAAAACAACTGATAAATTGAATCATTTATCATAAAAGTCAGCATGACAATTCATCCCTTTCAAGTGTCACAGAGCCCTAAATTCCCAAAGCCAATTCATTCTGAAATAATAAAATGAAAAAAATTCTAAAAATGTATAAATGCCATATTCTCTTCTCAAGTGATTCCGCACTCTGAAGCTGTATCTTATATGTCTTTTTTTAGTTTAACAAACTACTTATGCTACTTTTTTTCCATCTGTACTCTGCACTGAAAAACAATGCTGAGAATTAGACTATACAATCCTATCTATTCCAAAATAAAAATCAATCAAATGATGATGTCATACTCTTGCTTCTTTCTTAAAAAATAAATATTAGCTGGAAAAGTGATTCTTAGCCTGCATATAAAATTGGTCCGATCTCTTGGAGGTTTTTTAAGGTTAATTTCTTGAAAATTAATCTGTCAAACCATTTTTTAAAAAAACAGTAGTATTGAAAATTCATTCCTGTCTTAAACTCCTCCTTTGTGGATGGTATCTCTCTGAATTTATTTATGTTTTCTTAAGAAAATTTCAGAAAACTAAGATTCACCTTTTTAAATAATGTCTTCTGTGGATTTTAAATTTATGAGACTGCCACAATACACCAGAGATAATCCATGTAGACACTGATGTTGTCAGAAGCATTACTTACTTCCATTGTTCTTCAGAAGTGTCTGGAGCATGGCATGAACAAATATGGTTTCCCTTTGAACATTTGTTTTCAATCATTGTGCATTCCTATTTTAACAAAGAAAAAGAAGAAAATAAGTCTTTGTATGTTAGTATACGTAACACAGTGAGATCCGAGTGGCACATGCTCTTTTTTAAAATGGACAAAAATACCTTTTAGTCAAAAATGTGGTTCTGCACTTTTCTTTCGTTCCTTGTATGCCACTAGCAGATTTCGATCTTATGGACTCACGGCTAATGTTCAGTGACCTGCTTTTATGTTCCATCTTTCAGGAAGAGTAGTAGAATTTTTTGGCACAGAATGACAAAATGAACGACACTGCTCAACTCTGCAAAATGGCAACAGCAGTAGTAGGCGAGTGCTTTTCAGGTGCCATTGGCAGCATCAGGATCATCAGCTGTTCTCCCAGGCCTTTAGTGGTGTGCCATGTACTGAACTCCTCCTCCATCCAGCTTTAACATGGTAGTAGAGATTGCTGTATGCTATTAAGTATCACACCATACCAGGATTTCAGAACATACACTCAGACAAAGAACACGTCAAAGCCTGAACAGGTGACAACCATCAGCAAAGTTTTTCTTTTGACCTTATAGATAGATAGATAGATAGATGAAAAACATAAAAGGGAATAATATTGACTAAGTGTTAATGAACATGCAAATTTGTTGAAAATACTAGATCTATTGCACTATATTCCTTGGAATTGAAGCCTGTATACTTACACTGCCAATTCTCCCCTCTCTCCTCTTCTCTCTTCTTCTGAGGTAATGCTTGCATTCACTAAGTTTTCCAAAAGAACAGAATCTGGACAGAGCGAAGTGATTCAAGATAGCACCCTCAGTAAGAGAAAAACAACTGAAACTCTATAAAAGCCAATCAGCATATACAAATGACTAGCTAATTGCAGATCTTTGTTTTGGTTGACTAGTGTGTGCACAGCTTCAAACTAGTTGTGAACTATTTCTTACCTGGACATGGGTCTTGAGAGACTGTAGAAGAGGGAAGAAAAATATATGAAAAAACCCTAGAGTTTAAGTTATTTTGTAAATAAAGATCAGCATTTTCCATAACTCTAATTATAGTTATATATATAGATTAGATTTTACCTTACAATGTATACAAGTATGAAAAGAAAGTACAAGATTACTTCCCACTACAAATCTCTGGTATGTCCAAAGGACAAGGGATTTTGCTGTAAGAATGTCTCCCTCCTTTCTCTTGCATATGTATGTACACAGACTGCCTCTTAAATTTAAATCCCCTCACTCAGAATATGGAATTGAACCCCTCATGTTCAGTAGCTGATCAAGAGCTACCAGCATAAGCCTTACTTCCTAGAAAACTGTCATGTCTGCAGCCTTATTAAAAATAATCTTAATTAAGATTGAATTTAGCACCTGATGAGGAAATCTGCCTGTTCCTCAATCGTAAACTAATATAAAAAAAATACTAATATTGTTTGCTCTCAAATTCTGAACATGAGGATGGGTAAGGAATATTATACATTTACTGAACAAGGCAGATTTTTCCACTTTCAGTTATGGGAAATTATGTGTGGAATTAGCCTCTTGTATTTCAAGGAGATGCCCTTTTAACTACCATAACACGAGAGATAAAAGGTCAAGCTAAATAAGAATAACCTCAATATCTGCCCCCCTATCCCAAATTTTAGGACGGAGGTGCCAAATAATGCAGCATCTTTTAATGTCTCTGAACCTACTCAGAACGATATTTGCTACATTTCAGACTGAAGATTTTAATCCTTTAAAAATATGCAGACTGATACTCAAACTCAAAGCATACTTGCAACTTCACTACAAAGACCTTGCACTGCATTGACAAACCAGTGAGAAAAAGCCATTCAGTCGGTCCTCAGTTCACTCATTTTGTATCAGAGGAAATCTCCAAGACATAAAGTGCCCACCAAGAAACTCTACCCATTGCAACAGGAAGGATAACCTGACTGGGATGGTTGGGAGGATGACCAGTCCATGGGGAGTCTTTCGCTGTCAGTACAATCCAGCTGGTCCTCAGGAATGGTGAATACTGGAATATCAGGCACTAGGATCATAGGCAGATAATGGTGAATGAAAGACACTGCACTCTCATTAAGTTCTGCTCTAAGCAAAGTCCACTAAGACCAGATCATTTGATTCTTACTTTAGTTTAAAAACAAAGAGGTCAAAGACCTACTATTTTTTTCTTTTTGTGTATATGTGCATGCCTGTGACTGAAAATTGATAAGAACTACTGTAACAGAAGTTGTATCAGTGAAGCTATGATGAATCATTAGAGATTAAAAAAACAACATTTTTTCTATAGGTTTTTGAGTCATATCTAACATCTGAGTTGTTATAATTTTGTTCTAATAGTAGAGTAGATGTACAGGGTCATAGTAGAAGCAGGGTCATTAGGTCACTACAGCAGACCAGGATCCACTTCAGAAGAATGGAAGATTGGTGGAAGATCTTCACTAAAAATGAACTAATACACAAAAGATCATGATTTATACCATTCAGTTCACTCTCATGCAATTCTTAGGTAAGTAAAGAAAATGACCTAATTATGATCACATTGCTGACGTTTTTGCTGTATCGGTAAAACTGAGAAAGAATCCCTGATCATGATGATGTCCCTTCTCTGACACTTATGAAAAGAAAATCAGCTCCTGAAAAAGCAGAATATTTAAAGCTCATTTCATCCTTTAATTGAGGAAGGAAATGGACGTCAGAGGAGCTGGGAAGGATTCATACCTAGAATTCCACAGGCAATTTCTATCTTTTAAATGACACACTAAATTTAATTTTGGGAAAGGCCAAGTGAAATGCATGCTGATTTCCTATTATTCGAAGATTTCCAATATACACAGCTAGCATATTTCTAAGAGTATTTTCCTGATATGAGTCCTGTTAACAATCACTACAAAACAAGTGATTGACTTGTGCTGTAGACAAAGGTGTCCCCACACTTCAATGGGAAATGACTGGTGATTCATCTTAGCAAGAGTAGGAGCAAAATTAGAATAGAGTAGGAACAATCATATAGAATAGTCACTGTCTGGTTCATCCTAATATGCAGCAATATTAAAATATGATATAGCTGAAGCTCATTTGTTCACATCACCTTGCCCATGTCTTCATCATTCTCAATCTTAATAGCCAGCAGCACATGCTATTTAAATCATAGTGGTAAAATAGTACTTGAAGAAATCCTCCCAAGTAGTCGCACCTTCTGAAGCAACCACTGAATCTTAGATAAATGTACACAAGTGTGGTAGGGGTTTCATGCTTGTTTGTATTCATTCTGATCTTTTCCCTGCTCACTGCCTACCCCAAAATATCCTGCAATCCTGCTTTTAGTGTTAGTAAGATTTATAGTCTTCTCCTGTAAAATGTATTTTTCCAAGGCAGATCTTTTGCAAGACAACTTCTATTGCTTATATTTGCATAATATTGTTTGTCCAGTCATTTATAGGAATTAATGTAAGATTTCCTATCTTTAGACATTACCTGGAAAAAAAAAAAATTCTCTCTAACTCATAATTGCTCAGTTTTATTCTGGATATCAGAGTAGCAATTTGGGACATCTTCCTAAACTAACTAATTTGAAAATCCTTTTGTGATTAGACCAGAAAAACACGGGATTGTAAATAAGATCATGATTTGAGGTCTATATTGCTGTGGAGAATTAGCTATTCCATGAAGCCATCACAAGAGATTTAATTTTCCAAGAGACCACAAAATGAAAAAGAAACAGAAGGGGAGGGGGAGTGAGAAGGAGAGGTAGAAGTGGAGGAGGAAGGAGGGAAGGCAGGAAGGAAGGAAGGAAGGAAGGAAGGAAGGAGGGAAGGAAGGAAAGAAGGGAAGGGGAAGGGAGAGTTGTTCAAATCTGTATTAAAAATAGTTATTTCTCTGGGCTGCAGGCAACTTCAAGAAAAATCTACAGGGAGTTAGAGTAAGGGAAGAAAGAACACCTTATATCTGGGGCTTGTCAGTTGTCTGTGGGTTTACAAGACAGAAAGCTGTTTCGGATGTTACTGTATATGAAAGTAGGGTCCTTTAAAAGCATTCATTAACATTGTAAAACTGAACTTTGGATGTGTAAATATGTATAAGAAAGTGAATATTGTTCTCTTCTGCAAATCTGGCTGGATGCCCACATATATTGCCAAGCACACAAAAAAGTTGTTCCATTCCATTTTTTATCATTTCTATATGTATCTATTCTTTTTATTAGCTAGATTTGCTGGCAGAAATGGAGCAATTCAACAAAAAGATTGACTGTGCAACGTACTTAGACTGGACAGCACAGAAAATCCTAACGGAAAACTCTCCAAATAAACAAATGTGACAGGGAGGTTTAAGACTGTTGTCTTTTCTCAAGCAAGTGTGGGCTGGTAGACCATACTCCTGAAGAAACATTCAGTGTACAAACAGAAAAGAGAAGGGTCTCTGGGGTTGCCCCTGGCAGTGCACCAGGCCCAGAGCCAGCAGATACCTGCGAGTGGCAGCCTGCTCTACCTCTGTGGAAGCTTAGCTGGAGTGAGGGGTGTTGGAGGGAGTGCAAAAGGCACTGGTGATGCTGCAGCACCTGGTCAGCAGCAGAGGAGAGAGGTGGGCAACCGGCTCATCAGCAAGGCGGGTGCCTTGTCATACACATCCCCCTCTGCCAGACTTCCCAGCGCCTGATTAGTCCTCAGTCAAAACAAGGCTTTGGAGTTAATGTTTTAGCAAGATAAATAGAGGAAGTTCATCCCTGTTTTGGCACTGTAGCACATTGTTTCAGTCTCTAGCAGGGACAGCAGAGCATTAATTTACAGTCTGAAGGCCAGAGTCACAAAAGAAAAGCCAGAAACATTCTAAGATTTCCCCCCCACCATCTTTCTCTCTTTAAGCAAGCATTGCTTCTTCAAGTCATACAGAAAAATATGATTCTCTGTACCTATTGGATCCAGCCATGCCTGATAATATGAAAGTAGTTTCTGTGTAATAAAATAAAACCTGCTTTATCTGACCCCTGTAAGTAAAAGCATGATACGAGGCTTCCCTGGCTTTAGTAACTTTAAATACAAATGAAAGTTTCATAACATAAAAGCATAAAAGCAGGAGTGAAGAAATCATGTTTCCAAAGGGAATTACCTCCCAAGATGTTGTTTGTATTTAGAGCATGAAACTCAGAAGTAAAGCTGATGAGAAAATTAAACGCCTTCTTTACAGGTTTTAAACACTTAGTTACAGTGTTTAACAGCAAACGCTTTGGTTTGGTTTAGACTTCCATAGATCAGAATATTTTAGTACTATGAAAGCACTTGTGTAAATAAGTATAAATAAAGCATATAAATAAAAGACCATATGTCAAAGAGAAACTTAACAATATAATTTTAATGTTATTGATGAGATAATGTTGAATTTATATTTACTAGCTCATGTAATTTTTCTTTTTTAAGTAAACTGTGTTGTTTGAACAAGATGGAAAAATATTTAAAAATATAATTTAAAAATGCTTTCTAAAAACATTATTTACAATTTCATCTTTCAAGTTCAATTGTAGCAAAATAATTCAATTAAATATTCTCACCGGGTGTTTAAATGTGCCAGAAACGCATTTGATGTGCTAATGTAATACTTCTTTGAAAAGTCTGCTCCATGTATATTCCCTCATACACCATGGCATAATGTTTAGAACCTATGAAAACTGAAAAGATACTATACTCCATCACCCAATGGCATGAACCTATCAAGTAAGGAAAAGCTCTTTGTGTATACTAATGTGCTTTGTTTGAGCTAGACATGGGGATCTGAACTATTGAGAGGAACTCAAGCAAAGATGAAGTCTGCCTAAAAGAAATATTTCATAATTGAAATAAAACTAAAGAAACAAAATTATATAGGCAAACCTTTTGGCTAAATGCCTTTTTAGTATTTAGCTAGCCATAGAGCCAATTTTTGTCTCTGCAAAATTTTGTGTCCTAAGTTTTTCAGATACAGTTTACAGGGTGTTTTACAGTGATGAGTGTTATTAGAACATTTTTACAATATTTGCAAGGAGACACAAACGCCAGCAGAAACAGGTCAGTATGCCTACTTAAAACTTGTTGGCACCTTCGGGCCTGGCATGTTCATACGTTTTGCACTCAAGAGGACTGGCTAATGGAGAGGAGGGGTCTGGTAGTTCACGCAGCTTCTACTCAGGTTTTGGCCAAACACACAGCTCGTGCCAGGGCATGACATGTACTGGGAGCAGCACCATTAGGTCATGGTAAGAGCAACCCCTAGGCAGGACACAGTGGACAGGAGGAGATACAGGCCCTCCTGTAGCCACTATCACCTGCAGCCTGCTATCTCCCCTAGCTGTCATCTCCTGCATTTTTGCATACTTACTGACAGTTTGATCTTCAGAGTTCGCTAACTTATGGAAATAGTTTAGACCAAACTTCCAAACTGGAGAGTATAAATACATCAGCTTATCCAAAAAATTTTGAAGTGCATCCAACATCAGCCAACAATGAGGCTTTCGTGCCTCCCAGACATGTGCCCCATGATGGAGCAGGAAGGGTGAGCACTTTCTCCACCTGCTAGGTAACTGTTTTGCTCATAGGTGTACAGATTACTGAGTTCATTAATTAGTGAAGACACAAATTAAAGAGTTCATGTTAAACTAGTCTGCACAAAGAAGATTGAGGCCCTGTTTGTCTTTTTTTTGTAACCCAATGAATTCATAAATTAAAGCTTAATTTACAAAATAAATTGTTGTGTAAAGTTGAAAGATCCAAGTTGACCATGAATAGAAGATACCTAGAAAAAAGAAAATTAGCCTAGAACCCCTATAATGCTCTGAAACACTTGTGAAAGGAGATCCATGCACTTGCATGCTGTTGTCATCAGCAGTAAACGAGCACCTTATAAGTCTTACTAAGTCAAGTATTGTCTCTCCTTACCAGAAGATTATGGAAACCATAGACAGTATTTTATTTTGTCTGTTATGCATGTTACTTATAAATGTATGCAAAGACAACATCTCTGTTTCAGGAAGTTCCTCGTGGGACTTAGTATATGCTGAAGAAATATTGCAACCTTGCCTTGTTTTCATCATCTTCCCTAGGTCTTGGCTCCTACAGAGTAAAAAATACTTGGCTTATAGGCCCTTTGTCTGACCCTGCAAGACCAAGCATGCTCATATTCTTCTATAAACAAAAGAATGACTTAATTGTCCTGAACAAAAATTTGAAATGGAAGCTTAAATGCTTTCTTTAGACTTGATCAGATGATTATAAGGCATAATTAGTGGATATAGATACTTGCTTTAGCTGGTAAACAGGGTTTTTTTTCCTCCAGTTCATTTCATTTTGTAGCAACCTTATTTGCCTCTTAACAGTGAAAATATAGAACATATATCATCAGAAATGCAAACCCTATGGTTCTGTGCATTTCACTAGGAAATTGCATCACATCTTAGATCCAGGACACTGATAAAATCATTTACAGACCTTTCTTTATTACCCAATCTCTTAATGGGATAAAACCATTTGAAGTAGAATAGAGCCTAGTGTTGTTGATTCACTGTTACTCAGAAGGCTTATTCTAAAGCAAAGGATTAAAAGTCAGATGTTTAAATGAGGAAAGAAGGCGTAGCTTTACAAATTTTTATTGAGTACCTTCTAAATTCTGAGACAGAATATCCTCTCTGGGTATTTCTTTCATACAAATACATATATAAGATATATCTGAGAAGAAAATGCAAAAATATAATCAGTCTTTTTTTGAGTCCTACTGCATTGTTGGATCACATCACAGGACACACAGTACTGTTCAAAGAAGATAAATTGCAGGAAAATTGATATTATTTGTTCTCCATCCTCATTGTAAATTTTCTCTATGCTTATTACTGTGAATTAGAATTTTTGAGTGAAATCCAATCAGTATAGAAGGTTTTCAAATGGCATTCAAGCTTTTAATGAACTGATCAGAATGAGTTTAACAAATCCTTCATGTGCATAGAGCCTCTGATTACAAGAAGCCATTCCAGCACATCCCTGGGGTATATAAGAGTCTTCAAGCAACAAAAATTAAACTGCTTGAATACATTGCAGATACAATGAGCTGCTTCAACCACAACTACATTCAGGTAGTTTCTCTGAGTCAGCCAGATTAGCTAGCTGATATTTATCTAAAATGATCATAATTTACCAACCTTACATTTCAAATAGACATCAAATGTGTTGGGAGCTGCATAGAGTTAATTCATACCTTAATGCTCTCTATTTCAGACCAGACATAGCACAAATGCTTCGTTCTTCCTGTAAGTGCCAATAAGAAGCTTTCCTCTGTATTTTGCCAGAAAGTTCACAGCTGATATATTTTACTGAAGTAAAATACATCTACAAGAGAAACAAACACTCAGTTCTGTGTGTTAAAAACAAACAAACAAAAAAATAGAAGGGGAAATTTTTTGTTTTGATGTAATGGTGTAGTTATAAATCTCACTTTATTAGTTCTTTCTGTGTGCCCTTCAAAATTACGTATATTCATGAATAAAAGAAGGAGAAGCAAGTAGCGATTTCTGTGAAGATCCAGAAAATTTTCATTTACAGTGATTCTTAAGAGGTTCATTTTGCTTGAGAGCAAGGCTAGCTCCTGGATGTATCAAGCAGAGAATGAATTAAGATCTGCCCTTTCCAATGCACATTTCATGAGGATTATTCACTTTTTTTTTGTAGAATTATATAAACATAGAATCATTTAAGTTGAAAAAGACCTTTAAGACCAAGTCCAGCTGTAAACCTAACACTGTCGGGTCCACCATTAAACCATGTCCCTAAGTGCCACATCTACACATCTTTTGAATACCTCCATCATCTATAATAGTGAAAAGTGCCCAGTTTGGGCCTACCTTTCAGAACAATCAGGAAATAGAACTAGTGCAATTTATAGTTCACACTTTTTTGTGAGGATATTAATTTATGTTCTGAAGAGTTTATGGATATTCTTTTTTATCTCTAGCTTTAATCTGTATGTCCTGCAAGATCTGTACATGTACTGAAAAACGATCCTAACTTTAGTAGGTGAGACTTTTGGGGATGTAGACATGCCATGAATCTAAGCACTGAGTTACCTGGCAATGTTTGAGTCCTGGATTTAGCTACAGTTTAAACTCTATGTGCCAAGAGGGCACAGAGGCAGATTCTGAATGTGGGCAGCAGAATCAGGACAAGTTAGGAAATAATCTGCAGAGAGGTGCCTGTGAAATGGGACAAGTCTCAGAAAAGTGAAATCTCAGTGTTACCAACTACAAAATAGTTGCAGTGAGGTAAATGGTGATACCTGTCCTTTGTGCAAGGCAACATCTCCCTGCTTCTGAAAATTTGCCTCTGATTTGAGAAGAAAAATGCAATCAAGCCTGGAACACTGACAAACCCTGTTTCATGTCATTTTCTATAAAATAGAAATAAAATATAGCCATAGAAAAAGGAAAAGAAAAAAAAAAAGGAGGCTCACAAGAACTTAATTAACAACAATCACTACTTTTTTTCTATGAGAGAACCAGAGGTGTCCTTGTTTATTTATCAAACTTTAACAAAAAGAAGTAGTAAATCATGTTATAGCCTCTACACGTGGATGTTAAATTCATACAACCTGGAATCTCAGCTTTCTTCTTTCAGGTAGTTGTGAAAGAAATCATGCGTTTTCAAAAAATGTAGGAATGAACTTTCAGACTACGTAGCTTGAACATAGGTCTCTGTAAGCATGAGAAGCTCCTCTTTGATTATTTTTTAGTGTTTTCACCATTACTGTGTTGGTTTCAAGTATTGCAACTAGGCAACTATAAAAACTAGTGAATCATAGAATCACAGAATATCCTGAGTTGGAAGGGACCCATGAGGATTACTGAGTCCAGCTCCTGACTCCACACAGGGCAATCTAAATATTAAACCATATATCTAAGAGCATTGTACAAATGCTTCTTAAAAACCCACAGTCTTGGAACTATGACCACTTCCCTGGGGAGTTTGTTCCAGTGTTTGACCACTCTGTCACTGAAAATCCCAAAACTGCATACGGATTGGACGAATGCTGAGTATAGTGGGGCACCCCAGGATATGTTTGGCTCTTTTTGACTGCCAGGGCACATTGTTGCCTCATGTTGAGCTTATAACCAACCAACTGCCCCCCCAGATCACTTTCTGCAGGGCTGCCTCTTGTCCTCCCATCTATATGTACACTCTAGATTACACCATCCCAGCTGCAGAATCTGGCATCTGTCCTTGTTAAATTACTTATGGTTGGTTATTCCCAGTGCTCCAATCTATCATGATCTCTCTTTACCCACAAGGGAATCAGCAGCTCCCGATATTTTAGTACTGTCAGCAAACTTGCTTAGTGTACACTCAAATACTGCATCCAGGTTATTGATAAAAACATTTAGGAAAACTGGCCCTAAAATTGTGCCTTGGGAAACACCACTGGAAACTGGCCACCAGCCAGGTATTACTTCATTTGCTACAACTCTTTGTGTTCGACCCTTCAGCCAATTATTTGCCCATCATATTTGTGTACATGTCCAGCTGTATGCTGGGCATTTTGTCATCAAAAGCTGAAAAATTAAAATCTGAATACTCTTTTCACTGTCACACTCAGTGATTGACTCTTTGGTGTCCTGAAAAAGTATTGCTATATTTGCTGTCCTAAAACTTATATTAACAAAGATATACCTGAATTAAGGTAATTTCTTTTTTTGTTGCTCATTATGATAGGTTGGCATGTGAATATATCTATATTAATGTACTGTTCATCTGTTCAACAAATAGAAAGGGATTCCTGCATCACCTATCATCATCAAGTATTTTTCGTTAAAATTTTGTACATGGCCACCTTTTTAATGTAACCAGATGTGTAAACAAAGGTTTAGGTTTAGGACTTAGCTCTGTTCAGGCATAACAATTACATATTTGATTACATTACTATTATTAGATACTTTTTAAAATATGCTTTCCAATTAAACTGATCCACTCACTATGTATTCTTGTGGTCTTAAAAATAAGCTGTTTAAAACTAAAATCTAAGTAAGTGTAAACCAATTTCTTATTTTTGCAGGCTCCTGCTCTACTGTGGCACAATAAGCATGGATTCTATAAAAGGGAAATATGAAATCAAGATTGCAGCTGAAGCTATACTGTAATGTAACATAATAGGTGACACAACTCAACTTTGATATTTCTTAGCTTTAGGCTAAAAAATACAAAAATAAAACCCCAGACATCTTTGGATTTTAGCCTGAGGGCTCATATGCTGTTTGTTTTTCCAACACATACACAAGGTAATTGAAGCATCTCATTATTAGCATGTCCTACACTTTTGATGAATCTGATGATTTCTTAGAAATGTCCTCCGTGAGCTATTTCTTTAGAACCCTGTGCCATGACATTGTCTCTTCTTTCTAAATTTCAGAACTTCTGCATCTGTTATTGATATATGACATAAAACACATTTCCTTCTATCATTAGTGCTTTTTCAGGAAAAAATATGTACCTTTCTATAATGTTTCAGTTCCTTGTTGCATAAGTAAAATTAAATCTTCTTTCTGATATTTAGAGATTAAGTTTTGTTCAGATATGAAATTAAAACAAATTCCAAATATTCTCTGTTAAATATATTTCCCGTTATCTACCCATTAAATATATTTCCTGTCATCTACCCATTTTTCCAGGACTGATAATATGAAATCTTTCCCTTTCTGTCTCTAAACACCTCATTTTGTTCAAAATAAAACAAACAACAACAGCAAAAATGATATTGTTTCCTACAAAGTTAAATACCTAAAAAATGTATTAGTGCTCCTTCGAATGCATGATGCCTTTTAAGAAATGGGTTCGGAACATCACCTAGAAAATTAGGTGCTGATTCAATGGCTGAACGAGCTGAACTGGCTGAAAATGTCTGATCTGAAAACTGAACTGAAACTGACTGAAAATAGACTGATCCTTCTCACGGAGTTCAGGACTTCTCTTTCCATAAAGATCTGAAGGTTACACTGAGGAAAATAAAAGAAAGCAAAACAAAAAAAGTATTTTCTTTTTTTTCTTTTTTTCTTTTTTCTTTTTTCTTTTTTTCCTTTTTTTCTTTTTCTTTTTTTTTTTTTAAACTCAGTAAAGGATTTGATTTTGGCCTGGCTGAAAAGATGTAATTCATATTTCAAATGAAATTTAACATTTATTTTTGGGATGGGTGTCGGGGAGATATGGGTGTGAATTTAAGCAAAACTGACTCTCCTTCAATTTTTTTTGTGGATTTTCCAGTCCAATGGAAATGGTCAGTCCTTGGAACTAACTCCAGCTAGCTGAAGCGATACACAACAGGACTGAAGTGATTGCTTACTATAACAAGTGTCTTTGGGTCATACAAAGGTATTCAAATACTGCTTTCTCAATTCTGAGACATCAAACTATGCAGACACTTATAAAACATCATTTTTAGATAAATTTGATCAAAAATTAGGCACCAGCATACAGCTACTTGGATTATCAGAAATGAGTGTAGGCTTTGTAGCTATCTTGCACGGCCAATACTAACCCTGTGTTGTAGGAATGTTTGCCTTATGAGCACTACTTAGTCTGAATTCAAATCAAATTCCTCTGCAAGTTATTTCTTGGAAATCAGGAAACATTCTCCTATGTGTACAAACAAACAATAGGCCTTCCTATATTTTCTAATTTATTTTTAATTTAAAGGAGTCAGATAACCTCCAAGTTATTTCCTTCTAAAGTCTGTGTTACTTCTGGTTTACTATATACTGAATATCATGGTAAATTAAATTATGGTTCAGATTTTAAAGCATGTGGGTTCAATTTAATTATAGTGACTTACTATATTCTACATGAAGTAATACAATACAACAGAGTGAGTTTGCATGGAAACCTCCACAGCTTGTGCTTGTTCTTCTCTTGGGCACTGCTAAGTCTAAATATAAGAAATGGGCAAACTTCAGGTACATGTTTTGTTAATTTTCTGTAATTCATAACCCATTGTTTATAACTATTGGTCTCTTACTGGTCTGTGTCACTTGACATTATTTATGTCAAATCATTAGAGAGTCTGACATGTCATTTTGTAGTCTGACATGAAGATGTAATGAAATAATGAAATGTTGAAGAGTCTATTTGTCTTGGCAACCTAGACCCACTTCAAACATAGATAGCATCTAAGCATCATCCAAGAATAACATTGTATGGAAAATGGTACATTTCTCCAGCCCTTTATTTTCTTCTGCAGCAGTTCAGAAATGTGCTAAGACTCAGTCTGACAAGACTGCAATCACACTGAATTGTTGACACTTCTTTGCCCTCCCTCCTGCTGAAATCTTCCACCTGAAACTCAGGCATGTTGTCACAAGTCATACCGACAAGTTGAATGTCCATTATGCGTTGAAATCTGTATGTAATTCCATTATGCAATCTATATGTAGCTCTAAATTGACAACAGAAGTGTCAAACATAATTAAGGGTAGCAAATCTCTTTCCACAATCAGAAACTTTTGGCACAAGTAATTCAGTCTATTCAAAACAGAGTATTTGAAGTTTCTTCAAGCTGAGGATAGCATACTTGTGAACTGAGGAAGACAAAGATAAAATAGTTTTGAATACATGGATGGCTTTATTTTAGAATAGATAACTCTTAGGTAACTTCTCAAGAGGAAAACTGGCATGGTAAAAAGATTGTGTGAAAGATACCCTTTTTGATTGGCATATTATAGCAATCTTCAGAGTAATGCTTCTAGGTAAACTAATGTGAAGTCAAAGACTGCTTTTATGGAAATGAGTGCATAACTGTGTTTCATTCAAATGAAAGAAAAGTGTGATTTCTTACTATACACAAACTGTATCTATTGTTATGCTTAAATGTATATAATAATTGTGGTAGTGACTATTGCATACAGGTTACATGCTGGTTTAAATTTTAGCCTTCAATTTCACTAACTCTGAAAATTTCAAAACCTTCAGTCCTTCAGTTTCAACTTGATTCAAAACTTACTATTCCCAGTGGAAGTCTATATTCAACAGGTCTTTTGGAGAACTTAGTGGACTTAAGATTAGCCCACCTTAAAAAATCATACTTTTAATTTAATCCTTATTTTTATTTAATCCTTATTAATATCCACAGAATTTACACTTTACTGAAAAACTACCTTTTGGGTGAACAATCATTAAATAAATATATTCATTCTCATCTGCTCATCTTCACTTCTTATATTACATGTCAGGACACTGAAGATACAGAAGAAAAGGCCCAAAGTCCTCTTCTGTCTCCTAGATCATTAGCAACTGCTGAATGTGTATATTCCTACCTAATCTTTATTTAAGCTAGCATGTACTTCAAAAGCAAAAAAACCCAAATTAGTTAATTATATATATAATTGACCTGAAAGAATGGATTCATTAATTTATATATTATGTAATATAGATAAACATTTGTCTTGACTTACTCTCTTGGAGGATGCTGTATTTTGTGACAGCCAGCTGTGCCAAAGTGCCTGGGCCACCTTCCACAGTCCCAGAAGTGCTCAGAGCATTACCTCACATACATCAGCTAAGCCATCAGGGTTTCCATAATCACAGACCATCAATTGAGAAAAGAAATTAACAACCTCCTTGTGCTTGCATTTGATTGAAGACAGATGAATTATCTGAGGCATCCCTTCACTCAAACCTGTAGTGAGGGGTTTAAGTCTTTCCAAAGCCATGCACAGTTCTTAAGCAGACAGACAGAGGAGACCAGCTTTGCTGGAAGCTCCAAGTTGCCACCTTGGCATTATCCTCCATGTTGCCACACAGCTAAAGTTATACTCAAAATAGCAGCAGTGACTAACTGGATTTAGTAGTTTTCACTCTTAATAAAAACACAGAAACCAGACAGATACTCAGAATCTTTGCTATGTACTGATATCTATGTGCAGATATCAATAAAAAATACTTCCTATTTCTGAAGGAAAAAAGGTTAAAGAACATTGATTTTGTCTCAATTTGCATCTAATCAAATTTCTAGTAGTTCCAATGTCTCATGAACTTGAAGCAGTATGTTTTAAATCTATTATCAGTTTGTTGATGTCTGGAACACTTTTCTAAAAAATACATTTCATTTCAGTCAGAGGTTCGAGAGTTGTTTCAGAAATTATTTGCTGATGATCCTTGTATTCAGCTGTATATCTGGCTGATGATAACATTTCCTTCTAACCTGGTGTGGTGGGTTGACCCTGGCTGGAGGCCAGGTGCCCACCAGAGCCGCTCTCTCACTCCCCTCATTCACTAGACAGGGGAGAAAAGGTATAACAAAAAGCTTATGGGTTGAGATAAGGACAGGGAGAGATCACTCACTAATTGTTGTCACGAGCAAAACAGACTGAACTGAGAGAGGAAATTCATCTAATTTATTACTAAGCAAAACAGAGTAGAGGAATGAAAAATAAACCCAAATCTTAAAACACCTCCCCCCACCCCTCCCATCTTCCCGGGCTCAACTTCACTCCCGGCTTCAACCTCCTCCCCCCTCAGCGGCACAAGGGGGATGGGGAATGGGGGTTACGGTCAGTTCATCACATGGTGTTTCTGCCACTTCTTCATTCTCAGGGGGAAGACTCCTCTCATCGTTCCCCTGTTCCAACATGGAGTCCCTTTCACAGGAGACGGTCCTTCACAAACTTCTCCAACGTGAGTCCCTCTCACGGGGTGCAGACCTTCAGGAACAGACTGCTCCAGCGTGGGTCCCCCACGGGGTCACAAGTCCTGCCAGCAAACCTGCCCTGGCGTGGGCTCCCCTCTCCACGGGTCCACAGGTCCTGCCAGGAGCTTGCTCCAGCGTCGGCTTCCCACAGGCCACAGTCTCCTTCAGGTGCCTCCACCTGCTCCGGCGTGGGGTCCTCCACGGGCTGCAGGTGGAATCTCTACACCCCCTCATCCTTCCTCCATGGGCTGCAGGGGGACAGCCTGCTTCACCATGGTCTTCACCACGGGCTGCAGGGGGAATCTCTGCTCTGGCGCCTGGAGCACCTCCTCCCCCTCCTTCTGCACTGACCTTGGTGTCTGCACAGTTTCTTACATCTTCTCACTCCTCTCTCCATCTGCAAAAGCTCTCCCTAACTGGTTTTTTTCTTCTTAAATATGTTATCACAGAGGTGCTGACTGGCTTGGCCTTGGCCAGCGGCGGGCCTGTCTTGGAGCTGGCTGGCATTGGCTCTATCAGACACAGGGGAAGCTTCTAGCAGCTTCTCACAGAAACCACCCCTGTAGACACCCCCCCCCAGCTACCAAAACCTTGCCATGCAAACCCAACACACCTGGAAATCTAGGAAGCTTTCACAAAAGAAATTAATCAGGCAATTAGAGAAATTGCATAAAAATAATCTCACTGTTTGTCCACAGAGCAGGTTTAATGTGAGAGCAGTGTGTTTGTCATTCTTTCAGGGGGGATTATTTTGGAATACATATGTGGTACTTACTTTGGTGCAAACTGAAGAACTATAATGGTCCTGAATAAAATCACCCATTTTAACTACAATGAATTAGTGTTCAAATTCATTTCAGTTTGTGAAAGTCTTGAACATGACCAGAGCCAATTAATGACTATATTATTGCCAGGAGTAAAACGTGCTTGTTGATTACATCATGAAAACAGTACAGTGCCTGTAGGTAGGGCACTAAGCTTTTTCAACATGTTGTTGCATGAAAAGATAGCTTCTCATACTTATTTTTCTAAAATTTTGGATTTAGAGAAATGTGCATTTCCAGATAAAATATCATTAATTTTCACCTTTAATTTAGAACAAACTAGATTTCTTGTATTAATGATCATTTTAAGCAACTAATATTTCCTATCCTTGATGTTACATAATTCTCTGGGTCACTTCTTGATCAAAAATACGTAAAATTTTCATAATGAAACTATATAAAAACCCGTCTGGAAAAGGAAAAGGAATCCCCAGATTGCTAGCTTTGAAAAAACTGAAATATATTTTTTGGGGAAAAGCACAAATCTGTTGTCATTTATCTCACCTGCTTCCAGATCTACGACTTCTTTGATTTTCTCCCACATGCTTGTTTCTGCCTGCCTGAAAAGGCTGTTGCTTAAATGTCATAATGATTATAGGATACCTTCATGGAGCCTACCATCTGCAGAACATGTGGGTAATGCACATGCATATCATATATCTAGATTACAAATTGTAATATTGTCTTCTCTATATGCTAGTCCTCATAATTTTAGAGTATATTGTTATAAAATTCCCTTTGTATGCTACTTTGATTCCAGCAACACTTGTAAAAGCACTTAGTTAACAAGAGTACTTTATATACACCCTTTAAGTAATTTCAAGAGTTTCAATGTAAACAAAAGCATATTGTGCAAAACAGTATCTATGACAAACTCATTTCACATCTTTGGACAGCTTATTAGATAAATTTTTAGCTGACTGTGCTTCAGTTGGATCACATGTAGTAATTGTTAATAGCCAACAGGAAACCTGCTTCCTTCTCCTGCCAGCAAAATCATAGAGTCATCTGCAAAATCCCATTTTCTCAAAGACCTAGATAATACAGTTTATAAGATCATTTTTTAAAAGTGATGGAAAACTCAATTCCTCTTTGAAAACCAACTTTTTTTGCAGATATTACGTGAAATATTCTCAGTAATTTTCTGTACACTTCAGCTTCTATGTAAATTGGACATATTTGGTAAAAAGTGTGATTTCAAAAAGCAAGAAAATCCCAGCATTTAAAATTCATTATTCAATCTACATTTCTTTATGGAACCCTATTTCCTGTCTTATTCTTGTTCCAGTAATACTGCCCAATCCTTCTACAGAATATTTGGGTTTTTTCCTTTTGTTGGATTATACACAGCCCTTTCTCTTAAAACAACAAGAAAAAGTGCAGATGCTGCTGTCTCCAGCCCCTGCTATTGCATGCATTGGCACATCCACTAATTCTTGATTACACAAATGATAAACCCTATCCATGAGCTACTGAGCCAGCCTGTAGACCTTCTTACTGTTCTCCAAAGTGCATGCCTCCTTAGGTGCATGTTTCTAAGGCATGACTTTTTTGCAAGGCCAGAATCTAAAAATTAGAATGTTAGATCACCACAGTCAATTATTTGTGTTCATTTAACCCTCTTTGTATCAAAATTGGTCTATAAAAATAGGCTCGATTTCATTAAGTAGCAGAATACTTTAAGTTGATTGGTTGGAGGGTTTTTTGTTTCTTTATATTTTATGTTTAGTGTAAATCTAGTGGAAAACAAAAAGACGGACAAACTTTATTTTGAAAGGAAACTATTTGTGTGTTTGCTTTCTTTAAATGAAAATCAGAGGTAATTTGAACTGTTTTAAACTGAGTTCTTGAAGGAGCCCAACAATGCTGTTTGTTTTAGAAGTGTGATATAAAACTCAAACATGACCTGTATTTTCTACTAAGTCCAGATACTTTGTGCATTATCTTCAATTAACTAGCATTCCCCTTTTTAAACTTCATGTGTCAACAATACCTGAATTTGGGGTTAAAATTTCCTGTGTTAAAATAAAATAAAAGACATTTTTATCTTTTAGTGAAATGTAAAAATTGATTTATGTCAATCCAAGGTTGTTTTTTTAAAAAAAATAGTTAAATTGCAAGAATTTCAAATTAAATATTTTAATGGCTTTAAACTGAAAGAGAGTAGATTTAGATTAGATATAAGGAAGAAACTCTTTACTGTGAGGGTGGTGAGGCACTGGAACAGGTTGCCCAGAGAGGTTGTGGATGCCCCATCCCTGGAAGTGTTCAGGGCCAGGTTGGGTGGGGCTTTGGGCAACGTGGTCTAGTGGAGGGTGTCCCTGCCCATGGCAGGGGGGGTTGGAACTAAATGATCTTTGAGGTCCCTTCCAAGCCAAACCATTCTATGATTCTAGGATTCTGTTATTTTTATTATCTAAAATACTGTCTTTAATTTGTAATCAAAGCTAACTTTTAATCAAAGCTCAGTTGAATTTAAATTGCGAAGTTGTTTTCTCACTAAAACTTAATTAGCTGAAAAAAGTTTTTTCTATTGCTAAGCTAAACCAAGACTCGGTTTATATAGCTCTGTTACCTGAGGGTGAGAAATAAAACTTGTATTTCTTGCATTGTTCATTTGACTAGTTCTGTTAGCATTCTGTTCTAAATCAAATATCTAATTAAGGATAGAGGGCACAATCATGAAAAACACATTCTGGGGTTTCAGCATGAGAAAGCAGAAGACTTGTGGGATCCAGTCCAAAATGCATATCTTTATTTTCAAATGTGATTGTTTTCTCTCTTAACTAAAGAGCCTTGATTGTGCCTTTTTGAACTGACTAGACTAGCTTTGAATTGGAGCAAACCAACATGAAATCCCTATAGCCAAAGATATGTGTCCTGTCCGATTTCAGTGACACACATTTATGTAACACGCAAACTGTAATCTTTAAGCATATCATTTTTCTTGAACTAGAAAATTAATAGGTTTTCCTCAGAGTATGCAAGTGTGCATTTACTTACTTACTGAATTCAGTGGAGTCTGACTTTTACCCACAGTTGGCCTGTAAATTGCAAGAAAAGTAATTCCTGGTTTTGGCTAGCCATATATTTACAGTGAAGGGTAGAGGAGCATTAACCCTGCTATTAGCACCATCTAGAGCAATAATACGGCCTGTAGCATTTAAGCAAGTAAGAAACATGTGGCGCTCTGTTTCCCTCCCCTTCTTCCTTCTCACCCTAGTCAGATAAGGGCTACATCCATCCTGACTTTATACTGCTATTCTCAACTATAACTCTCAATTAATTACATTCAATACAGACAAATCTCTTTTCACTTATACTACTGGTGAACCAGATATGGATTGGAGGATTTTCAGATCTCAAAAATTATCCTAAAGAGCACATTCTTGATGTTCATTATGCTACATTAGTTCAAGAAAGCTAAAAGTTCTCTTCTTTGGAACTATTTTTAATTAGCAGTTTGACTAAGGATTAAAATAAAATAACGTATATGCTTTAGACATAAAGAAAGGATTTTCATACTTGGGACACAGTGGCAAAATTGAGACATGAAATCATGTCTTAGACAAAAATTCAGAAGGCAAATCCTCTTTTGCTTCATACTATTCTTACTAGAACAAACGGTCAAACAACATTACACTATTATTATTTTCAGTGAATACAGTTTCTTTTAGGTTAATTTTTTTTTCCCCTGAAAGTTAGTGACTGCAAAACCTATGACAACAGATCTACATATTTAAAAAGATCAGCTGAAAATAAAAGAAATGTTTTTAAGCATATGAAGCTACTGACTTTTTAATATTCATTTACTTGTCAAGGAATCCACAAGTTTGCTTATGTTTATATGTTTGTCATCTATAACAATTAGAATATATTAGTTTCTCTTTGTGGCAGTTCACAGCACTACCTGAGTTTGCAAAAATGAAGACTGTGTCCTACATCACCTCCAAAGGTCCTGAGGAAAAAAGAAATTATATTTGCTTAGCTAACTGAGTTTTCAATTGTCAAGTTCCCAGATCATTACTCTCTTAGATGTTAGATACCTGGTATTATCACAGTTCAAAAGTAGTGTCTAGGTAGAGATCACACCTTGATGAATCAGCTATGCTTGCACTATGTGCACTTCTTCCATTGCAAAAGGACAAGATATCCCTGATTAGAAATTGATGATGCAAAACTAACATTAACATCTGAGAGATTTTCATTATGACGATCGCTTCTTCTTAATTCTGTTCTCAAAAGTCACCTAGAAGTTATACTAGAGTCTGCAAACAGAATACCTTATACACTTTATATAGTTATGCTGGGTTAAAGGCTCACTCAACATCTGCATAAAATTCTACTTACAATTTTTACTTACTTAATTTATGGCATTTTCTAGAAAGACGATGAGTAAAAGGCAGTTTGGGAGTCCCATAGGAGAGTCAATCCCTAGGATATCATCACTCATGTTAAAGAGTCAATGTGTTGTTTTAATCACTTTCTGAATTATAAGAGTATTATTCAAGGCTGAAACATTTTCTACTTTGAACTGTAAGACATTTATATGCTGTAGGAATTCTCACATTTTAAATTGAGTCTAAAGGAATAAAGTCTGAAAAGCATCTGTTGTTTACTTTTGAAAAGAAATCTAACATTGTGTTTACCCACAGATGGGATGAACATCATTTTCTACTGCAGCTCTGTTACTGCCTTTCAACAGTGAAAACATTTACCTTTGGGGGCAAAATTCTTCCCATGAAACTAAGCAAGAGGAAACATTGGAAGGAGGATCCTTGCTTCAGTCTTGCATGGTTTATGTGCCGTGTAAGACCCAGCATGATGAGGATGCTGGAATCTCTCTTTACAGAAGTGAGTAGTCAGAAATGGGAATGAATCAAAACCATAAAATTACAAAACCAATAACATTATTGTTCAACTTAATCAGAAGGGTATTTGAGGCACATTGCAAGACTCTGATCCATTGATTTCAACAAGATGATGTACTACATAATAATCCTTCAGCGCATGCTGAAGCAGAGGATTTTTAAGCTTTTTTTACAGATCAGTGCAAAATTTATCTTACTTTTTTTTTCGGATCCTTCATCACATTCAGTTTTCTAAAACTGAGGTACCTTTTATTCAGTTTCAAACATGAAGCACAAAAGTGATATAAACCATTTTTTCCTGTAGTCATTTTCCCAACTTGGCCAAATCTGAGGGTTGGAGCCAAAGTCAGACCTCGGTCTCGGAAGAGTAAAACCATAGATTTTGCTGATGTGGCTGGACTGCCTCTGGTTCATAAACAAGGTCATTTAAAGGTATCTTAGGCAGCTCTGCATAACAAAGCAGTCAGGAATGACTAGTTCTGATCTTCAGATCTGACCACCCAGTATCGCACATAGAGATAAAGCATTTTCTATGGCTTTGCTGTGTTTCCAGAACCCCGCAGTGCAGACGGCTGCTTCAGCCTGAAGTAAAGGCAATATTGCATGTATGCCAGCCAGGATCTGCTGTGTGCCTGGGGGATTTCTTAGCTGCCCCCAGCTGTGCAAATGGATCCAAATGAAGGTGAGAACCTGTCCAAATAAATTGTCATAAAATTGCCATTAAAGAATTAAACAATTCTTCATTAAAACCTTGGCTTCCTATTTATAATTAGAGATCTGTAAGTAGAATAATTTGAGCATTCACAGCTAACTTTGTCCAGGTGTTATTAAACTAATATGATGTAACTGACATGTAGCATATTGCTTATTCTCCCCTAGGACCTGCATGGAGAAAACATGTTTTATCTCCTGAGGCCAATAAGATGGGAAAAACATGTTAATGAGAAAATAAAACAGTTTTAGGTAGCATTTTAACACCATAATCCAAACCAGACTTTTGTAGTTTATGAACAAAATTACTTCCTTGGTATGAAAGAGAAAATATAATTCAGATATCTGAACTGTGGAGGTTTTGTCAAATACCAAAATATAAAATAATGCAGATGACTGGGCACCTGAAAGGAATACAGATCCAGAGAGAAATACTCATAACATGGAATAGTCAACCTGTTCACAAAGAGCCTGCCAGTGCACACCTCCATAGATGCACTTCACTTATTAAGAAGAAGAACAGGTTTGAAAGTAGGGGGGTGGGGCGGGGGGGTGGGGGTGTGTGGAGATAACAGCACTACTGAATGCTTTATGCTTGCACCGAAGGATGATGACAACCCAAGGAAATACTGTGAATGCCCCAAAGGAAGTTGTAATGGCTGCAATGCACCACTGCTGGTGTTCCATCCTTGAAGAAAAGCATTACATTTCGAATCTCTACGGGTAACAAAATACAAAATTATCTTTTAGTCTGTTTCATAGCAATAAGATCTGACCCATGGTTGGATAAGGTTTGTTTGAGAAGCTCTGAACAAGATGTGGAAAGATGGGCAGCTGCTTTAAAAAAACAAAAACAAAAACAAAACAAAACCCAAAACAAAAACAAAAACAAAAAACCCCAACCAACCAACCAAACAAAAACCCCCCCCACAAAACCAAAACACACAAGGAATTGAACCTGAAAAATCTTCTGCCACAAGTCATTGTAGTTAACACATATACCGGTTTCCCAAAGTGTAATTATATTGACATACTTCTCAACTTCCTACAGGAGTATTTTAGATTTTCATAATTAACATTAATTGAAATATTACCATACCACTTTGTACATGTAAGAAACTACCATGGTTCTTTGAACAGGGTCCTAAGTTCGTTTTCCTTCTATGATTTCCCAAGAGAACAATAGTGATTTGCTGGTGACAAGCATGTACTGCACACAGCTCTGCATCCATATGCATATTTGCTTTCTCTGAGAAGAAAACAGATGAAACTTTGTGAATCAGCGAAGGTCTGCAAAAAAGTTTCCTGTCATTCTAACTCAGCAGCAGTGGCAGCCAAAGACAGACTAGCCAAATTACACAAATCTCACCTACATGCTGGAAGATACGTCAGACACCTGGCCAGTGCTTCATCTTTTCTGAACAGAGTAAGTTTGTCCGAAGAGTCTGATGCTAACAACAAAATGAATACCAGACCTTGTTCCTCCATGCAGGCCTGAGGTCTGTATTTCAAACTAAAAACTATAAGCTAAAAACTATCTTTTACTTCTTTGAATGTAGTAATCACATACTCAGAATAAGAACAGAACAAATTATGTCCTCTATGGATTCAGCATGGAGAATTAGTCATGGGATTGATTAAACACTGTCACGAGCTTCTGTGATTAAAATATCACCAATTCCAGTCACGTATCAGTAAATCATTACATGCCAACCTACTGTAAGGATTTTAGTGTAAAACAGACTACTTAGCAACCAACACAGACTTCCTTTATTCCATTTACAAAATATATCAATAAATGAAGGTATCTGCTGTAAAGCTGGTCAAAACAGTTATGGATCAGAAATGTAACTAGGGAAATTTTGGGAAATGTGTTCGTTTCTATTAAATGTCAATAGCAAGCCTGGGAATTCAAAGAAAAAAAAAAAACAACAAAAACAACCTGCAAGACTTCTGTAGATAGCATCTATACACAGGAGAAATAAATAACTTGAATCCGTGTTCCTAATTTAATTCAGCTAGGATAAAAACTACTTCAGTTTCTGAGTCCCACATAAGTACTAATTTCATCAGCCTATTAGTTATTCTAGGACTTACTTCTCTCTTTCTTAAAAAAAAAAAAAAAAAAAAAAATTGATGGATAAGTAAATAAACAGAAAAGGTGGGCTCTTCTATGCAAATTGGCATAAAGGCAGGTTATGAAATCTCATTTTTTGACATGACAGAATTTCTAAAGTGAAAGACCTTAATCCTTTACCTCTTTTATCCAAGACTATACAGCACAACTACAGAAGACAAGAAAAGTGTGAAAATCAACACCTAGGAGTTTCTAAGTAGAGCTATTATACTACTTAGCGCAATATGCATTCCTACGTAGTGTACATAACCGCATGATCTTTGTGAAGACTTCTTGTAGCTTGTATCCAATTCTCTACATTCTGGTTTTTGGGTTTTTTGTGTGTAGGTTGGTGGGTTTGTTGGGGTTTTTTTGGTCATATCAATGAATATATAGTTACCTATTTCAAAACGAATTCTAACTTGTTTGGAACATAGATAATTTCCTTTCATGCTTTTATATGGGGCCACAATGTTCTTAACCTGATTTTTGCTTTTGTGAAATGCTCTGGTGCAATAAATAACCAAATTTAGAGCAAGACCTAACTGGTAGTTTTCTCATGCAAACCAGTTATAGACCTGTTGCAAGAAATACAAAACAGTTGGCATTTCCCAATATGCCTTCCTGGATTGACTATTTATTTATTTATTTATTTATTTAAAATTAAAGCAAAGAATATCCTTTGTCTTTTACAAGGAGACGATCGGACTTCATGATCTTAGAGGTCTTTTCCAACATTAACGATTCTATGATTCTATGATTCTGTGAGATCACATGGAGGACTTACAATCAGCTTTATGGTCCTTTAACTTGGATTTTCAGAGAAACAAAGAGACCACTACTAGAGCATTAAAAATTACTTTTTTCTCTTCACTGCTGTTGCTTCCCTTGTTATACTCAATCTCAGTGGTTCCCAGTCAAAGAGCAAGGCATCACCTGTGTGGTTCAAGCACTCTATAGGTAAAGCACAGCCTCGAGCTTAAGTTAATAAGCTCTGAGGCACTGGGTTTGTGAAATTTGAACTATGGAGCATTGCCAGCTTCAACAGGTGAGGCTAGGCCACAAAGAGATTGTGTACATCTGATCTACACCAATTTTCCAAATTTCTGTCTTTCTGTCTTTCTCCTAAAGTTCACCTTCCTTGCTCTCTGTTCTTTTAATTTTGCTGCCTGGCAATGAGAGATCCTTCAGGAAGGAGTGGTATGGTTTTATTTTCATTATGCCAGCAAGATGACTCTCTTGTTCCATTTGCAACACACAATCTCCATTTTATGTTATCATGTAATTATACATTTCTAATGGAGAAAAAGGTGTATGCAATATTTTGATTCAAATATATAAACTGTTCTGTAGTCAAGACATCAATGTGAACCTCAACAGAGATTCAATCTGTTCATTGTTCCTTGTTTTTATTGCAGTCTAATTTGCCAGAGTATTTTTTATACTAGCATTCTGATTCCTTTCCAAATACAATCCACATCTCAAATATTTGCCATCACATAAAAAAGTACTAATAGTATTTCACACATATAAAAATAAATCTCTTTAAGAAATTTTTCACCTTGAAGTTTCTGTACGTCATCAGTGCTTCAAAGAAGTCTATATTTTCTTACAATGATGAATGCAAAATATTTCATGTGCTCAGAGATCACTTCTGCATTATTTAATAGGTTCCTAAACATGTAGAAAAATAAAATTTATAATCCCTGCTCCAAAACAATTACAATATGTTAACTTCAAGCACAAAACATCAATTTCAAAGAATGGTTTTAATGGAGAATCAGATTCAATAAAGCATTGGCTTGCAACATAAATTATTAACTCCAGCTGTGTTTTTGAAGATTTCTATTCTGTGTCTCACTACTTGTGCTGCCTTTCTGAGACCCACAATCAGATAGTTACTACATTTCTTCTGAAAGTGGCAACTGCAATTTTGAAACCATGTAGGTAGACAGGAGATACAAACTTCCTTCTCTCCCATCCTAGAAAAGAAGCCAATAAGCAGCAGAATATTGTATTAAAGATGGAAGTAGCAAAACATCTCATTTTGTCTAGCTATGTCTTCTAAATAACTGACTAACTCCAATGTAATTTTGAAAAATAAAACAGACAGCTATGTCCAAAAGAGGTTTATATGCAATGTGTGTCTCGTAAGTGGAAAGGCCATGGCTGGCTGTTGTCCCCTATTCACCAGCTTCCTGTATTTCTCTCCAGTTGAGGCAATTGCCCTCTGAAAATTTAGCACAAAGACCAAGAAACATTCTGAGACATTTCACAAACATAACTAAGATGCTTAAGCTCAGACTGTGCTACTCCATTACCAGCTCGGATCTGAACTGCCCTCAAGAAGTACTTCTGTCTCTGCATGGAGTCCATAGGAGCATTACAGTGGAGGTTCTCCTATGTTAGTGCCCATTTTGGTACATTGATCAGGGTGTACACCACTAAATCCATTTCCAAGATCTCACAAATTGATATTGTCAGCTACAAAAGGGATGTATTGAGTCTGCACCAATGACATTTAATTCTCAATACTTGACAAGTATTAAAATGACCAAAAAAGTTAAGTTACTACCACAAAGTCAACCCAGATCTAGCAGATACTTGACGTGCCTGATTTTACCACAGTAAGGTCCCTTGAATGGATCAGCATTAGTAATGAAACATTCTTTGGAAAGCAAAGCCTCAGTTTGTACAACAACCTATCAGCACAAGCAAACTCTGACTTCTAGAAACCATCTCCACCTATGACAATTTAATTCCCTTAGCTGACTCATGGAGCCCAGCCCACACCAAAAGAGCCTGAACTAAGGTCCTTGAAAACGTCAGTTCTTATAAGTATTCTGCTCATTCATCCTCTAAAACTGGGACCCATTTAAGTTCCATATAAGTTTTTTATATGAAAAATAAGTCACTCAAATGTTTTAGCCAAAGAACAGAAAAGAAAAATGCCACCTCTAATGCCTCCTAACATTAGTACCATCCTATTGTCGATGCAGGCAAGATAATAAAACATAGATGCTACAGGATGTTAGAACAGCTGATGTTCAGACAAAATAAAAATTGCACTTCTTCCACTGACCATGAGACCTGGTTGACTCTATCTTTAAGCTTTAATTCCTATTCCTATTACATCATACATGAGTTTATAACTGGTTATTCATCTGCTTCCACATAAACAGGGAACCATAAAACTTTCCTTCCCAAATTTTGGTCACATTTCTGAGTACATTATCACCCATTATGTACATGGACCACCTGAATTATCGTCTTTCACTCTGACATGTGTGTTCCTAATGCACTGAATACTGCATCTGTTGCTAAAATAGCTGCACTCTAAATCTTTTATTTTATGAGGATTTTAGGTATATTATTTTGTGATTAAGAATCCACCTCTGTCATTTAAACTATTATTCCTCTTTTGTCATCAGTGGAATGCTGTGAAACAAAGAGAGAAAACAGGGGAAGTCAGATTCATCTTTAAACCCTATCTTAGGATGAAATGTCAGATTTTAAAGATCTTATGCTGGAAGATAAAATTAATTATAATTTATATAGATATTATGGCAATCCATAATATTAAAGGTATACATACATTTCTACATACACGCATACATGTATTTAATTACTTTTTAGCATATACACACAGGGAGGAAGAATATGCAAATATTACTATTTTTCAGTTGTATACAGTCCTTCCGATGTACCTTTTTTCCACTGTAAACTTTAAAACTATGAGATGGACGAAGAGATATTCCATTTCTGAGAGCCTTTTTTTCACAGGAGATTATCACAGTGAAGGTACAGAAATAGTTGCAACTGTCCCTCCACACATCTATGCTATCTTGATGTAAGTAGGAAATGTACTAGTTTGCTTCATATGAACACATAATTTTATTTCCTTTTCTTTCCTTTCCCTCTCTTTCCTCTTTCCTTTCCTTTCCTTTCCTTTCCTTTCCTTTCCGGCTGTGTGTGTAGGAGTATCTTCTGTCTGTGTGTTGTATCTCACTATCTCTTTGACAAGGACTCAGTACCACATTTTTCTGGGTTTCAGTTAGTCAAGGAAGCATGACTCATTCCTCTAAGATTTCCCAAGTAAATTTAAAAAAGTTATACAAACTCCACTGTTTAAATCCAAACCTTAGCATGTGATAAAAATGCTGAATACCTATCAGATTATACTATTGGCCTCATTCATCTGCTAAGTTAAAGGAAGTAAAGAAATGGTAAGCAAACTACAGACGGTGTAATAAACATTTGCCACATGACATTCTGGTGTTGCTTATCTTTTGAACTTTTCAATTTTACCTAGAATTTTCTTTTCTTGTATTTTGTTTGTTACTCCTATTTGGTTTTTAGAAAACTTAATCCCTACAAAATCCTGATCTGTTGAACCGTAGAGACTGCCACTAAACGCTTGGGCCAGACACCAGTAAGTCTACAGGCATCTGCCATGTTGGCTGATTAAATGCTATCAGCAGTGCATTGCCATGCTCCTTCTGTCTGACTGCTTTGTGGCCCTGAAGCTGCATGGGATTCAGGTTCGTGAGCCATCCAAGTGATACCTTTCTGATGGGGCTTTATCACATGAGGAGCACTTATCTGCTGGAAGATCCAAAATTGTAACTATGAAGAAATAGCAGATGCTGTGGGGAAAAAAAAAAAATAGAGGTTTCTGAGGTCAATAACACAAAATTGCCCTGTATCTCAGATGAATGTCTGGCCCACTCCCATCCTGTAGTGGATCATGAGCCACAAAAGAGCTGTTTTCATTCTGTCCCAGTACTTCCCAATTCTTGACCAAGGACACCAGTGTGACGGACCACTCCTGATCTGTTGTCCTGTGTATTTTCTGAGATACAGAAGAACAAGAGACCATTTGTTGATAGATTGCACTATTTGAGAACAACAAAACAGAAACTGAAATGATTAGTTTAAATCCATATCCGGAATAGAAATGTGCCTAAACAGCAGGTGCATTTCTGTCCTTTTGCTTACAGCTCATCTCATCATGATTTCCCTCTGTCTCCCGTGCCAATCTGATTGCTGCCCTAATCCCCTTTCTTTGCCAGTTTATCTCATAGTTTTTCAACGTGCCTCCTCTTGGCAACACAGATTCTGCCTTCCCATACTCTACCCAACAAGCACCTCACTGATGAATAAGGCAGCAGCCACCTGCACAGGAGTCACCAGACAAGGTCTTGCTTGTCTCCTCAACAGAAAGTGCCTGCTTCACCCAGCCCACAATAGCTCTGTGAAAATTCAGCATACTCACAACGACTGGCATTGTAAAAGAATTTAGCAGTCAGTCTCTGATAAGTTTTTTCTGATGTTGTATGAGCTGCAATTTCAGACAGTCATACTTCGTTAAATCTGGACAATGGTTCTTATAATCTCAAAGGACGTTTCCTCCATAGTCCGTAGCGTGAATATTAGAAAATGACACCTTTTTTTTTCTGTAAATTAACATCTGAAGTGACATAACCACATGGAGTTTGGCTGTTCTCTTATGCCCTTTAAACAAAGGCAAGCAACCAGCATGAAAATTCTGTCCAAAATGGTTAAAGCTTGGCAAGCTTTTAAGCTGAGGTCAAGGGTCCCATAATAGAGACTATTACCAAATTGACATTAGGTATCATTGGCAGTGCCATCTATGGCTTAAAGCACTTTCAGGAAGAAAAATTTGTACAATGCTGATGCAGCATTATGTTTTAGACAAAAATCAGTCATGATAGAAATGAGAAGTAAGAACAAAATGTTTGAGGATTTTGGTTTTGGTTTTGGGTTTTTTCCCTTATTCTGTGGAAGCATCATACTTTGTCTGTACATCTGTATATCTGCCTGAGAAACAAAATTATGAAGTTCTCTGCCTGCCGCTGCACCCTTGCACAGCCCTAATAGTGTAGTCCTCTACTAGAGAAGGCACTTAAATATAGAAGTTCAAGTTTTCTAAGTTCTGCAGCTTAATTATCACATGGACATCAGATTTAACTATCAGCTCTAAACTTCAAACACAGTGTGTCACTTCAGTGCCATCTAGTCCTCTACTTTGCATGAGCCAAGCAGAGCTAATTTACTTCTTTTTGTCTACTTGGTGACTGAAAACAACTCAATTACAGCCAAGTAAGTCAAAGCCTTAGAAACTTGGAAATGAAGGGAGAAAAAAACTTGGATTCATTTATTCATTTTCTCACAATTTTGTAATTTTGCTTGCCATTTCAAACTATTTTTACTGCCATTAGAAAATGATTGTTAGACTCTAGACATATACAACATACACAAAACAAAAGTGACCTGAAAATATTCCATTAATGGAAGGAGGAGATGGTTAGCATTGTAACTGCCTAATGCATGTTAGGACTATTACACTAGGATGTATAGCCCCATTTCTGCTTTTTCCCCTAAAATCTAAATGATCCTGTAGAGAACAGACAGTTAATAACATTAGAGAAATAAATGGCCCAATTGCTTCTGCCTGACATCCTTATTAACCATATGAGTCTAATCAAATACAGAAGATTCTTGTAAATGAACTAGCATGGACTAACCTGAGGTCTTGTTTTAATATTGCAAACATAATGATTAGCAGCTGCCCGGAGCCTCTAGAAAAAAAACTGTGAGAAACTGAAACCTTTCTTTAATTCTGCATTTTTGTTGTGAAAATTAAGGTAACATGTTTTTATCTTTCTGTACATAATCAAATACAGGTGGAAAGGAGACAAAGGGGTAAAACTGAAAGCAAAAGAGACACTATAGTTTTAGTGTTTATTGGGGATGTAATTCAGACTCATAAAGCAATAGACACTAAGTCACTGGGCTTTCATAAACTGTCTTATTGTGAAATTAAAAATATTAAGCTTCTATATTACTCCCCATTGTCTTTTAAAATAATCCCATATATAAGGATGCAGCTAATGTTATCTGTCTGTAGGAAGAATGTGTTAGTAAAATAGCTAATGTTACTCTGGTTAATTCCTGAATGATATCTACTCCATTTTTGGGTTTCGGTGTTGGGGATTTTTTTTACTATTATAAAAATTAGGGATATATAATTTTTCTGGAAAATTAAAGCTCTTCTTTTAATTAGAACCAAACATGCTTCAATGTATTTATTGAGAATGAGAACAAATTTTACATAGTATGTACAATAAAATAACAGAAACAAAAGCCAATGAAAAATTATGAAGAAAGCTCTCTAAACCCCCTCTATCTCATATTTATTGTGGATGGCATGCAGAATTGAATATTTGTTTCTGTGCAGTGAACATCCTACCAGTGCCTTCATATTTACTTAAATTCTATGCAATGATAGGTTTTATAGGTGAGACACTTATGTCTTTATTTTATGAAACGGGAATTCTTCCTACCTCCCATGTCCAGATATATGTCCTGTCTCAGTCCAATCTGCATATTAACACAACCCTCTGACATACCTATCCTACTTAGTCAAGTCCTGCTTCTTAGGATAAAAAAAAAAAATGGGAACACAGACTAGAAAAAAGCAATGCTCATTCACATCGGTGGATGAGAGGATGGAGGCACCTGGCCTATAGGCAAGACAGTCTTACGTGTGAAACATCTAACGTAGCTCCACCTCCCTAATCTCTGATTAAGAAGATGCTCAAGCACAAGTAGTCATTGTCATGTTCAGTCTAAATTCTAAATACCCTTCTACCAATCAAAATACTCACTCCCAAGTCAGACACACTGGCTCCAGATCTGCACGGAAGCTTCCACGGTAACTATGTGTTGGACTTTGATGTCTAAAAATACAGGAACAGGAGATTAAATATTTAGCCTGTAGGAGACAGTAGCCATTTTTTATATTTAAATTCTTATTGGTATGTTTCCACCATAATTACTGTAAAAATAAAAAATTAAAAAAATAAAAAAAGTCTGGCCTTCAGATGGTGCTTCGAAATGCCTTCTTCCTTTATGATTATCTATGAAATAGAGCACTTATATAGCCAGTTAAATGGACTTGCAGTAGATGAGGCTATGAGTCATCTCTGGATTGCACTAAGGTTTAGGCAACAGATAAATCCCTAACTCTCCAGATCTGGACATTTCAGGAAAACAAATTTCCACAAAAGAGCTTTCAAGTCCCAGCACAGGGCATCCTATGATTTCTGGACACAGTGTCAGGCAGCCACTGGAACACAGCTGGCTGGCTCATGTGCAAAAGAATCCCTTCCGTATAAAAGCTCCACCTGAAAATAACTATGGATCTCAGGTCACAGTTTAAAATGAGCAGAATTACAGTGTAGATGTCTTGCATGTTTGCCAGTCATGAGCCAAATTCATAGTGCAAAAACCACAAAAAGAGTAAGCAGTTTAGAAAACCGTGCAAGTCATGGGAATAATATACACATAAATAAAGATAATACTCCTGATGACTGGGCTGCAAAGAAGTGCAGTGGGAAAAAACAAGGAATAAAGAAGTTTAAAATAAATTTCCAGGATCACAGCATGCTTAAGAGAGGTCTGAGAATTTATCTGCATCCTCTGTGAGGTTTTCTTCATAGAAAGTATTTTCTTCCTTAGGAAGGATAAATGCCACCACTCTAGAGGTAGAACAAAACCCAGTTAAATAGATTTCTCATAGCAGTTAAATTCTTGCAAGAATAGCCGAACCCAGTTCCTTGCTATGCAAGCCAAATTCAGAGTTCATTTAAGTAGGTCTAACTCTGTTTAACAAAGTTGTGCAAGTTTGATTTTAGGCCTTTTTCATCATCATAAAGTAGTTACCCTTTGTGACCTAAATTGAAAAGTGTTTTTTTCTCCTAAGTTCTCTCTATTGAGAAAGTGAGCATTAGTGATCATTACACGGATATTCAGGTTCTGAATCAAGTGATACGGCGCATTAAGTGTGAACTTTGACTCCTTGCTTCCTACACTGCACTGGGACCTGCACCTTTCATCCAAAGAAGTAAAATGCATCTTTTATTTTTGTAAATGCTTCCCAAACACCACCAGAAAATCTCTGAAAAAGAAATAAATCTCAGGGCCTGTTTCTGAGTTGAATTTGTTTGGAAAGATATATTAAAGGAACTGTAAGTTATATACATAAAGGGAGAGAAAAAGAGAAGAAACTGGGCATAAAGAGAAACTGATAGGTACTGAAGAACCAAAAGTTAGGTATTGTAAGGAAAAAAAGGGGGCTCTGGAGGAAAAATTTGCAACGCTTACAGTAACAAAAGTGTTCTGATGGCATTTTTTCAACTACTAATGAAAGCAACATGTAGTTAAAATGTAAATGTTTTTGCCCCAAAGGCCAATGTATTATGCTACTGTATTATGACACTTGAATATATAACATATATTTGTATAAATAAGACACAGCAGAGAATCTAAAGGGCTCAATTCTTTTTTCCTTAAGGCTGATGTCAATGGTAACTCTCTCTGACTATAACAAAGCAGGCTCAGGCTTCCAGTGAGCTAGGCTCATAAATCGGCTAATGCCAGCTGTGACAAGCTAGTGGAAATACTGGGACTATATCATACAACACACCAAGCAAACTGGAGCTAAATTTGCACACTTAGCTTCTCAGAAGTTCTCCAACATTTTACCTTTCAGAAAATTTATGCATCTACTTTTGTAGTCTCTTATTTTTTTTTTACAGAAATGCATTCCCTGATTTCATAATAAATTTGATATATTTTGTATTTAAATGCTATGAAGTAAACTTATTCCCATTCAGCCTTTTTTTTCCTTTTTTTGGCAATGCTAATATTTTATGATGTTAGTCCCAGTTACTGTCTAATTTGATTGTATTGATTTACAATCTTATTTATCAATAAAGAAGTCTTTACACAATGTGAAGAATCCTTGGCTGATAAATCAAGTGTTATTAAAGAGAGGAAAATTGGTAGAAAGCAGAACCTTCAAACTGTATTTTTAAAAAAACAGTAAGGAGTATTATGTAAGATGTATTTTCCTTTTTTTCTATTCTTTCTAAATGTTTGTGTTTTCAGAATTTATACAACTGAAAATAACTGTCCTGAATGCCTGGCTCATGGTGCCTAATACAGTGACAAAAGAAAATTACTTTGATGCAATTTGCATGGGTTTTTCTTTCTTGTAGTTATACTGAATATATAACATGGATGAATACATTTTCTCTCTGACTACAGTTTCCACTTCCTCCTTTGTCTCAGGGCTATTTTCACATACCAATTGTAATGCATATAAAAACAAAAGTATCATGTACTTGCTATTTCAGTAGAGAGCTAGAGAAACAGAGATACTTATTAGTCTTTCCTATTCTTTATACAATGGATATAATAGAATAATTCATTGATGTGTGCTTTGCCATGGGAAAAAAAAAACCCAACAATCTCTTTACTGAAATAAATCTACAATTTTTTCTGTGATTTCAAGAAGCAGTTAAGGCTAAGGTTTTTCTATTGCTCTTTATTCAGTGTTCATCTTAGCAATCTGTATTTAATATATGCAATCTTGGATTTTTTTTCTTTGCTAGAAGAACTTAGTTGATCAAGTAAATTTACTTAGCTAGCACAAGAATTAGTATCTAGATGTAAATCCATCTGAGTGCTATGATGTTAATCATTTTTTCTTCTTTTTCTGCCAGTACTAGCTGTTTTTTTAATAAAGATACTTATCTTCTCAAAAAGCTGGTATAGATAGCTCCAGTACACTCACTTAGAAAAATTAAAACATTGTAAGCATATTAAAACAGCCTTCCTTTTTTAGCTGTGCTTTACAATAAAGACAAACATGTCACTCTTTAATAACAGTTTTTCATCACCTGGTCAAAAGATGTATTCCATGAGAAATCATAAGCAAGCATACAGAGAGTAGGTGAAGTACAGGTCTTGAATGACATTGTAGAGAATATGTACTGTGGAGAACAATGCAAGAAAACTGCATATGGTGTGAATCATAGCACAGATTTCAAATGAAGTTTTAGCCTGTTCTTTGTTAAGTGGAAAGAACATACTATGTAATTAAATTCATTTCAGATTTCTTATTTCTTCAACATCTAGACACTACCTACCCCCTCAAAAGAAGTGACTACTACATCCTAAAGTTGTGCAGGAACCAAGTTTTCAGTTTTAGAGGGATTTTTTTAAAGAGGTTAGAAAGTCATCTAATTTGGAATGAACAAAAATTGAACACTCGAAATTTACCACAAACAGAGCATTTAAAGAAAAATAGTTTCAGGTCACTTTGCTTGTCCTCTTTTGAAAAGAAAAAAACACCCCAGACATTTATTGCCCTTTTATTCAAATTATTCACTTTACATATATTGAGATGATTATGGTTAGTTGAATTAAAAGTTATTTCAAAATTTCTGTTCTAAAAAAGCAGACCAATTGAAGACTTCCACTGTTTATTAAAACAATTTTTTCATCAAAGATAACTAATTTCTATGAAACTTGTTGCTACCAACAAATTGTCTTTTCTCCAATTGGAACTTCCAGTAATTTTTATTGGCACAATTCAGGTGAAAACAAACAAACAAACAGACAGACAGACAGACAGACAGATAGATAGATAACAAAAAAGGGACACATTCTTGGACGTACATTAAGTATTTTTTACTTTCCATGTTTTCTATATTCAGTCAAGGACAAAGGAAACCCAAGTGAGGTTAAAATACAATTCCAGTTAGAGCATTTATTTAGAAATGCTTGAATTCAAAGAGTAAACTCTATGGTTTTTTGTGAGTCTGTAAACATTACTCTTGTAATATCAAATATTTCCAAAAGTTCCTGACAGCTATAGTTCTAGAAAGAGTAACTACTTTTTCAAAAACTGGAAAACATAAAAAATAGACAAAAATGTTTAAATATTCCCAACCATAGAGCTCAACATGGTAATAGTTTCAAATCCAGAGAAACTAATCTACATCTCTACTTCTAATGTGGAAAGTTGAGAATTTCACTTATGCACGCCATTTAAGACCACAATTTCAATAATAATCACAATAAAGCATCTTTATTGCAATTTTAAAACTTATAAAGTGGAGTTAAAGAGCAGTTGAATGGTGGACTTGTTCATTGTTTTATCCTGCAAATGTGATGCTAAGTCTTTTTCCTATCTTCAAAGTTCTGAAGGTACAAATTTTAATATGGTACTCCTTTGACTTTGAGCCTTTCAGTCTTAGCTTTTCCTTTGCATGAGAGTGGATTTTTACATTCAGTGTTCTTTTAAGAAGCTTGCACCTGAATAGAAGACTCATTGTGCATAATGAGATGACTAATTAAGATGACTAATACTATTTCATAATTTAAAACACCTCTTTTTTTTTTTTTTTTGTGACCAATTCTTTACAACATTGACACAGGTAAATAGATTTCTGAAGAACTAAACCATTAAGTGTATCGTCTTTTAACACTGCATCATTTCAGGAATATACTTTAATATTTGAGTGAATGTGCTTAATGTTCAAAATATTTCTGAGAAGACAGAACAGATTTAAGGCCAATAACTCCTATAGTGACATGTTTATTTCATTAGATCCAAATAGTGATGCCATTTCTATCAGTTTCCCTCACTCTAAACATGCTGTTAGTGAACAAGCTTCTACACTTGACCTGTGGCTACATAACTCCTGCAGTAGGAACGTTATGGGACTAGAATGGATTTGGGTATGACTTGGCTCCAGATGCCTTGCAGAAACAGTTCCGATAGTTTGCAAACCTGGCAAAGAGAAAGTAATAAAAATTATTTCTGGGAGGGTTACCCCAGAGCTTAATAGTTACCTTGTGCAAGAGGAAAAGTTCAAGTAACAGCCTCCACACTTCTGTAATATTTTCTCTCTCTGCCCTCTAGCCATCACAAATAGCTGAGTGTGATTTTTATTAAACAAAACCCTGCAATGTTTGAGACTGGAGACTTTTACATTGGATTAATTCCTGATGGGTCAATCTTGATAATATTATTGCCATCTGTTCATGAAGTCCATTGGAGACTTTAGACACAGAAAAACCATAAGTGTAGAGTTTAGGATGGCATTTTTTCCTGGAATCACTAGTCCTTTGATCTTCAGTGATCAACCTTCTTTTTCAAAGTACAGTGAAATCACGTATCATTAGCTATGCACAGTTGCATGGTTCAACTATGTTTGCATGTGGAGGGCAAAAAAGGTAGGCATTGCTGGACTCTAATCTCTTCGTTGCAGGATTTTTGATATACACTTAAGTTGTGGTTTACCCCCATCTGGTAACCAAGCACCACGCAGCCACTCACTCACCCCTTTCCCCCCTCCAAAGGGAAGGGGAAGAGAATGGCAAAAACCCCCCCAAAACATTCCTGGGTTGAGATAAAGACAGTTTAACAGGGTAACAAAGAGAATAATAATAATAGTAATAAAAATAAAAATAATTTTTTATATATATATATATACAGACAATATGTATGTATATATAAATATATAAAACAAGTGATGCACAAATGCAATTGCTCACAACATGCAAAAGGAAATAAACCAACTATGCCTAATCTGTTTCCAAGCAGCAATTCTGCCTCCCAGCTAGCTTCCCCAGTTATATCTGGAGCATGACATTATATGATAGGGAGTGTTCCTTTGGCCAATCTGGGTCAGCTGTCCTGGCTGTGGTCTCCCAGCTTCTTGTGCACCTGGCAGGGTGTGAGAAGTTGAAAAGGCCTTGACTTAGTCTAGACACTGCAACTACCTAGCCACAACTGAACACATCAGTGTGTTATCAACATTATTCTCATACTGTCACATATATTTTGACAAAGCAATCAAAAGTTGATTATATAAAAGTTAGGATAATTTGATTATATTTGTAACTTGAAGTTATAAGGTAGCTATAGAATCAGATTGGGAAAATTAGTTTGTAACCAAGGTAATAGGTAATGAAGCTAACTGACCATGGCAAGATACAATGCTGCTATGTTCCTTGTACAGTCCCTACCCAACCGGACAATAGGCCCGGGAATATTAATCTTATGAAGTAAGTTGCTATGGGTAGATGCACCTACAACAAGGGTACTGTGCATGTCTGCATGAAGGAGGTCATCCAGCGGACACAGGTGCAAGACCACTGACGACCACCAGAGACCCTTGAGGACCACCGACTCAAATCACTGAGCATGCGTGACGGGGAGAAGAATATGGAAATGATTTCCCAGAAATGATTATCATAGGACTGCCTTTTCTTGGAAATATAATGAATATGTATATTTTGATTCTATATAACCTGTGTGTTGGTGATCACCTGTCATGCACGTTGGGTGGAGCTATCCCCCGTGCATCCAGCGCTGCAATAAAGAATGCCTGCCTTTTAACACTACATTGGTGTTACGAGGTTTATTCCCGGATTTCGGTGACAATACTAAATTCAAAACACAGCACTGTACCAGCTACTGGAAAGAAAATTATCTCAGCTAAAACCAGGACAGTATCCACTCCTTATTTCATACCATCTACATCATGCCCAGGTTCTCTACTTCCCAAAACATTCCAATTAATGACCATCACTTTTCCTGTGTTTTGATATGTACACGGAGATATCCTTCCTTTAGTCTATGGGCCTTCCTTCTAAAATGTCTGTTGAGTTCACTTAGTCCATGACTTTCAGGCTCCATCTGTCATAACAGTCTCTCAGGGCAGAAGAGATGGTGTGTGCTGTTGGACTGTTGCATGCCACATCCGAAGATCATAGCTGATGTATCTGTTGCGTTCCATGCTCACAGTCTGTGGGTTGAAGATGTCAATCTCGAGGAAGTTGCTGGATGCTTGTTGCTGAAGCCAGTTCTGGTTTCATTACCTCTGCACCTTGCTCGGTTTCATCAAAGTTCATTCATCATTAATCTGGATGATTCTTACTGTAATACCATTGTTATGGCATACAGCAATCATAATAGCAATGACATGCAATATTATGTAGCAATTACCATCACACAATTTAATTTATTGGCTATTGTCACCCAAAATCAAATCCTCTTGGGGGACTTCCCTATCCTTCTGTATCACCCACCAAGTGCACCCAGGTCCCTGAGCAAAAGCAGTCCTGCAGATGAGCTTGCCTCTGCCTGAAGCAGGACTAATCCAGACTGTCTTCCTTAACATATTCCTCATGTGCACTGCAAGAACTTTATCCCCTTCTACAGTACGTGGAAGTTTAGATTGGGCAGGACCAGCTCGATTGGCAGATCCCCTAGTGTTAACTAACCAGGTGGCCTTTGCTAAACGTGTGTCCCAGTGTTTGAGGGTCCCACCACCCATTGCTCTCAGGGTAGTCTTCAACAGTCCATCATATCATTTGATTTTCCCGGAGGCTGGTGCATGACAGGGGATGTGATACACCCACTCAATGCCATGCTCTTTGGCCCAGGTGTCTATGAGGTTGTTTCGGAAATGAGTGCTATTGTCTGACTCAATTCTTTCTGGGGTGCCATGTCACCACAGGACTTGCTTTTCAAGGCCCAGGATAGTGTTCTGGGTGGTGGCACAGGGCACGGGATAGGTTTCCAGCCATCCAGTGGTTGCTTCCACCCTTGTAAGTACATAGTGCTTGCCTTGGTGGGTTTCTGGGAGTGTGATGTCATCAATCTGCCAGGCCTCTCCATATTTATATTTCAGCCATCGTTCTTCATACCAGAGAGGCTTTAACCACTTGGCTTGCTTGATTGCAGCGCATGTTGTTTCACATTCATGGATAACCTGTGCAATAGCATGCACGGTCAAGTCTACCTCTCGATCACGGGCCCATCTATATGTTGCGTCTCTTCTTTGATGGCCTGAGGTCTCATGGGCCCATTGAGCTATAAAGAATTCACCCTTATGTTGCCAGTCCAAATCCACCTGAGCCATTTCAATCTGAGCGGCCTGATCCACTTGCTGCTTGTTTTGATGTTCCTCAGTGGCCCAACTCTTGGGTACATGGGCATGTACGTGATGTACCTTTACAACTAACTTCTCTAGCTGGGCAGCAATATCTTGCCACAATGGGGCAGCCCAGATGCATTTGCCTCTGTGCTGCCAGTTGCTCCGCTTCCACTGCTGTAACCACCCCCACAGGGCATTGGCCACCATCCATGAGTACAGAGGTACAGTGTTGGCCACTTTTCTCTTTCAGCAATATCTAAAGCCAGCTGGATGGCTTTCACTTCTGCAAACTGACTTGATGCACCTTCTCCTTCAGCAGCTTCTGCAGCTTGTGGTGTAGGACTCCATACAGCAGCCTTCCATCTCCGATGCTTTCTCACAATGCGACAGTACCATCAGTGAACAGGGCATATTGCTTCTCATTTTCTCGTAGTTTATTATAGGTCAGCATGCATCACCTCCTCTTCTGGTGACATTCCAAAATCTTTGCCTTCTGGCCAGTCTGTGACAACTTCCAGAATTCCTGGACAATTGGGGTTTCCTATTCATGTCCGCTGAGCCATCAGTATAACCCACTTACTCCACGTAGCATCAGTTGCATGGTGTGTAGAGGAGACCCTCCCTTTGAACATCCAGCCCAGGACCGGCAGTCGGGGCACCAGGAGGAGCTGTGCTTCGGTGCCAATCACTTCTGAAGCAGCTTGAGCCCCTTCATATGCTGCCAATATCTCTTTTTCAGTTGGAGTGTAGCGGGCCTCGGATCCTCTGTGTCCCCAACTCCAAAACCCCAGGGGTCGACCTCAAGTCTCCCCTGGTGCTTTCTGCCAGAGACTCCAGGTAGGGCCATTCTCCCCAGCTGCAGTGTACAGCACATTTTTCAGTTCTGGTCCTGCCTGGACTGGCCCAAGAGCTGCTGCATGAACTATTTCCTGTTTAATTTGTTCAAAAGCTTGCCATTGCTCAGGGCCACATTTGAATCGTTCTTCTTCCAGGTTATGTGATAGAGAGGGCTTACTATCAGACTGTAATTTCAAATGTGCATTCGCCAAAACACCACAACACCTAAGAAAGCTTTTGTTTCCTTTTTGTTAGTTGGTGGAGAAATAGCTCCTATTTTGTTGATAACGTCCACTGAGATCTGACCATGCCCATCTTACCATTTAATTCCTAAAAACTGGATCTCCTTTGTAGGTCCCTTGACCTTACTTCATTTTGTGGTGAAACTGGCTTTCAGAAGCATTTAAACTATTTTCTTCCCTTTCTCAGAGATTTCTTCTGCTTTGTTGCCCCATACAATGATGTCATCAATGTATTGCAGGTGCTCTGGGGCTTCACCCTGTTCCAGTGCAGTCTGGATCAGTCAATGGCAAATGGCAGGGCTGTGTTTCCACCCCTGGGGCAGTCGATTCCAGGTGTACTGGATGCCCCTCCAAGTGAAAGCAAACTGTGGCCTGCACTCTGCCACCAAAGCAATTGAGAAAAATGCATTAGCGATATCAGTTGTGGTGTACCACTTGGCTGCCTTTGACTCCATTTCATATTGAAGTTCCAGCATGTGTGGCACAGCAGCATTCAGTGGCAACCTGAGTTCATTCAGGCCACAAAAGTCTGCTGTCAGTCTCCACTCTCCATTAGACTTCTGCACTGGCCATATGAGACTGTTAAAGAGTGAAGAAGTTCTGCTGATCACTCCCTGGCTCTGCAGTTGATGAATCAGCTTACGGATGGTGCGGTATTGCCGCCAGTGTGCTGTTGTGGTAGTGATTGGCACCTGTTGTTCTTTGACCCTGAGCAACCCCACAACAGAAGAGTCGGCCGAGAGACCAGGCAAGGTAGACAACTGTTCAGTTTCCTCCACCTCCAAGGCAGCTATTCCAAAAGCCCACCAGTACCCTTTTGGGTCCTTGAAATACCCTGTCTGGAGGTAGTCTATGCCAAGGATGCGCGGAGTGTCTGGGCCAGTCACAATGGAGTGCTTTTGCCACTTGTTCCCAGGTGGGCTTACTTCAGCTTCCAATCAAGTTAACTGTTGGGATCCCCTTGTCACGTCAGAAATACAGATGGGTTCTGCCCCTTCATGGCTTGATGGCATTAGGGTACGCTGTGCAGTGGTGTCTACTAGAGCCTTATACTCCTGGGGGTCTGATGTACCAGGCCATCAGATCCACATAGTCCAATAAACTCAATTGTCCCTTTCCTCCACCTGGCTGGAGGCAGGGCCCCTCTAATCCTGCTCATCATATTAATTACTGATGAATGGATTCATGTGCTGCACGTGGGTTTGAATCTCATCCTTGTTGCTAACTTCTTGTACATACAAATCAGAAGCTCCTTCCCTAAGATCAGAAGTGAAATCAGTCTTCCTACTCTGTCTGGGGAACAATCCCCTTGAGACTGGAGCAGCGATTTTCTGGGAAGCATCCCCTTTTGTGATTCTTTTTCCTTGCAATTCACATACCTGTGCCTCTAGGGTCAAATAGGTTTTCCATCCCAATTCCTCATGTCCTGTCTATGGTCACACAGGTAAAACCACAGGGTGCCTCATAGTGTACCGTCTATATCCTCTCTCTTGAGCACAGGAATGCTTACTCCTGATAGCTGAGATACTGGTTTGTCAAGGAGGGAATTGTACAGATCTTTGCGTTGCCGGACCTTCCAGGACAGTTTCTGAAACAGATTTTTGTATTTTTCAGACAGTATTTCCATGGCCAAGACACAGGCCTGTGGGGAAGAAGAAAAATTTTCTTCATATTGCTGGAGTTGGCCAGCCACTTTGTTCACCGTTGGTGCCTCTTTCTTTGCAGTCCATTACTGCCAATGATTTGGCGTACAACGATGGTGCGCTCTATACAAACCTCTGCCACACAGGTCATGTACATTTGACTTCATCTGGACCTGTGGGTGACTGCACATTGTCCAGGTCATAATAAACCATCTCCCACACAGCTAATTCCCTCCGGTAGTGGGTACCTCTCTCCATGGTGGTCCACCTGCCCGGGTGACACATAACATCTTCTTTGAAGGGATACCTTTCCCTCATGCCTGACAAAAGTCACCTCCAGAGGCTGAGGGCTTTTGTCCCTTTTCCAATTGCCTTATCCATGACCCCTTCCCTAGACAGGGATCCCAGATGCTTGGCTTCCTTACCCTCTAATTCCAGGCAAGTTGCTAGCCTAATTGTGGACTGAATTTTTGCATATTTTGCAGCTTACTCAGGGATAGGTATTGGGTGGTTATCTCTGGTTCTGTCTCTTCCTCCTGTTCTTGTGATGGGCCTGTTTCATCATCCTTTACTAAATGAGTTGACTTTCATGTCCATTTCTTCCTATATATAGAGGCAACTGACATCAGTATGGGTTGGTTCTCTGGTTCAGCTGCAGTGCCTGTCAACAGGGTTTGAGTAACTGCAGTGGTTGTCGTGGGGACTGAAGTAGCCACAGTGCTTGTTGCAGGGGTTGGGGTAGCCACACTACCTGTTGCCAAGGTTTGAGTAGCCGCAGTGCCTGTCATGGGGGTACACTGAGTGCAAATATTAAAATAACATGACAAAGAGACACATGCACTGTCTTCCAAGCAGCTAAACCTTGGTATGTTCTATCAGTAAAAAAAATGTTGTTCATGTCTATATGGTACAAGACTGTGACTACATTAGTGAAAATATGGGCTAGCTAATTAAGTTTTTTTGTTGCTTGCAAAACAAATAATAACTTTTAGGACAAGACTTATGAAAAGAACTCCATGCATTTCACATGTATTGCCCTGTTTTTCCACAAAGATTTTAAATCGTTACATTGACTGGAAATCCAATTAATTCAATTCAAGTCTTCAAAACAGGAGATTTCACATCAGCCTGGCTGGTAAGCAACATTTCCAATGTCCCTTTATTTTATAGTGGTTTTATTATTAATACTTAAGTTTGAAGTTCCAAGAAAAAGAATAAGCTTTATATATTATCACTTATTACATTCCAATGTTTCTTACCTCAATTTACTTCTGTTTCTCTTGTTTTCCTTCCCATTTTCAGTATGCCAAAAAGACACTCTACATAGACAGCTTCATCTATTCTAGTACTCTCTAAGCTGGTTGTTCCCTAAGCTGGTTCTTCCCTGCTCCAGCTTGAATACTTTATATCATCTGCCTCTTTTGGCTCGTTTTAGACAGGGGCTTGGTGTAACAACAACAGATGTTCTCCTACCAGCACCTGACATTAGTCTGTATTGTAGAAAGCTTCCAACAGATTTTGAAGGCAAATTGGGATTTTAATGAGAATTTGCTGTTCATTAGAAATGAAGAATATACAGAAATGATCTGAAGTATTCTGTACAATAAATATTGAGTTTTGAGGAGAGAGAGACACACAGAATGCCTTTCCTGGAACAGGAGACACTTCATATTTCTTCATATTACAGAGAAAACGTAGAACAGACTTAGAGACTTTTTGATTTATCTGACAATCTCCAAGTTTGAGACATCTGCAGAAGACATCCTAAAAAGATCAGATATGTAAATTATTGATTTGATGGAAACATAGGACTAATGTAGGCACATCCCAGATGAGAATGCCTTCATAACTACCACAAACTCTCTCTCATGTTGTACATAAATTTTATGTACACATATAATTTAATTCCTTTTGAAAGTGACTGACCATTTCATAACAATATCAAGAATATTTTCAAGGACCAAGAAGAAAATTAAGGGCTTATTAATATTTGTAATATTTTAAAAACACATGATCAGGTGATGGACTCTGACTGCAACTAGTAAATGTATCTTATTTTAAAAAGTTTGACAGAGCAAGATTTTTTTTTTTTCCTAAAAAGATCTAGGAAAAATTTAACACAAATTATCTTTTCCAATGATAAGTTGGTGATGAAAATAAAAGCTAAAGTTGTAAAACTCAAGGGCCACTTGCATGAAATTGTAGAATGAGACAAGTTTAATATCAGTTATACAATATCCTCAGGAATATTTATGTATCTTATGTAAAAATACATAAATTTAAAAGTAGGTTCTGTACTTACAATTAGAGCAATTATAATTACATAGTTGTTACATTTCACTAACACTAATCACACAAGGTTTATACTTTTGGAAAGCCATTGCACTAATTCATGTAATATCTGTGTTCGAATTATTATCCTGTCAGTATGCTTCCTACTTTTGAATTAAAGCACATTTCTGCTTTTTAGTCAGTTTCACTACTAACTTTATAGCATTTAAAGGTAACACAGCAGGTTTCCTTTCTATAAGGGAAAATAAACATGGAGCATTTATCAATCTTCCATAGGCTTTAGGTCAATGGCAGGACTTAGACCTAATCCAAGGCATTCTGGGCCCAGCCCCATCGCCCTAGGCATCAGTGATGCTGCCCAATTATGTCCAGCAAAACTGCAAAATGAGCAGAATAGCAAAAGATGGAGTGGGATAAATAAAAGTTTTACAAATTTTGTTGTCATTTTGATCCTGAGATGAGCTGCAAGTGTAAGTCTGAATACAGTTAAAGGTATTTACATCTACATTACCACCTAATTATTAATAATTCCAAAAGGATTTTTTTTAGTACTGGAAACAACCTTTAGCTTTGCAGATCTTTAATGAAATGTAACCTGAATAAAGACTTGTTTCTTTATCAGCAAATGTGGGTGTGATCCATTAATTAGCCATAAACATTTCTCCACAACAGCCCTATGGCTATTATTCAGGCATGACTTATGTTCTTGCAGCTTTGGTTCTTTGTGTGGCTGTAACATAGAAGTCAGCCTTTTACAATTCCCAGTTTTGGTCTCTAATCTTTTGATTATTTTAATACTCCTAGATATTTTTTTAACTCTTTACTGATTGCATTTTGATTAGTATATTTTGAGTGATGTTTATATAGTTTATGTGATATTTATACCAACCATTAGTTTCATAAGTGATGTTTATGCAGGGAAGTAGTTCAATCTAAAACTCAAAACCTTGTGAAGTTATGAGTGTCCATTGTGCCTTGTAAATCAGACATTTGGAGAAGAAGATCTCAGGGAAAATGCTGAAGATCTTTTTACATGTAGCTTCTGTATGTACTATTGTACCTTTCATATTTCTCTTTTTATCACCCTTTTTTCCCCTTATGCACAAGGCCAGGGAGTTAAAACCATGAAAGAGAATATGTACCACAATCTTGAAGTTATCCCTGAGGTATCTTCCTCTCTAGAGAAGGAAACATTGTGCAATGCAATGGGTAGTCCAAGCCAGTTTGAACACCATTAGATCATGTCCCCGCAATTACAATGTCTCCCTGTCCCACTCCTCCCTTCTGTTACTTTCCCACAGAGATATTCTCAGGTCTCTTCCTTCCCATTATCAGAACACCCTCAGGTCTACCCAGTGGCTACACCACTGTAACTTTCTCTCCCGCCAGATGGCCCACATCTTTATGAAACTGTTTCTTCCATCTTTCTTTTCTTTCTTTTATTTCCAAGACAGTAACGACTATATCTCTGTCTCACTTTAAAAGCCTAATTTCTGCCATGTCTTCTGACTCCCTTTCCAAGATATACTTCTCTTATTATGTACCCAGATTCCCCAACACTGTGAGTACCTCACAGTGTACCACCACAATACCCCTACTTTTTCAGTTTAACCATTGTATTCCAAAACTCCCTATCTCCCCAGCCTATAATAAACTTTCTTATTTCCCCATCTTCTCCAACTTCTCACTCCTAAAAGCACAATACTCCCACATTATCTTGCTGAGAGGAAAACACACACTGCTTGCTTATTTGACCAACCACAGATGAGATACATGCATGCTGACTGATTGGCTGCAGGATGAGAAAACACTATTGTCTCTCACTATGAACCATACAAACATTTGCAAACCACACATGGCTAACAGGCTATATATGTTGTAGAACCAGGAACACCTGTGAGTTAAGACGTGGTTGAAACAGAATGATTCAAAAAGGATGAGGCATTTATGCTTTTCTAAAGTTTCTGGGAGAAGTTTACATGTCATTACATGCCTCAAAAATAAGATCATACTATATTCACGATTAGTTTTGTGGGCTTAGACCAATAGATGGGATGTGAGAATATTTACGGAACTGGAACCAACACATAAAATTGCTAGAAAACTTCTAGTTTCTGAATTCCTATGGGACTGAAGGCTAGAGTCAAAACTCCACACTGATGTCAAAATAAAGCTAATTCTGGCCATGATCAGAAGTAAAAATTTAAGTTTTATAGGATTGTAGGTGTCTCCAGGCTTAAGCAGCAAATCCATGGGAGTTCCAGGAAACAAAAATTCTTTTAGAATATAAATCAGTCAGGAGTAATCTAGATATAACTCTAACAACCTAGCAAAACTCAGCCCATAAAATATAGGCATTTTACAATGGAATTTGGATAAATCTAGATGGTCGTCTTCTACTGATTTAAAAAAAAAAAATACCTGCAAGACATTACCACCGCACCACCCTCCATGCTCTTCCTATTGCAGCAACAGCATTATCACCTTGATAATTGTCTTCACATCTATAAACTTTTTCAATATATATGCTTAAATATTTCAGTAATTCCTAAGTCCACATATCATTTCTACCAGATGGTTGCATGTGGAGATTCCAAGTTCAAATCCCAGGATTTGTTTTAACTTCCTACGCCAGCAGAAATTGGAAATATTATTCTGGGAATGTACCATGTGTCATTTCTGCAGTTCCCTTTGGCTTAGAGAAACATTACCTATAAAGTGTAGTCTTTCATAAAGATGTGAGGTTACATTTTCCTAAGTTCCGCTCTCAGTTTGGCTGATGACAGTTATAACTAGTTAGTAGCAAATGTAAAGCAGTGCATCTCAATGCACATTATGTAGCAGATTGCATAGCATATTTATCCCAGGAAATAAGGCAATTGATTATTATCAATAATAACATGACAAAATTGGTCAGGTTAATTGTTCTAAACAGAGGCCTTAGTATAGATTAGTATAGATTTAAGTGCCTAAATTATATTGACTGTATCCTCTTCTATAGTTGGAGGTATATAGTTTGTTCTACAACTTCCTAAAAGTATAATGTTGCCATCTTTTAATTCAGTCCATTTGGTTATAAAAAGTTAGTATTGAAATACTGTCATTTAGCTGTCATTACATGTTATTATTTGCTTAAAAATTATGTTTCAGGAACATTTAAGACAGCTTCCTTAGAGATTCCTGCAAAGACAACCTTCTATCTCATCCTTAAAGCATCTGGTAATGTTACATCAAGGGATTAAAACAACCTCCTGAGACATACATCAGAGAAACATTACTTCTTTCATCAGAGAGAAGATCCTGGAATGGTGAGGTACCATTTTTTGGGAAAGGTCATGAATGATGTTTCCATGCCATCTGGAGTAACGTGCTGTCATGTGCTAAACATCTCTTCCCAGTTACTGAGGTGCCCTCGAAAGATAAGACCACCTACTATGGGAAAACCTTGCAGATCTCACTTCTTTGCTGTGAAGAGTACATGGTTGGATCTTTCTCAGCCATTGAATGGGAAAGTGTAATATGAATGGGATAACTAATGTAGGAAGGAGGAAGACAGGTAGAAGGAGGAGTATAACTATATATGGCTATATACATATACCTACCTATGCTGATAGAGGGAGGAACACAAGAATACAGTAGTAGGAGAATATGGATAGCACTATGTTACTGTTATTATTCACTGAAATTGAGACTCTTGTGCCAGTTTAACATAACACTCTAGAAAGAAGAACAGAAACTGGTCTGTAGCCACTACTTCTTGTTCACATGGTGGAAAATCAAGCCAGGTCTTTTACCTGTTTGGAAAGAAGCTAAGCTCTAGCCTAATGTCTTTTTGTTAATAGTGCTTCCTAAAATTCTCTAGAGAATTTCAGCAGTGTTAGGATGAGAACTGATCAAAACTAACCTCTGCTCTTACAGAACAGCTTGCCCTAGCACCTCATAAAGAAAAAAGCAGGATGGATGCTATTTGCAAAGCACACTCATTGTACTATTTCTGTGTTGAATTTGGAAGGCAGCCCATTTGCTCACATCAATGACTGTGACAGCATCATTTGGTAAACAGTTCTGCAACTCCTAAATAGGTGCTACAGTCCCAAGTGGGTGCCACCTGGCACCTCCAATGTCACCCAAGAATGCCTGATCTTTAGCTCCAATTGCAGATACCTCCTTGTCCCAATAGGTCCCTCCAGCCCCAGCAGCCAGATGTTAAGGCACAGATAGAAAGCTACAGATCTGGAAGACATGAGCCAACTCAAGCATCTGCATGAAGTGTTTCACTCTACTTTAGTGTGAGGCTAAAGGTTTCTGCAGTTGGCGCTCAGCCACAGAAATGTCAATGTTATTTCAGAACACAAACAGATCAGGATACTGACCTTTCTACGTAAGATTTTTGCTAGGCAACCTCACAGGGCCACCTTGGATCCATGGGGCAGGAGTCAACACAGCAGAGAACCAGGCCCAGAAGGACCACAAGACAGGTCTCCCCAAACCTTTGCCAGAGCATGGCAACCATATGGTCCCAATGAATCCATCCCAGACCACTTGTGTGAAAGGTGCGCTGACATTGCATAGAGTAAGGTATGGGAGCATTGGTTCTCCCTGACAGATCTCACCATATTGCCAGTGACAGTCAACTGGTCACAACACTTAGTGCCCTATTTTATGCATCTGGGCCAATTGTAATTATAAGGAGGAACAGCAGTGGTTTTGTATGCCTGGAGCACAGCCATTCTTTACAGCCAAGATGCTGTCCCAGCTGCATTCCACTTCAAGTCTTCCAAGCCCATTGACAGGGAAATAGCAACTATAAGTCACCAAAATCAGTGCTGGGACAGCTGTGCACTTGGTTCTTGTGGCAGGGCTATCCAGCAAGCCAATAAAGTATGCCTCAGTTTTATAAAGCAATGCACCTGGGTTCAATCCAGTTATTTCATCAATGAAAGCAATTTCTCTTCTCGAAATACATCTTCTCTGATGCAAGATGGCCATTAGCTCCCCCTTATGGTCCCAGCATTCACAGTATAATCTCTCCCAGTTCAAGAGTTAGGGGGACTGGGTTTAGGTATTTAGGTATCTCAGCTTTATTTGCTTTTGTCATTACCAGACAATTTTTCCTGATTGACTTCGAGTTTATCAGAGAAATGTAATATTCTATTCATTAGCTGCAAGACAAGAACTTTGAAGTCTTTGTGGTGGTTTGACCCTTGCCAGCAGCTAAGCACCATGCAACCACTTGCTCACTCCTCTCCCCTCCAATGGGACAGGGGAGAATAGGAAGAGCAAAAGTGAGAAAACTCGAGGGTCAAGATAAAGTTAGTTTAAAAAGTGAAGGAAAGAGGAAAAAAAAGACCAAAAATATTATGCAAAGACAATGACTCACCACCTCCCACAAGGACACCAAAGGCCAGCCAGTCTCTGGGCAATGGATATCTCCCCAAACTCCCTTGCCCTCAGTTTTCATTTCTGAACACAATGTTATGTGGCAGGGAATATCCTTTTTGTCAGTCTGGGTAATCCATGCAGGTTATGTCTACTCCCAATTTTTCACCCACTCCTGGCTAGTCCCTAAGGGAGTGCAGATTTAGAAAAAGAGAAAGCCTTGACACTATGCAAGCAACGTTCAGCAATAGCCAGAAGTTTGGTCTGTTAACAACACTGTTTTAGTCACAAATCCAAAACATAATACCATATGGGCCACTATGAAGAAAATTAACTCCATCCCAGCCAGACCCAGAACAGTCCTATAAGGTTTCCAGGAGCTGTTGGGCTTATGCAGGACTTAAGTAGCCAGCCAGTATTACTCAGGGATATTGCTCTCTCGGCCATGAGGAGAGAGAATTTTTAAAACAATAGTTCTCCAAATAATATGAAGTAGAAGAAACCACAAGGTATATCCTCTAGTGACATCAAAATTCCTTTCTCTTCCACAGCTCAAACATATCTCCCCCCCCCGCCCCGGTAAGGATAAGGAATAACATTGTACCTAGTTTCTATGTTCAGTGATACCCAGAATAAGGACATTTTGACCTAATCAACTGCTGTTCTCATCAGTGACACTCTCTGTAGCATTGCCATTCCTATGGATTGTCTAATGACTTTTGGCACAGTCCCCAGTCAACAAGGCTTTCTTTCTTGGCTGAAAATTTGAAATCCACAAGCACTCTCCCTCATATGACAATATTTTCATCCTGACAGTAGTAGTACAGAACTTTCCTGGCCATGAAACAAAGAGTGTATGCTGACTTTCAGACAGAAACCATATGACTACACCGTGTTAAAAGAGCTCAATATTTTTGTGCAGCCAAAAATGTTATTACAATATGTAGTTGGAAGTTCCAAATATGTGACTAATGAAACTCTTTTTATTAATATTTATTTTCCACAAAATTGTGTAGACCAGCCCAGCCATATCAGCCTCAGGCTCAGCTACCACAAACCAAAACTTCCAGAATATCTCTTAGCACTAGAATGAATTCAGATACTTCAGAGAAAGGAAAGTATTGTGGGAGAAGAAAACAATCTAAGCATTAAAGCTTTCCAAAAGAGTCTCTAAGTCTCCATATATTCTTCTGTAATTGGGGAAAAGAAAATGCTAGCAGCCTATCATTTGATCTGCTCTCACAAGCTGTATAAACTAATACACATTTACAATTTACACATACCTACTCACATACAAATATATGTACTCAGTGTATATTTAAGATATATATTATCTTACACAAAGGTAACATACACCTTTATTAAAATATAAAATATATTAGAGATCTGCAACCATTTTTCATCATGATTAAAGTTTCAATGGGACTATACGCATGATAAAATGAAGAAGCGTTATAAAATTTACTCCCAAGTAGTTACCCCAAATGGTGTGTACATAAACCAAACTGAAGTTGGAAGAGAGTCTTCCATCTACTGAGAAGCATTCATGGATTATTTTCATACTTGTCCAGCTGTTGAACACTTTCATCAACAACCTGCATGACAGGAGACAATGCATGCTCACCCGTTCTTGAATGACAAGAAGTAAGGTCAAAGCCCTGGAGGGAAAGGCTGCCAGTTGAGAGGACTTCAGTAAATTGGAGGAACAGGTTGACAGAAACTTCATGAGACAAAGTCAAATAGAATTCCTGTACCTGCGATGGACCGGCTCCATGCACCTGGGGACCAAATGGCTAGGGCAATTCTTTGCAAGAAAGGACCCAGTGATCCTGGTGGACTCATAGTTCACTGAGTTTGTAGCACTACCTTACAGCAAGGAAGACTAGACACATCCTGCACTGCATTAGCAAAAGCACAGACGGCAGCTTAAGGAAAACAATTACTCCCCTCTAATCAGCACTGGGGAGGCCACAGTTGGCGTACTGTTGTGGGTTCCCCACTGCAACAAATAAGAGACTTCAGTAGGTTGCTGCTAGCATATTCAAAGAGCTGGAGCAAAGTACACTTGAGGAGAGAAAGGGGAAACACTTCCACCTGTTCATCCTAGAGAAGAGGTTGAAGGGGAATCCTGTTGCTGCCTTCAGTTGCTCAAGGCATGTTATAGTGAAGACAGAGTCGAGTGCTTCTCAGGCATGCACAGAGAGAGAATGAAAGGTCACACTAACAAGTCACAACATTTGAAATATCAACTAGATAGAAGGAAAACAACATTTCATAATGAGAGTGGTCAAGCACATAACTCCCACAAAGGCTGTACAATATTTATCTTCAGAAATCTTTAAAAATAGCTGGAGTACATGGTAAGCAACCTGATCAATCTTTGAAGTTACTTCTGCTTGGAGCAGAACTAGGAACTAGATGTCCTCCAGAGGTCCCTTCCAGAGTGGTTGATTCTATGATACTCTATTTTGTCTGGCGGGAAAATTGTATTAAGGAGGAAAATTCAGAGAAAAATCCATTCAATATTACCATACACTCTGTAATGAAGAGCTTTATAGGCTTTAATAGCCAAAACAGGCAGTTTTACACTCTTCTGTTTCTTGTTATATTTTTCTTTTTTAAATAAATTACACAGATACCAAGACTGCACTGCCTGAAAGCATTTCTCATCCAAATCAAAGCAAAGAAAGATATAATGGGATAACCTTAGGGAAAGATAGAGATATTGGTCAATTAGTAAAGCACAGGATATATGCTAGTATATATCCAAAATAAGCTTCAGGTTCAATGGCAACCATTGTCTTTCCAATGCTTCCCCCTCAAAGAATGAACATGCTTTGCTGCAGGGTATTGAATTTCTTTTTTTTTCTCCAGCAGTGCTACCTTCTGTATGTTGAAGAATGGAAGGAGGGCTGTCATCATTGCCTTGGGAGGCAGAATGTTACCAGCCAGTCCCTATCTCCCCTAGTGTGAAAATGCCGGGAAAAATAAACAGCTCTCCTGGGAAGATAAATGCAGCTGCATATGGACAAACTGTCCCATAACACCATTTATAAAGCTAAACCACCATATATTCAGCAGTAAGAAATGGATTCATTATTCCAGATTAACGGCAATGATTAAGGCAGCTTGATAATATAAAAAGTAATATAATCATGGTGTGAAGAATTTTCACATATAGTTATTGAACGTCACTTATTACACTCCAGTTGGAACTCATTCCAGTGAAAGCTCATTAGAGAAAGTGTGACAAGATAAATTCTGGAATGCCTAGGTGTATATGACCTCAAAATCAGCACTTATTTATATTCATAAGTGCAAGGACAAATTAACACAATATATAGCATTGCATTTCATCAGTAACTTTCTTATCAGAATTAGGACTTCAGAATTGAGAAAGAACAGGAATTTACAAACATTGTCAGATGATCTTCATTAAATATACTGACACAATAAAAGCCTGAAAGTAATTGGGTTTTTTACCAGTGGTGATATTTTCTTCTATTGTTTCTTCTTTCGCTATTTCTTCTTTGCTTTTTTTCCCATTCTGTCTTCTCCATTTCCCACTAACATTTTGCCTAAAAGAACTATTAAAAGTGATTAAAGAAAGAGAAAAAACTTAGGTGGAAAGCTGACCACACTATGAAGATAAAACATGTAGTTTAATCTACTGCAGAATGAGATATTTATATCTAAATTTTACCTTTCTTACTTGAAAATTTAAATACACCTAACAAAAACGTCCTTAAATCGTTACATAGTTTTGGTCAATCATTTGCCTTTTTCAGCAACGACAACTATTAGAGAGATGTCAAGAAGAGAAAAATAGGGTAGCAAAAGACAGTGGGAGGGTTAGACATTCCCAAAAATTAGAGAATCCTACCTCGGCAGAAATAACCAAAAAAATTTAAGGCGACCAGATGAGTAGATCAAGATGACTTACATTTGTCTGTAGTTCCCAATGACTGAAGAAAATAAGTTCTTCCTCTCCAAGAACTCTTCCTTCTCTGCTTATAGATTGGGGTTTAATCTCTTCTGTAATAGTAGCAGGTATCACAGTGAAGCCAGCCACTTTCCTGCATTTCATTGCTTCTCCATGTATTCAAAACGGTAGTAACAATATATGTATAAGGAGACTCACAGAGGTCTTGTTCTAGCCAAACGTGACTTTCATTGCCTTCATGATTATCATTACTGTGCAAACTACAATCCATTCCAAGTATATAGCATATTCCTCTGCATTTCTTAAGAGACCACTGCATTCTCTTTCAATGTCTGTCAGAATTCAGCTTCATATGTACAATATGGAAACATATATTTGAAAGCTTTACAAGTTACAGGAAAATTCTAGATACATTTGTAAAACCCAGTTTTATTACCCACTTAGAATGAAATTGTGTCCTTGTGTGTAAATTAGTGCTAATTCTGTATCTACAAATTATCTGATGGTAAATACATTTTTAATGATTGCAGCCATCCCTCAGAACAGATGTTTCCTGAACAGTTTTGCACTTGATTTTCTGGTGCTAGACCTCTTAAAAAAGTTGGCAACAATTTGTTCAATTTTAAAAGAGAATTGGCCACTGGTGCCAATTTTGTATTGACATAAAACTTTAGTGTACTTGGCCCTGCGTTTCTCCTATGTGGAAGAGAAGTCGCATTCCTTACAGCTTTTATTGTTTCATTCATCCATAATTTATGTGCAGATGGAAGATTCATTCCTTGACTCACTCATTCTATATTAATAAATAACTAGCACTAGTACATGCCTAGAGTTGTATAGCCCTTCAGGGTTAATTTCAGAGGTAGAATAGCTCAGTTCCCAAGTAATTCTACAGGAAAGATAACTGCTGTGGATCATTTGTGTGGTTATAAAAGCAGATCACAGATGGATCATTTGCACAGTTATTGCTACTGTGACTCTTACTTACAACAAAGTTGCAGAAATGAGAGTAATATCTGTTCTTGTGTAATCCTATAAATGCAGAGCAAAAATGGTGGATAATGAGAAACACAAAAAATCCACTTGACGATAAACTGCCTGTTCAAGAGTCTGAAAATTAATTTCTTTTAACATGAATCATGACTGAAATCTAACTTCTGATTAAAAATAAAATATGATTAGTCTTCAAGACTATGCCTGTAACTTTGTAAGTCTGATACTGTTTAACATTGTTTTTTGCAATCTAAAAGTGACCAGAATTCCTCATTGCATTGGAGGAGATTCTGAACATCACAGATAAACTTAATCTCATCATTAACCAACTTGTTCATGAGAAAACTAGCAGAAATTTTACAAAATATATATACCTCCAAATTCCATGCTACCTCCCAAAGTCTTTTGGGGTCTAAGCCACAGACAAAACAACTAAAAATTCATATTCTGTCAGTAGTAAATGTAACCACATACTAAAACCAGGACACATGAGCATCACTATAAATAATTTGTATTTAAATTGAAAAGAAAATCAACAAAGACGTTTCTACAACTATGTACACACTTACATTTTCACATAATATCACCTTTCTTTTCAAACTGAAGGGTTAATAAAATCCAGAATCTTGTAGAGTTGAGGGTTTCCAATAGACTGTTTAAGTCTAGTGGACTATTAAATGTGTAACTTAGTATTGCTTTCCTTCGTCAACGCCTCAAAACTATTTCTTTCTTTCTGTCCTTTTCTTTCTGCAGATTCCCCCTGGTGCTCTTTAGGGGGGAGAAGAGAAGGGGGTTGGTTCCTGTATCTGTCTGGACAAGTCCTGAAAATTATTTAAGGAAAAAAATCTGAATAATAACTTCATGTCTGTTGTGTTTTAACCCCAGCTGGCAACTGAGCACCAGGTAGCTGCTTGGTTACCCCTTTCCCCCCTCCAAAGTGATGGGAAGGAGAATGGAAAAAAAACCTCATGGGCTGATATACAGGCAGTTTAATAGGATAACAAAGGAAGATGATGAAGATGATGATGATGACGACGACGACGACGACGACGAGACGACGAGGACCACCACCACGACGACGATGACGACAATAATAATAATGCACAAATGCAATTGCTAATGACATCCAAAAGGAAAATAAATCAATCCAATGTCCAGTCTGTTTCTGAGCAGCAATTCCACCTCCTGGTTAGCTTCCCCAGTTATCTATGGAGCAAGACATTATATGGTAGGGAATGTCCCTTTGGCCAGTCTGGGTCAGCTGTCCTGGCTGTGCTCTCCCAGTTTATTGTGCACCTGACAGTGCACGAGAAGCTGAAAAGACCTTGACTTAGTGTAGACACAACAACTACCTAGCAACAACTGAACACATTGGTGTGTCATCAACACTATTCTGACAATAAAGCCAAAACACAGCACTATACCAGCTACTAGAAAGAAAAAGTAACTGTATCTCAGTTGAAACCAGGATAATGTCTTAAGTGCTTTCATACAACTTTGGAAAGTATAATATCTGCTTAAAAATAATAATTAAAAAACATTGTATCTTAGAGATGTAAAGCTAGAAGGAATTTCAACAGATCACCTAAAACATTGGCTGAAACTGACTTGGAATCAAGTGCACCAGGACCAACCTTAGCAGTTGTTTGCCTAGTCTGCTCAATAAAGACCCTGGAAAACAGGATTCCATAATCTAATCTACTAGGGCAGCCTGTTCCAAAGATTTACCACAATGACTATTTTTTGTGTGTTTGTGGTTTTTTTCTAATACCCAACATAAATTGTCTTTCATGTAAATTAAGGCCATTTGTTCTCATCCTTCTCCAAGTAAAGCTGATGCACATTTTCATCAGCATGTCAGAACATGGCAATGTCCTTCTTCAGTCTTTTCTTTTTTGGATTAAAAAAAACCCAGTTTTTTAAGTCTTTCCTTGTAAGTCATATTTTCAAAATCTGAGGACTTTTTTTTTTTTCCCCCCTCTGGCTTGATGCTCTCAAAGTTATCATAAAATGTATTTCTAGCTCATCAGAGTAGAGAAAGCCAAAATCTCACAAAAGGTCACACGAATGGAATGGAATATGACTTTGCTGTTAACACATTCCAGAACCACATTTGCGTTGTTTTAAAAATCAGTGTTAGGGTTCAGGGTTCCTCAGATCTTTTTTTCTGAAGTTCTGCTGTGCTCACTCTCTTTTTCCCCATTCTAAAATGTGCTTTTGTGTACTGCTTCCCATTTGCCTTTACTGAATTCCTTGTTGATTTTAGATGGTTTCTTCAAATTACAAAGATAATTTTAATTTTAATCTTACCCTCTGAGTTTGGCATCACAGTGAGCTTCTAGAAACATGTCCTAGACTCCATCCAGAAAATCATTAAAGAAAATAATCATTTTCATTATCTATTGAGTACATATTTTCTTCCCACCTTAAGCTTTGTGACATGATCATTTCCACAGCAACCAGTTTTGATGTCAGAAACAAAATTACGGCCTCACAGAGGTACAGCTGGAATAGATGAGCTCTTAGGAACCAGATTTCATGCATATGTACATAATTAAGCAGTGAAGTGTCAGGGATAAATATAGAATTTACACAATATATAAACAGCAGCCAATAATTTTTATTCATACACAATTTCTGCTTGAGCAACAGCAGTGTAATTATCCCATACAGTTAAAGAGTCCATTTCAGAAAGACTTTTAAAAATGAAATTTCTACTTTATGTGCTAAAACTCACAGTAATTAGGAGTTGTAAAAGTTTACCATATGGGATCAAAAGCAAAAACATTAAATTAACACCAATGTGAAAGTACTGCAGTGCATTTTATGCACGACTGACATTTCACTAAAACTTCATCTGAAGTTGTAGAAGACACATGCTAATCTCTTGGCACATTTAGCTCTAGAAGACAAGAAGTAGTAGAGTATCTAGTCAAACAAAGAAAACCCTCATGAGCATAGGTGGGAAAAGCTTTCCTTACATATCTCCAAAAATGTTAACACAGTGCACAGAGCCAAAGCAATTAACACTGATCATAAATATTCCGGTGAAACTCTGTTCTACAGACAAACACAAATGTAACAGAATTTAAATATTGCACTTGTAAACTAGAAGCAGAAAGGAAGAAAGGCTATGCAGCTCCTGGAAATGAAGCTATGTCCTTGAGCAGTTGTCTGACCATGCTGCCCAAATCTCCAGCACACCATCTGCTTGGGAAAGCAGGCTTCCTGAGAAATCAGACAATTAGGAACCGACATCCCAAAATCAAAACGATAACCAAAACCAAAACCAAACCAAACAAAACAAAAAATCAAATAATTTATTTTTGTTTCAACCCCCCCGTTTGAGGCACTTTTTTCCCACTAAAGGTGACATTTCCTTAATGGGGTGAATTCCCTTTTTAGCCACAACCCCTAAAAAACACTAGCATTTAACAGACCTGCTCTGTGCATTATCTTGTAGTATATCAGATCATAAGGAATACACTTCTAGGAGTCTTCTTGTTTCCTTCACTCCTCTCAGACACAGCTACTCTTATGAAGTGCCATTCTTCACCTGTAACATCTATATTATGTAATTGTCTCAGAGATCTAACACAGAAAGTAAATATTAGAAAGGAGCATAGGTTTTTTATGGACATATCAAAATGCTTCATTAACTGTTGCTCTGTTTTACTGACTGTGTAAACTTGATTTCAGGTACGTAGCCACTTCTCTATCTGTGCTTTTCTGTCAAAACTGGTGCCTGGACTATGCCCCCTTTTACCTACATAGTATGGTTACAGGAGTAAAAAGTAGACATTGATCTTAATAGGTCAGCTGGTGTTCCCTAGGAACTCCCTTGAGTTGTAAGGCTGTTGTAATCTGTACTTCTCTGTTGAACAGAATATTACCTAAAGATTAAGGAAGAAATGCTTCATGATGATCTACACTTTCCTGTAATAGTCTCTGTCTCATGACTAAAGACTCATTACCCTTCATAAATTTAGTGTTCTTATCCAACATTACAAAGTTTGTGGTATAATTGCTTTTATCATTGTGACCATTTATTAAACCTCTCAATGCATGTGACAAATGATGTATTTGCTAACTGAGAGCTATTTTAATGAAGTTTTGTGGAGCTGACACTTAGCAGTGCTTTGAATGTTCTTGCAGTTCTTTGCTTAATCTTTCTTCTGTGCTTGCTTTTTCTTACCTGTCTTTAAAGTTTTAATAAATAGACATAGGGTCATCTGTTACCATGGATTTTCCTTCCTTGCTGAATAAAAACAATTATTGACAACTCCCTAAAGCAGCTTCTCCTTCCTTGTCTGCATATCCTTTTGGAACTATGAGAAGGTAAATAAATTTTATGGGATGAACCAGTGTGACTTTATGCAACCTCTTGTTATTAAGTACACTATTTCCTGAAAAAATAAACAGAATTCTGTGTTGTTTTGCTGTTTTCCTTTCTTGCCCTTAAGCTAATTTTTTACTATAAATATCTCACTAATATGAAGCAAGGATTATATTAAGAATGTTAAACTTTGTACAACTATCTGCTTATAAACAAAATTTTTATGCATGAATACTGCAGATACGTCTGACATGCTTAATGTTTTGTCTGTAAATCAGGAGTAGAAATAAATTAGGAATATCTCAAAATGAAGTGACTAAGGTTATGAAATGTAGAAATTCTGGAAGGTAATCAAGCATTACTGGAAAATTTAGTAAATATCAATCCAGTAAGTACTTATCATAAGTATTTCCCTTTACACATGTAAGCAGTTCCTTGGAAATGAAAAAGATTGCTTACCAATGTCATGACTTAACCTGTTTTGTGGCATATATGGTCAAAAATTTTATTTAATTTACTTTCTTTAAAATATTCATATAAATATCAGTAATGGATTATCTTTTTAAGGAGTTTTAGCATTAGGAACAGAATTTCATGAAGATCCTCAAATAGATACCTACAAATTCTAATTACATGTCCTAATTAATTAAAGTTAGTACTGTACATGAAATTGCATAATTAGCACATGTGATTAAGTAAAAGTTATGATTTGTAATTAAATAACAATGTGCAGTAAGTGTGTTTAATTTACAAGATATATGAAAGCTTACTTACTATGTAGTGCACTGCTGCTGTGGATCAGATTTAAAATGATGCTTGGCCATTTCAAAAAACATTTTTGTTAAACTGTCAAATCATTGGATTCTTGGATTTTATTTTTTTTTTTTTTAAATCTCAGATATTTTCCTTAGATATTTTCAAATCAGAGAAAAGCTACTTTTAAATTTTTTAAGTGTGGATCAGAATACGGCAAGTAACATTTTAGGTCAAATTTTGTTTCCAAAATATATCATTGACCTATAAGTTAGTAAACTCCTAGGTAGGAGAAAATTTACTAAATCCTATTGAGCACATACCTTAGGTACTACATGTAACATCAATCTAACAAAGCTATTATCATACACCTCTCTGTTAGTCCACATGTAGGCTGCCTTGCCAGAATTGTAAGGTATCTGAATTTGAAAAATTTACTGGTGGCTAATTCTCCATCAAACATCTCATTATTCACATATCTTATTTCTTAATCTTAAATACAATACGACCACATAGTTTATGGATGTCTTCTCTGTTCACTTCAATAACAGAAGTTTACTATGTTGATGCTCCCAGACTCAACAAAAGCACCAAAAAAAAGAGTATTTGAGATTCTTCCTAACCCTCCACATAAGGCAAAAAGTTATAAAAATATATTTGTTGACATGACAGATTTTTTCATTCTTTCACACAATATAATTTAACTTCCAGCTTGTATTTTAGTGTATTTCTAGCCTCCTTCTAATTAGTTGATTTCCTGCAGCTCTTATGATACATTTCTTAGAATTTAAGTGTTTTGAATATTCAGAAATTAGAAACATATATAGTAAGCTACAGTAATTTAGACTACTGAATCTGGAGAACATTCATATAAAAAAAGAAATACATTGAATTTTCTTTGCCAGCAGCACTAAGTTTGGTTATTTTTTCTCCATTAAACATTATTAACTAAAAGTTATTGCTAACTTTAAGTTCATTTTTATTCTTATGATAACTGTTCCATAAACAAGTGTGTAAATTACTAATGCAAAAAGTTCTCTGGAGAAACCTGGAATCCAGATTTTCTATGTTAAAATGTTTAATTGAAGTTTTATTTCTGACTATTAACATTTAAATCTTAGAGAATATAGCATTTAAGATTAACTTTCAAATGTTATTTTATGGCATTTAATCTTAGCTTACATTTTTATTTGGCCTTAAGAGGCTGTGGTTTCTATAAATTTATTCAGAGACCTACCTTTTTGTTTTGTCCATTTGGTCAGTCACAATTTTTACTTACATATTTGGCTTAGAATTAACATACGAATCAGTCCAGACTATGATAGTTTTCATTAAGGTACTGTACAACAATCACTGCTGTTCATATATGTAAAAGTGAAGGTAAATTCAACCCTGTCCTCATCTTTGAAACTCAGAAAGTACTGTTGTATATACCAGATATTCTGGTGGTATTGTCCAAACCCAACTACCATAAGAAATACAATTATGTAAGCAAAAGACAATGAGAAGGTTTAAAGGGCTGGGGGGGTGGGGGGTGGGGGGGAATGGTGGAGAAAGAAGAAGAAGAAAAAGAAAAACACAAGAAACAAACAAACACATAAACAAAGAAAACCCTCCGTGCCATGTTAGGAAAAATAGATAAGTATTTATTTTTTACCTGTCAGTAAAAGACTGGTTCAAGATATGTTCCATCTATACAAAATGGAAATTGTACTCGAATCTCACTTTTTTAAAAATTGCAAAGTAATGGTTATAACAGCAAGGTTTGAACAGAAAGATAGTTTTCTGTAAATTAGTTAAGGAGCCCTTATCTTGAGCAGGTTTTCTGCTTACACTGATCTATTGTTCTACAGCCTACTGTATCAGGTCCTCCAAAAAACTCATCTGTAGTGCTAGAGAGAGTCTATACCCATTTAGTTGTAGTAAGCTAATCGTTTCCTATGAGAACACATTAGACTAACAGATCATGCCTAAGTAATGGGTTTTAACCCTTGCCAGCATTTAGTTAAACCTATCCTCACTAAGAAGCTTTATGATCATTGCAATGCACATTGTCCCCTCCAGAATACAACAAAATCAAAGACATGGCCAACCAAACTTCAGCCAGTTTTTTTCAGCTGAGAAACAATGACATAAAGATTATGAATTGTATAAAATGGCCTGCCTTCCTGGTTCCCAAGAGGTGCAAGAAAAGTAAGCTCCTCTTGGTCTTTCTGGCAATGGGTTTGGTGAGCCCACAGAGGGACCCTCTGATCCTGTGACCTGAAACTCAAGTTTTAAACAATTCCTTCCAAACCTCAGAGAGAAGTTGCCAAGATGTTGTTAAAACATGTTACTGCTATATCAAATAATTTTATAATTCTTCCATTTTATGTATTTCTCAAACAGCTTGCCTGGTGTTTCTTGAAAATGTCTATTCTGACATCTTATGTATACCAATTCAATACTAGTTTTGTCTGATAAAGTTCAAAATCAAACTTATTCTAAGGAGTAATACATTTCTATGAAGTCTTGCAAGTAATACATATTGTACATTCAATAAAAATTATAATTAACAGTATAGTGATTCTATAGGTTGCCTAAGTTAAAATTTCTATTTCATATGTAAAACATTATCACATTTAGTACATGACAGTTGAAAATAACCCAGCTGCTTCAAAAACTGTAGTGGCATTTTACTATATTGCTAGTCAGCTGAAGAACACTCCTTAATGCAAAAGCAAATCACTGTCCCATTACATGTCTCTAAGTAGTTCTGCTGGTTTAAGTGTAGATATGAGTGTGACAACAATGAATTAAATATTTAAGTTTTCTGAAAACCACCTTTTGTAGATATCATTAGCCTGTACAACAGAACCACAGCTAACTCAAACATGTTAGAACAATTTGGTTTTATAATAATGACCATTTTTCATGCATAACTTCATATAAGCTCACAGTTTAGCTACCCAAATACTGTAGGCAGCAGTATCTCTTTCACACACTACTGTCTTCCACATTTACTGTAAGGGTTTTTTGGAAGCGTAGTTAACCTCCATTGTTTCAGCTTGTTAGACAAAAAAATTGTGCAGAAATGAGAACTCATCGGTAGGGTAACTCTAAACATGGTGAAAACTGCTCCTCTCTTTTTTTTTCTTCTGTGTATTTTTGATCTTCAGGTGACTGTGAATTGAATATTACCCTTATTTATTTATTCATTCATTCATTCATTCCTTAATTACTAATCAACTGAGTACTGCAATTGCTTAAAACTGTTCAGAATTCTTCAGTGCAATCATTTTCAGTCAAACAGATCCATAAGCAAGTCCCTCTACAGTGAATTATAAAACTTGTATTGGCTTCAGTGAGATGAGTAATAATCCAGCAAGTGCAAAGAGGATATTGTAAATATTTGCAATTCATTCCCCTGAAGAAGTCTAACCTAGGGTTCTGTTTAGGCTGTAGGACATGAGAACAATTACCAGCATCATCTCTGCAGAGACCATAGTGCCAGTGGAGAACTCCTCCCACCTCAGGCAGATGTTGTAATATTTAAGCATCTCTCTCTACCACGGAGATTACCAAAGTGTTTAAAAGAAAAGCACTGAAATAACAGTCCCAAATATTTTCCTAAGAACACTTTTTTCTAATGTGTTGGAACTGGACTAGAATGGCAGACATTAACATAAAAAGACAATTTTGTCTGATCATAACTGTACTTAGCAGTAAACAAAGGAGATTAGAAATAATGCAAAATGTGTTTGCTCATACACCTTCATCCAAAAACACCTTCATCCAAAAACATCTCCCCTCCCCCACCCTTTGTGGTTTGGTTTGTTTTTTGTTTACCCTCTGAACTTTATTTTTTATACTCTATAAATTAGATTTTGGTGTTTCTAATAAAAACAAACCACCCTCCTTAACACATACAAAAAACCCCAACTTCTGTACACATGATGACTCTGCATCGCCTCACAAAGATATCACAATGGGAGTCTAGTAATCCTAACTGCTAGATATTCACAGTGGACCATCTTCTGCCAAATCCATAAACTGACTGAATCACACTATCTGAGCAGGATGTCAGCATTTTTTTTTGTATATGTAAATTGAGTAAGCAGTTATCTCAACATTGACTGAGGATTAAGTAGATGGTGAGAAAATGGAGATCCCCTTGTACCCAGAAGTCCTTATAACTGCTAATTTACTACATGATGCTAATTAACCGAGGCTGGCTTCATAATGGAAATATATGGTGCCTGAATAGTAAAGCTGTTAACATAATTATATCTGTTACACAGGGGGTGTAGCAGATTGCAATTATTAGAAGAACGTGAGTTTAAGACTACCTTGTGTTCTCTGATGTTAGGACTGGCTTTTATACTCCTTCCGTTCCCAAATAACACTCAAACACTGTGTTAAAACTTCTTTTTTCTCCTTACAGTTTCAAACACATGCTTTATAAAAGTTAACTTACTCTCCTAAGTACACAGTTTCCAAATGCAGTTCATTTTTAACAGTTTAGGCAATTGTGGATATCCCTGGGCATCTTGTCAAAACATTACCACAGCCTTCCTTTGAATGGTTGGTTATGTAAAAGCCCCATTTCAAGCCATGCACTGAAAGCTGGCCTGCAAGAATAAAAAACCCAGCTCTGTCCTGTACCAGTGACTGCCTTTTCTGTCACCCCCTTTTCACTTTCTCGGGGGTTCATGGCAGAGTGTTTATAGATTTTTCTTAAAGTCAAAAGTTCTCCAAAGCAAGTTTGCATTACCTAACTTTATTAGGGGGTTACATTTCCCACAATCCCCATTTTCACAAGCTATAAAATATTCCATATTTCATGATCAGGAGACTCTCACAAACACATTTCAAAATAGCAACACATGATGTTAAAAGCAGGCATATCAGTGTTTCAAATTCAATTCAGCCCTTCAAGAAAAAATAATTAAGGGATAATGTTCACCGTGGAGTAGAAGTATTCAGGTTTTAAAAAGCTTTTGTGGATTATTAAAAAAAGTGAAGGGATGCCAAGGCATTTAATAACCACAAAAGCTGTTTATTGTGAGTGTTTTCCAGTACCATGAACACTGTGTCTATTAGTCAAAGAAAAAGAAAAGAAACAAAAAACCCAAACAACAACCTTCAAAGTCAATAAACAGAAACATAAAAATGGCTAACATTGCTTTTCTCAACTTCTGAACACTTAAAACTTCTCTGCTGTCTGCTGTGCCAAGCGCATTTTGAAGGGTAATGAACCCTAACCTTCCCTTAGGAAACATGCATTTGCAAACCCCTGTTTCAGTCACTAATATCCAAATCGTACTTACTTTTAGCCAACCATACTTTCACTCCCAGAAGTGGAGATCCAGGCAAGTCACAGAAATATCACACAATACTGGGGAAGAAAGGTATGAATGAACACTAACTTGCTTCACAGCAGTGTACTTTTCTGTTTCTCTCTTAAAGCATAAACACAATACTTGAATACCTAATGAAATCTTCAGCACAATATAAAGACGTTTTTCTTCAATACCTTTTTGTTCTTATTTTCTTCCCATTTGCTTACTATTCTTTCATGTCTTTTTCTTCTCCTGCATTTCAGATTCTCGCTTGTACTTTTTACACTCATCTCCTTTCCCCTCTTTTCCATACTCTTAGTCCCTCACCATTTTCTGTTCTTTTCTCAATGCATTTGCCACTCATTTTCCTTGCTCAGATCACTGCTTCAGTCTCCTGAACTCCCACATGCAGAAAGCGTTTTGCCACAGGTTTGAAAAGCAAAGTGACATCTGCCACCTACCCATACACCACATGTCCCTTCCATTATACATTCATCTTTTCCTAACTCTCAGAATGAGGGGATAAGATGTAAGAGGGGAGGAATGAAAGTACCAGCAGCTCAGAAGGAGCAAGAAGGAACCAGGAGCCTGTGACTTCTCTTAGCTTGGAGGAAATCATTGCTTGATCAAGAGCAACTTGCCAAGACTAGTTCTGAATTGTTCTTTTCTAAGTCCTCAGAGGCTGTCAGTCTGATGTTACTTAGGAGATCTAGCCAACTAAACAGAGACATGAGGGAAGGTCTTAAAATTTTATAAGAATCAACATTATATTTTCAAAGAAACAGTTATGTGTGCAACATTGTGCAATCAAAGTATCAGATTCACTTTGCAGCCCGTCCACTTTGCTGAAGTGCCTAATTTGTTTAACTATACTATATTGCTATTGTGTCATTCAGATTAAGTGAGAGTAAGCATTTGTCCTCACATTGATCATGCCTAGTTGAATGCACAAGCTTTAAATAAAGCTCACCAATGGAATTTCAATTCTTAAGCCAGTTTTGGACTACATGTCTAATTTTGCTGTAATGAAGTGATAAAGAAGATTAATGAGAACTTTTTCTCTACCAGAAAAAGCAAGAGTATTTCACTGACCATAAGCTGGTGAACTCTGAAGTGTGAAGTTTGCTGGAAGATAATGTTACAGAAAGAAGCTCACCAGATGGTGAGGTGCTGAGAAATGTGTGAGCATTAAAAAAAGGTTTCTGAATGATGGGCTAATACATGTCTCAATCATCAGTGTGGAGTGTCCTGTTTATGACAGTTCACCTTGTCTGATGTGACCATGAACAACTGTTTTGCCACAGCTAAATGGTGTAACATTAAAGCCAAGGAGACAAAGGAAGTTTACGTCATTTATGATCTACCAGTCCCATAAAAAGCTCTGCTTTACTCCGTTAGCAACAAAGGGGAAACTGCAATACCAGTGAAGTACTGGAAAAAGCCAAGAGGACTTTATTAGATTTGTAAGATTTTCCATATGACAACCGCTGACAACCGCCTTAAATGTGCCTGATGAATTCTTCTGTTGTGCAGGCTCTTATGCTGTGTCAATAATCACTATGTCATTAGAATAAATGAATAGCAATTGGAGTAATTGTATCATGCCCTCCTGGTTATTGGACTATGGCCATCTAATTGCCTGTCAGTGTTCAGGGGCCCAGATCTACAGCTGTGACTGATCGTTACAGCTCAGGGAAAGGCCCATGCAAGCTTATTCACCTGTGAGACAGTTCAGTTTCATACAGAATAATTTAGAACAAATTTTAGGTACCTATGATTTCTGGAAGGGTGCAGAAAAAGTGAAGCTGCGATACAGCATGTGGCAAGGAGCAAAAGCCTTCCCTGTGTTGACTCAGTACACTCATCTAACCCTACTCAGTGCAGGCATGCTGGCTTTAGGACCAAAATTCACACCAAGCAGGACCCACCACACTTGAAAACTTCATTGATTTTCCTGCAGCAGGGAAACATTTTCTCCAGTTTTGTATAGCACTGAGCATGCTGAGGGCATTCAATAATTCATCAACCACTTACAGTAGCTAAGGAGAGAGAATCCAAAGTTTACAACCCCTACAGTTATAAAAATAATCAGAAAATTCTTGGAAATTCTTAGAATTCTTACGTCATCTAAGTATGGTGTTTTATTTTGTAGTGCATACAATTTTTGAACAATTACACAATCTTCCTGATGTGAAACCTGTACGTTTTAAAAGCAGTTATTAGAATAAAGAAGTCCTCTGAGGTGTTTCAGAAGTATTCATACACTGAACAAAGCAATCGTATACAACAAGGACAGCGAGCAAGGATTTTCTTACAGGACAACGGGATCAAGTCTTTAGAAACAGTTTCTGTTACTGGTAAGATAAGAAGTATCACAGAGGCCCTGAGGATTAACAGGTTTCTTGAAAAGGGGAAAAATGTCCAGATAACTGAGTACAAAAGTAACTCAGCAGCACTTCTAGTCAAACAAAAGAAACTTCTCCCTCAGGCAAACAGGCTGTCAGACCCACAGGGAAAGTCACAGGGCATCTAGAATATCATCAGCTCACAAAATGTTCTGGTATTAATATCATCAGGCCTGCTCATCCACCCTACCCCAAATGGCTATACCTGTATATAAAAATAGCATCCTTCTAAAAGCATATTAACAGGATGATATGCCTCTCTTGCAACAATGGCAGTGCTAGTAAAATTGATGAGAAGCCTGCATTTTTCTGCTTTCTACCAGTACACAGCTAGAATACTGATTGCCTTCTCCTAACCCTCAGCAGTCTTCCCTGTTCCCTGCCCTCCTTCTCAAGGACCCTAACACTGCTGTCTAGACGATTTGCTCCTTCAGTGGGTTCAACAGGGAGAAACCAGCAGAGCCTTCAGTTTGAAGGGAGCTTGAGTGTCTAAGAGGATCACATTATTGAGTTCTGCAGATGGTATTTGATAAAAAGTTTACAGATTATTTTAACAAGAGATTCAATTTTCTTACAGTAGACAGAGGATCAGGCTCACCCAAACTCTGCTCAATGCAAATCCCAGAGCAGTGAAGAGTTGATGTGTCTGAGACACTTTTCCACTCCTCTGATCCCCGGCCTTCCTGGTTTCCAAAGTGAAGGCATGCTCTAAGTTATGTTTCCGATGTGTTACAGTGATAACAGTGGTTCCCCAACATCATCTGCATACCCTAAAGAGATAGACCTCTCAAAAACCACCCTGTTCCTCTCAGATAATTTCCTATGTCCAGCAGTGGCAAAACCATAGCACAAAACCAGTCATAGGCAGTATGTAGAGGAAAAAAAGCTGTTGTTTCTGTTTGTAATTTGTAGTAGTAGTATAGTCAGATCTAGTAGGTGAAGGTCAGACTAGAAACTAGCAATTTTTTTATTAACCACTGTTTTGATGCAACTCTTATTTTAAGAATCATTGTAACTGGCAGTGAATGTAAACCAAACTCACCTTTTAGCTCAAGACTAGCTTTTTTTTTTTCTCATTACAAATACGTACTTTAAAATTACTAGAGCATTTATTCAAGCAGCATCTAGACGTTCTTAAAAGTGTTACAAACTACTTGATCTTTCACTCCTGCATAGTAATTTTCGAAAGTATCTTGCTCCGAAAAGATATTTACAAGGACAATAAACTGTGAAGACCAAGAAAAGTTAATAACAAGTTAATAATAGATTGTTCCATTTAATTTGGAGCTCTCTAAGAAAGAGTATTGGGTTTGGGTTTTAGTATTTCAGCTGGTCATCTAAGCATAAATTACCTACATCTGCTCTGTTCTGTATTATTTACATTCAAACCATCCTAGTAGCATCAAGTAGGGAGTGTTCTCCAAAAGATTCCCAAAAGAGGAATCAGTCCCTGGACTGATTGCCAAAGACTATGATTGACTTCCATCCTATTAGACCAGTACAAAGCTTTAGCACTTAGTGGTTGAGAAGAATAAAACACAAGCCTCACCTATTCTCCACTCTGTGGCTGAAGGAATAGGAAAAGGAGGCACAGAACTGATACATAACAAATACTAGCTTACCTGGGCAAGACAGAAAGAGGAGAGAGGCAGTGCATAATGCTGTTTTTTTTGTTGTTCCTGCTTCTTACATCAGCAAAGTCACAAACCGAACAACATACATAATCAAATTCTACATCTTTTCTGTTCTAAATAAGATTTTATATACCATGTGCACATACAATAGGTATGAAGACTTACACATGTACACAGGGAGATTATGGATGTCCCGTCTCTTTTTAAAATACAGAACAGAAAGGAAATCTTTCCCTAACAAAATATTTAAATTGTAAAAAAAAATAATTTAGCTTAGCATTAGATGCTCTTTTGGTGTTTAATGTTAGCACTAAACTTCACATGAAGAACATTTATTTCTGTTATAAAAAAAATACTTATAAAAAGTCACTCTGGGGAATGAATAAAAGGCACTAAACACAAATACACTAAGGGCCAAATTGTCAATGTCTTAAAATTCCATCCTAGGACTGTGTATACTCTGTCTTTTGCATTATCAGAACCAGTGTTTGGATAAGAAGATTGGGTATTCAAGCATGATGCTATCCATATTTGCACAAAAGTGCCCATCTGTGCATGCAAAGCTAGTTTTGGGTTCATCTGTGTACTGGGGATATTTACCCGAACCCAAATACTCTTTTATAATATTATTCAATTTTTAAGATCTTAACCTTCACTACAAAGCCACAAGAAGTCCACTTCACTTTGTCAGAGCCAATCTAATTTGCTATCCTGCTCCAGCAGTAGGAAATGTATCATGCCCTGGCTAAATCAGGCCTTCCTCCCTCTTTTTTGAGACAACTGGGACAGCAACGTGGGTCTTGTGCAGATATGTACCCAGAAAGGGACAGTTCCCCATCCTGGCATGCATTTATAGTTAAGTTAAAAGTCAGATAGGGTTGCAATGTCTGTTGCTGGGAGAATACAAGTATGGCACACAGTACTCTTCATGCTCCCAAATTTAGCCTTCAAACCATCTTGTGTGTACTGCTGAGCATGACGCTAATGGCTGGGAATCCTTTTTTGACTTTCTAACAACCAATTAATATGTCATCCCAATGCACAATATCCATCTGACCTAATTGCCTTAGCCTTAGTCTAATTGCCTTCCTGCAAATGTTAGTTTTGGTCAGACTGGTATTGAGGTCCTTTTAAAATCCACCATGTATGTGAAGTGACATTTATTTGTGTTAGTGAAGGTTTGGGTTGTCTAAATACTGCAAAAATCAGAATTTCTCCTAAATATACCACACTTTATTATCACCTACTTATTTCTTACCTATTGAAAGGATAGAGGTAATGAGAGCTTTAAAATGAGTGAAAGTACATTGTACCATGACTATAGTGCTCTTAAAATAGTATTTGTTTCCTTCAGCCTCACCTGGGAGACATTTTAATTCTGTATAGCTAAAGAAAAAAAGAAAAAAGGAAACAAAACTGCACAAGGATTCTTGCTGCTGCAAAAGTGCATGAGAACATTTACTTTTTCATCATACATAAATGTAGAAAATTATTTAAACATTCTGTGGCTTCTAAAGCTCAGCTATGTCATTTCAAGGCATCTCTGCCAAAATCTGTTTATCTTAATTGCTTCCCAGGGTTTTGACCTCAGTTAAATCTTTTCAGTGCAAATTTTGGTGAATTACCTTAGACTCAGCCTATGTAGACTAATATTCAAATAACAGCTGCAAGATAAAAGTATCTTTTATATGTTATAAATCATGGTGTTTTCCACACTGCAGGAACCTTTGGACACTGTCTCAGTGGCTATCTCAATGCATCTTACATTATTATTTCACTGGCAGGTATTGAAGGCATCCTCATTTGAAGACACACACTGTCTTAATTATATCACACACTCAAGTGTTTCATGCTCCTTTGCAGGCACTGTTACTCAGGATGTAATTGGATTGCTGGCACACAGCTACAAACTCAGTAAAGAATGCTCTTTGGGTGCTGCCTAAAATGTTCTGCTATTTCATGTGAGAGCTCCTTACATGGTCTATCTTAGGTGTTTCTGAGTAAGTGGAGAGGAAAGGTTTATTCAGAGTAGATTTTGATCTCAGCTGAACTCAAAGTAAATTTTTGTGAATGTGAGCAAACTGGATCATTGAAGATTTCTGCTGTCATTCGTATTTTGTAAAAATTTAATCAGCTGAACTATTGACACATTGAAAGTTTTCAGGAACATGCTATCTCATATATATATATATGTAAGTGCAGGAAGGATGCTAGCTGTGTATCTACACTTATGAAAGGTGCTTTGTGCATATCCTTTTTTTTTTTCCACTTCAAATATACTGGAGTTTCACCTTTAAATTTCTTTATTATTATAGTATATGTACCATATTTTGTTACAGTTGCTATAGAAACTATATATTACTGAATAGCAGACAACATCTGGTAAACAGGATATAAAAGAACACAAATTGGCACTCTCTTCAGCCAGGCTTTGGATATATTTGGACTTTTGTGAAGTATCCTTCGTGAAAAATAAATCTAATCCTGTTGTTTCCCATATGGAAGCTCTTAATGCTTATCTGTCTTTTTTCTTCACAAATTTCCTTGCTGTCAACTATTGTCCACTAGAAGAGAAGTTAGTGAACCAAATAAAAATGCATATTACTTGGAAGGATATTGCACAGGACACTCCCAGAAGTGGATTAACTACAGGGAAAGAAAACCTACACTTACTTGTGAGTATTTTTATAAATCCAGCCCAGCAGGCATGGCATAATATTGAAATTACTTTCTCTCTATCTGCCTCCCTCTCTCAACTATTAAGCTATCCTATCCCATTCTCATTTTTCCCCTAGCCCATTGAAAGAAAATATAAATTCATGAAAGAAATTATGGCAAGCTACATGCATTTAATTTGTAAACCTGGCAGGACTACATTACAGATAGCAAAAGCGTTTTCTTATCCAGAAAGTTTCCTACCTCGGGGAAAAATACCTTAAATAACCATCTCAACACACTTGTCATATATTCATGTCATGAGATTCAATGTAGCTTTTGTAAATGTAAATGTTCTTGACTAAATAATGTATAATAAGAGGCTGAAGTCAACAACACCTACAACAGTACCAATGTGTTATGTTCCATACATAATTACTAGCCAATGTGCTAAGTTACTGAAGAATAATAATTTGTTTAAAAACTAAGAAGGTTTTAAAAATACAGCTTAGATCTTTTACAAGGCTACAGTTGCTAAGATGCACTGCTACTTCTGTATCTAGCGCCATGCATTCAAAACATCTAACTGAAAGAGATCTTGTGCTCACAATGTGTTACCTGTTTCACCCCTGTTACCTCTCTGACCTCTGCTCTTTCACCTTTTCTCCAACCCTGTCATCAGCTTAGCCCACTGCAGATAAACATAAGATTGCTCTGCCTATCATGCTGACATGGCACAAGCTAACTGATTCAAAAGGAGCAAGGATGTTTCTACACAGGTTCCCAAAGGGAAGAGATTTACCAGTAGGGAAGGAATAGAGCTTACTGTATTTTCTATTAACTCAGGGCAGCCTTGATCCCCTAAGCTTAGGAAAGCCTCAAGTCTATGGCAACTTGTAAGAAAATCTCAGTAAGCTTCCAGGTACTTTGAGAATGCACCAAATAAAAGTCAGCTTGAAGTAAGGTATACTCTTCCACATCTCTTCCGGTATCCGAGGGTGAAAGAGAAGATCTGAGAAGGGGCTTTGCACAGGAATGCAGGTGTTTTACTGGTCCTCTACTTGCTCTCCTGAAATTATGAGGACAATAGGGTAATAGGTTCTTGGTAATTTCTGTGCCATTAAATAAATGTGATTTGAAATAAACCAAAACTAAACCCACTGCATATAAGTGACATAATGGATATCTCGAGGCATGAGATTTCATTGAATCACTAGTCTTTCATCCCTCTTTCTCCCCTATCTTCCTGTCTTCTTCTGATATTACAAACAAGCCCATTATCTATGGTCTTCAAGGAATGAAGGATAAAGTGGCTTATCAAAATGTATCTTTTCATGATGTTTACTGTTATCAATAGGTAGGCGTTTCTTCCATTTTCTTTGATTTAGATATAAATCCCTTGTTTTGAAGAGACATTATCATTGTGTGTTAGGCCTAAAATGTTCTTTTTACCTATGGTAAAAGAGCTTAATTTTGTTTTTCACGTCTCACATATTTTTATGTCCCAGGTTACTACTTAGCTTTCTAATTTTCTCTTTTCTTTTGTGAAAATAAGGGTGTGGAAGCAGAAGAGTGTAACAAAGCATAAAATGACTGAAGACTGTGAAAGTTATACATAGAAAAGCAGCACTCTTTAAATGGGAGCAATAACCTCCAAGTTGGAGTCTTCACAACAGAATAATTTTGTTGTGGAATCTTAGTGTCCAGATTCAAAATGAAAGAGCCAGAAGGGGAAAAGAAGGAAGGAAAGAGTGCATGAAGAGTGCTGACAGTAAGATGCTGATACTTTGTAGTGTTCAATTACACACGCTATCATGTTTAAACAGTAAGGATATCAATGCCCCCATGCACAACTTTTGAACAATACGCAAAGAAACAATAGCAAGTCAGGAAGAAATGTCTTAGCATGACACATATGTCTTTAAAAAATTGCTTTGCATCTATTGTCAAGCACATGAAAAGATTTGTTGCTCAGAAACCTCTGAAAGTTTCTGATTGGAAATTGTAAGCTGAAGTCATTGAGGATTTTGCCCATTTTTCATGTAATCCAGGTCTAATAAGTTGTCAAAGTGCCTCTCAGATGCTGCTGGTTTGCAGGGGTTTTTCGTGGTCTATGCAATTTGATTCATTTATCTCTGCAGTTTTCACTACTTAAGCAAGTAGTTACATTAGTACTTAATGCTGCTAGATTCTGAAATATCCCTTCCGAGCTCATCTCAGCATGCCTGCATGTCCTATTTATTCTTTTATTTAAAAACAAAAATATTCTTTTGCTGTGCATTGTAACTTTATTTGAGAACCACCATCAATTATTTTAAATTGATTATTGTCTAATTTGGCTGATTCTGACATCTCATCTGATACTATATGCCAATAATGTTTAAAAGTCTCCTCCATTTATACACACTTAGTGGATAAGAGACAAGTACAGAGAGGATGTCTGAAGTTTTTCTTTTATCACACAAAAACATTGATTAAGCAGATTTAATTTAAATGCACTGAAATGAAGATTAATCTGTCATAATAACAGCACAATTTTCAACCTCAGGAAGCAGGGGTAGGAGTGAATTAAGTGATAACTCAGATTGGTAACGAAATAACCTTTTTGCATTTTACAGCAGTTATTTACAGATTTGATCATCACTGCATTTTTCTATTGAGAGCACATTCAGGCAGATCATCAATACTTCCATTTAGAAGAAAGGGAAGCAAAATGCCCACATTGTTGTGTCAACACACTGCTAAATTAAAGTTTGACTATCAAAAGAGTAGGTTTTTACTCTATGCTTTAAAAGCACGCATCTGGCCTGTCACTGCATAAGTGGAGCTGGTTTTTTTTAAGTAAATCTTTGCTGACCATTTAATACAGATTCCTTCACAATCTGTTATTATGCAAATGAGTGATAAAGATGAAAACAAGATCAAGGTATCTTTATCCTCCTGTTCAAAATAGTCAGCAGAGTAAGTTTGCACATATCTAGTTATTCAGCTGATATTACATTCTGCACAACACCTTTATCAGCACTGTTTTTTACAGTTCATTTTCAGTGTTCCTAATTTGCTTGCAATTTCTTTGCAGGAATAGCTTGGATGACAATTAACAATAGGATTACATAAGTATATATACTATTAATATACTAGTAGATTAACATATTAGCATAAATCAGTATTTCTATATTAATTATATATGAATTATTAGAAATTAGATATATACATAATATTTGCTATTAGATACATATATATTAGATATATGCCACAATGGGATGTATATTATAATTAGAACTAGAATGACTGTGTCTTCTTGCATTCTTTTTCTCCTTTTGTTCTACAGAGAAGTCAAAATAAGATGAGGAAGGAAAAGCATTACTATGCAATCTCAGAGGTTTTTTACCACCTAGAATCATAGAATCTTACAATCACAGAGTCAGAGAATAAAGTTACAAGAGTTCCAAAATAAAAGGACCTAAAGGAAGGGACCTAAAGTTAAACCATAGGACTAAGAGCATCATCCAGACACCCCTTGAACTCTGACAGGCTTGGTGCCAGGACCACTTCCACCCTCTCAATGAAGAACCTTTTCCTAATGTCCAATCTGAAATTCCCTTGATGAATCTTCATCCCATTTCCCCATGTCCTGTTGCTGGTCAACAGAGAGAGGAGATCAGCACCTTCCCCTCTGTTGCCACCCTTGAGAAAGGTGTAGACTACTTTTTTAAATGACTCATCATCCGAATGCATTTAAGAGGGAACTGACGGATGAAGTGGCCAAGCCACTCTCCATCATATTGTAGAAGTCCTGGCAGTGTGGCGAAGTTCCCGCCGACAGGAAGAGAGGAAACATAACCCCCATTTTTAAGAAGGGAAAAAAGGAAGACCCAGGGAACTACCGGCCAGTCAGTCTCACCTCTGTGCCTGGCAAGATTATGGAGCAGACCCTCCTGGAGACTATGCTCAGGCACATGGAAAACAAGGAGGTGATTGGTGACAGCCAACATGGCTTCACTAGGGGCAAATCATGCCTGACAAACTTGGTGGCCTTCTATGATGGGGTTACAGCGTCAGTGGATAAGGGAAGGGCAACTGACGTCATCTACCTGGGCTTGTGCAAGGCATTTGACACTGTCCTGCACAACATCCTTGTCTCTAAATTGGAGAGACATGGATTCGATGGATGGACCACTTGGTGGATAAGGAATTGGCTGGATGGTTGCACTCAAAGAGTTGTGATCAACAGCTCAATGTCCAAGTGGAGAACGGTGATGAGTGGCGTCCCTCAGGGGTCGGTACTGGGACCGGTACTGCTCAACATCTTTGTCGGCGACATGGACAGTGGCATCCAGTGCACTCTCAGCAAGTTTGCTGACGACACCAAGCTGTGTGGTGTGGTCGACACGCTGGAGGGAAGGGATGCCATCCAGAGGGACCTTGACAGGCTGGAGAGGTGGGCCTGTGCGAACTGCATGAATTTCAACAAGACCAAGTGCAAGGTCCTGCACGTGGGTCGGCGCAATCCCAAGCACGACTATAGGCTGGGCGAGGAATGGATTAAAAGCAGCCCTGAGGAGAAGGACTTGAGGGTATTGATTGATGAGAAGCTCAACATGAGCCGGCAGTGTGCACTTGCAGCCCAGAAAGCCAACCGCGTCCTGGGCTGCATCAAAAGAGGTGTGACCAGCAGGTCGAGGGAGGTGATCCTGCCCCTCTACTCCGCTCTTGTGAGACCCCATTTGGAGTACTGCGTCCAGCTCTGGGGGCCCCAGTACAGGAGAGACATGGAGCTGTTGGAGAGAGTCCAGAGGAGGGCCACAAAGCTGATCAGAGGGCTGGAGCACCTCTCCTGTGAGGACAGGCTGAGAGAGTTGGGATTGTTCAGCCTGGAGAAAAGAAGGCTCCGGGGAGATCTAATTGTGGCCTTCCAGTATCTGAAGGGGGCCTACAGGAAAGCTGGTGAGGGACTGTTTATCAGGGAGTGTAGTGACAGGACAAGGGGTAATGGGTTCAAGCTGAAGGAGGGTCGATTTAGATGAGATGTTAGAAAGAAATTCTTTACTGTTAGAGTGGTGAGGCACTGGCACAGGTTGCCCAGAGAGGCTGTGGAGGCCCCATCCCTGGAAGTGTTTAAGACCAGGTTGTATGAGGCTTTGGGCAACGTGGTCTAGTGGAGGGTGTCCCTGCCCGCAGCAGGGGGGTTGGAACTGGATGATCTTTAAGGTCCCTTCCAACCCAAACCACTCTATGATTCTATGATTCTATGATAAGAGTCTCAAGCTGTTTTTTATTTTCTTCTAATGCTTAGAAAACACACTTGATGCTAGAGTATAGCTTCTATTCTAAGACAAGTTACAAAGCCTTAAAAGGGTGACCACAGCTTATTTCACAGCACCAGTAGCAGTCCTGTGTACTGCAAAGGTTATCCAATCAAATTTATATAACAGATATATATGGACCATTTTCCATAAAATGCGCTTCCCATTTCTCTCCCTGAGAGTCATCCTAGCACAAAAAATTACACACACATACACACACACACGAAAGTATCTTTTTATTTCAGTATTTTACCCCCATAGGGTGAATTCACAGATTATTTTCTTACTTCTTCACCCCTAAATGAAGTTTGAACAAAAATGGATCATCACCCTACGGGAACAGATGGGGTCTTCAAGCACAACCAACAGGAGGTGAAAGATAGGCAGGCAAGCTGGTGAAATAGACACCCTCTTGGGAAATCACACAGAAGTTTAATCTTGAGACTCCAGAAAGAAAAGCACAAGCCACTGCTGCCCGAGATGAATAACCAGGACTCTCTAGGTGAAGTCAATAACAACTCCTATCCTCTGTGGGTCATCACAGAAGGTGGCCTGTAACAAATGCTTTGCCATACATCCAGAGGACAGGCTGAAAAAGGTCAGTATTTATGTTAATCCAGTGATCATTACATACCACACACACAGCACAAAGGAGCTCAAAGTGCCTCAGCTGATAGTGACAGCAGTCTTATAAAAGGCCTTGTCACATTAAGGTCAGAATTTTACCTTCTCAGAACTTCAGCTACACACAAATTTGCCACTTGTGTAATGCTGAGCTTTACTGAGCTTAGATATTGTGAATTGCATCTTAAGGACATAAAATAAATCTTTGTGCCACTCTCCCTCCACTCACTCTCTACAAAAATGAGAAATACAATTCAGCCTTGGTTCACTGAGCAAACATGTAGGTATGCCTACCTTAAACTGAAACGTTCTTAGATGCAGAACATCATCCTCTGCAGCATGAATGGGTGCTATTACAGTTCTCATGCAGTGGATCCCTTACTGGAATAAGCACCCGCTTCAAAACCTAGATGGGAAAACACTATTACACAGACTCACAGGATCTAATGTAAACACTACCTCAGGGGTAATTCTTGAACGAAAGAGAAAACAGTGTTGAAATCCCTGCCTTCAACACAACCTAATTTAGACCCTCTTAAAACAGTGAGTATAGATTCACCATTAGGGCAGCAGGGACAGCTATAGGACCTCTGCACAGTGTAATTTGAACCCCCTTCCAGTAGAATGTATATCACCGTTAATAACAGCTCCACTGTTACGACACTGCTCAGGCATTGCCTACTTTAATTGTATTTCAGAAGGGCAAACAGCTATATACATGAGTAGACTACATTTCCTTTTCATTATTGTATTACACCTCATTGAGAAACTCTGAGCCACCTAAAAAGAAAGATTAATTTCCTATCTCATTTCCCAAATCTCAAGGGACAATTTGGCCCTGAACTTTAAGGATTAAAGTAATTCAACTTATCAACAAAAATAGGAAATAAAATGGAAATCTGCATCAGGTCATCATTTGCTAATGTTTATATGTGATTATACTTTGTCCAGTCTGTCATCTATACTGAGTGCAATTACAAATACAGAGTTGGGTGTCTCTTTAGCCTTTATTTAAACAGACAGAATACTTATGCAGGGCAGGACAACAAAGTCAGCTGTTGGACCCTACACAGAAATACTTTATGTATGCAAATAAATCTGTATAGTGTTTAAAACATTACGCCAGACACTAACATCCTTATACGTTTTCTAAACTGGTTACTCCCTTGGCTTCAGATAAATTACTCCTAACAATTGTCTATAAGTGATATTTGAATGAGATCTACTCTGTTTTTTCACGATAGCAATACTCTTTTAGTCCTCCAGTTAATCCATGGGGTGTGTGGTTCAGTTTTACAGTTTCCCACAAATAATAAAGGGAGACTGCTATGCAGTGATTGAGCTTTCTGTGAAAATCTGTCTTCAGGTGACTCAGGAACTTCAGTTAAAGGGTTAGAAATTGTACCTGCATTAATTTTTAATTGCCCTACTTTCAAAGGAATATAGTTACATCGAAATAATTTACATGTTTGTCTCAATTCCTGTGAAAGCACTATCTACTTCCCTAGAACTTTTCTGAGGATTATCTAACACACTATCAGAAGTAAAACCCACATAAAACAAAATTGACATTTACCTGACCTCATGATGAAAGCTGTAATAACATCTGTTCATCCTAAATCCTTCATTTTGCCTCTTTCTCATGTGCTGGTAAAAATAAGATAGGCTTTGTACAACTCTCTGAGGTAAACAAGTTTCAAAACACTTGGGAATGAGACCCTCAAGTTAATTCTAGATATATTACACCAGCAGCAGAAAACCTAGCCCTAGAGTTTTGTAAGTTAAAAACAACCTCCAACTAGAAACTACCAAGCTGCTAGTGCAGCATACACACTGACTGATTACAATTAGCATGAAACTGCATTGGAAAAGTGGATATCCCTATTCTGAAAGAGCTTCAATTTCCAGATGGTCTTATTAAGATGTAGTCTCGAGTATTGCAAATTACAAGATTGTAGTCTTTGGACCCAATCCTCAGTTGGCACTGAGTCTCATAGCTAGGATACTGCTCTTTATATTTAAATAGTATTTAAATAAGGCCAAATCCTACAAATTTTCTTCTTCCTTAAAGGAATATTAACCTTTGAAGGTGTATCTGCTTGCTATAGACTCATATGGGAAAAAGTACGGAGGCAGAATCTCCTGGACAATTCTTCCTATAATGCATGTGTGTGTGTACAGAGACAGAGAGAGATAACATAGTTCAAGTATTATGTACTTAAATTCACTACCTGTAATATCATGCTCAGTTCTTATACAATGCCAGAAAAAGTAGCACCAGAATCACCACTGAGAGGACTCTTCATTCCATATCTTTCACAATATAAAGTTTCAGCTGTGTGTCTTCTGGCTGTTTTCTCCTTTTACTGCCTGAGAATCCAGAAGCGCCATATAAATGTTGTTTAAAGCAATTTCAGGAGTGGGGCTGGTGGAAAGAGTGTAATAACCACATTGCTGGGGTACGCTCCATCATCCAAATGCATAAAATGAGTATAGGGAATCTGAAAGTAAGAATACGGAAAGAAGTCCACAGAGATCTACAGGAGGACCAGGTCAACCACAGTTCCTGCAAGTGGCTCTGACAGTCATCTTTAACAATAGGTAAAATGAAGATGTACCTGTAAGGACTCACCAGGGCTCATTAGATATTCCAAAGCCAATTGGAAAAGGCAACTGGAAAAAATTTTCATGGATAAGGACAGTCTTACTAAAGGTTCCTGTAGTTCAATCCTCTTGCCAGTCACTACTGTGTTATCTACAGCTTCAAGCAGCCTTCTTTTTTAATCTGTCTGACTTGATCTGTAAGAAAAATGAGTAATCTAACAGGTAGCCCATTCCTTTTCAGCTGCGCTTGCAATACCCTGCATGACAGTTCAGTTTTCTAGGATATGCATGAAGCTTTTTGGGACCTGGTACTGAGAAGCGTGGGGGAAAAGCACCTTACACTGACAAGCCTTAACAAAGTAAGGTTCCTGGCATGTTGTGGTGCTGCGCGGAAAGTGCCTAAAACATCAGGGTTTACGCAAAGAATTTCTAACAGGTACTCACAGCAAACACAAGATACTTGAAACCACACAAGTCATGCCCACATACTGAATTCTGTGCTTTCTTATCATATGCAGAGCAACGGTTCGACATATAATCAGTACTTATGCTTTTCAAAGCCTAGCTTCAGCAGTCTGGAATATTTATTTCCCATTTTAAATAGAACGGTATGGCTTAGAATCATACCAGAGCATCCATAGCCAAATCTGCCCTAAACCCCAGCAGCCTGGCAGTTTGCTTCACCCTGTCTCTACTTCCTTGAAGGACTGCATTTTCTGTATTCCATTTTTATTGATGGTTCCAGTTTTAATGAGCAGGATGACTCATCCAGTGTTTAAGCTATTACAGTATCAAATTTTAGGACCGAGAAGCAAGAATTTGTTTCCAACTTGTATATTCTAAAGACCATTCTTCATCATAGGTAGATGGTATTTCTTTCACTTTTTATGGTAGTTATGCAAACCCATAAAGGAGAGGTACGGAGGCCTCAAAAAGATCACAGGCAGTCTGAGAGCTCCACCTCGGTAACATATGTAGCTAATTGTTATCTTTGTTACTACAAGCAAACTACTTAGTACTGCCTGTAATACAGAAAATTAAAGGCTATATATAAAAAGAGGATACGCAAAAGCCACCCACTACTGCAATAAAGGAAATGCGATTAATCACTACATGCACTGCCAAAGAAAGATTTGCTTGTGGTAATTATAGAAAAATATAACCTTCCGTGGGCAGAAAGGAGAATAAAAAAATGAGAATAAAAATAAGTAGCAGAGCACAGCAGACACAGGAATACAATTGCTAAGCCTTTAATAAGTTATCGAAGTGCCCTCCCTGACTGCTTACTCCAATTCTTCCTAATCAGTTTGGGTTATTTATTTATTTATTTCCTTCCTTCTAGAACAACAGTTGTTATCAAGGACAGCAGGCCCAGCAGAAAACCTTCTGTTAATAATAAATATTCTTTCACCCTGACTATAGCCCTCTCAAAAAATAAATAAATATAATCCTTGACTGATGAACATGTATTTAGCAAGGAGTCCTGGTTCTGGCAAGGATAGAGTTAATTTCACAAAGAGCCAGGACAGGTGACCCAAGCTGGCCGGGGGCTATTCCATACCATGTGACATCATGCTCACCATAAAAGGGGGCCAGTCGGGCAGGGGCGGGTTCGGTGTGGCTCCGGGACAGGCTGAGCGGTCGGTCGTCGGATTGGTAAATTGTTCTTTGTTATCACCCATTGTGAATATCTGTTATCAGTACTGTTGTTGATTGTTTCCCTCTCCCTTGCTGTCCCAGTAAACTGCCCTTATCCCAACCCTCGAGGCTTTGCCGTTGTTTTTTCCGTTCTCCTCCCCAACCTGCCGGGGGAGGGGTGAGTGAGTAGTGCGTGGCACCCAGCTACCGGCTGGGGCTAAACCACGTCACAAGGCTTTGTTTTTCTCCCTTTTCAGGTATCTGTCCCTGTTTTTGATTTGCTTGCTTGTACCTCTTAATGCTTTTTCCTGCAGTCACAATAAAGCAAGCCTGTTCATTGTTCTTCTGTTTGAGTGTACTGTGTATGGATAGTACTAGGTGGGAAGAAGGCAGTTCAATTTTTAATGCCTTTGAATGCTTTTGATACTCAATATGGATTCAGTTTTTTACTTAGGGAGATATTCTCCCTCTTTCTAGTGTGAAAACAAATAGTAGTACACACTCTTTCTTCCACTTACCATATTTCTATGTTAAATAGACGGCTGAGGTGACTGAAGCACTCACTCTGCATTAAAATTAAAGTTCAGATTACTGTCCACAGAAAGGAGAAGAGGATATAAAGATCTCCTCCACTCCCCTACATGGTAAACTTGCAGAAACACCTCCAGGCTGATACTCCTAGTTAACTCCAGGTAAAGGGAGAGTGGTCGCTTTGAAAATGCAGATACATTGTCATCTTTCAGTCCACTTTTGGTTGTATGATGAGCACCGTAGCCAATCAGTGGTTTCTATATCCAGAGTCCTAATCCTGCACAGCAACAAAAAGTGAAGCTAAAGCAGACAAGAAAAATCAAGGTTCTGATCTCAAAATACATTAATATTTGCGTTTGAATTGCAACATGAAAACATATAAGCCCAGGTACTTTTTTAAAATTGGTTTTAAAAATTTTCACCCAGATAATTAATTCAAATGGTACACTGAACATTGGTCTTAAGTCCGGGATCTAATACAACGCTGCTCTGCTCAACGTGTGAAAGATGGCCCCAGAGTTACAGAGGGCTGCCAGCCTCAGAGGAAGCTATTTGATCATAGGGGAGCTCGGGAGGCCTCATGTCTGGATATAACATCAGATATGTCCTCATGAATTGGAAATTCTTGGTGGTAAATAAAGAATTTTGCACAATGGATGCTCAGTACGAAGAGATTCAGGGTCAAAGCCTCTCATGGGCAAAGCAAGGTCGCCCCGGGGCTGCCGCGACCCGCTGTGTGGCTGCAGAGGCTGAGCCCCCAGACGGAGCAGCCTAATTCCAGCAGTGACTTTTTTCCTGAACTCAGATATCAGGCTGCATGTGGAGATTCACCCCACTTTGTCTTTCTACAGAACTATTCATATTTCCCATTGTTACATTTCTTTTCTGGTGTTTCACCCTGTTTCTCTGAAATGATAAGTGCAATGCAGACTAGTATACTAGTTTCTACACCCAAATACTTCATGGTCTGAGCCCGTCATGGATGGCAAAACACATTAGTTGTGAATAAAAACCTGTACTTTATGCAGAAAGTTTTTACAGAGTAGCAGTCCAAGCTCCATTTCCTGAGCACTACTCACTCAGTATGACCAACAAGAATTTTAAAAAGGAACAGCTTCATTTTATTAAAAGCTTTTAGATATCTCTCCCTGTCTCAAATAGCTTAATAAAATTCAGAGGTTACTTAAAAAAAAAAAAAAAAAGCCTGGAAGGATATTGCTTTTGAAATGTAGACCCAGCACAGGTAAATGATGATTAGACAGGAGGCCACACATTTGGATCACTGTTTTGCCTTAAAGGTAAAACTAACAGCGTTCATATAAAGGGGGGGGCGGGGGGGGGAACAACCAACCAAACAAAAAATCTCTTCAGGAGATAAGAGTGGCCAGTAGAAACTTGATCGCACAGAAATAAAGAATATGAAAGCTACAAAGAGTAGCAAATAGCTAAATTACCTGCAGGAGTCTGTCATTATGCTTCTGGAACACTATGGTAGTTAAAAAGAGCTCCGTTAATAATGTTTGGTGGTTCAAAATGTTTAGGTAAGTTCATCTAGCCTGATCCCTTATAGCTACTGCTTTTAATACAGCTTCCAAGCATCCTTTCTTTGTGTGACTTACATTTCAAATCTGTGCAAATCTGAAAGCTGAAGAATTCATACTCTTGTGAAAAGTGGAAAACACATTGAAAAAACTTTAAAAAATGTCTTCTAAGTATATTTATGTGTATGTATACACATTTAAATGGAAATCCTTATAATAATGTTTTGCATCGATGATAGTTTACTTCTTTCAGTCTCCCATCACCAGTTGGCTGTATTTTGTGTTACAGGAAAGCCTCAGCCTACACATGTACAAAGGCAAATATAGAACAATTAGTTGATTTGCTTAAGGACACAGACTTTGCCAGAAGTAAGACAAAACTTTCTGAGTCCAAAGGCAATGTTTTATGCATAAGATTCATCTTTTCTTTCCTTCCCATTCTAAATTATTTACAATTTTTAACCTCTTGTTGCTACTCATGTAGACAAACTTTGCATGGTGAAGTGGAAAAAAAAAAATACCTACCTGCAGTGGATTGATTATGCTTTCCAATAGGTGTTTTAGAATTTTGACTATGACCATTTAGAAGGAAATTGTAAGGTAGAGTGGAATTACTATTTTCTTTGGGGAAAACAAACAAACAAACAAAACCCAAACAAACCAGGAAAAACTAAATCACACTTTAAAGCAGAAGGAAAACAATAGGACGATTTTAGCAGCAAAGATGCTATACATATTCAGAAAGTCTGTCTTATTACATTATTTCTCTGCAAACTTCATAATGATAACTTATCTAAATTTGTTACGATGTTCTCTCTTAATTTCCGGTCATTTGATTTTGTATTTTAAAACTGTTTCCTTGAAAGGTTTCACAAGAACATTAAATCAATAAATGTCAACACCTCATACAAAATAGAGATGATTTATTTCTCTATTTGGTCTAAAAAGATAATGGCATGGAAATCTGATGGGTACAAATAACGTCTCAAGGTAACTAGATGAGTCAGTAACAATGTTATATACAGTTCAAAGGGTAAAGAAAAAAGTCAAAGGCACAAATTTTATTGCTGGTTCTTGATAAAAAATTGGTTTGTCTATATGATTAATATTTGTTGATACACCTGGAGGTGTAGTTAATAATTTTTCATAAAGCAGAAATTATTTTGGAAACCTAACTGTATTGGAAAGGTGTTTTCTTTTGTATGCTTTTGTAGCTGCCTACAGTTTGTCCTGAGATTTTACAGCTGTGTGTCTAGTTCATAACCTGCACCTCCTGTACTTTCACATAGTTATTTGAAGGGGTGCATAGCCTAATTCATACTATTAATTATTGTTATATCTGAATGCCCTACAGAAATTATAGAAAGCCAAGTGCAGGCTAAAACCACATATAGTTTGCATCTTTGCTTGTTTTTCTTCCACAGGTGTTTGTAGGAAACTGCCTACAGCTTGAATTTTTATTTTTTTTCTCTTCACTCTACCTTTGCATATATCGTCACTCAGCTACTGTTCCTATAAGTAGCAATCTGTGTAGAAAAACTACTATGTAGTGGTCATGTTTAGATTTCTTGCTGAATATCTTTCATATCTGTAAAGAGAGGAGCTTCACATCATGGTCTGAGAATGTCTGTCCTTAAAAGAACACTTACACCATGCTTTCCCCTGTTGTCAGTGAGGGAGCTTTACCTCCCCAATGAATCTTGACAGTCAAGAGATTAAATCCTTGAGATAACCTGCTTTCGAGTCTATGGAGACCTCTGAAGATCAAGATCAGGAAGTCAAATGTGTTCATTACCAGGATACCAAGGTAACAGATTGTATAAGCAGGTTTAATTCTAAATGTGAACCTGAAATTACTGAAAGCTCTTGCACCTGATGTCATTGGTTTACCAAGACCATTTGAATATTAGATTGCACAAAAGCTGTCCCTTCTTTTCAGATAGTTCAAAGTGCAAAGTTATAAGTGTGATGCCAGAGAATTCAATGACAAAAAATATGTTTTTCAGCCTTTGAAACCTTTGAAATACAAACTAAACTTTCTCTTATACTTCGGTATAAGAATATGAGAATGGAATTGTTAGTGCTGTGGTATCATGAATACAGCTTTTTTTAAGGCTGGTGAGATTTTACTTGCATTTTTTACATACTTTTTACTATAGAGGCTTTGGCTCCAAGGCTAACCAATATGTTTCACATTAAAAAAAAAATAATAATAAAGAAAAAAAGAACTAATAAGGTAAGGACTTGAAAAAACATTTCAACCTACCAGTGGAAATATGGTTTAAAAAAGCACTATATAAAACCAAGGGTATATTTACAGTGTTGTTTCTTTTGAAAAACTCTTCCTAGGTTTTCATACAGAACCAAAGCAAGTCTGGGATACAGCTGAAGTCTATCAATAAAAAGTAGAATATGGTTAGAGATTCAACATGAAATAATGGGATTCTTTTCCCATGCAGTCCTAAATAGAGAAATTAGCCAATTGTGACAAATGAATCATCACACATACAGATTTGGCACTCAGAGTAGGTGTTTATGAACACAACCAGCAGAAAGATTTTGGAGCATTAAATCACACAGATCATTAAATGCTTTCAATACTGCTATCATTTACTGCAACCTCCAGATGGAAAGTTAAGGAGGAAGAAGGTAAAAGTTGTCTAATTAAAGAAGATTGTGGTTTACTTTTTGAGTGCTGAAATTGTTCAGCTATCCTACCTTATATTCTTCCTAGGACAATGTTATATCAGCCTTTCTCTTCAGAATATTTTCATTCTGTGGTCTTAACACAGATTTCAGTCAGGCATTACTCAGAGAAACTCTAACTTAATTCAACAGGACTTGGCTACTTACAAACAAGAACCTTATATTTTATTCAGGCTGGTCCAAACCACTTTCTCTGTAGGAAAATTCTCTCATTTACCAAACATTCTACTTCTGTTTTTCTCTTTCCTTAAATAATTTTTAATGTTCCAGCCAACCCTTTTACCCAGTGTTGTCTCTTCAGTACCTTCTACAAGTTCTTAACTTTGTAGTCTTTGAGGGCTGCTCCTGCACAACCATTCTTTGTAGTCTTAGGACCCTCTTCCTGAGTCACGAGAAAAGTTAAATAACAGAACTGGGTTTAAGACTGTAAACTGCTAACATACAGAGAGAGCTAGATAGATAAGGGAATATGAAACACTTGTGAGGGTCCCAGTGGAATGCAAAGCAGAAATCCCATGCTAATACTGACTGAAGCAAGCAAGCTAGGACATCCACGTGGGCGCAACATAATAACATAAAGCTAGATGTACAAATTCACATCTGGAAGTAATATAGCTGCAGCATATAGACCATTTAAGAGCTCCTGCTACAATGAAATGTTCTTAGACACATAGCTGACACGTTAGGTGTTTGAGTACAAAACCAGAACAAAAATGTCTGTGTTTGGAACACCTGAAGTTCCAAACCCTCAGTATAAATTTGTATAGCACTGAAACACATGAGCTGCTCAGCATGATTCTCAAGCCTAAATGCCAGATGGATTTCACAGCTTGCATACTTTGTGTAATTTCAAATACGTCCCAAAATTCTTTTTGGTTCAGTGGACCAACCAAATAGGTGTCTTCAGAACAATTTGCTTCATTTAGGCTTTTGACAAGTAAACGGTACACCTAGTTGCAGTAAGAGGAATGAGGGACAGGAAATACAGGTAAATTGTGATGGCTGTCACAAGTTAGCTAGAGACAGGCTGTGCAGGAAGGCAGAAGACAGATTAGAAACCAGAGTATGGCAGTGTAGCTGAGCAGTGTTTAAGCCTGCTGGAGGGTCAGAGATGTAGATGAAGTTCAGGGAAGACAGAGAAAACAATAACTTTTGAAATCATTTAACACGAGTCTGGAAAGCAGAAAGTAAGAGGTCCTTAATGAAGTGAAAGCAGTAAAGAGAAGTAGAATGTTTTCATCCATCAACAAAGTAAAGTCTTAATGCAAGAAAATAGGAGGGGAAATCCATCTGTTTATATCTCTATAATCCCAAGGAATCTCTAAAGTGATATTAGAGATCATATGTGCCCTTTCTCCAGCAAAATGCAAATATCTTCAGTAATCTCTACCTATCTGACATGAGTGTGAAATTTCTTAAGTGCCAGAAACTTCTGTAAATTATGCTTGCATGGCACAGCAACACAAGTCAGAAAATCTCTCCCTGAAGACTAAGGCATATGAAAAATGGATAAGAGAAAAATTAAAACAAAAAACATAGAAGAAGGAAGAAAAGGAATGTATACCACTGACTGTAAGGACTTTCAGCACTCTGAGGGCAGGTGTTCCCAACAAGAACTACAAAGGGAAAACTAAGACCATCTCTTGTATAAGTTGCCTAATCCTAAGGAGAGGTATCCTAAGCCTGCTTTGCTGTGCAGAAGTGTAATGAAAAATACTTTGGTCTTGACCACTAACCTCTTGGTAAAGTATAGCAGCATTTCCCTATTCACGTCAGTAAAGTTACCAACTCAAATAGCTGAACTGATTGCATGGCAGCCTATTTGATATCATTTTGGATTCCTCCTTTTAAATATACTCTGCTGAATTATCTAAAGTGCAAAAGTAAATATCTACAGCAATGTTATATTGTATGGTTTTCTGAATACTTAGTTCCTAAAACATGAGGAAGCCTAGTTGGTGAAAGTTTTAATCAATAAGTCTATAACACAGTTCAGTACAATTCTTGCAAAGGCAAAGAATTTACAAAATTGTAGGACGTATTTTTGTATAATACTAGTTATTAGGAATTTCAATATTTAGGAGCTGAATTTTAGACTCTTCTTTAAATCTTGGTCAGACTGGAACCTGAATAAAAGGTAGCCTGTTGCTTATCAGCTTGACAGTCATCTGTAGTGGTAAAAAATAAATTGCTACAGTCATGGTGTTCAACCTTATTTGAATTACCTTTGTTTTAAGAACCAGGGGCTTAAGCCCCTCCAGTTTTCTTTGTGTCCTTAGTCTGAAGCACTGAGAGCACAAGAGACAATGAGTATCTTTTTCAGGATGGTAAGAAATGGGACCACCAACAATAAGTAGAATTCGCTAAGATATATGTATTGTCTACTTTCTAGAAATTAAAATACTTCGGTGCTTCTTTAGGGTGAAAGCTGTCACCTTTCCCATATGTTCAGCGGAAAACCTACTCCTAGTTGTTGTCCTATTAACATATTTGGTGAAAATGCCAAGGATCCTGGCTGTCATATTCAAAGTTCAAAATATTTTCTGTATTCACCTAGGTCTCTCACTACTGTTGCTATGGTGCCAACAAAAGCCTGAATGCAACACAGTATACATACTCATTGAACTCCACAAAGGATCAGTGGGAAAAACAAGATATGTACTTGTAAGTACTCAGGATCACAATAGGACCAAAATCTTTGAAAAGCAGCTGCAGTGTTGTTGTGTTGACACATGGCCAAGCTGAAGGTGAAAAACAACCTTAATGGTCAGAAAACCCCGTTTATTTTCTTACCACTGTTATTTGAATAGATTTAAATTATTTCTGCTTAAGATAATTCTATGAAAAAGTTAGCTTAAGTTCATTGTCCAATTTTCTTTAAGCAAAAGGTCTGTTTAGACCCCTGCCATACTAAATAAAACCTCACAATAAAGCCTTTGTATAGTGAAATGGAACTGAGAGAAAGTGGACCCAATATCATAACTATGTATTATATATCATTATGAGGCAAATGGGATTTAAACAGATTTAGGCTGCTTATTCAAGATAGTTTTACACAACTGTGTAATGGTTTGAGGTTTGTGCAGAAAGCAAACATTTAATCTCAAAAAGAATGAGAGTGCTGTTTGTAGAAATTTCACAAAAATGAAAAAGAAAAAATGAGGAAGAGAAAAAAGATCAATTCAGCAAACTTTTAGTTTATTCAGCTATATTCCCTTGCCAATCAGACAACTACTAAAAACTTTTTTTTCCTTTTTTCTATCATGTTGTTTCTCTGTCGTGTACTGCTCCATACACATCTTTTAAATAGCATAGTGGAGGGGCTAGTGATAATTTTGCCCTCAAATAACCTAGTTTGTCTCCAGAAGGCATTCACTAGAATACTATTACCTATAATTCTTGGTACAGGCCATGTACAGACAGCTGGAAGAAAAGAAAAGACAGAGAATTCACTTTGTGTCATTATAATGCACCCTTGGAACAGGTTCCTTCCACTACCTCTAGAAGCAATTAAATTGAAACAGATCTGTTTCTGTCACTGTGTACCCTCCCAAATGCACACATGGAGTTATACTGGAAAGCATATGATAAAGAAGGAAAGACAGCATTGGGCTGCCTCATTTCCATATACAAGGTGAGGACATGGCAACTTCTTTCTGATGGAAAACAAAGCATGGACATACGCAGGTATATTTCTTTCTCTTTTCTCCTGTGCTTGCATGAATGGTGGGGCAGAATCTACAATTAAATAAATAAATAATGAACTCTTTTTTTAAAAAAAACTTGGAATTGACAAAAGCTGAGGAAAGCTATCAGGATATTTTCTTCTAGCTTAACATTAATATGTAAAAAAGGAAAAAAAATTAAAAAAACCCACCAATAAAAAAATGTACTTTGACCTATTGTCAGAGTGGCAAGCATGAAATTTTCATATATGTGTATGTGTATATAAATATATGTGTGTGTTTGTATGCTACATGTTCTTAAGAGTATTTTAATGAAAAAGGATGGTTCTGGAACCCAGAAAATTACTACATTGTGATTTCTTTTTAGATTCACGTATGTCTAAACCGTGATTCCTTTGCTTTGGCAAGTTCTATAGAGATGCTTCTTGGACCCCCCCTCCAAGAATATTTCTCTTCCGGTAGCTGGATATCTACCTCCCGCGCTCCCAGCAACCTCTAGCTACAACCTCAGATCATAAACAGGAGACTGGGTCAGACGACTGCAAACTAGAACTGTCCGGGGCTAATAAAGAGGATTTAAGTTGGCAGTCCTGCCATAGGAAGTCTAGCTTTCAAAGCTTCCATTCTGCCCATGTCAGAGTTCACTTCTGTTTGAACAGGCATGACTTAATAACCATCTCAGAAATGCTGCAGTGTGCTTTTCTCTTGAGAACTACTTCTGTGGAATTTTTGGATTAAATTAGAATTTATACTGGATCTCTTAGTGGCCAGTAGTCCTGATATAGCTGAACAAGTAAAATTATTCAGCAGCTGTTATTCAAGAAGTATCCCATTTTAACACACATTCTTCAAACAGAAACACTGAACAAATAGTGCTGTATGAAACAGAGCAAGCATTTTTTTGTTCATTTGATGAAAATTTTAGACTTGATTGGATGCATGAACTTTAAACAGGGCACCGTAATATGCAGAAAAGAAGAAAAAAATAATAAAACAGAAATGTAGTAATCATTTAACTGGGGCATCAAGTCTAGTATCTTAGATCCTGGAGCCATGTGAAAGAAAAATTGTTGGTTTCTGTGTGAAAGTCCAGGCTAACTCTGACTGAAAGAGTGATTCCTACTGGTATCTGAAGAGAGCTTGAAAATCCACTTTCAAGGAGAAAAACAGACACAATAAATCTCACCTCCTTCCAACCACAGTCTCTTCTTTGATGAGGAACAGAGGTGCCTGTTGCCAGTTTTAGCATTTCCTCCTCTCCTACACAGATAGTTATAAGAAATATAAAGATGATTATTCATACTGTTTCCTGTAAGATTCCGCTGCAAGTTCATTGGAGAGACAGAAACTCAAAGGACAGGGACATGTACCATGTTAGTGTGCTTAGGAAAGCAGTCACTATTATCCATATAGGAGTATAATATAAAGTTTTCATGTAATCTTGTAGATTAGAGCTGACTCTCTTTCACAGATAGGCAGACTATTTTCATAAAATATATTGCAGTGAAAAAAATAGCTATGCACATGGGACATACAGGTATGGAGATCTGGATTCCAAAGACCTTATTTACATTGTTTTCTCAATATACATTGCCAATCACTCTAATAAAGTTCCTGATTTACAGTCACACCTAGGAATATTATCCACCCTGAAAAGACTATATGTTTAAATAGAAGTTATACTGATTTATTATGTGATAATATTTTCATTTAGTAGCAGTACTTTACATAGTTTAGAGAGAATAAATCCCATGGAATTTGGGATTTTGTGAGCTAAACAAATCTGCTAAAACATTTTGTGTGAGAAATCCACCAGGATTTGCAAAATAATTCTTTAGTCCTTTTTCATTTTATTTTCAAAAGAGTATCAATAAATTCTTTTTATCATGAAGGCATATGTATCAAAAGAAAGAAAAAAAAACCACAGAAAGACATTGTTCTCTGCTGTTCTCGAGCACTCAAAATATTAACACAAGAAGCCCAAAAGTCCTGGGCTGCTGATTAGAATATGACTGTTCATCCTGGTCTTGAAGTCACTATATCATAAAAACCCTTCATATACTCCTTCATCTCTTCATATGTTCTCCTCTAGACTTTATGCTCCACCAAGGGTGATAATTTTATGAAATTAATATTTCACGCATTTCCCACACAGACACTAATTTCAGAGTTTCTTTCATGATTCTCTTATGTCTTGTGTATTGTGACTGAGCTTGTTCATTAACTCACTGCTTTTGCCTTCTTCAAATCCACTCTAAACTCTCTTTTATGCTTTGTTGCTCATTAGTCCCATTGATAAATAAGCAGTAATTAAACGTTTACAGTGTGCATATGCCTCAGCTGGCAGGCAGGTAATACTTCTGTCATCATTTTCCTCTGTTTTCTTTTCCTCTTCCTGAATTGGTGAGGTGCTAAATAATAAGCTGAGTTTTGCAGTGAACAGTCTTTGATATCTGAAATACTTGATTCTACTGAATATAAATTTGAATTATTTAAATTTCATCTACATTGTCTCAAGAGAGGTTAGAGTTTGGTTGTCCTGAACCTACATTCTCTTTTGCTGATCAGTATACTCAGAAAATATGTCTTCTCTAGATTACCATGGCTACAACCTTCCTTTGATGCACTCTTTCTTCTCATCACATGGAACAGCTGTGGTACATAATTGGCATTACAGTCAAACAGGCTGTCATACAGCCAAAAGCAAGACCATGAGACCTGTTTTTAAACACCTTATTTACCTATGTATGTCCTTTGTTCATTACTTAATGACAGATCTATAATTTATGTTCTTTGTATTGTAGAATAATTTGGCTTCTCTGTAGCAGAATATCTTAAGCTTACAGATATTTATAAATTATGATAATACATTGGGCAGTACGATGCAAGAAAAACTAAAGTGCAACTCACAGACTGTACTGCAAACTGCTGCAAATGATGGATTCAATATCATAATGGAACTCACCCAACTCAAACCAGCAGCAGACACACTATCTCATTATCACCACAATGGCATTTTGCTAGTCCATATACAAAGGTTAATCAAGTACTTCTAAAAAAAAATCCTCTTTCCTTTCTTATTATTGCTGATTTTACAATGGTTCTAGGATGGTCCAAAGCTGCAGTAAATATCAAACCCCCATCATGGAAGGTGTTGTTCTGAGAACTGATTAAATTCAAGATGAAATGCACACTTCCTTTTGTTTAACAAGTACCATTTGGTTGTTCAAAACAAAGATGACAATTTCAAAATGTGGATATCATAAAAACTCTTTTTCCATGCGACTCTTTAATTTTAGTAAAAAATAAATAGACATGCAACATTAGTGTTTAACCTGATGTAACAACAAGACACTGTTGGCTAATCCAGCCCATAAAATTGTAATAGGCTAAAACATACTAAATTGAGCATCAAATGGGGCAAAGATGGAAGAGAAGGCCTGAGTTTCTAGTTGTTACCATACAGTAGAATATACTTTGGTCACCTTCTGATTTATAAGCCAGCAACAGAGCAATTTCAGAACTATATGCATACTTCTAATTCATTCTTGGCAAGTTCACTTTCATATCTGCCAGATGCTCTGCATTTTGCAGTATCAATCTGAATCTCTTGTCTGTTATAATATTTCCTGCCATGCCAAACATATCCATTCATGCTAAACATCTATATGCTTGTTGATGTGCAAGTGAGCAATCCAACGGGCTAAACTGGCAAGATCAGACCAGCGGAAAGTTTTTATTACAGATTTTCAGATGGACAGTTTCCGATTTCTCTAAGTAGCTCATCAAGATAGAAATGCACCACTGCAGGCAGCAATTGCTTTGCCTTTAGCTGAATTGGTGCAATAGCATTTTGTGCCAGATTTCTCAAGAGGTTCATGCTTTTGAAAGCTTAAGTCATGGTACTTCTGCCACTGCAACTGCTGGGAAAAGCTAAGCAGAGCGAGAACTGGAAATTGTTGGAGCAGCTGCTGCCTGTACTGTATATGATTGAGCGGAAGCTGCTGTTATGTCAATTTGCTGTGCTTTTATATGCCAGAAGGCCCTCACAAACCTATCCCATCTTGTATTTCTTTCAATGCCACACAGGACCTGCAGCCCCTGGGCTTTTGTTAGTGTTCCAGGGTCCTAGCGTGAGAAGGTCTTTATATCCTGAAAAAAATTTGCAGTGGTGGTAGCTTTCACTGTAGTTTTCTGAGACAGAAGGAAAATAAGTTGGAAATCAGAAAAGTTTGAAAAACTTGACTGAGCTAGGTTTTTTAGTGTTATAGATTACATCCTTGGATGAGGTAATTTAGAAAGGTTTAGCAGCGTCTGTTCATGAATGGTGACAGTTAGGTCTTCCAACAGAACTGAGGAGTCTTTCCAAAGATTATGTCTTATGCAGACCATCTACCATTAGACCCCCACTCTTGAAATATTATAAAATATATTGTTTTGCAAAGTATTAAAAGAGCTGCTCACAGGTAGCTTGTGTTTAGAAATTTTATCATGTCATTTAACTAGTAGTTTAGGTTGCTAACTTTAAGTAACCCCACTTGAAAATCATGACTTACAGAGGGCTGATTCCTGCTGCAGTGAAGCATGAGAGGAATTTTCTGCTTCCTAATTCATATTGACACCTACATGTAGTTATTATATCAATCTGGATGGAGCCAGATAAAAGCCCTGATGAACTTTTATATGTGGTGCCTGAAAACTTAATTTCCGGATTTCTGCTAAATGTAAGCAATGATCTCTTCAATACCTGCCCATAGCAATGTTTGGCTAAATAATGATCATCATGTATATTTCATTGTCATCTCTATAAAGGACACAAACTAACCTCCTAATGGAAAACAAATACAAAGGCAGGAATAGAATGCGATTCAAGTGAGGATGACTGCTAGAAAAACAGCTTAAATATGAAAGAAAACATGCCAAACTGCTGGATTCTGATAGCCTAGCTGGTATGAAACATATATCATAATCTAGAGGCTTCTCTTTGTCTGTTGGGGCTAGGTTTCCATAGTGTAAATACATGAACAGTACAAAGTAAAGTAGCAATATTTTTTTTAAAAAAATCCAGATTTTATCATAATTCAGAAGATCATAAGGGACTAGGAGGATGAACTGAAATAAAAAATGTTTCTAAAAATTATTTGGTGTGAAAGAATAACAGAAAGGAAATTTTGAAACCATACTGCAGTTAGTGGTTTCCATGAAAAAAGCAGCATTGAGACAATCACCAAATCAAGATATTCTTCATTAACTTATTCAATTTTAATACTCTATCTCTTGTTATTGATAGACAATACAGTTTTCAGTTTTAAGTTTTCAGTTTTCTACTATTAGCATGATACCACTCTATAACAACAAATATTATTATGTATGTGCCACGCTGAGATATGGTCATTTCTCAGCTGGTTGAAGAAATATCCCAGCAAGGCACATAGAATATCTTATTCCTTAGTGTTATAAGCACTTTTTATTTGCCATTAGGAGACAATTTGATATTTTGTTGATATGAATATTAATGGCTGATGCTAACTTTTTTGCTGGAACACTTGTATGAATGCCAGCTTTTTTTTTGTGGGTGGGTTTTTTTTTTTCCTTCTCTCAGATTTTGGCAGTTTTGTTCTTACTCAGAGATTTAATTCTTCTGGAATACACATAGAATTTTTACACCAAGAGAAATTAATTTTCTGAACATGCAAAGCTGGAATTTTGGGGAATTTCATCAGGGTGCTGACACTAACTTTTGGTGTACCTTTTAAAGCAGTCTTCCTTACACTTCATGTGACCTATTGCCAAAACTTGCCCAACACACAAGGTTGAGTTTAGCACCTGGCAGAACAAGATCACATTCTCCAGGTCCTTCAAGGAAAAGCCAAGATACAGGAACTCAAAGAGAGAGCTCTTTTATCTGTCAGATCTTTCAGCATTACCTCAAGTCACCTTAGTAAGTACTATGTCTGTACTTTTCCAGTGCTGCAGGGATACAAATTCAGCTTTACTAGAAATATATATAAATAATCTTGTAGCAAAAATGTCCACATGGCACAAGAGTAAGGAAATAAGCCCTAATTTTTTTGACCATCAAGACAATCTACAGGCTCTTTAACTTTTATATGGTCTGTTATGCTTGGGCAGCTGGAGGACATACCTAAGCCCCTAAAACATACTTTCGCTAGTGCCAGTCAAACTGGTTCATACTTTCATGTTGTACCATTTGAGATCTCCTGGATAGACACTATACACTATTTTATTAAATACTTGAAATATTGCTAAATGTCTTTTCTATTTTCTTTTATTCAGTTGACATGGATTAGCTATTTTCCTCTTAGTACAGAAATTCTATTTTCCTGCCTTAACTGTGTTGTTGATAAGATTATTCAGCAAAACATCTTACAGAACACTCACTTGAGCACTGCAGCTTGGCAAGTGGTAAACAGTTTGTAGGAGTGAAAATCTTACATCATTTCAAAGACTGAACAGTTTGAAAAACATTATCAGGAATGAACAAAAATGAAAGGCTATTTAATAAACACTAACACTTCTTAAAATGAAGGCTTCTGTTTAAGGTTTGTTTTCTTTTTTCTTTATTTTTTTTTAAATATGGTTTTAGTCAGTTATTTTACCACTGTAAATTAGAAAAACAGCCCACTTCCATGGAACTCAGAAGTCTTCAGCCCTTTCAGGCAGTAAATAACAGTTTGTATTGTGTTATCTGGAAAAATAAAATATTGTGCTTTCTGATTTTTGTATTCAGCTGCAGATTTGCACTGGTTTAATGCCTCTTTATTTTCCATGTAAATGGATTTTCAAAATTGTTTCTGCGGAAAAGTGAAGGCATTTTTTTTCTATTTTTCCACTTAATGTCATTGAGCTGACATTTGAATGAATTATGAAAAATCAAGAACCTGAAAGCAATGGCCCTGCTGAAGTCCATTGTATAGTCAGAAGCAATTTATGCAGAACAATGAGAGAAAATCCAATAGATTTGGAAATGTGCACAGAGAAAGCAGCAGTACTTCGTTATATTAATAATTTAGTTCTCATTTTCATCTTAATTCTTCATATTTTGTTGGGTTTTTCCCTCCTACAGAAGCAGCCACAGCATGAAAAATACCCACTAGCACAAAAATTTTCAGATAGTTTCCACTATACTTACACTTGAGTTTCCTGGAGTTTGTTACAGCAGAAAGTTCAAGCTGTTTACTGATGCTCAATTTTCAGAATGGCAGTGACTAAGCATGTCTTTTTCTATTAAGAGAAGACAAGAGAAACAACAGGTCAGTTCAGCCAAAGTATTCAATTCCTAATTCTTACTTATGACTCTAATTCTCACTGAAATCAATGACAGCTGGACACGGAAATATCTTTGTGAACTGGGACCTTTAATGCCATATTTACGTAAGCAGACACAGCTACCATGGTCTTTGTAGCAAAAAGATTGCGGCTATTAGAATCTGCCTCTTGAAAGGTCTAAGTGTTTACTGATTTTATGTCATGTATACTACAATATAGTAAAGGTGTGAAAAAAAAGGAACAAAGTTGTTACTAGCAACCGAAACCTCAATCACTTCATTTCTGCTGGAGAAAAAGGTCTTAATTGTCTGTATATAAAATAAGTCATAGATATTGATTATTTTTTAATTTCAGATTTTTTAAAAGGGAAGAAAAATTTTCTTTCTGATGATCAGTTAAATATATGCATATGATACTGGGTTTCCATATGAGCCAAAATCCCCTATAATCACATCAAACAGAAAAAGAGGGAAACATAGTGGATTCCTTAGCCACTTAGATACTTGCAATTTCTGCAAACAACAGGCTGTCTTCTCCTCTTGGAGTGCTTAAAAAGTGTCTCAGTCCAGGCAATGCCAAAGGCTGTTGTACTGCGCAGTGCCAGAATGAGACTGCTGGAGGCTAACAAGGAAACACACAACAAAGACAATGATCAAGTTTCAAGATCATAGAATCATAGAATCATAGAATAGTTAGGGTTGGAAAGGACCTTAAAGATCATCCAGTTCCAACCCCCCTGCTGTGGGCAGGGACACCCTCCACTAGACCACGTTGCCCAAAGCCTCATACAACCTGGTCTTAAACACTTCCAGGGATGGGGCCTCCACAACCTCTCTGGGCAACCTGTGCCAGTGCCTCACCACTCTAACAGTAAAGAATTTCTTTCTAACATCTCATCTAAATCGACCCTCCTTCAGCTTGAACCCATTACCCCTTGTCCTGTCACTACACTCCCTGATAAACAGTCCCTCTCCAGCTTTCCTGTAGGCCCCCTTCAGGTACTGGTAAGCCACAATTAGATCTCCCCGGAGCCTTCTTTTCTCCAGGCTGAACAACCCCAACTCTCTCAGCCTGTCCTCACAGGAGAGGTGCTCCAGCCCTCTGATCAGCTTTGTGGCCCTCCTCTGGACTCGCTCCAACAGCTCCATGTCTCTCCTGTACTGGGGCCCCCAGAGCTGGATGCAGTACTCCACGTGGGGTCTCACAAGAGCAGAGTAGAGGGGCAGGATCACCTCCCTCGACCTGCTGGTCACACCTCTTTTGATGCAGCCCAGGACACAGTTGGCTTTCTGGGCTGCAAGTGCACACTGCCGGCTCATGTTGAGCTTCTCATCAATCAATACCCTCAAGTCTTTCTCCTCAGGGCTGCTTTTAATCCATTCCTCGCCCAGCCTATAGTCGTGCTTGGGATTGCGCCAACCCACGTGCAGGACCTTGCACTTGGTCTTGTTGAAATTCATGCAGTTCGCACAGGCCCACCTCTCCAGCCTGTCAAGGTCCCTCTGGATGGCATCCCTTCCCTCCAGCGTGTCGACCACACCACACAGCTTGGTGTCATCAGCAAACTTGCTGAGGGTGCACTCGATGCCACTGTCCATGTCGCCGACAAAGATGTTGAGCAGTACCGGTCCCAGTACCGACCCCTGAGGGACGCCACTCGTCACCGTTCTCCACTTGGACATTGAGCTGTTGATCACAACTCTTTGAGTGCAACCATCCAGCCAATTCCTTATCCACCAAGTGGTCCATCCATCGAATCCATGTCTCTCCAATTTAGAGACAAGGATGTTGTGCAGGACAGTGTCAAATGCCTTGCACAAGCCCAGGTAGATGACGTCAGTTGCCCTTCCCTTATCCACTGACGCTGTAACCCCATCATAGAAGGCCACCAAGTTTGTCAGGCATGATTTGCCCCTAGTGAAGCCATGTTGGCTGTCACCAATCACCTCCTTGTTTTCCATGTGCCTGAGCATAGTCTCCAGGAGGGTCTGCTCCATAATCTTGCCAGGCACAGAGGTGAGACTGACCGGCCGGTAGTTCCCTGGGTCTTCCTTTTTTCCCTTCTTAAAAATGGGGGTTATGTTTCCTCTCTTCCTGTCGGCGGGAACTTCGCCACACTGCCAGGACTTCTACAATATGATGGCAAGTGGCCTGGCCACTTCATCCACCAGTTCCCTCAAGACCCACGGATGCAACTCATCAGGTCCCATGGATGTGTGCACTTTCAAGTTCCTTAGATATTCTTGAACCTGATCTTCTCCTACAGTGGGCGGTTCTGTATTCTCCCAGTCCCTGCCTTCCGCGACCTGGGCAGTGTGGCTCAAGCATTTGCCAGTGAAGACTGAGGCAAAGAAGTCATTGAGTACCTCAGCCTTCTCCTTATCCTGGTTAACCAGGTCACCAGTTTCATTCCAGAGGGGACCCACATTTTCCCTCGTCCTCCTTTTCTCACTGACATACCTATAGAAGCTTTTCTTGTTGTCCTTAACATCCCCGGCCAGACTAATTTCTATCAGGGCTGTGGCTTTCCTAACCTGATCCCTGGCTGCTCGGACAGTTTCTCTGTATTCTTCCCAGGCTACCTGCCCTTGCTTCCACCCTCTGTAGGCTACCTTTTTTTGTTTGACAAAACAAAACAACAAACCCCCAGGAGTTCCTTATTCATCCACGGGGGCCTCTTGGTAGATTTGCTTGACTTCCTCTTTGTTGGGATGCATCGCTCCTGAGCTTGGAGGAGGTGATGCTTGAATATTAGCCAGGTGTCTTGGGCCCCTCTTCCTTCCAGGGCTTTGTCTCATGGTATTCTACCAAGCAGATCCCTGAAGAGGCCAAAGTCTGCTCTCCTGAAGTCCAGGGTAGTGAGCTTGCTGTGTGCCCTCCTCGCTGCCCTGAGGATCCTGAATTCCACCATTTCGTGATCACTGCAGCCAAGGCTGCCCTTGAGCTTCACGTCCCCTACCAGGCCCTCCTTATTGGTGAGAACAAGCTCCAGCATGGCACCTCTCCTCGTGGGCTCCTCTGTCACTTGGAGGAGAAAGTTGTCATTGACACATTCCAGGAACTTCCTGGATTGGTTGCACTCAGCTGCGTTGTCCCTCCAGCAGATGTCAGGGTGGTTGAAGTCCCCCATAAAGACCAGGGCTTGTGAGCGTGAGGCTGCTCCTATCTGCCTACAGACGGCTTCATCTGCTCGGTCTCCCTGGTCAGGTGGCCTGTAGCAGACCCCCGCTATGATGTCCCCTGCCCCAGCTCTCCCTTTAATCCTGACCCATAGGCTCTCAGTGGGCTCCTCATCCATCCCCAGGTGGAGCTCCATGCACTCCAGCTGCTCATTGACATAGAGGGCAATGCCCCCTCCTCATCTGCCCTGCCTGTCCTTCCTAAAAAGCCTGTACCCTTCCATCCCAACACTCCAGTCATAGGAGCTATCCCACCACGTCTCTGTAATACCAATAAGGTCATAGCCTTGCAGGCACGCACATGTCTCCAGCTCCTCTTGTTTGTTCCCCATGCTCCGTGCATTTACATAGAGGCATTTCAGTTGTGCCCCCGATGAGGCTGATTTCTAACCTGTGTTCCAGTGGAATCTGTCACTGCCAACTTTGCAGTGCCTGTTCAGTCATATAATTAATTTAACTTCACAACTCGCAACCAAGTCCCAGAGGCTGCTTAGCTTATATCGTGGGTATATGTTTAGTGGAGTGAGGAGGAGAGAACATTGGTCATGTACAAGTTCACAAAGTTATCATTCAAATATTACTTTCCTGTGTGACAACTAGAAGTATGTTTATAGTTTCATCTTGAAGGTGTCAGTAGCACCAGAATGTTTTAGCACCTGCAGGGAGACTACAATTTTCAGTCACCAGAAACTCATTCCAAATTTATTTATTTTTGCTCCTCTCTGGGGATTTCCTTCTACAACCTTGAAAGCCTGCAGTCATCCACAAGTCATATGGTAAAATAATTTCAGTGTCTTCAGGATATATTTCTTTTGACTGTTGCAATGAGTGTGGCTGAAGAAAAGAAAGAATTTGCAAATACTGCAAGTGGAAAAGCAAAAGCACTGAATGTACCACCATGAAAAACAAGCACACTAATTAAGAAAGCTTCTGGAATGTTGGAAATGACCACCAAAATCTTGTAAAAGTGCTCTACAGTATCATACTGGGAAACCAAAGGGAAAAAAAAATATTAATTTTAGCCTATGCAAATCCTGAGTATCCTCTTGGTGCTTTCAAGACTCAGCATTGTGCCATCTCAGCACTGTTTGAATTAAAACTTCCTGAGCTTTTACAAACAGCCAGACACTTGTTTGTCACATTTTCTTAAAAATTCTTTGGGAGTGACAGGTTTAATCTCCCAAGAACAAACGAGGAGCTTGCAGAGTTCTTAGAGGAAAAGCTTCAGTAATTCTACTCTTTTGGCTTGAGGGAAAGTCTAAGAATGGCTTATTTTAGGAAGCATGATGAGTGTCCCTACCTCAGCATCCAGCAGAGCATTAATAAAGTTCCTTTCATACCTAGAAACTTTAAATGAATCTTTCAAAGAGCTGAAAACAAAGAACTTCAGAGAAGTGCTTCTTGTCACTGTTCATCTGGATTTCAGACTAGCAAACAGGTGTCTCCAGCTAGTGGCTATGATCTCATCAGAATACGGCATGAAAAATGGCCTCAGAAATAGGTATCTCTAGAAGTTATTAGCCTTTGTGATGTAGAAAAAATATTGTATGTCATATAATACTTGTGACAGTTTCCCCACAAACATTCCCAGCTTTTACGAATGTCATTCTGTAAAGACAAAGGGAATTGAAGTAAAGATTCCCAGTCCTTTTCAACTAAAGGAAACAGAAAAGAACAAAGAAAGTGTGTCAGGTTTGTAAACCCTGTCAGAGAACAACCACCGTTTCTTTTCAATGTAAACTTAGAAACCGCAATCTGTGCCACTTCAAGACACAAAATACATTTCTGTGATGTTGTGTTCTGTCCCTGGCTCAGAAACGCACTCTGGTACAGAAAGCAGAGTCTGCCCATGGCTGCTGTCATTTACACTACCTGCAACCCAAAGATCCTCTACAATTCATAATGGCTGGCCATTGCTCTTCAGTGTGAATTGCAGGAGCTGTGTACATATCTTCTGATATGTTGCAGTGACTAAGGTAAGTCAACGTAATGTAAATAAATCAGGGAATGTAAATAACTGAATATTTTGGGGTTTATTATTTGACTTTTGCCTTCTAAAATTCCTGCACTGCTATGTTGTTTAGAAAGAAGAAAGTAGGAACAAGGTATAATAAAATACAATAATAAAAGACAACTTCCAAATAGTTAATTGTAATCTCATATTATGTTTATTTCTATGGTGTATTACAGGCAACACTCCAAGTTTTGTAGAAACTTTTATATATTCTATTCATTAGTGGTGTAGAAAGTGACAAGCTATGTCAAGTTCTGCTAAACAGCGAGATGATTTATAGCGGGTAGCTACGCAAGGAATTGGTAGATATCTATCCTTAATTCTGCACTGTTAACTGTATTTTAAAGGAGAAAGTGAGCCCCCTGGCACTTTTTTTTTATTATTTTATGTTTTGGTAATAAATTCTTGACTGTCCAAGGCTGGTTTGTTTTGGTATTTGTGGGTTGTTGGGATTTTTTTAAATGTCTGCTGAAAGTATAATCATCTTGTGCAAAGCAATAATTAACAGTAATGAACTAATACTCCCCTGAAACTTGGTTTTGGTTCTTATCAGATCTTCTAACAGAAGGTTTATGAGCTGAAAAATGAAGTGCCTTTTGCAGACAACATAAAAGTTACACTAGCTCATAAATCCCATGAAGGTAAGCACTACTGGAGTAATGCCATACACAGCCACTGGGCATCCATCACATACACCTATGGAGCACAGCAATTGGAAAATGGATCCAAAAAGCCTGCTGTCAGTATGGCTGTTTGGACATCCCTGGCATTTTCACTAGGGAATGAATTCATGTTACTCTTGCATGTGTCTCAGTCATAATTTTTAAGTCAGACTAACTTCTTAGTCACTATGGTATTCACTGATTTTCACTGATTTGTCTGTATTTTATGAAATAAAACATTTAAACAGTATACTTGGACAATTTTATAGTAGGAATGTAAATGCTTCAAGAATATCAAAAGTCTTGATATTTTGTTATTTAAATAGCTCTGAAATATATATTTTTAATGTGAAATCACCTCTGTAATTTATTGTTAGAACTCTACATGCCTCTAAAACATGTAGCACTTTTTCTTCTATTGATATTCACCAGTGATCATAATTTTTAATGTATTTATTTTGCAGAAAAATTGAGACACGCATCTCATTTTTTTTGCTGACACACCCTTAATGGGTTCTACCGGAGTTAAAAAAACATGTATTTAGTGGTCTGGGGAAAAGTCTGGAAAAGAAGGTTTGTTATTGGTGTTACTAGTTCTTCATCAGTCATATTCTTGATAAACACATACAGGGCAAGAAAGGTCATTTAACAGGCTTCAGTTACCAGACTGGCACTATAAAGTGCTGAAGTATATTCTCCAGGAAAAGCTAAATCCTTTAAATGAGCTGAACTAGTTTTACAACAATCTCCTACCTCAGAATGAAACCATCAGAGTGTCTGATTTCCTAGAGAAATTGTGGTTTCTGGCAAAGCAGTTGAAGAAAAGACTTACTAGCCAGCAATGGAAATGAAAATTCATTTAAAATAAATAAATAAATAAATAAATAAATAAATAAATAAATAAATAAATTTTTAAAAACCCACAAAGTGTTCCATGGCCTAGTTCTAGAAGGGAAGGGAAGGGAAGGGAAGGGAAGGGAAGGGAAGGGAAGGGAAGGGGAAGGGGAAGGGGAAGGGGAAGGGGAAGGGGAAGGGGAAGGGGAAGGGGAAGGGGAAGGGAAGGGAAGGGAAGGGAAGGGGAGGGGAAGGGGAAGGGGAAGGGGAAGGGGAAGGGGAAGGGGAAGGGGTTCTTAGAAATCTTTTAAGAATACAATTTTCATGATTATATTTCTCATGGCAAAGAATGTTTTCACCATATGACTCTTGAAAGTGTTCAAGAGTACTCTACCCTGATGACAGAAGGACATCAGAAAGTCATATGGCTATCTCCTTCACTCCCATCCATTCATATAAACAGCCATAGGGTCCAGATCCAGACTGTAAGGATGTTGGGAGGAGGCCTTCCACAGACCAAAAAAAAGTCTTTGAATTATAGGTGTTGTCTCACTAAATAAGTGAAATAGCACTCAGCAGATGAAAGTATATTAATCACCTAGTAGATACACGTTCAAAGGTTTTCACCCATTAGATCTTATGCTAATTTCTAAGAAGAAAAATAAAGCCTTAAAATATGAATTTCCTTCTTCTTAATTAAACACAATAATGTTACAATAATCCTCAGTATGCTTGTTACTAGCATAAATGTAGTTTTCTTCCTAAATTTCGAGATCTAACAAATCTCTGAAATATAACCACATCCTTGCCATATTGTGATGTTTCTTTTTATCACTTCCAAATTTGCAAACTGTTGTTTTGAATAAAACTACTCACCTGATTAGTCATGTCTACTTACACTTGCTGCCACCTCCTACCCTTTCCAAGTTCTATCACTGCATCAACAAAGTCTACATATTGATTTTTCCTTGTCACAACTCAACAACTGTTTCCCTTGCAACTGGTCTTTCAATGACCTTTGTATAGCTAAAATTCTGGAGGTTCTGATTGTCCTTAGTTGTATTGTTTTCCTCAGTTGTATGCTATCTTTCCCATGGTATTACCAGTGCTGCAATACAACATAAATTCTTGGCTTTTATTGATGTCATACAAGAACAATTATTTATGACATTCTCTGATTGATCTAAAGTCTTGCATCAAGCTTTTTGCAGTTTTCTGTTAAATAATTCTGTTCTAGATTCTCTGATAAGGGACATTTTTAACGTATCACCACTAGAAAATGCTTTGCTGTGTTTTGGTTTTAATTCATATTCTATGAGTGTTGAACTGATAACTTCATCCTTATCTGTTCATTCCTCCATTTCATGTGAATCATGATAATACATGACTTCAGCTTTCTTTAGAAACCAGATCTAATTGAAAAACAAAATCGCATATTCCTTTCTGCAGATCACTGATCTACTGTGTAAGCAAAAGCCATTCTGCTAATGATTCCTACAGTCCTACTTTTCACCTCAGCTGATACCCCTTCCACCAATTTCAAATCCCCTGTCTTTTTTGGATGGCACTAGTAAATGTCTTTCACATTAGTCATGCATTTAGGGACCTTGGAAGTCACCAAAACTCATTCCAAAATCCAGGATTGTTTTCCTGTTTGTCTGAATATTCAATTGTCTTTAAAATATTCAAAGCAGTCCATTTGTGTATTTTGTAGGTGTTATCTATTTCTGGTGAACTTATGTTTCTAAGTAAAAGCTACACTTTCTTTTTCATTTTTACCTTACTTCTTTCCCTATTTAGTCAAGTTTAGAGATTTACCATGTCCTAGGTCTTTGCCAGATTGTCTCTCAAAGGCACTGCACTAACATGGTTTTACCACTTCTCATGTATTCAAAGATTATAGCTTCATTTGGCTTTACTTTGTGTCTGAAAGATTTTTTTTCTATGATTTGCTAAGGTTCTGTTGCATTTTCTAGAATTCTGTTGTAGATATTGCTGCTTCTGTTATTTCTGGTGAGATACCAATTACACAATATGTCTTTATATCATAGGTGATACAGTTTATAAAAAATAAATGTTTCATTTTGACCTTTGTTTCTTTCCTCACCTTTTGTCTCCTTATGGCAAACACTGTCTTAAGAATTTATTATATTTAGGTCTATTGCTTCTGTTGGGAAGTTTTGCTGGTATTTTCTCTTTGCAGATAAAGCCATTATTATCTTAGTTATACTTTAAACTCCCTACTCATAATATTTTTAATATTCCTTTCTACACTTTTTTCTCCAAGTTCCTGAAGGCTGTGTCATAAAAAGCTGACAAATACATAAACAAAGTTTAAATATTGGAAATCATATTGACAGAAATTTTAAATACACAAGTGCCTCGGAAATCTGTAGGGTTATAGGTGTCAGCATGATATCTAAATAACTTGATGGGTCTGACCTTCTGTTTTGACTTGGTTGTACAGACATATTACTGCTTTATGACTATTTTCAGAAGTGCAACACCTTGAATCATATAATTGTTTATTCGGAATACCTGAAATCCATGGAGTTACCAGGTTTCTCCATCACAGGCTCCTAGAGAAAGATATTAATGTATTAAACAGTAATAACACATAAAACCTTCGAAATTGTATAGTCCTCAAGAAATCTATTTTTTCTACAGCATAAGTTATTCTGTCACCATTGCATTCTGTCAATGTAAATTTGTACCTGAATTAAATTGGATTAATTTAATTGGTCTGGGTATCATACCCATTTAAATACCTAAAAACTGATCTGGGCATGTTTACAACTAGTTTGGCATCTAAATGGATTCAGTCATCAACCCACTTGATTAGCAATCGCATACACCGCTTCACAAAACCCAGATAACATCCAGCAAAAATACATTGTTGGTGTTATAGCTTAAATTAACTGTGCCTGCAATGAGATGAAGGGAGCAGAGAGATACACGCATATTAGAATTTGTAAGTAAAACTCAGAAAAAAACAAAATTTGGACTGAAAACAGCTCAAATCTTTAAGTAAACCTTTTGTGTTGGGTTTGCGTGGCAAGGTTTTGGTAGCAGGGGGTGTCTACAGGGATGGCTTCTGTGAGAAGCTGCTAGAAGCTTCCCCTGTGTCTGATAGAGCCAATGCCAGCCAGCTCCAAGACGGGCCCGCCCCTGGCCTAGGCCAAGCCAGTCAGCGTCTCTGTGATAACATATTTAAGAAGAAAGAAACACAGTTAGAGAGGGCTTTTGCAGCCCGAGAGAGGAGTGAGAAGATGCAAGAAACTCTGCAGACACCAAGGTCAGTGCAGAAGGAGGGGGAGGAGGTGCTCCAGGCGCCGGAGCAGAGATCCCCCTGCAGCCCGTGGTGAAGACCATGGTGAAGCAGGCTGTCCCCCTGCAGCCCATGGAGGAAGGATGAGGGGGTGTAGACATTCCACCTGCAGCCCATGGAGGACCCCATGCTGGAGCAGGTGGAGGCACCTGAAGGAGGCTGTGGCCCGTGGGAAGCCCACGCTGGAGCAAGTTCCTGGCAAGACCTGTGGACCCGTGAAGAGGGGAGCCCACACCAGAGCAGGTTTGCTGGCAGGACTTGTGACCCCATGGGGGACCCCACGCTGGAGCAGTTTGCTCCTGAAGGTCTGCACCCCGCGAGAGGGACTCCATGCTGGAGCAGGGGAACAATGAGAGGAGTCCTCCCCCTGAGGATGACGAAGCGGCAGAAACACCGTGAGATGAACTGACTGTAACCCCCATTCCCCGTCCCCCTGTGCCGCTGAGGTGGGGGAAGGTTGAACCCGGGAGTGAAGTCAAGCCCAGGAAGATGGGAGGGGTGGGGGGAGGTGTTTTAAGAGTTGATTTCATTTCTCATTCCTCTACTCTGTTTTGCTTGGTAATAAATCAGATGAATTCCCTCTCTAAGTTCGGTCTGTTTTGCTCATGACAACAATTAGTGAGTGATCTCTCCCTGTCCTTATCTCAACCTACAAGCGCTTTGTTATACCTTTTCTCCCCTGTTTGGTGAATGAGGGGAGTGAGAGAGCGGCTCTGGTGGGCACCTAACCTCCAGCCAGGGTCAATCCACCACAGCTTTCTAATTCAACACATCTGGAGCTACGTTCTCCAAGTGTATTGAAATGGGCATTCTCTTAATTTAGTCACCATACAAAAATATGGATAAGTATTTTGTCTTTTGTTAGAAATGCAGTGTAAGTTTCTCCAGGGCAAAAGCTGAACCATTTAATGCTTTGTTCAGTAGCTAAAGAACACATTTATTTATATTCCTAGAGAGTTTATTGTGGGTTGTTTTGGGTTTGTTTTTCCAGTTTGGTCACAGTCAAAAAATATTCCATCAGAAGGTTGGTCCTCACACACAGAAAAACATTATCTAAGGCACAGATCCTCAAAGTTAGTGAAAAACTGAAAATAATGTTCATTAGATTAATAAAATCAGGTAGGCTAGGATCTGAGTCATAATGAATCAGTACTTCAGGATCTTATTGTAGCTTACATCCTAAGGGCTTTTCTAAATTTACACTTTTGTTCTATTTGCCTGTTGCCATCAACTACTTTTTATTTCATTGGCTAATAAAGCTTAAAAAGATTTCCTAATTACTCTACCCCAAATTACTGCTTCTGCTGCATTATTAGTCCTACTAAGCCCCTTGTCACTATTTTTGCAGTATCCAGCAGATATTTTGGGAGACAATACAGGAAACAGTGACAACAGCTCTTCCAGCTCCAGTAACTAGAAATGTAGGAATTCCTGGCCCAAGGATTACACCCAGGACTGTCGTGTTAGAGATCACTAATGAAGCTAACTCTGTTGTAAACCAGTTATACTTGGTCACAATGGTATTCTGAGGCAATGAATAATTATACTTTACTGTTAAAAAGCATTTCTTTACATCTTGTAGACAGCTGTTACTTATCATGACTCTTTTATTGTGATACATCATAAAATTATTCCCTATATACCTTTTCATAGATTTTATATTTCTTATTCATGTCCTGCTTCTTATTCGTATGTCTTTTGTAAGGCCAGAAAACCCAGTCAATGTATCCTGGTTTTCAGTTAACACTAACTCAAGAAAAGGTCAAAAATTGTCGCTTGCATCACTTGCATCATCCAGAATTCCCTGCTCTTCACATGTCTAAACTCTCCTATCTGGAATCCATTCAGAAAAAAAAAAAAAAGGGGGGGGGGAAGTGAAGACAAAAAACCTAAACTACTCCTGTAGTTGTTTTGAAATAAAACACATTAAACCTATTATTATCACAATTTCTATTCCAGAGTCTCAGGGACTCCTTTTTCTATAAACGTACACACACTTTATTAAACTATGATGTATACAGCTCTATGAGATAACAAATCCATACAAGTAACATATGGATTATAATAAAAGACAAAGGAAAATATCTCCTGTGAGAAGGTAGTTTAAGTAACTTACTTATTCAGTAGCATTCATGTGAAACAAATTAACCAGACAGACACTAAAAATGAAGGGTACTTATGAGTGAGACAATACAAAATGCAGTGTCATGGATATTTCAGCATAAGTGCCACCTTTTTTCATGGTTTTTACAGAATGATTGAAACTAAGTTTACATAGAGCCATCAATTTGAGAATCTAGATCAATTTTCATTTGCATAAATAGGCTCCAAGTAACCAAGAGCTAAATGCAACCAGTAGTATTGTCTGTAGTTTGTCCTGTGATAAATAGGAGAAAAACGGTTTAATAGTAAAGGCCATAATTATCCATAGCTCTCAGTTTACAATTAGTTTTCTTTGACACTTAAAGTCATAAATGCCAGCTTTAATCATGTGTTCAGGTTGAATTAGGTGCTGCCAATGCTGGAAGAGATCTAGCCCTCTGTCTTTCCTTCTCATAATGAAATAATAATGCAAATTCACCACATTGAAGGGACAACCCATGTGAATTTATTATAGGCTTGGAGAAGTCTCTTGAAAGGGATAAATTCTTTCTCGGTACGGACTTGAGGTAATTCAAACCAGACAAGAAAAAAAATGGAGCTGTCATCAGAGGCCAGGATATGGCATGGATTTAATTTGTATGAATAGGCTTTTTAATAAGTATAACAGGGCTAAGCTCCAGCTTTACTAAGGGAATATTACTGCTGTCATTTTCCAAATCTGGATGAACTAACTTTATTTGTGGGATGAAGATCAGCTCCAAATCTCATTTCTTGTTACACTGCAGCTTGCAGTGGACAAAAAGATACTACACAGTGGGCTGACCTAGTGGCCAGGTCTTCTAATTATTTGAGTTAAGACAAATGGAACAATTAGCTTCTTGTGAAACCATTTGTGGTACTCGGTGACACGTACCAACCTTTCCTGTAGAACAAACTCTACCTTTTAGTTAATGCTAAGATTTTTATCAGGTCAGGCTTGTTGTCAATATGATAGAATACTTAATTATTTTAACTTCCAAGGGCTATTTCAGCTAGTGAGAATATATAACACTACCTAAAAGGGTAATTGTTCTCGGTAAATAAACAGATCAAGAACATAGAGATTGAAACTAAAAATGACACAACACAGATGTAAGTTTTAACCATGTATTATATCACCATAAAATACAGTCCAATTAGTGAAATAAAAATATTTCAAAGCAAAAAAGAAAGTCTTAATTTCATTAAGTAGCTGTCAGAAGTTTCGAGCTGTCTCCATGGGGTTCACAGACATCATTACCACTACCCTGTTTTATGAAACTACTGTTCTGGCCATAGCAGGCTGCCTGCATTGCTAACACCAGATTTCCAATGAAAAGACAAGGCAAGAGCAACAGTAGAGATTTAAAGAGACATGATAAAATGAATCCCTTTCTTTTTACTTATTTGTATGAATTATCCAAAGCATGTTTTCAAGTTTCACAAACAGAAGAACCAATTTTCTCTGCAAGGATAATGAAACCAGTCTTTCTCAGCTGTCTTGCATACAAACAAATCTTTAACACAAAAATCTACTTTTCTCACAGTCTTGCCAAAACTTTTAGTTATCTGGTTTAACAGCTATAAACATGGCTTTGTCAGATGATCAAAACAAAATCCAATACCAAATATTCCGTTACCTTTCTATGCAAAGTAATATAATATTTTACTTCATATATTCTTTTTAATTTCATCTTCTGCTCAGTCCAGCATGCCTATAAGTTTCCTCTTAATTTTGGTAGAATAAGAATGTGTAGCATTTCTGCTATATGGCATCAGGTTCTTCATATATTATTGACAAACAGCTAAAGTTTTTTTCCTTTACCATTTAATGTCTTCAGCATCTTAAAATTTCCGATTAAATACTTAGTGCAGAAATCAGAATCCTTTCTCCAGTCATGATTACCTAATTTATAATTTAACTAAACCAAGGTAAATGGTCATTTAAATTCAATAGGAGGGATACAGAAGGATACAAAGCAAGAGATACTTTTGGAACAAATAACAACTTTCCACTTAGCTCCACTCCTACAAACCCTTAGTTGTGTGAAGAATTTAATCTGTTGCATCTATTTTCATTTTGGTCCCTAAATTGTTTTGATGCATAAGGATTTGCAGAAGAAAGATTGAGTGTAATAATGGTAAATAATAAAGCCTGTTGAAAACTGATTGGTGCTGTTTCAAGATCTATACTCTTAGTCTGCACTGCTGTACCTGAATATACGCATGTATGATGCCATGTTGATAGGATGTATGTTTAAATCAGGAAAAAACATCAGGACAGCATTATTTAAAGAATAATTTTAAAGAATTATTTAAAGAAACCATTACATGATTGTCTGAAAATGGATATTTAGTCATAATGCGAGTGGGTAATTCACAACGTAAACACATTGGCTCTGTGAATTCCACTATTGAACCATCACTTTATACAATATTTAGTACCATACATGACAACTAAATTAACCAGAATGAATATTATGATCATACAGATTATACTGTAATTGATTAAATGAGACCTTGAAGCTCAAAGTGGAGAAAAATATCTGATTGAATGGTCATCTCGTAAATAACCTGAAGCAAATCAAGTGAAATTAATTACATTTATTCATACTTTACACTGCTATTTCCAAACTTATTCAGGAAAAAAAAAAAATCATTGAGTGTTGCAAGATTTTTCCTCCTACAGACAGGTATGCATCCAGGGAGACCTTATAGCAGCCTTCCAATACCTAAAGGGGGCCTATGAGAAAGCTGGAGAGGGACTGTTTACAAGGGCATGTAGTGATAGGGCAAGGCGTAATGGGTTTAAACTGAAAAAAGAGTAGAAGTAGATTAGATGTTAGGAAGAAATTGTTTATTGTGAGGGTGGTGAGACACTGGAACAGGTTGCCCAGAAAGGTTGTGGAGGCTCCATCCCTGGAGCAGGGGAGTTGAAACTAGATGATCTTTAAGGTCCCTTCCAACCCAGGCCATTCTACGATTCTGTGATATTATGGTGAATCAATCTATGTTCTTTGGTATCTACTGTACTGCATTTTGTAAAAAATAATTTTTAAAAAGCTTTCTACAATAACTTGTTTACTCTAAAATTTCTTACACTTAGGAATTTGATATATAATTTGGTTTCAGACTATTAATCTGATAAACAACTTTTTTCAAGTTATATCTAGTATTTTCTTTAAAAATCTCCCTTGTCCTTTCCATTGTCAGCTTTTTGAATTTCTTCTTCTGCTGATATCACTTGAATGCACCTCAACCTATTAAGCCTCACCAATGTCATCCTCCAATCCATCAGTGTTCTCTGACTCAACTGGAGCGCACTGCATTATTTATGGAATATGTGTCCCCTCATCATTTACCAGAGGGGTCCACATTAATATCACTTGAAGGTGAGGGGTTGCAGCATCTGTGTAACAGAGAGAGGGAAACAAATAGTCTGTTTTCTAAAGTGGGGATTGGGAGCAAGACTTGTAACTCTTCCAAACATCTGCCAATTTTCTTATACTACATTTGAGTAGCGTACACTACATAGCACATGAAGAGCTTTGGAAACTGAAATCTGGCTAGTAGGAGTTTGGCATCAGGAAAACCCAGAAGCTTCTAATCATTTTTTCCAGGTCTCAATTCCAGCCTAGGAAAAGATTTGGGTTAGTTCTGGAATAATCTGAGTATTTGTTATTCTAGCAGTAACTATTACAGCTCTTATGCTTTCTAGAGAGAGTATTAAAATGAAAACGTTATGTAGTCTACTTTATTTCTGGCTTTCATATACCCTTTTTTTCTTGCAGCTTTTTTTATTGTTTTATATATATGACTATTAAATTTGGATATTTTGATATCAATATCTGGATATTTGTCTGATTTTGTTCAGATTTCCATTACATTCTCCAGCTATCACTCACTATTTCATATTGGTTTCTCTCTTTTTTAAAACAAAGATTAAGGTTCTTCTCATTTTTATTATTCTCTCTCAATTAATGTTTACATTCTATTTTCCTGATTTATCTCATCTTCATGCCTTCTAAAATTTCTTTGGAATTTCTACCCAATTTTCTCATGTCTTTTCCAATATCTTTCCATAAATGCATCTTTCCATTGAACTACTGCATGAACAATGCAAGACCAAAGATAATCCTCTTTTAAGAATAAGACAGCCTTCAGAAATTAGCCACTGCCTGTGCTCATTTATCAGAGTGAAATGTGTTTTTGTTTCCCAGAATGTTATAATGAAACCATTGTACAAATAGGCACCTTTGTTGTTTTAGAAATTATAGCAAATTATAGCTCTTTTTCAGCTATTAAAGGGCAAAAAAACGTTGCTGGAGGAAAAATTTTTTATTTCCCTTCAATGTTTTCCCTCTCTTTACTCCCACTCTCACCCTTCTAGTCAATATGTCACTATATTTAATTTTAATTGTGAACAACAAATGTTGTCCTGAAGCAATTTTTATTTTATAGTTAAGTTAGAAACCTTCTCAAAATAAAAGTGCTAACACAACCTTTAAGTGCATGTGAAAATGCTGCTACTACAACATTTGTATTTTTCCCCAGGTAAATGAAACTCCAGTACAAAAAGGTGTTCCTGGTTAGGAGAGAGACCAATTGACTTCATATCTCAAACTTAGTCTCAACTTATGTAAAATTGCCTACAGCATGAGATTTTCAAAGAATATTCCTTTCTAGAGCTCTTGAGAGGCCATCAAAGTGTGAGGTCCTACCAGAGGAAATAACACAAAGCCTATTGGTACACTTCGTTCTGATTTTTTTCCCTTATATATAAAGATGAATTAGATTTTGGAACATTTTGAAGTGATTAATATGCCACACAAGCAAGCAAAGGGCATAAAAGGTCAAGCTGTTTTATTTGTATACGAGAAAGTTACTGGATATGGATACTGAATGCAAGTTTTCCCACTATGGAGAGGAAAAGAGGGTAACATTGGAAGACTGTGAGGATAGGCAGGTTCCTGATGTCCTTTCTCAGAAAGCAAGCTATAATGTTTGAAATATTAAAATTATGTTTGTTGACAGACTTTTTAACAATTGTTTTATAACTGTTAACCCTGTTTCATACCTGTTAACCCTGTTTTATACCAGCATAGTATTTCAAAGACCACAAGGGCTTCGTGCATACTAGCACTTCTTCCTATCTCTGAAAAGAAACCACTAAAAGAACAAAGGTTGTTGTTACAATATGGAGCTGAGCTGTAAATGGGACTCATAGAGAGGAATAATGTGGGACATAGCCCTTTGAGGAAAATATCTGAAGTTCAGTGGCATGAAAGGTGCCACACTAGATTCCACTCCACTTTTCCCTGCTTTTATGATATCACAGTAGATTCAGTTCCACCCTGTACACACTCATTTGCTAGAGCTTGTCAGAGGTTAATATATTGCCTATCATGACCCATATGCCAAGATGAGGTGACCAGCTTGATGAAGGAAAATGTAGAGAAAATTTTGCAGTACATTATCTCCCTAATCAGGAAAATATTTTCATTGCTTAAGCAGGTTTTCCTGCATGTTGCTGGAATCTTCAAATGCATCAATACACATATGGCACATGGGTCAGTAGGAGAAAGATCATACACTGATCACATCACACATTGAATAGCAGCAGCAATACCCATAAATAAACTACTTGCTTGTATTCTATCCTACTTCCATCCTCCATATCTCACATAATAGAGTTTTTTTGTACTACCAAGCTCTCCATGGTGACCAAAGGAGAGGCTGAATTTGTGCTTATGAAAGACAATGCTAGTGCTCTTACAATTATACACTGTAAAGGTACAGTAGTCATTACAAGAATATTTCTCTGAAAAAAAAAAAATCTTTCTCTGGTATAAAGAGTATAAATACATTAGCTGCTATGACCCCTGTGCCTTTAAAGGTAATCTGTCACTTTCCATGTGACGCTGTTGCTGGAAAAACAGCGGTGTTCATCTCAATGTTGAATTATCCATTTCTGCTCTTCTACAAAGGAGCAAAACTGCTTGATTGTTCTGCATGCTGCTTTTCCCCTTTCAGGTAAAATGCCAGAGCTGAAACATGACTCCCTTAGTGCAGGCCATTTTTGTCAAAATTAAATGCATAATCAACAGTTAAAACAATTGTTTTGCTAATCTCTTTTTTCATAGATCTAATATTAACTCCACAAGCTGTCTTTCATCATAAATCAGATAATCAGTACTGCTGCATTATTTCTCAGCCTACAGTTACATAGTGTTGAATATCCATCAGATTTTGTTTAGTATTACTACATTTTATACTAACACTTTATTGAATTTTCAAATGATAATTACACAATAAAGGATTAAACCAACCAAATCCTATACTGCTGCTGAGTAACAATCAAATGTTTAATTACTAATAATCAACACACATATAAAGCAGATCTCTAAGTATGACTGTTATTTATAACACCTATAATGGCCTCATTTGTATGGAGAAGAAGGAAAATAAAAATACAATGCACGTGCAAGTGTAGACATTCACACATAAGACAAAATAACAAACAATGGAGAAATCTTAAGGATAGCATTTTTTGTTATTATAGTATGTGCACATGAACATATCTGACAGCCAAAGGATAAAAATTCCTGCTGTTTTCACACTGAATGAGATTTAGAGGAAGAAACTATATGCTCTCTAACAATTTACATCCCTTCTGTGTGGAAGGAGTTCCCTATCTGCCTGGAAAGCTTTCAAAGACTGGGTTTAGCATCATCTTAGCTAGGGATATCAGATTTTCCTGTTTAACTGCTTGGTTCAAAGACATCAGAGACGTGGTAATGTTTAATCTGGATCAACCACTGGGGAATGACAATCACAATCGTCTACTACTTTTGCAAGAGCAGGACAGACCTTAGAAAGTATTTCCCAGAAATTCTGTGAGTGTAAACACTACCAGGGAGTCACTATAAATTGCATTCTGTAGATCCTATAATGAGATATTAAACTGGGGGGAGGGAGGGGTGTAGGGGAGGAGAGGAAGGTGGGAAATGAAGAACAAATCATTTTCCTGAAAGATTTTGTTTTGCAACAGAATATGGCAATACAAGCTTCTTTGTAGATAATGGTGTGGAAGTTAATAGCATTGCTGGTGCAATTATAATTAGAGACTATTTTCTGAAGTTCCAACAAATCTTTTTATAGCCTTACACACTTTGTCAATACTACAAAAATATATACTCAGCTACAGGAATACTATAAATTTTCCAGGATATGTATGGAAATTTTCTTCCCAAAACAACTAAGATTGCTAAAGGGTAGACATGTCAATTAACCCAAACTAAGGTGCAGAGTTGTTAAGTCATCTGTTAATGCACATGGTGACCGATAGTTCTCTTAATATCACCATTACTTCCCGCCTGCCTTTGGTTCTCCCTTGTAGGCACATTCTCCATGACAGTTTTGATCCTTGGATCCTCCACTGAAAGGTACCTGAAGTCTCTAGGTATATAAGCTTCCCAAAAAAACGTTCCCTAAAACTGTTTGCTTCTATGTCCAGAGTGTTGGAATCATTTCAGTGTTGAGTAACTAGGTGTCGAGCTCATGAGCAAATATATTACATTATACGTACTAAGTATTTCTTGATCAAAATTTCCATCTCCATCAACGGCAGGGCATTCTCGGAGAGCATTCAGGAAGCTGGAGTGTGTTCAAAACACAGCAGAAGAAAAATCATTGACAATTATTGTGTGTTAGGTAGTTGGGTAATTGCTATACCACTCACACAGAATATGTGAGTTCTTTTGCTAGAAGGTATTTCTACCCATAATTGTTTAAATACTTTATATCAAACATGGAGTAGTTGTGTGTGCAGGGAGGGAAATCTAATTCTCCTTTTCCTCCCTAAGTAAAGAAGACCATATTCAGTTTCAGGGAGACCTTGCAAAATCATTGAGGAAGATGCAATTAAGTGAACATTTATTTGACTCAGTGGCAGAAATCTGATGTAAAACCCCTTCTGCCCCACTACTGAAGAAACCCAGGGGTGCTCTATACAGACACAGTATTCTTCTGTAAGTATGGTCAGTCTTGTTTGGCATGAGTAGGAGCCTTGCCAAATTCAAAACCAGATTTACACTCTTTTGCTCTTGATTTGAACACTGACTTTTCCTATATTTCATTTATTAATTATGTGTATTTTGAAAGTGGGAACGTAATATAAATTTCAGGGAATTTCTGTTCATAGTGAGAGTATTCTCCTCCTACTTTTACACTGTCTGAGAAAAATAGGTTTTGCTTTTTCTCTAGTTGACTAATATCACTCCTTGGAGCACTGGAGTAATTCCTGATCTAGCCCATGATAGACACCCTGGCCGAAGAAACATGTGCTTTGTTGTTTTATTTTTCAGTAACTCTTCTAACCTTAATCTATTTCTACATGTGGTGCTCTGATACCAGAAAAGTCATAGCTTAAACAAGTTACATTCCACATTTTGTTCTGTAAGTGAAAACAAAATACGTATTTAAAACGTACTTACTTTTCAGTTCATCAGGAGGAAAATCTGTTTCATAGTTAAATGAGTATATAAATGTTACCCTCAGTATTTTAATTTCTTAAGAATTATAGTATTCATATGATGTATAGCATCAAAAATATCAGAGGCTTCAGTGGAGTCAGGAACTATTATAGTGAACTGTAAAATATTTCTTCTTAAGCACAGACAATTTACTAAAGTTCAAAAAAAAAAAAGTTCCATTAAAATGGAGAATAAAGAAACAGTTAACAAAGGATATGAATATCCATAATTACAGTAAGATTACATTTTGCCTGTTAAACATGGGGGGGGCGGAAACACAACTCCTAGATAAGCAGACTGGTGAACAATAACAGAATCAAAGTTTAACATAGAGATATTTCATATCTATATTTTCAAATTGAAGTCTGATAAATAATAAGAAACAACTGACCGTTATAAAAACAAGCATTCTCTTTGCGGTTTTTTGGTTGGTTAGTTGGTTGGTTTTTTAATCCACAGTTAAAACCAGGCCAGATATATACATCTTTAAATCAAAATTCTAGCAAGTCAGTAAGCTGGCAGAAACATATGTGAAAGTAATAACTGTCAAAATTTTGAAGGATAACCTTATAGATACAACTATTTGAATTAGAAAAGTATTTTCAAACCTGATGTCTATTGAGGGAATAGAAAGAATAACCTATGGGAATATGTCAAGCTAATACTAGCCATCATCACTTGATTTTATAATTTCTCTTCTGATTATTACAGAATATGTACAGAACAAATATGATTGTTGAAACTTTTAAGAAAATAATACCTAATTATAAATCAATTTTTAAGAGTGCAAACTCTGTAAGAACAATATATATAAAAGGGGGCGGGGGAACACTAGTTTTATCAAATAGATTCAATACCTTTATCAAAATAAACACATTTATCTATTATCTAGTTATTATTATCAAAATAGGTGCAGTGTGATTAATTCTCTGGTCTGTACTTACAAAATTCAAAAGGCATCCCAAAAGAACACAAATGCATGCTTTGTTCAACGGTCTTTTTAACTTGTAGAAAAAGTGTTTGTCTATATTATGTAAAAAATGTGTTGTTCCAATGCATTTGACAATGGCAAAGATATGCAAGCATGAGTTTTTCCTGTTCATGTTTCCTTCAAAAGCATGAACCCTATTCTATGAGCCGCTGCTTTCATCACATCTGGAGGAACTAATATTCTATTGTCCTGAAACAGTACCACTTTTGTGTCTTACAATATGCATACTACAGAAAACAAATTTTCTCAGAAGAGTCAGTAGTAAGAAATAGTATCCTGTACTCAGAATGAAGGACATTCAGCAGAATAATCTGTATACAACAGTCTTGCAAGAAAGGATTCAGATAGATAAATATTTTCCTAATTTCCTTGGTTTTATGTTCCTCTTTGGGCTGATCAGAATTTTAAGTGAAGAGATTTTCCTCACAAGAACAACATCATCTTTTTATTTCACCGCTCTTAGGAAACTATCCTATATAGTTTACAATATCTTCTTAATAGTGACTGACAGTTTTAAACTTTTTTTTTTTATACTCATTTCTATACCATGTGGGAAGCCCAGATTCTGGCTGAGGTACTGGAAATTCTGTCATTAGGACATCAATTGGTAGTAATAGCAAAGAGACTATTGCATTTTGTCCATTCTAAATCATTTATTTTAAAATGAAAACAATCAGTCCAAGAAAAGTTTGTGGGTGTTTGGGTTTTTTTAATAAATGCTGTTAGGGTGTCTTCAATGCAAACAAGAGGTGTATTTTCCTCTCATCTTTCTCAGGTTCTGTATACTTTCTTAAGGTCACCAAAATTCTTGAAGTGACCATTCTAGATCTGATGTACTACTATGTCCTTAATTTCTGCTTGAGATAAGCATGCCAAAATTTCATCTGTCTCAGGAGAATTGCTAGAGGCCAAACTTTTTTTAGAATAGGAACCCTCAACAGCAAAGTATACACAAACATAAACATGACAAAATCACAAAGGTAGAAAGTATCTAAATAATAAATGCAATATTGCTATATGCACTAGGTACTTATACAGTTAGAAATTTTTCCATGCGCACATGTATTGTATAGGGTGCAGAACTGCTCTACATCGAGCCTTCTCTGAACGCTCTTGCAGCCGTCTGTCTCGCCACAGGGGAATCCCAACCTTAACATCATTTGTCACACTATAAAGCATGATATTAGTCCCTTTGGTCTCAGGGTGTATCAGTGATACAAATAGCTTAGATATAATGCCGTATTTATTTTCTTTAGAGTGCAGTAGAAAAATGTGATTTTCTTTTCAGGTTTTCATAAAAATTATCTTCTCTAAAAGCAAATTTCAGTAGGCACAGATTTTTACACACCACACCACTGAAAAATCAAACACAGCATCTACACAAAAACTGCAACAAAGGATATTGTGCACAGCTGGTAGCAATCAAAGGCCCAATATACCCTATCACCAGAGGGACTGCTTGTCAGGGCTGTCCTATGACAAATGGCATAGGGGAAAAACAAAATATATTTTTCCTTAGGAATTAGACAATATAGAAAATAATTTGACACAGGATAAATATGTAATAAAGCAAGTTGTTTGTGGGTTGGTTTTTTTAATTTTAAAATGTATTAAACTGTCAGCTCACGACCAGTCTCTGGTTCAATATCATGTTTTTCGAGGTACTGTAACAGGCACTTTGTGAATTAATACTGGTAAAATGATTAAAATATTAAGATGAGTAAAACAAGAATAGTCTGGGTTAATAGCTCTGAAACTTGCTAGAGTGAATATTTACATTTTTAGCTCTGAATTAATAGAGTACGAAAAGGTACATGAAACTACATTTAAAAGTATGACACAAAAGCATCATCTAGATAATCGTGCCTCTTGCAAATATAAATGTATAGGAGAATAGGGCTTATTGGCTACTATAACCAGTAAGTCTACAACTTAAGGTGTAATAGCTATAAAAATGGAAGAAGCTAAAAAACCTCAATAGTGGGAACTGTATAGAAAACTGAGCTCGCTCTTGTTCTGGCAACAGATTTACAGTTAAATTCAGTCTAACCTAGGTGCTGAACACAAGCACTGAGGTACCACTGAGATTCTTTAAGTACTGCTCAAGTGACATCTAAATCTGCAAATGCATACAGTCCTTCAGCTTGTGAACTTTCATATCATTTATGTTTCTGAAGGGAACCATTGAAAAATCTCCTAAATCCTAATGCTCTGCAACCTTGTCTTCCATTTCTGTCCCTGGAGGATGTTTAAATTAGGTATCACTTGGATTTTAGGGGTCTGTTTAGTAAATAGCATCACAGCACATCTGCTTGAATTGTTTTTTCTATACATCCCTTCCTGTATGTGACTTATGAACCTGGTCTGTTTTGCTGAATGCTCCAATGGTCACACTATTCAGTCTGGGATGGAAAAGACTTCCTTTAAACTTGGACAAAGAGATTAACCTAGCTTTTCCACCTACCAGGAAAACAATTAAATTCTGTTTCAAATCAGAATAGATTAGAACTTCTCACTTAAAGCCTATCTAATTGCACTCCTGGGTAAAACAGGTGACATGTCTTCTTGGCTACTGTATTTTGCTGGAGATTCTGACAGGGCTTGGAGTATGGAATCTTCTGAAATTTTCATTGCTCAGCAGTAGTCTGACCTTGTACATGTCAGCAGTAGAAATTTTATTTCTGGCATTGAAATATAAACATTCAACTTAAAAGTTTCGAATATCTTTACTGGTTCCTCAATAGGTGGAGTTAAATGCCTCCCTGTCAGCTCTCTCACAGATTTGGCCCTCTGAATCTCAGATGTCGGCCTATAAAATGGGTATAATAGTTCTTCCGTACACAACAAGCATTCTCTGAAAATTAAAATATGAAGAATTATGAAGATCTCAGATATTATAGAGTTTCCTATTATTCATCTACTGGAGCCAGAGAGGTTGTTTAGTCCAGATCTGCATTCTCGATCTAACAGAAGAAGTGCAGTGGCTAATTTCTCAACTTTCTGTTCACATGTAACTTATTTTGACTAAACAAGAAACCGTACTGGAGCTTTACCAAATTCACAGTGCTCAGAGAGGAAATTCTCATACACATGAGGATTCATAATAACAGTTTGCAGTCACTAACTGGACTGGACTTTGACATCACCAGAACGTGACCTCGTATTGAAATAACCATAAAGCAACAGTGAAAAGCTCAGAGCTTGCTGACAATAGATATTGAAAATGGATGCTGCTGCAGCATTTTAACAATCATCCTGAGTAATCAATAAAACATAAACTATGGCAATTTCCTCCAAAATAAAAGACCGGTATCCTCAGAGTGGTAAGTATGAAACAGCAATATTGTGCCCAGTTGTTCTTGTAGTTACTTAAGGCCAATAAGACCAGCAATAATATGTTCAAGACTAGGGAAGGTCTTCAAAAATATGCAATTCCTCTCTTTCCCCATGCTGGCATATAAAAATATAAACAACATGGGCATTTTAATGTAAACTCTGTGTAATAACATAAAACCTCAGTGCTGTTTCCAAGGTTGTAAATTTGTTAACAGCAAAAATTTAGGAATAAAATAAACTCACAATTAAATGCAAAGGATTATGCCTAAGACTTCTCCTAACAACAGCCATACTTGCATATTAATTCTCTAGGGAGCAGAATGACTTGCAAGAGCATCATTACCCATTATATTTTGCTGTCATTGACATATGTTGGAGTTAGCAGGAACTGAAACTGAAATCTCTTACTGTGTAGTTTTGTGTATTTAACCTCAAACCTGATCTAAACCTGATTACAGATAACAGGACATGTACTGAAAAAAGGATTTTTTTGATCAGTCTGGAGACTAGACTAATTCAATATCTTCATTCACTGAAAAAAAAAAAAAAAAAAAAAATCCACCATGTCTGAAGAGTTTTCAGCAACAGGAAAGGCAAGAACTATAACCCTAGACTTCAGAAGAGATATCACTCTATTGACCTGCTTACAGTCACTGGACAGACTTTTCCCCAAAGCCTTCTGTATTGGGTTTGCATGGCAAGGTTTTGGTAGCAGGGGGTGTCTACAGGGGTGGCTTCTGTGAGAAGCTGCTAGAAGCTTCCCCTGTGTCTGATAGAGCCAATGCCAGCCGGCTCCAAGACGGGCCCGCCGCTGGCCAAGGCCAAGCCAATCAGCACCTCTGTGATAACATATTTAAGAAGAAAGAAACACAGTTAAAAAAGCTTTTGCAGCCGGAGAGAGGAGTGAGAAGATGTAAGAAACTCTGCAGACACCAAGGTCAGTGCAGAAGGAGGGGGAGGAGGTGCTCCAGGCGCCGGAGCAGAAATTCCCCTGCAGCCCGTGGTGAAGACCATGGTGAAGCAGGCTGTCCCCCTGCAGCCCATGGAGGAAGGATGAGGGGGTGTAGAGATTCCACCTGCAGCCCGTGGAGGACCCCATGCTGGAGCAGGTGGAGGCACCTGAAGGAGGCTGTGGCCCATGGGAAGCCCACGCTGGAGCAAGTTCCTGGCCAGACCGGTGGACCCGTGAAGAGGGGAGCCCACACCAGAGCAGGTTTGCTGGCAGGACTTGTGACCCCATGGAGGACCCATGCTGGAGCAGTCTGCTCCTGAAGATCTGCACCCCGTGGGAGAGACCCACACTGGGGCAGTTCGTGAAGGACTGTAGCCCGTGGGAATGAACCACGTTGGAGAAGTTGGTGGAGGACTGTCTCCCATGAGGGGGACTCCATGTTGGAGCAGGGGAACAATGAGAGGAGTCCTCCCCCTGAGAAGGAAGAAGCGGCAGAAACACCATGTGATGAACTGACCATAACCCCCATTCCCCGTCCCCCTGTGCCGCTGAGGGGGGGGAAGGTTGAAGCCAGGAGTGAAGTCGAGCCTGGGAAGAAGGGAGGGGTGGGGGGAGGTGTTTTAAAATTTGGTTTTATTTCTCATTCCTCTACTCTGTTTTGCTTGGTAATAAATTAGATGAATTTTCTCTCTAAGTTCAGTCTGTTTTGCTCGTGACAATAATTAGTGAGTGATCTCTCCCTGTCCTTATCTTGACCCACAAGCGTTTTGTTATACTTTTTCTCCCCTGTCTAGTTAAGGAGGGGGAGTGAGAGAGCGGCTCTGGTGGGCACCTGACCTCCAGCCAGGGTCAACCCACCACACCTTCACAGAGAGGCTATTGTACTGAATTATTCTAGGCCAAAGTCCATCTTTATTTAATAATTTAAAGAAACTCATTCCAATTAACAAAGTTAAAAACCATGCCAACCACAGGGTTAGACTCTTCACTGTATAAATGTGTCTGAGATAGTTCCTTCCAGAGATATAAGAAAGAGAAAATATCAGCTGTGATATTTTTCTTCATCATTTTCCTGATGATCAGCCACACTGGGGAAAAAAAAAAACAAAACAACAAAACACACAAATAAAACCCCACAAAAAAGACCTGGTTGGGGATATTGCCTAAAGAAAACAGGGAAAAGTGCTGTGGCTTTCTTTTAATTTTACATGGCAAACCTTGCTCAGAAAAACACTGACTTAAATTGTATAGATGGTAAAATATTTATAATTCAGATATTAAAATATTTAATATATGATCAAAAAATGGAAAATGTGTTGTACTATTATTCCCCTGAGACTTAATTTAGCATAATGCTACCATATAACCTTCATTTGAAATATGTATGTATCCAATTTGAACCACATCTTCTATTTTCCTTTCAAGAGTTTTTCACTTTGAATGGTGAATACTAATAATATACATTTTTTTCAAATCTGGTATTTGCAAACAATAAGATTGGAACGTATAAAGGATTCTTCTTGTTCGCACAAAAAGGCTACTTAGAGAGGGAGTGGATCTAATGGGAAAGCATTTTGAGAATTTGCTCAAAAGAAAGCCAGATGAGATCAGATTTCTTCTCTCAATGCACAAACCTAAACTGAAAGGCCAGCTTGTCAGCAAATGTTTAACTACAATGCAATTCATGCCTGCCTACAATACACTAATTGGATATTTCAACATAATTTAAGTATGGGAAATTCCACATGGTAATCCTATAGCAGGCTTACACTAAATGCTGGTCTGAATACAATTAATAATCTCTGGATATTCAGTGTCAAGCTCCTAGGAAGACTCTCCTGTGGTTGAGGCAAAAACAAGTTTGGAAGCAGTTCAGAAAGTATGATGCTGGTAAACAAATACTTGTTAGGCCTGTAAAAAAAAAAGGGGGGGGGGGGGGGGGGTGGGGGACTATTACCACAGAGCAGAATGCAACATGAAGTGAATTACCTTCATGAAAATTTAATGCAAACGACATTGAAGCAAAGCTAAGTTTTATGTGGTGTTGTTCAAAGGAAGCTGGTAAAATGACAATTTATTGAGCATTTTCTCTTTCGTGCTTGCCATAGGATATAGCAGTAAAATGAAGGAAAGGCTTTTCTGCATTATTACTTTTGCAGAATATTTATATGTTTACAACTTGAGTATTGTTTTTCACAGTAGAGTTTTCTTGTTTAGATCATATCTATTTTCTTTCTTACATTCCTATTTCCCTCTTCAGGTGCTCTATAGCAGACATTAATATTCCAAATCATCCTCTACTACACACCAATACCTGTAAAACTTCTTAAAGGCTAATCTGCATTGATTAAATATGGTTGGTTATTTAGACCCTCAGTCAAAATGTTTCTTTAAGGGGAGCAATAATACCTAGCTTACTCTCCTTTCACTTGAAGACTTTGAAGATCCCACTGGGCAATAAAATTGCTGTGTTGTACTACAAAGGGACAGGATACAAACAAGCACCTACTCTGAAATGTAGTGTGAAAGGTTAAGTCTATACCGTAATGAGGAATTGTCTTGGGAAGTTTCAAAGCTATGTTTAACATGATGACCCAGTTTCTGCAACCACTTTCATCCCAGCGCAGTTAGATTTGGATTAAATGGCCGTCTATAGATGTGGTGGGTTTACCTTGGCTAGTCATGAGGTGCCCATCAAGCCGCTCTATCACTCCCCCTCCTCAACTGGAAAGGGAAGATAAAATATGATGAAAGGTTCAAGGGTCAAGATAAGGACAGGAAGACCACTCACAAATTAGTGTTAAAGGCAAAACAAACTCAACTTGGGGAAATTAATTTCATTTATTGCCAGTCAAAATTCAGAGTAGGATAAGGAGAAATGCAAAACAAATCTTAAAAACACCTTCCCCCCACCCCTCCCTTCCTCCTGGGCTCAACTTTACTCCCAACTCTTCTACATCCTCCTCCCGAGCAGCACAGGGGGACGAGGAATGGGGGTTGCACTCAGTTCATCACACGTTGTCTCTGCCACTCCTTCCTCCTCACACTCTTCCCCTGGTCCAGTGTGGGGTCCCTCCCATGGGAGACAGTCCTTCATGAAGTTCTCCAGTGTGAGTCCTTCCCACAGGCTGCAGCTCTTCACAAACTGCTCCAGCGTGAGTCCTTTCCACAGGGTACAGTCCAGGAATGGACTGCTCCAGCGTGGGTCCCCCATGGGGTCACAAGTCCTGCCAGCAAACCTGCTCTGGTGTGGGCTCCTCTCTCCATGAGGCCACAGGTCCTGCCAGAAACTTGCTCCAGCATGGGCTTTCCCACGGGGTCACAGCCTGCTTCAGGCATCCACTTGCTCTGGCATGGGGTCCTCCACGGGCTGCAGGTGGAATCTCTACACCCCCTCATCCTTCCTCCATGGGCTGCAGGGGGACAGCCTGCTTCACCATGGTCTTCTTCACAGGCTGTGGGGGAACCTCTGGTCTGGTGCCTGGAGCACCTCCTCCCCCTACTTCTTCGCTGACCTTGGTGTCTGCAGCATTGTTTCTCTCACATATTCTCACTCCTCTCACAGCTGCTGTTGTGCAGCAGTTTTTACCCCTTATTAAATATGCTGATGGTTGGGCTTGGCTGTGGCCAGAAGCAGATGCATCTTGGAGCTGGCTGGCATTGGCGCTATTGGACATAAGAGAAGCTTCTAGGAGCTTCTCACAGAAGCCACCTCAGTAGCCCCCCTGCTACCAAAACCTTGCCATGCAAACTCAATACAACAGGTTATATCACCTGAATCCCATGAAGGTGGCACAATTGCTACCTTACTCATTCTTGGCATCCACCATTTCTGAATACTTCAACAGACAGAACAGTGCCTCATTTATAACAAAAGATGGACAACGTGCAGTTAATAAACTGGGGAACTGAAGGAAGAGAAAGGACTTCTCATGGTTAAAATTAGTGGAACATGCTTCCTAACTCCCCCCTCCTCCTCAGCCTGAAAACATCTTCCAAAATGTGGACATGCCTGTCCTTTAATTTGCAATGGTAAGTAGTTTGTCAGACAAAATACTCTATATGCCATAGAAACCAAAGTTTAGTGCTTCCGTACTCTGGTAGCCTAAAAATGTCTGCCTCTTTCCAGTCTAAAAGCCTCTCTGTTCTTCTGTGGAGTATCCCCTGTGGAACCCTTGTAACTGATGTTTATGGTTTTGCTAATATATAGCAAAAGAGCAGAAATTGAATCAGTAGATATGGAAAATTGATGCTTTGTTGACAATTATTAATCTGGTTTTCATTAATCAGGAAGGAAATGCCTTCAGATAGCTGTGTAGTGTGAAACAAGTTTGTTTACATTTGGCTTTTGTGTACATCACAATGCTTGGTTTTATTTATTCTGAATATATCAAGATATTGTTTTGCTTCTTTACTTATTAAACACTACTACTCCCTTGCTGCCCAGACTTTCATCTCTTTAATACAGCCTCCAAAGACTCTTTAGTAAATGTATATTTGAGGTATCATTCTTCTTAAAATGAACTGTGTTGAAAAGTATCATCAAGACTCTAGCACAGAAAGAAATCAATCTAGTGATGGTAAATGGTCTGTGGCCTCACAGGGATAGTTTCATTTGTTAAAAATTTCAAGCCATACAAATGAAATATCCTTTCCCTTTGTAGAGAAATTTATGTGGAATTCATGTATAGGACACTTAGAATACTATTGTTTTCCAAGTTGGCAACAATATGAATAATAAAAATAAAGAACTTTATTTAGTATATATTAGCTAAATAACTAGCATATATATATATATTTAGAAGAAAATTAATAGTATATCTAATTTATTTAATCAAGATTTAGGTCTTTTTTTTTTTTTTTTTCTGCAGACAGATGCCTATCAGCATCTGTGGGAATTATCACAGTTCCCACAGCTCACCTAGTTACCTAAAACTTTCCACTATATTGTTTCCAAGGTTTTGTTTCCTTAAGTTTTCTTTCTTCTCTGTTTTGGGCCATCATACAATGCTTGTTCACAACCTATTGGTCATATTCTAAACTCCAAATTTACAGTCTGAGCTGCTAATTAGATTTTCATACCCAGGAGGTAAGCTTTGAACTTCCTAAAGAAAAGGTGGCATTTAAAAAAAAAAAAAAACTTTTAAACATCTGAGGCACCTTTCTGAGATAAAAAATAGATTAATTAACAGAATTTGATTCCAGAAAGTACAACCTAAGAGCCAATATAGTAATTCTTCTATGAAATAACCATAATATTTTCTAACTCAGTAGACTGCTTTCTTATAAAAATTGTCTCTGCAGCTTAATCTTTCTTTGCACATATCCTAATTTATAGTCTATTAATTTTCCTGACAAATAATGGAAAAATTTTGCAATTTTTTTTTCTTTTTGACCATTGTTGAACCCTTGATGGGAAGATGAGATGAAGTCTATTCTACTCTCAACACGGCTGCTAATTAACCTTCAGCTGCAGTTAAATTTACTTAACCCCTACAAAAGTTAAAGGCACATCTAGCAACGCAAGGCTTTGTCGTTCAGAAAAATGCAAGATTTAACTGAGTAAGTTCAGTTATAAGAAGCAGTCTTACCATTTGGAATGGAGCTTCCTCAGGAGTGATTTGCCCCACTGGATGATTTACTGTATCACTGGATTTAATTATTTCAATGTCTTTACAAAACATTAGAGCCTACCGTTAGACTGACTCAACAGGAGTCAGCCACAGGTTACCAGTGGCCATAATCAAAGACAACACCTTCATTGGTTCTCCCAAAGGGACAAGTACTTCTTTGCCTCCTTCTTTTCTTCCTTCATGTGGAACAACCAAGGCCAGAAGGACTGGATCCAGTTTGCCTAAAGACAGGCAACTACTAGCATTTGAGATGCTCTAAGTTACCAAGGATGGGTAGAGATGGCAGGAGCACACACATCTGGTGCAGGATTGGAGCTGGCTGGAGTGTCCCACTGCCTCAGAGGGAATTACCAGCATATGTGAGGGTGACTGACCACCGTCCCTGGTCACAGGCAATATGATCCATTCAAGAGTGTGGAGATCCTCTCTTCTATGTGAAGTTATTGGCACAGCTCTGACTTTGCTGGCTTTGGCACCCGTTCAGGTCTAAATCCTCGTTCTTGTTTCTGGCTTCAATCTTCTCAGCACTAATTCATAGTTCCTATTTCAGCTTCTATTCCTACTCCACTACTGTCCCAGCCCTACAGCATCAGAGATGTTTTCTCAGTTACACTGTACAGCTGAGTCATAACTTCAAGACCATGGACTAAATTCATGTCAGTGAACACTGAATTTAGGATTTTTTTCAGTATAAAAGTCACACTCATATCTGACAGAGAATTCTGTGTGCTGACAAACATAAAGGTATGTATTTTACTGTTAATTAACATATTTGATGCAGAATGATTGTCTAAAAGTGATTAAGAAATCACTTTCTTGTAGTTCATTAAAGAAATTACCACTTTTTGCCAAGTTACTTTTGAGACAAGAACTCTGCTTCAGTTATGCATACCATAAATAGACACAGAACTAGTACCTTACCTTACATCTGAGTATGGAAAAAATGATTGAGTTAGTTCTCAATTGAGTTCAATTTCTAAAGGTCAAAGCCAATGTATTTTCAGACAACCTGTATTATAACCTCACATAAATACCGAAGCGAAGAAGCTAACCCTAGTCTATTTTTTGAGGCATAGTTCTCTTCTAGTATTAGGGCCCTGTTTTAGCCCTGAAATGAGCATATGAAAGATACTTTTATTATCTAATAAGACAAAAGTAAAATAGAAAAAATGGTTGTACACCCTATGAGTTGATTCAAAATTAGCAGTTTCATTTAGGCAAGACTTCTGCTGGGGATCCTGAGAACAAATTCTCCAAAGATTATACCCTTATTCGTTCTTATCTCTTGTCTTTCACAGTCTCCTAAGAAAATGTGGCCCCAGAATCAGAGAGCTGCAGGCATCAAATAAGCCTCTTCTATTTGCTGTCTCTGCTTAGAGGTTTGAGTATATCATATCTGCTATGGAAATGAGCCACAATCTTCCAATTCAGCCAGACTAAATAAAAAAATCTCCTGATGAAGTCCTCAAATTCATTGAAATCATGGTGATGTTAGAAGGAAAATTAAGGATTGGTGGAATTTACAGAGTTGGACATTATTTCAGGTGTAGTGATTAACCAACTAAGTGTCTAACAAAAGAGAATAAGAGAGAAACTAGGTAACCTAGGAGTCTCAGATTTCAAAAACATCAGCACATGGCAATGTCATTCTCAGTTTATCTTATGGCCACAAAGGGAAAAGTAGTACCACTAAATCGGGCAATGGGTTTCCTGTGAACAATGTCTTCATTGTGCAGACAGAAATCTATCAATAAAAATTAGAAACAGGAAGTAAAAAGAACACAAAAGGAGAGGAAAACCATTTAAAATGTTTAAGCAAGAAGTTAGTTTCTTTGTCAATTATATCAAACTTAGTATGGTTTTCATTATCTAGGCAATAAAACATTCAGAATAAGGGAGTCATGAATTGGAATACTCTAACTCCATGATATCCAGGATTGTGACTATTTTATGATAACCACATATCCTAGAATAACCTTTTTTTGCTATTGCAGTGGAATAAGGAATCTTTATAGTATGAGCCAAGTATGTATTTCCCTTGTTTGCAAAATTTAAACTGGCAGTTCAGAATGTTTAACAGCAGTTCCAGCTGCAACTTGAGGTTCATGTGGATTAAACTGCCCACTCACTATGACAATGAGGCAACCAATTCAAACTACACTTTGACCTAAGTAGGTTTTTTTAGATGAACTCATTTATTCCTTTCTATTAAGATTTCTAAATACTTCACATCCAAAGAAATAATAGTAGCATAAAATTACACTGAAAGAATTCAAATGTTGTTCTATAAACCTAGTAAGTTCCCCCAACATCCAAATGAAAACTGAATCTCAGCTCCTTAAACTAAAATAACTTGTCTGCTTTAAGAGCAAACATTTCCAGAAGCTGGCTTTTTGCTAAACCAATGTAATTAAAAAGCTCAACTTCTGAGCTCTAAAAATCTTGCTATCTGTAATTGTGGTAGGTTATGGCTTAACAGTTCTAAATTATTAGTTATGAAAAATCCTTTCTAATGGTACACAAGTCATCATTTTTTAGGAGAAATATAAATATAATTATAAGGATATCAAGAACCAAGGAATATGAGATGCAAGCTTTAGAGATATTGAGAGAGCATAAATAAATCAATGTTTAAAATGTTGATTTAATATTTTTTTCTGGGAGAAAGAGGTTTCACTAAACTTCCCATCAACTTCTCCCCTAATTTTCACCATTTTCTAAAAAACTGTGATTCACACACACAAAAAACCCCATGTTTACAAGAGACCAAGTCATGGCAAAAAGAATATAGCAATGATTTTTTTTTTTTTTTTTTTTTTTGTTCCTAATCTTAATTTGCCTAATTTTCCTCATTTGGCTACCATGTCCCAGGAAGCAGAAAGGATTATTATACTCACCTTTGTCAATTTTTAGTTAAGGCCTGGGATACTTCAAACATAAAGGTAGATTCAAAAAATGTGCAACTTCCGTGAAGCAGAATTCTAAAGTGGGACAACAGAAATCTGAATTTGAACATTATTAAATTTCCTTGATCACATAATTCTCAAAACCATTCGTGTCTTGAGATCATCAAGATCCTTCCAGGGAGACTGAGAAGATCAGAAAGGTTTGGGTTTTTTTAAAAAAAAGCATTATTTAAATGTAAGTCTCCTTGTTAAAAGCTGCTTACTTGAATAAGCTTTAATTTTTTACATGTCATTTTTGAAGTTGCATGTTGTTATTTTTCATTTGTAAATAAGTACTAACTCAATAGGTGAGCATTAGGATGCAAAAGCCAAACATAAGGGAAAAAGTATGAGGAATTTTCATAATTTAGGAATTTTCATAATTAATGAAAAATATTGATATATAAACAGCAAAATAGAAAAAGTTTCAGAAATGTCTTTGACATCAGCAATCAAGCTAGTAGGAAAAATGGCTTGTTTTCTTCCCACTTTATTGCTAAAAAATTCACTGGTACTTAGAGTTAGCAATTTAATTGCATGTGTTTTAGAATACAGAAACGTGGTAAGAATATGGAAAAATGTCAATAGAGTTTGAAGTATTTCCTTCCATAATACTTTTAATTGCTGTCAAGGCCATGCAGAGCCCTAAGTAAATACACTTAATTAATATTTCAGGCAACAAGATGTAAAATATCCACAGAAATCCTTTAGCTGGTAATCAATCTGGGCATAATGGATTGTTGAAAGCTTCCTTGTTTTGAAAGATGCTTCTTCTACTTGGTATAACAGAAACTACGTTTTAAAATCAAGGCACATTTAATCTATCTGTCAAACCTTTTCATACCAGTAATTGACAGCATGGACATATCATCAATCCAGTAGTGCTTTACTGTTTGTACATAGTCTATACCAGCTCATTTAGGTACCCCTCATGTTTTTGTGTATGCCCCATGCTTCTGACATCTGGGATGATGGATATTCTTGTAAACAACGTAATTAGTGGTTAGAACTGGAGGAACTTCCCATTCTCTGCAAAACAGTGCAGACCTCTGCTAAGTACCGAGAATGTGCATGAAGTTCCATGGAAATTAGCTTGCAAAGAAACTAAATTGAAAAAAGCTTTTCTGGTCTGGTTCTGAGAGAGTGGTTGACTACAGAAATATTAGAGTTCAAACAGTAATACGTTAATGTTCACCAGAAGTGTAACAGGAAGAAAATTTGAAGGCAGTACAGCAAACTCACAGCAGTAACACCTAAAACCACAATAATTGAGGAAGAAGTCCACCAAGCCTAGTTACTTATTATGTGTCAACAGCATTACCACAAGCAAAGAAATCCATGATGAAAGACATGGCCAGACTTTCTCTATATTTCAACAATATCACACGGTTATGAATGAAAACTTTCTGCAGCAGCACAGTGAAGGATGATACTTTGCATTTTTTCCATGTAATAATAGAGGCACCATGTGAAATCCTCATTACCATAAAGATGTCACAGATATCTCCTATTTAAGAATATTTAAGATAATCTCAGTTGCTGTGATGTGGCAGTTGCTGGCAAATATTGAATTGTTGCTGGTAGCAATTGCTGGTAAACCATAGAATTGTTATTGTAAACATGAAAGAAAATATATTGGAAGAAATAGGTAAAATATATTATTGTAGGTGTGCTTTCTACCACAGATTATCTCATGATCCCCTATAGAAATAAAAATTTCTCAGTCATATGGTAGTCAGTATCATTGCTATCTTATGAGATTCTGTTTTTAACTTTTCTTTACGTTTTTCTATTCTTTCTTTTCACACTTTATTCAGTAAGAGAGGATACCAGAAGAAGCCTCTGAAAAGCTCATAATGGCAGATAATGTTAAAGGGAATTACTATCTCTGTTTAAGAAATCTGATTGTCCATCCCAAGACAAAATGACCGGAGATTCATGAAAAGTCATGGAGATAGAAAATGGACTGTAGAAGCTGGAAACATTGATTACTATGGAAAAAAAATAATTTATAACTGTGAAGTAGTTTAGATTAGACATACTAAGGCAATAATTGAAAGGCCTTCTTTAATATTAGTGATGTTCTCAGGCAAAGTGATTTTTATTCTATCAAGTTCTGTTTTGCAAAATATTTTTGGTTAATTTTTTTTTCTACTGTAGGGAAAAAGAAACACAAGCTATTAAATATGTCATATAGCTTGAATACTAGTCCTGTTTATGAGTCTTCAAGTATGTCAATTATCATATGTTCAAACACAGTTTTTGTCTCCGATTTCTTGAAACATTTCTCTAATTCTCCTTTATTCATTTGAAAAAGAAACCTATAATAGTGCTAATGTTTAAGGAAAGTGTTGGTGACAGTTTCTCTTACGAGTTAGCGTATCCTCTGTAACAAAATATACTGTGAGCCTGCTCCAATTTAAGAGAATAATTCAGTAGTCTTTCGTAAGGTTTGGACTGTGTCTAACAGCTTTTTCAATGAGCTTTTCAATAATATAATAAGCTGCAATGCATTGGCTTGTGGCAATATTTCACTAAATATATGTGGTAGAAAGTGAACTTATACCATTGTTTTGAAACAGGAAAGGGTGAATTTTACAGGGTTTGCTTATTAGTAACAATCTTCATCCAGATTCACTGGCCACATGGGGATCCATCTGCTGAAATTAGTCTTCGAAGGGTAAAGCCAGAGCCCAGCCTGTCTAGCTGTATTAAGGTAACAGACTACAAAAAGGACTGCAGCAAGAAATTTCCACTTCAGGGCTGGTGAAAGTAAGTAAAAGACTGTGTCTGCTGTTGGCAGTATCAATCCTTTGTCTCTTGACATGTCATATAGAGTCTATACAGCAAAATGGATATGTCACTGTAGCACAGCACTGCTGGGTTAGCATAGTGAAGTGCTGTGGTGTGTTTCTGCATGTACTGGTGTTCAGGAAACTAATTCCTCCGGGATCCCTGGCTCCATACTCTGCTTGCAGGTGCATAGTGACACCTTGCTGATTCTTCTTCAGTTTAGTTGGTGTTCCTGCTAGCTAGAGAAAGCTGGCACAAACACGCTGTTCACACCTTCCTATTGCTAGCAAGGAAGTTCCCTTGAAAATGTGGCCCAGGAACTCAGATGGGCTTAGCTTTGTGTAAAGGTATACTTAATCTTACTCGCATTTCTCTCTGAAGCCTCAGGAGAGGGAAGGCCTTAAATCTGTACTTTAGACTGTCAACTGTGTAAAACTTAAAATGCATTAAGACTTTAAATGCCAATGAATCATATTATTTGCAGTGTTCTCATTTTCTTTCACAACATAGATGACAGATCTCACTGTATCAATCTCATCACTACAAGTATTTATACAGCACATCCTGTAAATATATCTCCTGACAATGCTACAAGCCTTTATTCAGTGTCACTACATTTATTATGGACTTAAAAGTGACCCTAGTGTTACAGGAAGTACTCATGAGATCACTTGCAAACCCTCTAGTGTGGCAGCAGTATTGTCTGTAGAGCTCCAGTGCAATTCAAAGAGCAATATTCCTAAAATAAGGAAAAACAACAACAAAGTAAAACTAAAGAAAGATAAATGAGAAGACAACACATAAATAAAAGCATGTGTTCAGAAACTGAATACATTATATTTTAAGATTTGCACATCCAAGCAGAGTTAGAAAATGCAGATTGGAACTGTGAGTCAAATTCACCATGTCAGTGAAGCTGTGATGAGTTCTTCCCAGGTTTTACAACTGCATCATTCTGTAAAGAGCCTTCAAATAAGAAAAAGTAAATATAGAGAGATGGAGGAACTCATCCACCCCCACATGAATTCATTCTTAATAATCCACTGAAACTCATAAAACATAAACCACATCAATCCCCCTCAGTATATAACTAGTTATTAAATACAAGCCCCAATATACCATAAAACTCAAAAGAAAATGGGAAAATGACACGAGCAATGTACTGTGAATATGAATGTTATAACATATGGAGAACAAGTTTATAAAACAGCAAGACATGCAGATCTAAAATTAACACACTTCAAGCTCCTGTGGAGATTGTACTGGACTTCAGAAAAGGGATACTAATTATGTTTAAGAGACTCTTATGAATCTTGGGGACATAAAAATAAACAATGTGTTCCTGTGGTGCACTTAAAGGTCCTGATTTTGGTGACACTGCAGTTTAAATTCAGTGTAAAATGTCTGATTTCCCTGCTGTTCCTTTTTCTTTGTTGCTTTTGCTACTTTGGGAGAAGCTCACTATCCCATGTTGAGAAGATGACTCCTCAGGGACATGTTCCCCAGAACAAGAGAACTATTCCAGTAATAGTCTCCTCCTCTGCATCGACTTAACAGATGTATGAAAACAATAAGATTAATATGTTTGTTTATAGAGGTTTTTAATCCTTCTTCATTGGCAGATGCTGCTGCTCCCTTGCAGTGATGAATGGAAAGAACACTTTGTAACCATAGCATATAATTTATAACATATATAATGTTACGACATACATTCATGTACAAATTTAAATGGCTACTCAGAAGAAAAAAAGAAAACTTGAGAAATAGGAGAGGCCATCCTCATTGATATTTGTCCAGGGAATCTGCAACTTCATCTGAAATTTTGAATGACACAGTTGGCAGAAGGCCCCATTCTAATCATGAATTTACAGGAGGATGCTCAGACAGTTTGGAGACTGCTTTTGAAATCTGAACTAAACTGTCCAGAGATGTTCTTTGGCTGTTCTCATACAATTTCTATTGCACTTGGCAGAGATGTACCTACTGCCTTCCCTAAATTGTGTGACCAGTTTCATAAAAGTATGCTTAACTTTCATGGCTGCAAGGGGTCTTATTCATAATCTTTACAAAAATGACAAGTCCCACACTCACACTTTTTATAAATTTTAATGAAGCAGACACTTTCGTAAGTATTACAGCTGCTGCAGATAACACCATTTCTACTAGAGCTCAATTATATAGCTGTTACACTGTGCACATTTTTTCTTAGCCTTGTAATGAAGGTCAGCTAACTAATCCACACGATAAATTTTAGCTGCAGTTGGTTTGTCCTCCTGCCATGCTCTTGTTTCCCTCATTATTTTTCTGAGCTGCATGAGTGAGCTGTTTGGAGCAACACCCAAACACCCTCAATACCAGGTGAACAAAGTTGCTAACCAGAGGGCAATATTTTGTTCTCATATGTTTGTAACCAGACACACAGCAAGAGCACGAGGGCTTACCACATCTCCTTCTTCACAACAGGACTTGTTTGCAGGTGCTGAAACAACACTGGTGTTAGCACAGTTTCCTTCTTGCTGCATACTGAGCTTCCCCCTGTACTCCAGGCTGGAGCTGACTGGAGTGTTTCCATGCTGTTTCCTCTCTCGTCGCTGCTTAGTTTAGCTTCTAACTAGTCCCTCATGCTACTGAGCAGCTGTTGTCAACCTTTTGTACTGAAAATTGTACCTTCAGCGCATTTTTGCTAAAGTCCATCAGGATTTCATCTTTAGGCAATTGTCATTTCAGAAATTCATTTTCAGGAATTTTAATAACTGAATGAACATCAGTTTTTCTAATGAGTTTGTAGGGGGTTCATTTTACTGAGATATGGAAAGAAACATATTTTACAAGTGTTTTCCTCTCCAAAAAAATTAATCTCTTGGTTGACCTGACATTCGGAGGGTTATAAATAAGGGTTAAAGTCAGTGTTATTTTAGTTCAGGAAAAAAATGACTCACTTGTTTAAACCTTTCATATCACCACTTTCGAAATTATTTGGAGAAGGCTGATTATAATCTCAAGGAGACTGAGCCTCCCTTGCAAAGATCACAGTGCTTTCATTAAATTCATTTGGACGAAAGTTAGGGTCATCTCCCCAAACTGACTACACAGTCTTTGATTTTAAAAGTGGCACTTCATTTTCTTATTTTTAAAAATGCTCCCAGACAAAAGGAAATGTTTATTTCAACCAAAACTGATTATTTTCTTCAGCTAAAATTTCTCAACAAATTAAATTTGTTTAATTTAAAACTATTTTATTTCTTCAGCCAACTGGAAAATCAGTGATTCAAACAGGATCCCTCTAGTTCAGCTGAAGGGGACTGAATAGCACCCACTCACCAAAAAGATGAATGACATATTTTTAATCCCCTAATTTGTTGCTGTACTGGCACTCATTGTTTAAAATAAAAGCCAGCCTCCTTGATTCCCCGGTGTTAAAAAATTCTCCTATATACTTTGTCACATTTATTTTCTAATAGTACAAAGTAAAGTAATACACGAGGAAAATCTGAACAGCACTGTTATCTAACTGGCATATTCACTGTTATAGCTGCAAGTTTCTGCTACAGCTAATGTAGTGCAGACTAGAGATTAATCTACAATAATATATTAATAGAATTACATTGTCTGTTACTAAGTCTGTGTAAAGCTATGATAGTCTGTCAAGATGCCAATTTGAAAACTTAAAATGAAAAGGAAGGAAAATCCAAAACCAATGTATGTACATGCAGAAAAAATATCTCCCCCTCTTTCAACTCCATAGACAAGAGACCAGTAACAGGATTAAATAAGGAACATCGCTGTTTTGCCAACTGTATGTGATAGTCCCACTACTTTGCCTTTAAATTCCCATTTACCAACCAGAACTGGCTCGTGATGAGCTGGCAGGGTTGGTGATCATTTGATACTAGTACAGCCTGGTTGTTTCTGAGTCGCAATATCTCTCTGAGCTGCTCCTGAGGAGGAGCAATTAAGGGCCACTGCTTTCTCAGACCTGTGCCTACACTCACTTAGAATAACCCCAGTTCCCTACAGAACAGAAATTAACTTGTCTTTATACAGATTCATACTCCTATCAATTAGTATATGTTTTATCAAACTATCACATTACAGCTCAAATGTAGTCCCTCCTTATAAGCCAAGATATTTTCATCCTTCGCTTTCAATAACAATACAGCCTAGCAGAATCCAGATAAGAGCTTGCAATCCAAATAAATTTTCAGGCATTTTTTATAGAAATTAAAAATCACCTCCAGATTACACATGCTGCTTCACAACAGCTGGGATTGTTACTTTACCGAATCAAGCTTATCGTTATGGAGACAAAGTCATCCATGTGGCATATGTGCAAGAAAGGAACTGTAATACCTATTGAAGTGCTGTAACAATCATAGCTAAGGACATCTCACTTACTCCAGAATCATTTGCATTTGGTAACAGAACCAAGGACAAATAAGGAAGTCCTGAATCCTTCAACAAAAGCAAATGTAACAAATGAGCCACAGCAACTGCTGTTAAAAGTCAGGGAACTGTTTAACTCATAATGGATCTGATTCCCCTGATGTAGCATCTCAATGCTACCAGCTTCAAAGTTACATCTACACAAAATACAGTTGTTAGTATGTAACCATGTATTTAGAAATCAGGCGCTAGCATACATGATGCCAATGGAACTTGGTTCATTACTCAGCTCATATGGAAGCAGGTGTTCTTTAATAAGGAAAAGCTCCTTCTGTACACACCTGAGAGTATATACAGGAGCTCCCCACACACTGTAGTATCAAATTCTGGAGTATTCCCTGCTTCTGTCTTTATATTTCTCTGAGGCAGGAAGACATCACTAGCTCCATTTTACATGAATAGATGTATATTTCCTGCATCGTCTTGGTTAGCTTATGGCTCACCCAGCTGCCCTAAAATGTCTGAGGATATATTTTGAGTTTAGTCATTTTCTGTCCTGCTCTATTTGTCTTTTTATGCAAACCCCAATTTTCTACCTCGAACTAACCTCTTGCAAACCAGAGCTAGAATACACCTAATAGCAGGAAGCAGGGAACATTAAGGAAATGATGCTTGATACATAGGCTAAAACCTGAGATAGCAGGACAGAACAGATGCCTAGAGAGGTAACATCCAGAAAGACATGTAGGTACAGCAGTCCTCCAAATCACAGTATCTTACTTTTAGGTAGCTGGCTTTTGGTTCAAACCTAGGTTTCAGAAATAAGAGAGAGTGACACCTCAGAACTGCATCACAGAGAAGGGAGCTATTTGAATTCTTCTTTTTATGAAATCCTAATCGAGATCTTTAGGAAGGAAAGATCTGTGTTCTTTCAGTGATTTTTGGTTCATGCCTTGTACTTTCTAGTGAACTTGTCTTTTCTAACCTGTTTCCTTCAAACAGCACTGGCATAACCAGTGCTGTGCCCATTTTTATGAAACAGTTGTATTTGTGTGAAAGATCCTATCTCCTGCCTGGTTTAGAATGTATGTGGGACAACCACTAGGATTTGCATAAGGCTGCCAGGGTGGGTAACCTTTTCCATAGCAGCCTGTCAGATTGGACATTTAAGGTGGAAAAAGGCTTACTTTAAAATTTGATCAAACTTAGGTGCATGCTGGGTGCTGGCAAGGCCAGCCATGAAAAGACTCTGACTCAGGAAAGAGTAAATTATCCTGGTACTTTGCTGCAGAAACCTCAGCTGGTTTAAGTGTTACATGGGAGTTTTAGGATTATTCTCTTAGGCTGATTCCAGTATCTTTTTCTAGACATAGCCTAAGTGCTTTCGCTCAAAGTCATGTTGGAGTTTATACTGTGGATTGATATTTACAAAGTTTAAAGCTATTATTATAAATGCTTTCATTGTCCCTGTTTAAAGATTAAAGGTCTGATTGACATTTACAAGCTCATAGTTGAGCCCAAAATCATGGAATGGAAGAAGCCCTGCAGACAGACTAAACAGGTATGTCCTGTTGACTTACTAGTTCTTTCACAACACACTCTTGCAGAGAACATACATATTCACTTTTTTATTACAGCTACTACCTCCACACTTAGAGATTGCTTCTGACAAGCTGTGCTTTGTCACAAGAAGAAATACTGAGAGAAGAGGGCATCAGGGGTTTGTTTCCCTTTGTGTACACCACTTCTATGATGACAGAACACAACAGCAGTCACAGAGTCCTGTCAAGTCAAGGGATGATTGGCAGCTAACACCACTGCAGGATGGGACCTGTGGGTTCTGGGTACACGTGTCAGGTTTCCTTCCCTGCACATGGGAATGGAAAGTGATCATACAGCAGAAGAAACTGATATGGTCATGCATAAGGTCAGGCATCATGACCTTATATGATTTTAGCTGTTCAGCGAAGACTGGCAGCTGCAGTAAGAGATGAACACTGGAAGTATAATGTGCATTTCCAGAAGACATTTTTTCAGAATGTACTTCAGCAAATGTCTGCAGCATCTTGCAATATGACCAAAGAATTTCTAACTGAGATCTGAAGGCAGCACTATATATAATGCATTAGCAGGATTAGATCCTTAGTATTCTCTTCATGACCAATCAGTCTCTATGAAGTTAAATAAATTCAAAAGCAAACACTTTGGAAAGTAGTCTACTAGTAATTTCAGCATTTATACCTCCATAGAGCAGTTTAAGTCCTTATGCCACTCCAAATATTATTTAAGATTATTTGAAATTTTATGCCATTTGAAAAATCTGAGGTGGTTTAGGCAATTATGGCACCAGAGGACTTAATGTGCCTTAAAACCATAAACTACTCTGAGGATTTTAGGCAATTTAAGCACTTATGTCATCATAAAACAGTTTAAGTACTTAGACTACCTTCAATGTTTAAGGTGGTCTTAAAGTTCGCACTACATCATCTAAGATGGTTTGAACAGTCAATTCTTCGTCATGATACTGTCTGAGCATAATTTGTAAATTATCTAGAAATTTTCTAAAAGTGGAATAGTACCTAATAACTAGAAAAAACTTCACAGCAGTTACAGAAATACTTTTACATTATCATTGTTATTGTCATTGTTATTATTACAGAGTTAGTTCAAGCCAACATTAGCACCTTACCACCACTGATCAGCACTGTTTTCTAAAAATACTACACAGGCTTTAGTTTCTAAACACAGCAAGATTTCTGAAGTCAGCAACTCAGCTGCTAGTGGACTTGTTTTAATAGAGACTCACCTGAAGTTTTCAGCATCAGTTATAAAAATCATCAAATAAAACATGCTAGCTACTTTTATATACATTAAAATTAAGCGGTCTGTCATACCTAGTTGTAAAATATTTCCATCTCTGATTGGAATGAAAATTGAGAATTTCTAGCACACAAATAAAGATTATTTTTTAATGAAAACAATATATGCTTCAAAAATCATGCATGTCCAGGGTTCTGAGAAGAGTCAGCATAACACGCTGTCACATACCAGTCAGTTTTCATTACTGTTGCCATCAGAGTAATGAAGTCTCACGCAAAAATTTTTATCTAATAACATAGGCTAACATTCTTTGTAGATGGTGCAGATACAATTATTAATACTTTTGTCTGTGTGTGACTTCTCGCTATTCAATGCAGTTTCACTGCTTTCTGCTGCAGATGTGCAGGGAACACTGTAAAATTTGAACTGTTTTCTACCCAGGTCCTACTAGACAAGCAACAGCTTCAAATAAAAGCATAAAATCTTGACACCATTTTTTAGCCTTCGTGGCCACATCATGATGGGATATAAAAATGAACTTGATGGAGAGAGCATATCTTTCTCTCAGCTGTGCTAGTGCCTCTATGTGGTAGGAATGGCAAATACTAAAACAGTACAGCAAGTTTGCAGCATTTTAGCAGTTAACTGAAATCAACCGAGAATATTGGGGGATTAGTTGGTTAGAATTTGAAAACATAGAGTATTTCAGTCCCATATCTTACTCATCTACTTCCTAAGACCCTAAAGTAGGCATTTTCTTTCACCTTTATATGCACTTTTTTTTTTTATGTTGCCAGCATCTAAATAAAAGTATGAATAATATCACTATATTTATCTCCTTGGATCTAGAATAAAAAGTACTAAGCCACACTGGCAAAATGAGCTTCATTGAACCTCCCATCACAAAAAGGAATCCAATACTGCTTCTACACAGGTCTCATTCACTGATCTCTTCTCACCATCTCCCCCCAGTTACCAGGTGCCTATAATAGTATTTCTGAGCACACACATTAAGCAACATTGTCTTATTATGCTTTATTTTTTATTTATGCTAATGAAACAAAATCACTCTAGCAAAGAAGAGAATATTTACTATTCTTATGGCTAAACAACATCTGTGGAAATCTTTGTCAGTCAGGACCCTGAACGAGCCTCTAAGTCTTACTGGCAAAAGTCCATTCATGCACACAGAGAAATACATGACCAGATTAAAAATTCTGTTCCTATTAAAATTATATGGGATGTACTCTGTGCAGACTTAATTGGTATTGATATGGGAGATGAAGTATCAGTGTAATACTCCACAATTAGTTGTGCAGATCTGTTCAGTTTCCTTTACAAGTTCAGCTCTGTGAATAGCTTCAGCAAGTTAAACCTTAAAAGCCATTCAGATGGGATTCAGGCATTATTCTTTAATTATTATTAAAACTGAAGTCTATAGTGGGAGAAAAAAGCAATGCTGAGCTAATCACACTCTTATTCTGGTCTCATAGGGAGACTTCATTTGTGAGTTTCCCAAAAAGGATGACACAGCTGTCATGGGTTCATGATTCCCACAATGCACTTCTTTTTCTCTTCATTAATCTGTCACTAATTCAATCTGTGAAGGCTGTGTCATAATCATATCTTACACTTCTCCCCATTACTGTGGAACAAATTACAACATTTTTCATTTCAGAAAGACTCCACTATTATTTTGGCTGTTGATAACAAGTTTGTAAGGTAGACCTCTCAGTCCTTCCAGTCCCTGCCCCTAACTTAAAGTAATTTCTTGAAAACATAGAAAAAAATTTACATAGAAAATAAAAAAGTCATTATATCATCCCTCATCACACCTATTAGAAGGATGCTAGTTCTTTAATTCAGGAAAATAATCTATTCTTTTTCATGACATTGTAAAAAAAAAAAAAAAACCAAACCACATTCACAATGAAAATTAACACCTGAAAATGTGTATGATCTAAGCTAACGAAGATACAGATCTCTAGTTTGATGCAGAACTACCATTGTTAAAATGAAGCTACTTCTCAGACTGGATTAATAATATCAGACAGTTTAGCACAGAGAAATCTTTTCATATTCTTTGGCAGTTGTCAGAATTGTTGCCATCTGATGACTGCTTCCCATTTAAAATAAAATGGATTTGGTGGTTTTGGTCCTCTTTTCAGGAGACCCTAATCCACTTCACAAAACATAACTGCATTTGACACTGGATGACAAAAGGGTCAAATCTTAAATATTTCAACAGCCAAATTAGCTTCTCACTTGTAAAAGTACCAAATTCAGGCATGTGTTGCCCATTGGAAGCTTGCAGAATCACTCACTAAACTGAGGCTTTTGGTGGTGAAAATAGACTCTCCAGGACCACTACTCTAAAACTGAAATACTACCTGAAATGTGATAGTGAATTCATTATAGAGTAATAAGGTTTATGTCATCTATAAAGTAATGATGCTGACATTTTAAATAAAATCTCCAGACAGTGATACTTGATTCCATTCCTGTATTTCTGATCTGTCATCTTCAAATTCATTTTGCAATTACAAGGAGCAAATCTGCCCATCCTAGACATATAGTCTCAAATGCCAGAATACTTGGGATGTTATTGATGGCAGAAATTTTAACTGTACCTCAATCTACAGCTCATTGCCTGATTTGTTTGATTGCCTGGAACTGTCTTGAGTAATTCTGGGGTATGTCTATGTTATGTCTACATTATTTCAGTGAAATAGGAGCTGATCGGTAGGTTGAAGCAGCTGGTGCTTGGCCCACACAACTACATTATTTGCAACTCAGGCCCTTTTCTTCAGACACATTTAGTTTGGTCTCCTGGTATAGCATAACATGTAAGTGCAGCAATGTTGCCCAAAAAACCAGCCAAACCCTCAAATTCCAATGAAAAAGCAGGAACACATCTGGTGCACACCTGGAGTGAAGTTTGCAGTTTAATTTTTTTTTTAACTACTTCATGCACACCAAAGTTCTGTGAATTGAATTAACTCTCAGTAACTGGAAAAGATTGAGAGATTTGCTTCAAACTGCATTATTGCTCTAAATCAAAATGCTGACTTTGAGGGAACTAACATTAACCAGCAAAACCAAAAGAGAAGTAGCTTCATGCATTCCGAAGCTGTAGTGTAAAAGTTGTTTTCACCTTCTGCTTTAAGCACTCAGCTATCACAAGAGAAATTCTGTACATCTGTTCACTATTAGCTTGGGTAGCTGCTTTATCCCCAAACACTTCCTCACAGGGTATACAACCGATCATTAATGTAATACTTTCCCTTTGAACAGGACGTAGATGTTCTGAAGAGTCGTGTTTTTTCTATTACTCTAAAATCTCTCACTGTAACAGTGCCTCTAGGGTAAATGTCTCCTTTCCTGTGCTGCTTTTGTTTTCAGTGTGCAAATCTACAGAGGAAGCTGTACCTTCAGCTTAGTTTAAAAAAGTCATACACAAACAAAATTTGCCTTTTATTTGGCATTGCAGCTAGGTGAAGGTTCACTTCTGAAAATAAAGCTCTAGAGCTGCAATTCACTGTTGGTAGATCATGCTGTCCAGAGTGGCTTTGTTCTGAATGATTAAACAAACATGAAATATTGTTATTCAAGATAATTTCTGAACTTGACATGATTTCTACCTTAGTAAAACTAGTATGATAACATAAATATGATTTTTTTATCCTGATTTAGTCATTGCATTCATTTATTTTAATTTCAGAAATAAAGTCAACTCTTACATATCAGAATACTGTCATCATCAATAGATATTTTTCAATAACACCATTTCATTGCTATCACTGCAATTTCATAGTAGTCTATTTCTGACCTGTAGGTTTAGATAGGTAGCCTTGATGGATCATATTTTGCATTACTATGCCTTATCTGTTAATACAAGGAATAAATGAATACATATCTCTTAGACTTCTTGACACATTCATAGCTATTGGTTGATGTTTTAGTAAAGGCCAAAACATTGGTATATAAATTATAATCACATAACAAACCTCCAGGTATTCATCCATATGCCTGTATCCACAGCCACAATATGTAAGTAGAGATGCTACAAGAAGCCTTCAGCATGAACAGCTGTAAAAGAATAGCATAAACAAGGCTTCTCCAGGCAACAAATTCATTAGGAACCATAGATGACTGATGGCAGCATCGGCAGGAGAAGGCAATTCCAGAACCGCACCTGCTTGCCACCTCTGGAGCTCCAGCATAGAAGGGGAACAGGTTCACCACAGGAAAAGGGGGAACCATGCTGTGATTATTGTTGAATCCTGCTTTCTCACCTGACTCTTATGTCAGAGAGGCACCTGGAGTTAATTTCCCTCCTGACTTGCCCTTTCTGTTATATAGATGACCAACATGAACTTCTAAAGGACCAAAAAATATCCCTCTCTGCATTTTAAGGTTACTGTTCTGTACCAAAAACATCGCTGTCTGATAACTCTGGTTTAGATCTGCCCTTTCCACTTAAAAATAATTGGGTTTTTTAAAAAATGTTTTTTCTTTTTCTTCTCTTTTTCTGATGATACATTTTTTCTGATTTCCTGTTATTTTACATACTGCAACTATCCTGCTACTGACAGCTTCTGTTATACAAAACACAAGACCATTAATCTTTATGGTCTTCCTTTAATTAAACAAATTTCTATGCATTTGATTTTTCATTTGATTTAATAAAAATAAGCAGTATAATTTTGATCTCCACGAAAGACCACCATCCTGCAAGACTGCATATGTTTACGTAAGCATCCTGTCCATTGAAGTTAGCGTATGTACTTAAACTGGAATCTTGATAGACAACATATCAGTGTTCTCAAGACCAAGATCACTGTTTTCGATTCTCTGTTTCTCTGTCTCTTTTCAATAACTTAACGACTAATGCTGAAATAGGAGACCAGTGCAAAGGTCAGGTTACCTTCACTTCCAGATGCACGGGCCTCTAGCAGAGGCCTTGTGAATACCTGACTGAATACCAAAAAGCCAAACTACTCTGACTAGACACCTCTGGTTTGCAATGACAAATAGAAACTCTCCATTGACCCAGAGACAGTATGACAGACACTACATGTTGCTGTTTCTCTTCACTAGATCACTGGTGAATCACAGCTGCATGACAGTATAAATATAAAGTATAAATATGAAGTATACTGACTCCTTGCTGCAAACTTGTGTCCACACTAAACAGCATTGGACTGACAGGTCTTTCACAGGATGCAAGAGGATGAAAATACATGAGGATATTAGACAAATCTTAACTCTATTTTGTATATAAAACTGCATAAAAATTGTGATATAAATCTATGACAAGCAGAGGATCTGAGACATGAGAGTGTCTCTCATTTTGTGGGTTTTCTATTATATGCAGTAGTCTGTGATTGTGTAATATTACTTGTGATATAGAATTATCAGGAAAATTAATTATGCCATGGATTTTATGTGCAGAATCTAACTGTATTGTCTTGCCTCTTGTTCTTTGTTGCAACTAGTACTGCAGATGTATTCTCATTCAGAAACTGCAAGAAGAACTTGCCAACTGAGCTCAAGAGCAGGAACAGTAAGCTGTTAATTGCTTTTCTAAATGAAATACAATAAGGAGGAATTTTTTTTCTTTTCTGCTGAAATAAAATAAAAACCTCCTTGCAACTAAAGAGTTATTAACGCAGCATTAAAATAGTTCTTGTTTAATGAAAAGTTTCTTTGTTCATTGTCTTCTTCTTCCATATGCTATTGTGAAAAATCTGTGTTTCAATATAGGTTTGACGGACCTCTTTGTATTGTACACTATCTGTCATTCCATCTATCCTTAAGAGCCACAAAACAATAGGGAAGACTAATTTATTGGCCTACAGATGAAAAAAGAAATAGTGTTTAAAATGAGGTCTAGGCAATTCTCCTTTTCAAAAGGAGAAATATGCTGTACGAACACTATTGGACATTGGAAAGAAATTTTCTTCATTGTTTCTATTTTTATTATTATTTACAAAATTTCATAAAGCAATCCAATACAAACAAAGTAATGGGAAAATGAGACTTATTAACCTGAATTACTGGCATTATACACAACTGTAGCATTGTTGAACTAGTTCTTTTTATGCTCTGGTGATCATTTACAGGTAATCAACATTCCTGTGGAAAGTTTGAGTAAAAAATGCCTTAGGAATTAAAGCTAAATATATAGCACACCGTGTTGGTAGGAACTGCATTTCACAGAGCAATTCTCTGTACATTGAACTGTAAAGATAAAAGGTAGTTTCCAATTATTTGTTGTCGTAATTACACTATCAGATATTTTTAGTGAACATACCATGGCTAAGTGCCCAAAATGCGACGGATAATAGGCAGCAAATTAATTAGTTATCTGGCTTTTCCATCACAAGGGAAGTCCTGTTCTTCATGCTATCTTTTCTGACATGCTGACCTTGTGTTTGTAGTATCACTTTGGGCCACGTTACTGCAAGTATCAGGACAAGCACACAAGATGGCAATTAGATAAGTCATCTTCATATCTCTCTTCTTCTATAACAAAACAAACTGTTCCTTAAGGGGCAAATCTGGGGATAGAAATAACTGGGGTAGCTTTGTAATTTAACAGCATCAAATTTATGAAAAATTCAGCCTCTACTCTCCCAGGCAAATCATCCTCTGAGTCAGCTGCAGTTTGTAGTAGCACATAAGTAGAATCCACATATCCATACACTGCAGCCAAACATAAAAGAGTTTTAAATCTTTCCCTGGAGGATTAATTCAGTGACAGTGTCTGATATTTCATTGAATAATATTTACTAATGCTCATACTTATGGTTTTAGTACAACAATGTAAAATTTACTCTAGCTTGTTTGTGAGCCCACGTTTTTCCAAATTGTTCCAACTTTTCAAGTCTGTATGTCTCATCATTAGTTGGTATTTTATGCGAAAAATAAATCAGTCTGGAAGGGAAAAAGTGGAAAGGACAGCTAACAATATCCTTTTTTTTTTTTTTTGTCCTAGCAATGTTTTGGAGGTTTTTTGGTTTTGATTTTGGTAGGATTTTTTGCTGAGGACTTAAGTTTGTAAATCCATCTTCTCTTGTTATTTATACCCACCTGAAATCCTTACCTATGATTACCTTAGAAGAATATAATAACGTCACAACTAAAAGATAACTCCAAGTGGGAAATAGTATCAGAGGATGTACACTTACAGGAATAACACTCCCATTCATTCTAGGATCCCTATTAACAAAAATCTGCAGGAAGCAGGAGTACCTAAGATATGACACTTAAGCACAGAAACTTTCCAAGTATGTAGCTTTTTGAACTGCATTCTCCACCAAAATTTTGGGCTTCAACAGAAGAAAGGAATTGATTTTTATTATTTTTCAAAGTGTAATACGCCAAGTAAGAGAAACTTTTATCTAAATAACTGCCAGACATAGGCAACTGTAATAATAATTAATTGTCTTTAATAGAACATGACTAGAGCTTTTCACGTGCACTAGATTTTTCCTCAGGAAAAATAAATTGCAGTAGTGCAACATTTATGCCCACTTAACGGAAAATTAGTCTTTGGAAACATTGACAGGTACACTACCTAATGCATTTTCTTTTATCAGAGCATGGGAAGGCGTCCTGAAAGTGTCCGCTTCTGGAACTTGGCAGAGGGTTTTTCTCAGGAGTAACTAAGGAGTTGTTCCCAGGAGAACGCTCAAGAGTGCCTGGCCTGGCCTGGCTGAGATGTTGGATGTTAAACACCTACAGTCCTATATGGAGCAGATAAAGTTACCAGAAAGGGAAGGATATTTTGCCTCTATAACCCTATTACAAATTCCTTCTGAGTTGATTTCTTCCTTTCTTTTTTATTGACCACCCTTACTCCCACCTCTTACTCCCACCCTTTAGGAGGAACCACTCATAGTGGAGGAGGCTGGGGTTAAGTTGTCTCCTGCTACCTTTATATGCTATTCTAAGGCTAAGCAATCGTATCATAGGACTTCAGTAACTGACACAGAACATGCTGAGAACTACGACGAAAGTTGTGAGTAATTTTCTCCTAATAAAACAATGTAAGTAAATTTTCAAAATAATTTAACATAAATAATAATCCATTGATTTTCACAGAAATATAAGCAGAATCACTATCTATTGCTGGTATGTATGTAAAGAGGAGTGCTGATCAGAATTAATTCTAGAAAAACAGATTCTCTTTGAATTTCTTGGTGTCAGAGATCATTATAGGGTAGACAATATACTCAAATGCAGATACTAGCTTACATAAGAAACAGCGTTTCTTTTTCAGTGTTGTTTTCACTAGACCTTACATATTGACAAGACAAGAAGAAAACTTCATGAATGCAATTTGAGGAGAGCCATATTCATTCTCAATATACCTCCAGCAATTAATACAGACTGTGTTTTCCCATAGTTTCATCATTACCATAGAAAAAAAACAATCAAGGACTGCACCATCCCAAAATATAAACTTTGGAAACATAACAACATTTGATTCAAGGCTGGACTTTCAGATCAAACTATCCTATCATCTGCACAAAAGCTCCTCTTCATTCTCCATTTGTGTGACCTTCTCCTCTTTACCCAGGCATGTGAAATCAATCCCACATGAGATTTTTGGGATTAACTTCTTTGGATATAGGAATTTAATTTAGAGACATACATAAACAACTCACTAAAAACTACTCCAGTGCATTTTTGATTCAAGAATTCTGACTTCTATCAATTAAAAAAAACAAAAACAAAAACAAAAACAACAAACCACACCCCCACAAAAAGACCCTACAAAACAAACAACATCCAGATCCACCAAGATAAGACTAACTGCATATTGCAATCAAAGAATGAATGTCCAGATTTTTTCTTACTTGGTCTTTCACCTTCCCACCTTGACTATCCATTTTTATTTCTTTCTTGGGCATTGCTTTATGCATATAATACTTAGAACACTTGCAAGTTTATGTTGAATAATTTGTAAGTTAGTGATTTTTGAAGACAAGGATGAAGTTTCTACCCAGAAGCTGGCACTGAAGGATTTATTATGATCCTCTGGTCCTGAACATCAAATACCATTCAAAGACTTTTTGGTTAACTGACCACAAAGACCTGGCATGCCAGTCTCAAGTAATATGAAGGAAAAACTTTTCCAGAAGCATAATAATTATTTCAACAGATCCTAGAAAACAATGGGGATATGAAGAAGTAGGGGAACAATTTCATAGAGAAGCCTTTCAGGTTTTGTGATACATTGGTGAAATGACATAAAAGATGCATCACTGAAAGAGTAGGATCAATCTGAATTGGGATATGTCTGTAGTAGCAAGGAAAGAAAAGATTGTTTCTGGTTTCTGTTACACAGTCATGCTGAGTCCACTTTCCTGTCATGTCCCACATCTCCCATAAGCAAACAGAAGTTACATTTTAGGTAACAGATATCTGAGATCTGTTACTCTTCCTTCTAGGTCAGTCAACCACTCTAGAGATAGATACAGGCTACAGAGACTGTTATCTAGTAATGGATTTTTCCTCCCTCTTCACCATCCAACCTCTAGAAGCCACACGTAAAATATGACCAGAAAAACATCAGCTATAATTTCCTCTACTTCCTGGACTAAGTTCATAGCATAGAAACACAATGTATACTTACTTCCTCACCTCTGATGCACACAAGTCATAGACAGAAAATATTCCAAGCTTGTTTTTCCAGTGCAAGTCAAGGCAGAATTACCAGGTGAATCAAGACAGCTGGAATCATCTTCCAAAAATCCTTATTTTTTCTGATGTTTTACAGTCTAAATATTCCCTTTAGTGTGCCTGTGGCACAGTGACACAGGATCAAATCAGAGATGATACAGCTAAATTCAAGAGAGAAGGTGTACATACCAAGAAAAATGCACTGCCCATGAACAGTGCTAGATGAGGCCTTGGAGGCAGTTTAGCTTCAATATGACAGCACTGCACCTGAAGGTACCTCTCACAATTCCGGCATGCATTGTTATTTCTGTATTGTTTCTGATGTGTGATCAACTCAGCCAGTACTAGGCCACCTGTTACACTGAAAAATGCCATACAGTGCACTATTAGCACTGATAAATAATGTGTAATCCTCCTGCATCTGCTTCAAAACATCTGTCATTGTTTTGAAGATAAAGCTCTGTTTAGATGCTGAGAAGATGTCAGGGATCAGAAGCAATCTATTCCGTGACTTTGACATCTTTCTGACTATTGGCTGTCCTGCATAAGAAGGCTTATTAAAAAAAAAAAAAAAAATCATGTAGTTGGATAACATCATATTTTATCCTATTCTAGAGTAATCAAAGTGCATTCATGCTAATATTAACCTCATCAAATTATAAGGTAAGCAATTTTGCTTCTACCCCTGCCATTACAAAAGCCAGCCTTTCTGCATTTGCAAAAAGGTGTATGACACGCTGACACTTTATACATGCAGCAGAAAGACAGCCAGACCATGACTTCTAGGCTGTCCTTCACATTAAGAGGGTGAATGAACAGTTCTGTCTTTGCTCAGCCAATGCAGCAATTTCATTTCTTCGGTAACAGTTATACCTCTATGCCTTCAATTCCTTTGGATGACTGTCCAAGTGCAAATGACATAGGAGAGCAACAATAAACTTCTAATGAGAACTGTAGTTCATTCCAAGTAGGAAAGATTTACCCCACAGGCCAGTTTAATACACATTTGTCCTTCATTTTAAAGAAAGGAAAAAAGGGGGGGTGGGGGGGGAGAAAAAAAAAGAAAAAAGAAAAAAAAAAGAGAAAAAAAAGGAGCAAAAAGAAAGAAGGTGGGGAATCACAGCATCAACATGAATGTTCACCACCAAAGAAACTAAACAGTTTATCACATATGCATGTTCATTTCAAGCATTCACCTTTACGAGGTCTCTTCAAAAAGAGGAAAAATAAACTAGTCTGGTTATTAGTTATGATTTTGTTTTTAGTAGTCGTTCTGGTAAGCTCAGTGTTTTTCAAGTGTATACAAAACCAAGTAAAAAAAATATTCTCATATCTGATTTGTAAGCTACAGTGAATTTATTCTCAGGTGCACAATTTAAGAAACTTTAAATGAGCCTTTTTTTGGCAGACTAAACATTGAACACCGATTTTCTTCTACCTTCAAGTTGTGTGAAACTGTGTTCCCAAAAAAGCAAGGCATTCAGAATAACTGACTGATTTTGAAAATGCATTTCATCGTTACACCAGAGAACTGATATACTAAGGAGTAAAAGTGATCTGACACAAAATTTGAAAAAACAAAACAAATGATCTAGACAAATGGTAACTACAATTGTTACACTAACTCCAAATTTTAATGAAGATCTAACATCTGTAATCATATTCAAATTTATTTACCTCACAAATGTTGTAGTATGCAATTACCTAAATGGATTTCCTTTGGTGTAAGCAAAATCTAGGCTAGGCTCTAAAGCTGCATTTTTGTGATGACCAATATTTTTGGCAGTGCTTGTTTAACAGTTGGACTTGATGGTCTTAAAGGTCTTTACCAACAAAAATAATTTGGTAATTCCGTGATTCTATGATTTAAAACCTGGACTGACAACTTTGACATTGAATATCTCAATTTAATGAGAGTTTTCTTTTTCTATTTTTCTTACATTATGAATATCTGTGCAATAGTAATAATATTGACTAGCAAATCACCACATAGAAAACTTTTCCACTAGCTGGCACGTTCTGTAGAGAAATACATTTGTCCATGAGTTCTATTACTATTTGTAAATTGCTCTCCATGGGACAAAGTCACAAGCATCTGAGCCATAGATTTTTAAAAGAAATGTTCCTTTTTTTATTGCCTAAGAAGGCTGAAGACAAAAATAAGCCACAGGCAGGATCATTAGAAAAATAAAATAGCCCAGGACTGCTTCTGTGTAAACTGCATTACTAACTTTAAAAGGTTTCATCTTGAATGTTAAGAAAAAGTCATAAATAATGGACACTTTGAATGTATGCCTTTTTCTGGAGCAATTATGTATCTATAAACCTCAATGCAAGCAATGAAGAAAAACAGGTTCTTAATGAACATCAGCAATTCAAGAAAAGAAAAATAAGCCAAAAATCCTGAGGCGCCATCTGAAAGCTTCCTACCTTCTAGCGACACTTTTCTCTTTTGGCTAAAATTCAAGTGGTCTACTAACTAAATAATGTTTTGCCCCATATCAGATGACAGCCTCATAAATGATGTTTTCTCCTTGCCCTACAAAAAAGGAGTTATATTTGTGAAGAAAATCTTTCCCACGCAATTTCACCAGGTTCAGCTTGACTTATGTGGTTCTACATCTTCAGTACTTCATAATCACACTGAAATTCAGGCAAGTGCGGAAGTCTTGCAGAAGTCTTGATTGTAGGAGTAAGAAATTTCTACCAATGCATATTTTATTGGTACTTTCATTTGGAATCTAATAGTTTTTATTTAGGAAATGCCAGTCCATCCCTTTAACTACTGTAGCTTAAGGCAACACTTGCGTGTTTTATAGACAGTGCTAAACATGTTTGTACACTCTTCCTTTTGCAAGATGATTTCACATTATATTTCTATCAGAATTAGCTCTTCTGCTGAGGAGATTAGTACCTCTTGGGGTCCAATTTGGCAGGGTTTTTTGAATCTTTCTCTCCTTTACTTTTGCCTGCAGCTAGACATAATAAGGGCATCCTGGATGCTAAAGTCAAAGATGCCTCCTCTTCTCATACTTACAAAGAAAGAAACACAGAGCTGTAACATTGTGCAATGTGCACTTTGTTGGTAAAATGTGGATCAGAGGCCAACAACATAGCATCCTGGAAAATGTAGTTTTTCAGGCTGTTATGAGTCTCTAGCTCTTAAACCATTAGATACCGAGAGTGTCATACAGATGGCACATTCAGTCCCTGCGGAGTGATGTTGCTGTCAGAAACACTGTACCAGATGTACAACTAAGCAACACCAGCACTCGTGGCTGGAATGAAAATTCTGAGAGGCAGAGAGAAGTGGAACACACACAAATGGATCAAACTTAATAGTTATTGTGACAGTCCTTCCATAATTATGGTAAACAAATTTAATGAAAATGAGCCTCTGCCATCTAAAATCATAAATATGAATTCATCAAATGTATGAAAGTCTACCTATTAAGCAAAGAGGGCTTACTAGTATTTTTTTTTATCTGTGTCAATCAATCTGCCCTTTACTAAATTAAACATTGGACTACAAAAGCTTATGCTACTATCTTTGGGAAATTTAACATACAGGTGACTTTCTGAAACTTCTGATAATATGCCTATACATATCATTTCAGTTCACCATAAATAAATTAAAAATATATTTTTCTCCATTGTGAACAACAGATTAGTCCTCGAACAGCATAATTTATAATGCTAGCTAGAGTTTGGTAACAATCAGTATCTGTAAATTCTGCTACTCACTCTAATAAGTTTTTCATACAACTCTCTCACAAAAGGTTTAACAAACTTGATATATCTGTCCATTTCCAATCACTGCTTATCTGTATCAAATACTCAAAAGTTTAGTTATTCCCAGTAAACCTTTACTTATATTCTTCCTCCTGACTTTAATCATGTTGGGAAAGGCCCACTATTACAATATCAATTCACAGTCTCCTTACCTGACATTTTCACATTAAATTCTGTTTCAAGACAATACTTTTTTGCTAGTCTTCTATGTTTTCTCTCTTTTTGCCTTCTTTTCCTGCCTTCCAAGTTATGATTGGTGGAAAATCTTAACTGAAAAAGGTGTTCATTTAGTACTGAAATCATTGGACTGAGGGGTATCTATGGCTTCTCTGACATGTATCTTTAGGGTGCCAGTTCTGCTGTGGGGATTTTTTTCTGTAATTTGAAGGCTACAGACTAAATCGAATCAAGACATACTGATCACAAGACTGTTCACTGGAAAAGTATGATGTAGGTAAAATAAATCATACCATCTAAACGAATGACATTGGGAAAGAAAAGTATGGAAAATAATATGCTAATATTAGCACTATATACAATGTTGAGTTTATTTATTTCAGAAGCATTATTTCAGTGTCTCTACACAATTTGGTATAGTATCGGAATACACTTAAGTGCACTGTGGAAATATGGAAATACTATACCTAACTATCAGGCCTAATTAACACAACATTTTTGTAGTGCAAAAGTGGCCTTTCTCCCACCTGCAAGACCTGGTTTGAAAGGCAGCTCCCTAATGAGAGTTAGCATTAGTTTAAAATGTAGAAAATATAAAAAAGTGACACTTACAGAATGGAACTACATCCCAATCAGTTCTCTTTGCTTGTACTATACAACCTGTACTGATACTGCATTGTGGGAAAATTTCCTGATTCACTGTAAACTTGTTTTCAATGAAATAATACATCTATTTATTTTAAAACCTACCTCTGAACACATATTTTTAGTTCATCAACAAGCTGCTCTTCTCTGATCTGGAACTGAGGAGTTTTGGAAACTATTTTTCTACTGTAAATTTCTGAGTTATGCCCCAGTTTTGATTTTAAAAAATCTGAACAATTTTTTCTCTGGTTTTGAAACAACTCATCTTATTTTTTTCCCCTTCCTTTTTCCCATTTGCAATTGACTCCAAATTCTGTTGCTTGAAGAAGCAGCCAGTCGAGCCAATAAGATAATAAAGATTCACTCCAATATCATGTGAATAGACAGTATTTTAGTACCAAATAGTGCTTTTCTGAGTGGTACTTCTTGAACTTCCAGAGTAAAGATAGAATTTCCAGTGTCTCATAAATTTTTCCCTACTTCCTCTTTATGTTTGGACTGGAAGTACAGGACGACACTTCCTCACACTGCACCAGCAGATGGACTGAGACAGTATGCAAAGAATTAAAACAAACAAACAAAAAAGACAAATAACTGTGGAGCTTTTAAATTTCAGAAAGAATTTAAGGTAAGTGTTGGCTCCAGCTTTATGAGAACTTATTTTGTATTTCTATTTTATATGGTATTTTTAATCTGTAATTTCCCCTATATATTTGTATTCATTCAACAAAACAGTTTTATTTCATGTGCTCTGGAGATTTCATAATTTCTAAACCACAAAATTCAAAGCAAATTTATTATTTAACTTACACATATATGTACCTCAGAGAGTGTAAAGAATTATGTGTATGGTAGCCAACATCACACATAGGAGTTTCCCAGCCAGAATTATAATCACATTTTTTGCTACCTTTCCACTAGTTTCTTTCTTCCAACTCTTAAAAGTCCCACTTCAGCTAATTTTCCTAATTTCCTAAGTATTTGAGGAGGATAAAAGTTCAAAGGAGGAGACGTGCAGCCTGCATATACTGAGATAGACTGGACATCGTGCGTTGTGTCCTTCCCTCTTTGTGTTTCATTTTGGTCTTACTATCACAAGGTAACTTCCAGAACTTAGACGGTTCCTGGGTTTTGTCAACACTTATCCACTGCTGACTTTCCTTTCTTGCAAAAAAATTCAACTAAGGTAAGGAAACTGAGAAACCACATATTTGTTCCATTCAGTGTATGTTTTGCAAGGGCAGGGGAAACTGTTTGCTGATGGGTTGGTTGGCTTTATTTCATATATAGTCCATTTTATCTATATAACAAAAAACAAACAAAGCACCAACTTGCCCTTAAATCCAGAAAGATAATTTTTTTTCTTTCTTATGGTACTGTAATTAAACGGAAACAACAACAAAAATAAATTCTACAGCTTTACAAAGATACTGAAAAATATGGATACTGGAGACTCAACAAAAGTTGATTCAGAATTGTTTGATATTTAACAACTGTCTCCATGAAAATGAGACATATCTCCAAGCTACAGCTGAACAGATCTTCCTAATTAAATCTCTTAATTAGCAGAACAGTCCTCAGTTCCTATAATCCAGCATAACTAATATTTCACCAGCTAATCAAGCTCAGTTGTTTAAACTGGAGCGACACTGCAGAATCCAAATAGTCTTTCTCTGCACATGGATTTCTGTGCAGATTCTTCATTTCTGCACTTTTCTTTTAACAGTAAATTGGACGTGCTTTGGGAGCAATTTAAATTTTAGCATAGATCTTAAATGATCTGTGTAAATAATGATTGGTACTTTATCATAATAGACACTCTAAGTCAACAAAAGACTCCTTGTTATAGCATTTGCACTACAGATGGTAGGCAAGGTTTATTATTTGTGTACTGGAGACATTTCTTCTGGTTTGGAAAGAGTTCTGATCAGCATGAGTAGTGCATTTTGCTCTTCATATCAAGAACTTCCAGAGCACTTAAAAGTGCAATAGGTAAAAGGATACTGCAAGAGAAAGATTATCATCTGTAAAATAGATGAATATTATAGTACATCAAACTGTATCTCCTTGTATTTAAAAACATGGAAAACTGACTGACATGTAATTCACATGCCCAATATGAAATTTACATAATTTATGAAAACTTAATGCTATGATGGAAATATAATGAGTCTTTAAGGATATATTTTTTTTTATCACTCATGCAGTTCAAATCCCACTCTTTAAATTGACCATTGCCACTCATTCTGGAAGGCAGTAGCAAACAATAATTTTACTGACAATGAAAGTGTCAGCCAGAAAAAAGGAAATGTGTAAATGTGCTTGACATCTTAATCCTACAGATCATAGGCCCACTTAAAAAACATATTAGCAACTTGAGCTACAATAGCCAAGAAACACAAAGTAATTTGTATCCTAGTTAGAAAAGAGAATATAACAGATTTGTTGGCACAGGATTTTAACCAATAGGAAATCAAAGGAAGAAACTATAGTCATAGACAAAAATTGTCATAATTACAAATAAATGCTCTCACCTTCACAAAAGATGATCTTCAGAAAGAATGTTATAATTAGATTTTCTTTTGTAGGTACAGACCACTGTAATTCCTCACATTTCTTCACATCTTGCAAACCATCTGACTCTGGTTGCCTCCAAAACCAGATGACTTCATTCAATTTTCCTGTTGCTTCATGATATTTCCTGAATCATGCCTGCAAATTGTTTGAAAAAGTACTATTTGTAAACCAAGCCATGACTATGCTAACAGTGTCCCAGTACCCAGGAACATTATCTGGCACTGTTTAATAGTACAGGTATAGCCAAAGACACTACAGTAATGGACTCATATAACTATAATTATCTCCCAATTTAAGCAACCAGAAGAAAAAAGATAGAATACAAGATTCAAATGTTTATAGTCAAAATCAATTGTTAACTGTAAAAATCTTTTAAATTAACACATCTAGAAGAAAGGTGCTCTGGAACTTCCCTGGCTTTATTACATAGGTGAAGGAGAAGATCCCATGAAGACTGGAAGCCAGAGACTCACAGCTTCCTAGTCTCCAGATGGTGCAACTCTGCAAGGGTTAATGAAGTTTAACCTATCTCCAGCATTCAACATGTCTGTCCGTCTGAGATATGCAACATAAATAAGCTTTAAGGCTATTCTAAATTGCATCAGACAGATTAGTGTCTCGAATATTCATTTATAATTGAGTACTTCTAATTAGATTCTTTCTTTTTTAACCAATCACAACCCTCTTCTACCGTGAAGAAAGAAGCAGAAAAAAAAATAATTTTATAATTAATTAGGAATTTCTCAATCAATGCATATTAGGTAATTGCCAAAACTAGTGGTGACGGTGGTTTGCAGCAGTGAAAACTAGTTGCCACAGCTCACCCATTGACAAGTCCAGGAAATTTTTAAAGCATTAACACTGTACTTAAAAACAAACAAACAAACAAAACTTAAATGAACAAATAAGTCATATTACACAATCTTCAGAATCTTTAAGGAGAGAAATGCATCTAAATACTTCATTTTTGAAGTATCCATGCTGTGGTGACTTTGAAATTGAAACACTAGTCTGTTTAATTCAGTAGCAGTTGACATGCCCGGGCCTTGTCAGACTGCCAGGAATTCTTTAACCATCTACATACAAGCTATAGAGAATGTAAATGATTATAAGAGTTAATCTTTTCATAGGCAAGTAAACAGATAAAGGGTAAAGACACAGATTAAAGCTCTCAGAAGCAGGTACGGTACTAGTTGCCAAGAGAGAAGGATGTCTTGAAATTCCACATGTTAAATATTACCTGGACTTGTGGTACTGCTTGTAAAGTTACATTATAAACATCAGTAGGCTACATAATGTACCCAGCAATGAGGATTCATCATGGAAATAATGTAAATATTGAAGGAAGGTTTCTTTCAAACAAGACAAAACTCCCAATTATGTTAGTAGGAAAGAACATACGGGTATATTTGAGGAGTGAGGATAAAGATTATCAGTCCAGATGGCTGGGAAACTTTCTTTCAGCAGAGTTCATGTTCAAAGGGAAAACAATCAAGAAGAAAAGATCTGATTAGAAGAGAAAACTTTATCAAGTAACAGCAAAAAATAGCACCTTTGGTTAAAGTAAGAGAGGTGGATAAAGTGCCATCCAATACCAAAAAAAGGGGTGGGAAAGTGACAGACCTGCAAGCCAAACAAAATCTCAGTTAGTTGCAAGAATGCATTTATGATTCTATGATCAAGGCTGTCATATATACTTCAGCTTTAGTCAATAGAGTTAACATAACATCTCCTATGTTAACTTTTTCTCTGTTCTGATTTAACTGGGAATTGAATACTCAGGATGGAGTAAAACTATAGGAAAACAAAGCTGCCAGCTGAAATATGATCAGGCAGAGTATAACTTAGCTGGAAACTAGTAACCCAACAGAACAGTTAATAAGACTCTGTTAGGACAAAAGATGCTTTGTGATTGGCACAAAGTGTACTTACTTAATTCATATTGTCCTTCAAATTGCTGTGAAATATTTACTAAAAGTACATACTGAAAAATAAAAAAATTTGTTGTGACAAGTGGCAGCTTGGAGAGGCTAAAAATCAAACTGTCCAGAACTGAAGGTTCTTGTCATCAGAGATATAATTTACAAAGCCCATTTGATAGGTGGAAAGAAAGTGCTAGTTCTCAATTGTCTACTTGATTCACAACCCTTTACTGTAATACACTTGACTACTCTGTACTGCAGTGCTTCATGCATTCCTGCCCTGGGACCTACAAAGAATGGCAAAGAAGCCCTGATTTTTGTCAGAAGTTTGTTTAAAACTCTTATATTAATGCACGTGGCTTTCATTTTTTTTCCTTCAGCTGTAATAGCTCACTTACTTAGGAACCAAAACACCCCTATTTATTGAAAAAGGTTCACGGAGTGCTTCATTAATTGAGAGATTGAATTGATTGGTCATTCTTAGGAGTTGCATAATTAGATAAAATTACTATTGTACACTGTAGGGAACAATCCTTTACTGACCCCCTGAGGGACAGACTAGGTGACCTAATTGGTCTTTTCCGTTTCTCTTTTCCCTGTTTTAATATAGCTCTGCAAGACTACAAAATCTAATGAAATGTATTTGAAATAAACAGAGATTAAAATTTGTTCTACCATGTTTCAATAGATGACGTGTTTATTAAAGGAATATTTCTGTCTTTGATATGCTTGAAATTATGTGGGTTTTCCTATCCAAGATGTAAAAATTAAGACTACACATATCTGTTCAAACAGTCCAGAAATTCAGTGCACTGCAGGATCTCCTCATTTTTCTCTACAAAAGAGAAATCACAGCAGTGTTTGTCAGAATCTGATGATGGTGTTTATGCACGCTTTATCCCCTCAGCTGAATGTGGAGTAGTCAAGGTAATGCGACAAAAAGTGAGTTAGAGATTTTAAATTTTATAAAAAAATAGTAGTCTTTTCCAATAATACCATCCCTACTCATTTGTGGTCAATTTCTTCAGGCTTCAGTCAGCCCATAAAAAGTCATTTCAAAATCACAAAGATACAACAGTTCTCAAGACAGAGTAAACATTAAGCATGTTTTGGAAAGGCATATATAAATATCCCAGACTGGAGAAGGGAGGGGAAAAAAAGACAGCAAATGAACAGATAGAAGAGAAGGTTGAGGACAAATTTTCATGACAGTACAAAGAAGTAAGAGCATAAAATAGTTCAGTGCAAAGTAAAATCTACCCCAAAATTAAAACTTTTCTACATTTTGGTATATGACTCCAAACAAGTCAATCTTCTCTGAAAATTCAAAGTCTATCATTTATTAAATATTGCCGCTTCATTAAAAATGGCTTAGTGTGAAAAGAGACATTAACATCTTACAGTTACATAAAGAAGATATCAGGTTCATTTTTAAAAAAACTTTCAAAAATATATGATTTTTTTTCTTAATATGAAAAATGTCTTTTCAGAAAAATTTTCAATCAGTATCCATTAAGAGAATAGGCCACAAATGGATGTCCAGGCTTGTCCTGCCATAGAAAAAAATGATAAGAGAGAGACTCCTTTCTTGTTATCTCTGTATTGGTATTCACTGCTTGTCTCACCCTAAAGCACATTAAACTGATTAGCTATGTTTATTGACATAATAGTTGCAGATCAGGACACATGTTGAGAAACATTATATGTCTTATTAATAGGAATTATTATTTGTGCACTGCCACAAGCACTCATAAATTAAAAGCGTCACAACTTGCTTTTCCATTATTTCAGCAGTGTGAGAAATGTCACATTTGTAAATTGATATCTGCTTCCCCGGAAGCTTTTAGAACATTTTAACAGTACTAATAGCATCTGATTTTTCCCCCCTGTTTTGGTAAACAACAGAAGAAAAACAGAACTGCTGTAAGAGAAACACATCGTATTTCAAATTAAGCTTTGAGCTTAACTAAGAAAAGGCAGATGTTTGGGTTTAGTTTTGATTAATATAATAAATAAGGAGGAAGATGAGTAGTTATTTACCTAAGAAACTATATTATTCACTCTTCCTGTAAACTCTTGCTACTAAGAAGTTCCTAATATCTCATCGATAATGCAATTGTACAAAAAATAAAGAAATTTTCCAGAGAAATAAAGTTCATTCAGTAAACTCCTTCTTGTTCCCAGGTTATGTTATCCTGATAGTTATGGTTCATACGAATGTAAAATCTGTATAAACTCCTAAATCAAAATTACAAGATTACAAAATTAGTAGTATTGATGAAATTTAGGTTGTTTAAAAGACATATAGTAAGAGTTCAATTAAAAAAAAAAAAAAAACCCAAACCTGACAGTATTCTAAAATTTCTATTGCAGAATGGTTAATTTTCACTTTATCACCTTACTTGAAAGTAAGAAAGTTAATTTTCCTTTTCTGTGTTAAAGGTTTTTTCCAAAAAGTTTTGCAACTGTTAAACCTTGACTGTCAACTTCCAAGTTTACCTAAAGCATACATGCCATTATCTTAATTTACACACCGGGGGGGCGGGGAGAGTAATTGACAAAATGGACTGTGAATATAGACCTGTATGTCCCTGCATATCCATATAGAATCAACATATGAAATCTTGATAATGCAGTAAAAATACTCATTTCTCAGAACACAGACTCATTTCTGCAAGATCCAAGAAACCAAATATTTTTCATCCTGAAATAGGGTCTACATCCCTTTCTAAGAATAATTTGTAGGTTGATGGCAGCTTTATTCATTTAAAACACGAAAGTCGCTGGCTTTGTGCAACTCATCTGACCACAGCAAAATTCTGAACCTTGGTTTAGCCAGAAGAAACTGACCTGTTGAAAGAAATGGTGAAAGAGAAGACTAGAGAGACTGTCATGATAGATATCCAGTCCAGACCACATCGAGAGCATGTAGCTTAATGATACATTTTAAACTACCCTGATTAAAAGAGACTTGCTGGACAGTCTATCTAAAAAAAATCTTGGAAAATAACTTTATTTTTTGCCTCAGATTTTCTGATTTTCCTATTGTGTTTATCCTTCATAATCTGACCCAAACTGTATTTTTTTTTTTTTTTTTGGTCATTTTCTCTATTTAGCCAAATTTAGCCAAGCTGTTTCCAAATATACTTTTTCACATTTCTATATTCTGGGATAACTTAACTTGTTGTCCTTAGCATTGCTTCTTTATAAGAAAGCAATCTTACTCCTTAACTGCTTTTTTCCTACAGAAATTTTTCTAGCTGTAAAATTTTATCTACTGATTTTCTAACCTTATTTATATTTGCATTCTTGAAGTCCACTATTTTTATTTTTCTGTTCCTTCTCCTTTCTTTCCAATGGGTTGTGAACCCTTACCTAAGTTGCCTTGCACTCTCACGGTCTCAAGCAATTTTCTCTGACGGTTAGCAACAAATCTAGAATAATTTTCCCTCTAGCTTCAAAACTTCAAATTCTCCTTCTTCTGTACCAAAACTTACTCTCTACTCTTATTAAATTTGCAGTAACAAGAAGATGGAAGGGACTGCAAGCAAGTTGAAAGATATGATCAGAATTCAAAACTGTCCCATCCAAATGGAAAACTGATAAATCAAAAAGAATTTCATTTAGTGGATATAATTTCAATGACTAAGACAAATTTGTAGGTAGCTATTTTAAATAAAAGTAATTTAGGTGTGTAGTGAATCACATGCACAATACCTCAGTAATGTCTTTGCAAAAAGGCAAATTAGTAAGGTCTTTATATAAGCTTGAAGAATTTATAAAGTAATCTCTCATACATAATACTGCGCCCTATCTGAGAGAGCTCCTTTAAAGAAAGACACCAGTCAATTGGACACCAAAAAGAATTGTCAAACTTTCTTGTCTTGTGAAGAAAAATCAAGAATTAAGATTTGCTTATCCTCAAGAAGAAAATATAGGCAATGTAAAAGGAGCAGATGGACAAAAAGAAGAAAGGAACAAGCTTGTTCTTTATGTTCATGAAGGTACTAGCGGTAATTTCACAACAAAAATTCAGGGTGGCCATTATCAAAAACTTTCTGTCAGCAAGAGCTGCAAAGTACTTTCACATATTGCTTAGAAGAGAGCAGTCCACATTTTTTGATCTCTTTATCAAAAAGTTAAAGAAAACAAGTCTCATATATCTAACTGGCAATATTCATCTTGCTTCAGGAAAGAAGGACAGATTAGACAGCTCTTGAGAACTCTGACAGCCTATTTTTATTTATCTTTGTCATCCCTGGTACAGAGTGATCAGCAGATGGCCAGACAGCTATACACTGAGCTCCAAAACAGTTTATTAGTTTTCTCCCCCTAGATTTTTCCAAAGTCACCTCAGGAGTAAGTCCACTCTCATTTGCATTATTTTCAGAAAAATGTCATGACGCACCTTCCATTATATGATGTGTGCATGAGCAGTCATATGAAGGGGGAATGGTTAAGGGAAGACAGCAACTTGATCAGTAAAGACATCAACCTTTTTCCTTCATGGGTCTGAGGAGATTATGATGGCTTGTGTGAATCTGTCAAGCTGGCAATGCTCTTTCCGCTTCCCCTTTTCCCAGACACTGCTCAGGCACAGACAGGGAACAAGATTAGGACAAAAGCATGCTGCTGCTTGCCCAGGTCAGCCTAAAAGCATGTTGAATCCAGCTTGTGTTGGGGAGGGCAGAGTACTCTGCCTTCTCCCAGCTTAGAGCCTGCTTTCTCTGCCCAGCAGGAAGGCTCTAGCCCCGTGGACAAACATGCTAACGATAAATACACTGGATGTAGTTTAGAATGTAGCACAGAGTAACTTCTCCTATGGCATTAAAAAAATGAGGCCACATCCACAGCTGGTGTAGCTGAGTAATCTCATTGTTTTAAACAGATCAATCCTGATTTTATGCCAGCTGAGTGTCCGATTCACACAACATTGGTTCTTTTGATCTTTGGATTCTTGCAACATCACTAACGCTGGAGTTCTGAAGCAAAGCAGAATTTTTGAAGCTCTTATTCTCATGTCTTTACCAAAAGGCTTTTCCAGTTCAGAACAGGTTCATAGACAGGTTCAAACTTACACCCTACTGCATGTGATATTAGCCTGGGCAACTTTCCTCTTCAGATTACCTTTTTCATGTGTTTGCTTCCCAAATCTTTATCTTATTTAAACCTTTCTTCTTTTAAAATGTAACCTCCTTTTGATCTTGTACATATAGCATACCAACAGATATCTCAAAGTGTTAATTCTGTCTTTGTGTAGAGCTTGGCTATTTATCATTTGAAATTATTAGTTTAAATTAGATATGAAGGAAGGAGGAAAAAGTAAGCTTTAAGCAAAATTACTTTGACCAAGAAAAGTTGCAGAAAATTGTCATCTTTCAAGGCATTTAATTTTGACTGATATAAAGGTGAACATAAGAGAAAATTGCACTTCTGACTACTGCTCACATAAAAAATGCAAGTAATACACATTAGCAGGACTGACTTTTGACACGATGAACTGGAAACTAAATGGACATCAGTGCCTGTGAACAACAGGAAGCATACTCTGACAAACTGAAATGTATTAAAAATACTTATAAATAGTAAACACAGAAAGGCTTTGATAGATCAGAAATAGTCCTAGGTGAATGGCAGCTGATATACCTAATTAAAGAACATGACTGTTGTGAAAATCACCACAGAAGCTAAAAAGAATAAAAGCAACTTTAGATGCATTCATTTCCAGTCATGAGGGTTACATAGAAGGAGCAACAACACAGTTCTTTAAAGAGTTCATGAATCTCAAAGTACTCTTCTTCTTGCAACAAGGTTCTAATTTAGGATCTTTTGCTAGCTGACTCTTTGATATATGTATTTTCAACTCATCATTAGTAGCACTTTTACAGTCATCCCAGGGACAAAAATAGTTGTTATATCAGTGTTATGACATGTAAGTTTTCAGAGGCTGTTAGAAATGCACCCACATTCCAAAGCAGTGGATGAGCAAGAACCCAATAAATGAAAGCCTTTATAAAGCAATTTTCAAGAACAAGTTTTCACAGAGCTGAATCCTTTTAACTTTCCAAATGCTGCATGTGATCTTATAGCCGAGTGACTGCACCTCAAGAAGCAAGAGTGTCAATTGTATGCCAGTGACAGTACTACATATGCGGAAAGGCTGGTGGGTGAGACATGGCATCAGGAGCAACAGATCATTCTTTTGAGAGCAGAAAACAAGTGTGCTTCTGGGCTGTTCAGAAGATCGAAAAATACAGCATTGTTTCCTCCCATTGTTTAGTTAAAAACAGAAAAAGAGTTGGCTGGAATTACAAAACAGAAACCTAGTTTGATGCACTGGTAAAGCCACTTTACTACAATAGCTCCCACTCTATTAGCAACTGCTATTTGTGCAGTCTTGTACCTCACAACACATCAATACTCCTAATCAATTCTCAAATCTTAGATGGTTCCCATTTTTCCATGCAGTTGATGCTTTGAGGAGAAGAACACAAATTCACACAGCTATCAGATGAACTAAGAGGTGATGAGTACTGGATGTGATGAAATTTATTTCCAAGTCTAACTGAAGTTGGAAACTATGAGCTTTCTTGGTGATTTTTTTTCATTGTCACCTACAGTACTAAGATGCAAGTTAGCAGCAAATACTTGTTTGTTTTGGATTGTGAGCCTTTTTTTCTCTCTATTAAAAACAAAACATTCCCAAGTATTTAAGGACCATGAATATCATCTACCTACCTTCATTAATGTATTGGGGCAGTTTCTAAAGTAGTTATAATTATTCCAATTAGCTTAAAAGGAGTATAAGGCTATATATTATTCTTATCTGAAATGCTCTTTTTTCAGAAAAGATATGTTAATCAGATATGCTTCATTAATAGAATTCTTTTAAAACCATTCATTCCTCTAGTCACGTGCAAAACACATGCCCAGCTTGACTTCAACAATGACAACTCATGCACCTGCATTTTCTGGCCCATGACAGTACATATCAGGACTACACATTAATAATCAGTTTACTTCTCTGGACCAAGTGAAATATGACTTATTGCTGGCTATTTAGCTCTTGCAACACACACAGGACCTATTTCAGTAACTGCTGAGGATGCTGAGTATGTAAGAAGAACAAGAATACCCATGATGTAATCTTCTTTGGTGGTCAAAGAGAATTTAGCTGCAAAGAAACCTGAAACTTTTCAAATTTTTGAAAACAGCAGATACGCAAATTTGCCTTCCATACTTAAAACTCCACTGCAGTATGGATACACTGCAAGAGAAAGCAACAAGAAAAAGTGACTAACACTGCAGATACATCTATAGGTTATTCTACTGAATGATTCAGAGGAATATTCAGATAGGTATCAAAATGGGACAAGTCCAAATGAACATTACAAGATGTGCATGAATTAAAGGACAAATTGTGCACTCACATAGACTCACCCTTGGGCTCAAGCACTCTTATGGAGACATGTCCTGAGCATATATAACATATAAACATTGGTTGTCCCTATGTGCTTGCTATCCCCTTGTGAAGTGGTGAAGAGCACAAAACAATTCCTGAAATATTTTCTTTTTGAGCCATTTTTGCACCCTAAAGGACTTTCTGGAAGGATAAGGAATATGATAGATAGGAACAAAAGAAGGTGCTTTGAACAAACCTGAGCTCTTGAAAGGGAGAGAAATAACACAGTGCAGTGGGATAGCTGGGATGTTACTTCATAGCTGGAATGCTATGATATAGAGACAGTAGAGGCCATAGAATACCACTTGGAGGAGTATTTTATAAATGTAATATCCAGACATGGCAAAACCAGAGGAAGATTCCTGTCAAGTTTCTACTGATAAGTTAATCACTGGATAACTGACCAACATTACTGAAAACAAATGAGTTCTGCATTCACTCAGCTCATTTGTTTGCTGTTTTTTAAAGCTGTGCTGTGTTAGCCTTTCTTCATCTGCACAGCCGTTACTTTCTAATCATACTGTTGGTGACAGAAGTGCTTTGTAGAAATTGAAGTTTCTGCAGGTCAGAACTAGCACAGTAATTTGTGGTTACTGCTGTATTTAACAGGTGTTAATAAATTACATTTAAATGGAAGAAGGATGGTAAAGCAATAGCTCATTCTGCACTATGCAGTGTCTGCTGCTCTAAGAGCAAGCAGTACTGCATAGCTTGTAAGCTCATAGGCAGCTCTTCAAATGAACACCACCTGTAACACTAATAACTTCCATTACTATCACCATTATTATTTATAAATCATCTTATATTTATAACTGATCTTATATTTATAAACACAAAAATTATAGAAAATAAGTAAGTATATCATAATACCAGCAAAATGCTGACCATCTTAAGTATTTTTCCACATCTCTCCATAGTCTTTGTGTTTTTAATGACAATAAAGAGATTCTCACCCTAAACGCAATTCTATTTAGGGAATTGCACCAAAACAAATAACCACTACAACAGGCTATAATCAGTCACATAGGATCCTTTTGTGTAACTGGTCACTCAGCCCAGCACCAAAACCATTGAATAAGAACTGTAGATCTGTTCATAACTTGGAAGGTTCCACCAATAATTGGTGTGAATGCTGGATTTGCATAATTAGCACATGCTAATTTTGCTCATGCCTTTTGGGCCAGCAGGAGCCCCATATACAATTTATAAAGTTGATTTGTGTCTTCACAGTTGGGCTTACATGGAAAAGAAACAGTATGGCCAGAAAGGTCATTAGGTGTAATTTTACTTCAAGGTCTTGACTCTGCAAAGAGAGAAACTCATGCTTAATTTTAAGTCCCACTGATTTCTGCAAAGCTCAGCTGATTTTCTTTTATGTGTTTTATCATCTAGCTCTTGTATCAATTCTTTATAGCTGTGTAAAAGCAAGTAGAAAATATTTCTCACTAAAATGGCAGTTCTCATCCAAAAATTTCAAATAAGTGTTCCAAACATCATTGAGCAGCAAGCTTTACTTGTGTACAGAATATTATTCTGAACTATAAACAGCACTGTTTCCATTTGGCAAATTGAGAAACTGAAGTACTGGTGGATATGTGACCAAACTTCTATTTTTAAGTGAGTTTTATTTTTTCCACCTTTAATTTATGGGCATAATTTCTCACCAGGTCTTTAAACACCTGAAAACAATTACAAGCACAAAAAGATGCTTATTACAGGACAAATTGAAAATCTGTTGCTAAATTGTTTTCCCACTGTTAAAAAGCTACTGAGTGCGTCAGAAAAAGAGCCTGCTTCCTAAATCTATGATTTCTTTTCTGAATGGGAGGCCATGTTACTAAATTATGGAAGTAAAGCTATATAGCATTCTTGGCTCCCTGACTTTTTACACTTCTTCTTTTCAACCTCATATACTTCAGGACAGAGTGCTGGGTTTATGATGCATTTTCCAACAATGGACTTGTTTAGTTGTTTATTCTGTACTATTTCTATTCTCTACTTTTCATTCTCCTCGTCACGCAGCTTATGTCAGTATTTTCCTACATATCTTACCTTGTGGACTAATCTCTTCAAATCCATTTCTAGTATGATACTAACCTTTAAGATGCCTACTAACCTGCTAGTTTACTGTCATTGGTAAATTTAATCAAGAAATTAAAAAAAAAAAAGGGGCGGGTGAAAGGAAAAAAAATCCCTGTCCATAGTACTATATTTGAGCCAATGAGCTATTCAAATCAAGTCATCAGATTTGGGTGAAACCACTGCTCCCCGGAAACATAACCAACCAACCAAAACAAAACAAAACAAAAGATCAGTTTCTGGAACTCTTTGCCTTTCCTGACCTAGCTAAGACCCAAGTCACAGCTCTCATTCTTAATAACAATAATAATAATAATAGTAATAATAATAATAATAATAATAATTCTATAGTTTCCACTTTCAGCTTTGCTACTACTACCACTATTTCAACACTATATACATATGACAACACTCTAGTTCTACTATCATCCTCTTCTACCGAAGTAGCAGATATGGGGGATCCAGAGCACCAAAGACCCTTTGAATAGTCTCCCTCATCTGTGGGATAGTTCTTCTCACATCCAGAATAGACTCTGTTCTGTCCTCTTTTGTTAAACCTAAGCTTCATTATCCACCACAGTCCATTATTTATTACATCACAGTGACCCAAGACCTACAACATATCTTGTGTACTTATGCTTGTTCTTAAACAAATCACAATAATACACTGTCATGTTTTACATACAGTATACAGATGCTATATTAATAAAAGAAGTGAAATGTAACATTATACTTAATATAAGTAGTGTAAAACAGGGCTGGCTTTTCTTCTTCAATCCAACAGAAGAAGAGTCATTTTTCATAGCTTTATAACCTTAGGCCTTACATGTATATGCACATGAGCATTCTCACATCAGCTTCATTAATGTCAGGGAAATATGTAAATGTCTGAGGTATCATGAACAATTAAGTTGGAGATTGTAGGTTTTTGTCAGAGAATTCTAGCATTTTATCCACAATGCAAAAAGAGTCTAAGGAACTGGCAGATTTTTATCTTTCTCTACATAGATTCAAAGGTCTCATTATTCAATCCAGACCAATCAATCAATTTCATTCTAAATGTAGATGTAACACAAACCACTGCTGAGTCATACAGACTAGTTCAATTATCCCCACCGGAAGGGTAAAAAAAAATGCAAGCAGTTAAGTTCTGGTCCTCAGAGAAAAAAATCTTGAAAGAACTAGAATCAAATGAGACTCAACTGTGAAAGATATTTTAGTGTGATGTTACCCCCAGGCAAGGGAACATGACTCTTCATCTGGCATCAGTCACACAAAAAAACACTGGATGCTGTATCCCTGCCTTTGTTATAAATATAGCAAAAAGAGTAAAGACTATACATATTTCCAGCTTTTGAATTACATTCAGAAGAGATACACACAAGCAGAAAGGTAACACCTGTTACTTGTAGAAGAAATACAAAACATTTAATGTTTTCTATTTTAGGGCCTAAGGCATCAAATGGGAAAGCACAGGTGCAGGAGAGAGAAATCCTGAATGACTGACAGTGAGTGACCTGGTGTTAGAACATTTGGGAGTGATGAGAGAGGAAGAAAGTGTTTAACACTCACCTGCATCTTCTTCCCTATCAGCTTAGAGCTCAGTGAACCATATTACCTGAAAACTCCTATCTTTTGCTTCCATTGTCTTTTTAATTTCCTTTCCTTACACTTTAAATGACATTAACTTCCTCTCACTGGTTTCCATTTCCTTCCCATAGTTACTATGTCAGACTTGTGTTTTCATCCTGCTGGACTGTTTGTTTACGGAGCTATAATGAACTTTTCCCACCATTCAAAACTGGCAAGGTCTCATGGTCTTCTTCCAGTTTATCTGCAGTATTAGGGAGTTTTCATATATGCTGAAAGCCATAGCCTTGGACAGTTCAATAGTGGGAAAGATAAGACTGACCTAGGTGGTATTTGTACATCGTGTTCAGTGAATGACTGAGGCCAGCTCTGAGGTTTTTCCCTACAAAAGCATCTCAAAAGTTTTGTGAACTTAGACTCCACCAGTAATCTCACTCCCCATACACACGAGTAAAAAAGGGAATTCATAAGTGTACCAACGAAGTAGCAAAGGTTTGCGGAGCTGTTGGTAGTATGCCTTAGCATACTTTGAAGCCCATGAAACAACTAGGAATGGAAAAGTAAAGGTGGTTGTGGAGAACCATTCTCCTTTTTTTATTTATAAGATGACTTTCTGCCACTTAAATGCCCCTACATGTCCTTATTTTCAACCATGTAACCTGAACAGTGAAACTGTTCTGAATAATGAACTGTAAAGACAAGAGGAGGAAAGAAACCCCAAAAGCTGGAGAAATTACTGGTATCTATTTTACTCATAGAATACATTTTGCAGGGAAGGAATATGACAAAATATGTATTTTAACTGGAAATAGAATATAGAAAAAATCTGCATGATGCTTTAGAGTACCTCTACTTCACTAATGCTGTCACTAAGCACAGATTTGCTAAAGATAACAGCCCCAGATATACTTATCTATAATTATTCTAGAGAACAACCTTGTTTTTCAACAAAGAGTAGCAGAATGGTCACAGTCTGGTTGGATGAGAAAAAAGGGAATTGCACTAAGTGACAGCTGGACTGTTGCTCTAGATTAAGATTCTCAAAGGCAATGGGAGGATGATTCCATCTTACTAAAGAAAATCAAATTACATAGTACTGACCAATTGTACTGGACAGCAAAGCAGTTTCCAATTGGCCAGTGAACATCCTGTCACTTGCCCATGGTGAAAAGCCTGTCATTCAGAATATACTTGAAGCATTCATTACACTAATTTTTATAATAGATGAAGGGATACATCTCTAATGCATTTCTCTTTGCAGACAGGTGTGACAATAGGAAACCTGATCAGGCTAGTGGTATGGCTTTAAAGGACAGTTTTCTGAAGGGAGAGGAAAGCATTAAGATAGGCAAAAGGGTAATTTGAGAGGTAATTCAATTTTGTGAACTCCATATGACTTGAGAGGCGACACATGAAATGTCAATGAGTGTCCACAAGAAGACTGAAGGGGTGGGAGGTCAGAGTGGAGCCTCCTGCCCATTTCTGTCTGTCTTTGTCTTTTATACTTGCAAACTCAAAATGCAGTCAGGGAGGGGTACAACTAAATTGAGATGTAATTTAATGCCTAAAACAATGTTCTACTGCTGTCTTTGTGTTAATATTGTCAACCTTAATATGTCATTCCCTTAAATGCAGTGGTCCAAGTAATCTCTGTAGCTAGAATCAAGTTTCCTTATTCTTTCTGGAATATCATAGAATTTTCATGAACTTGAAGAGTGGATTATTTTGAAAGAGAAATGCATGGGATAATGCAGAGGGATTACAACTGCGGGGGCGGGGGGGAGATAGGGGGAAAAAAACACTTTTTAATACATTGAAAGGTAGCTCTGTGAATACACTCTGTGTCTGGAGAGAGAGAGAGAGAGAAAGAGAGTGGTAAGGGGGTCAGGGAAGATCATCACATCAGAGGGGAAGAAAATTAATTCGTCAAATTTAACAAACAGGTAAGAAAAGCTATTAAGTGAGGAAAGATATCCACCCTTTTAACCACTGTCAAGTTAACACAGTATCCTTTACTATTCTCTGAGTTATATCTTTGTAACACTAGTTATATCATTTTATTATAATTAATTGAGTAAAATTTAATAGCTAATCAGTAATAATAGCCTTAAAATACAACTATGAAAACTCTTTCATCTTTTAGCATATCAACTATTGAAGTGAATAATCTGTATCTTTTATGAACCTAGCAAGGACAGTGGATCTCAAATACTGCTCATATGTGTTGGGTTTGTGTGGCAAGGTTTTGGTAGCGGGGGGGCTACAGGGGTGGCTTCTGTGAGAAGTTGCTGGAAGCTTCCCCTGTGTCTGACAGAGCCAATGCCAGCCGGCTCCAAGACGGGCCCGCCGCTGGCCAAGGCCAAGCCAATCAGCGCCTCTGTGATAACATATTTAAAAAGGAAAAAAACCACTTAGATAGAGCTTTTGCAGCCAGAGAGAGGAGTGAGAAGATGTAAGAAACTCTGCAGACACCAAGGTCAGTGCAGAAGGAGGGGGAGGAGGTGCTCCAGGCGCTGGAGCAGAGATCCCCCTGCAGCCCGTGGTGAAGACCACGGTGAAGCAGGCTGTTCCCCTGCAGCCCATGGAGGAAGGATGAGGGGGTGTAGAGATTCCACCTGCAGCCCGTGGAGGACCCCACGCCGGAGCAGGTGGAGGCACCCGAAGGAGGCTGTGGCCCGTGGGAAGCCCACGCTGGAGCAAGTTCCTGGCCGGACCGGTGGACCCGTGAAGAGGGGAGCCCACACCAGAGCAGGTTTGCTGGCAGGACTTGTGACCCTGTGGGGGACCCCACACTGGAGCAGTTTGCTCCTGAAGGTCTGCACCCCGCGAGAGGGACTCCATGCTGGAGCAGGGGAACAATGAGAGGAGTCCTCCTCCTGAGGATGAAGAAGCGGCAGAAACACCGTGTGATGAACTGACTGTAACCCCCATTCCCCATCCCCCTGTGCCGCTGAGGGGGGGGAAGGTTGAACCCGGGAGTGAAGTCGAGCCCGGGAAGATGGGAGGGGTGGGGGGAGGTGTTTTAAGAATTGATTTTATTTCTCATTCCTCTACTCTGTTTTGCCTAGTAATAAATTAGATTAATTCCCTCTCTAAGTTCGGTCTGTTTTGCTCATGACAACAATTAGTGAGTGATCTCTCCCTGTCCTTATCTCGACCCACAAGCGTTTCGTTACACCTTTTCTCCCCTGTCTAGTGAATGAGGGGAGTGAGAGAGCAGCTCTGGTGGGCACCTGGCCTCCAGCCAGGGTCAACCCACCACAGTTACTACAGATGTTCTGTTAAGGATAAATCTGCACATGGAGTCAGCTGTTGCTTCATTTACATCCCATATTAGACAGCTCTTGATTGTTCAGATTCTAGGAGCATCAATCTGCCAAACTAACCAGGTCCTCCTGCTGCCAGGCTGATCACATGCTAATCTTGAGCCTAAACATGGTTGTGATTCTCAGACCAGGCACTGTACCTCCTGCTTGTCTTGACTGTAGTGTCCAGTGGGCTCAGCACAACCCCCAAGACTCTTCTCTATGGTTAGTACCTCCCCCATTAGATAGAATTTTTTTTAAGCTTCATGAACTCTACAAATTCTATTTCCTGGGCCAAGTTTTCCTTGTGCATTTTGTAATTCTGTGTTAAGAGTATAAAAACCCTGCAGGGACAATGCACTGACATACCAAAGTCCATCTATGGCTTACAGCTTATCTTAACACCTATATATATTCCTATCAATCCCTAGGGGATAATCACACTATTAGTGCACTGTACTGTAGAGTTTCCCTGCCTCTTTGCACTTGGCTAAATTCAGATGCTATGCATTCATACAAGTCATTATTCATGCAACATATTTCTTAGTAGAATTACAGAACCATGTAAGTTGGAAATGGCTTCCAGAAGTTTTCTAGTTTGACTCTTGCTCAAGTGGTCCAATCAGAGCAGGTTGCACAGGGCCACGTTCAGTCAAGTTTTGACAGTCTGCAAGGATGCAGATCCTATACCTCTCTGAGCAACGTGTCCCAGCTTTTAACCATGTTCATGGTTAATTGCTTATGGTAAAGTGAATGAGTAGAATGAGTGCTCTTATTTACAAGTTTTTTAGCTTCTGTTTACAAGAAGAGAATGTTCACTGCATTTGAAGTGAATGTATACTACTATTCATTTGGACATACCTGTATCGTGAGTATTTTTGACAGTCCTCAGCTTAGTATCCCCTACTGCTTTGCATCCTATCAGAATGGACTCTTCGACTTGCCTCAGTGTTCTTTCCAGTATTGGGTTACACTGCCAGCCTGTTACAATAACGGCAAGTTGGCCTGGATTACTTTGTTTGAACCTGGGCATTTCTGAATACTGTTGCAGTGTGTTTCAGCTGATGTGATCATAAAGGACTGTATTCTATACTGTTTTTTCATGCAGTTGACGATTATACCAGAGGGGGGGAAAAAACAAGATATGCACACTGCTTAAATAATTCAGCTCTGCTTTCTACTTTTTGATACTTATCTTCATACTTCTGCTTCATCCTTTTCCTGCTTGTCCTGTCTGAGAGGAATTAACGGGTAAAGGGAAACAAAAGCTATCACAATTCTTCATCTCAGCACCCATGACCCCTGCCACACTGCAGCAATAAGCAAAGTCAGTCATTAGAGTCTTCTCTAGCTTTGTCTTAACTCATCTTTTTCTTGCTCTTTGTAACAGGACGTATCCTGAACTGGGCTATCCCTACTTATTCAGCAACAGCTAAATAGGACTTACTGTTGTGAGAAACACTGGTAGGGAACGTTTCATACTGGAGTTGTTATCAGTGGTGGCTGGGTGGGAATCTGCAGTCACAGTGTTGCTGTGTACATTTAGAAGTTTTAGCCAAATAGTAACTCTCTCATTTGTCATCCCCATTTCTCTGTTCAGGCTACCTATCCTATCCTACCATAGCATCCTTCATTCCTTAGCATGAACAGCAGAAAAATTCTCTCCCATTCAGATACCATACTTGACAAAGAAAAAGCAGGTCTTAGATATGTAATTACTGAGTGCAAGACACAGAAAATACTGTATTAGTTTCTATACCCATGTCAGTATTTTCATCCATACCTGTTTTTTTCCCTATCCTTTGCTAAAAGTTTAGTTCTCTTAACTTTTTATAAAGCACATTTCAAAGCATGTAACACTCTGCATATTCCAGACATTTAAAGGGACAAACAGATGCATTTCATCTGCAATAATTTCCAGGGCACTTTTCAAATTAATTCAACTTAAGAAATATGTAGAAATTCTTGGCAATCCTCAAAGAGGTGCAAGATATGGTTAACCTCCGATGGCCCAAATAGTTTTCAGAAAATTCCATTTACTTTTGCCGCACACTTTGAGCATATCTAAGCTGTGGAGACTATGCATTTTTATGACTCAGACACTGGAAGGAGGAAGTGGTCTGCTGCTCATTCCAAGATCAGTGATGATGCCCTGTCAGGCATGCAGAATGCCAGATGGGACCATTCAGCTGAGTAATATCAATGAACATCTTGCAGGATTCCCTTAAGCCTTTCTATAATATGCACACTATCTGCTTTTATCAGTGTCAGGTAACTTGGAGTGGAAAGGTAGGAAAAAGAAAAAGAAAAAAAAAAGGTTATAAAATATTAGATGAAGGTATCTATGCCATTCAAGGCAAACTGCATTAGCCACACATGCCCTCACTCTGAGACAGCTGGAGAGATATTAGCTCAGGTACCAGAAACAGTCCAGGCTCATAGGTGCACAATGTTACCTGTGTCTCAAGACTAGTGTCTTGAGTCTATTTCATATGGTCCATGAACTATATGTATAAGCCACACACAGTATTGCATAGGCCTACTTAGACACATGATAATGCCTCTAATGTTAAGGCTAGACTCAGAGACAAACGACATTTCTCAGGACAGAGATACAGACAGGAGTATAAATCTTGAAGGTAAGAAAGATTTCATCACAGCCATGGAGCTCCCAAAACTGTGAGGATCTAAGTCATAGAAAAGTCCAAAGATCAGTTTACAGACATCATAAAATTTCCCAGAAAATCTGCTCTACGACACTTTCTTCTCCCACTTAGGACTACATAGTCAAACATCTCTGACTACAAACTCCAATGATCTTATCTACCAAGGAAAGATGTTTTTAATAAGGACTTGTAGAAAAAAAAAAAGGTGGAACTAGGATCAGTGTAGCACATACTAGCATTTATCTTTGGAGGGTGAATTGCTTTGCCATGGCAAGATCTACCTCCCATCACCATCCCAGCTGCACCTCCTTTGAGAAATCTGACAACGGCTCTTTCCCACAGGAAAATAAACTTTTGAGACACCTTTCTTGAAGAGCTAATACTACTCTATCAATGGTTTTCTTCTTGTCAATATTATTAACAGCTCATACTAGTTTGAGATAGTCAAAGCTGATAATTTTAAATGTTGCTTTTCAAACTGCTGTTTTCACTGCTTTTAAAACTGTCTCATTACTACCATTCATATTCAGGGTTACTTTTACTTCAATCGCAAAGACTTTTGGGGTTATGTTATTTGCATTTTAATGAAAAGAGTGATTCTAATCAGCTATGATGAAAAGTACTTGTAGTTTACAATTTTCATGACAATAACATAACCATATTCCATACAAGTATGAAAGTTTAGTCCCTGTAAACAGCATTTTCAACAAAAAAAAAAAAAAAAGTGTAACAATCTTATTGCATACAGATGAATTCCACTGTTAGTATTTACACTATTTCCTGGAGTAATTTGTTATATTTCCAGGAGGTATACAAAAAATATTACATACAACACAAGGAAAATTATATGTCCACAGAATTTTGGCTATGAAATAAATAGAGAAAAATAATAGTTCTATCTTCATCACAGGAACACAAAACTTCCTACATCATTCTTACTCTGATACCGTCATTTTGAAGAAGATATCTCAGCCTGTAGCTGCACTCTACAAGGCACAGGGTACAGGGTTCTGGTGTATGGGTCCTGAGATATTCTAATTTCACATCTCCTAACCTTTGATGAGAATCCCCCTTTCTCTTAAATAAGCTGCATAGCAAGCAGCCCTCGGATTTTATTCAGGGAAGGTATTGTCCAAGCTGTACTCTAATCATGAAATATCTCTCCCTTTCACTCCTTCTATATCTCCCAGCCTCCTTCCATTGCTAAGCGAAGTAAAATAAAACCTTTATGTGGCACATGACTTGTTAGCTAGGGTAATATCTAATGACCCATGTTCCAGGATATCACAGGAGATGTTATCACCATTAAATTATCTTGCTGTGGTACTGGAGCAAAATTTTTATTATATATTACCTTTTGTTTCATAAATCTATATATATATACAGCTAAGATCTCATGACCCCTTCTGCATGAACCTTCTCCAATATTAATAATGGAGTCACAGCATCTAAAGCCCAACAGAGAAATATCTCATTCTGAATTTGAAACAAGAAGCTTGGCATAGAGCAAAGAAAAACAACAATATCAATTTTATCAATTGTCCCATTCAGGTAGCGTCATTAAAAATTTCCAAAATCTAGCAGGCTTTGAAACACACGGTAACAACCTTTCCTTCATAAACTATGCAATAGCCTCCATCGCAACCACTCCCATGTTGTGGGCAGTTTGTCTTCCCACAACAAATGAGCTATCTATTGAGTGGCTGCAATGGAAGATGACAGATTTCACAAGACACCACTTGTGAGGTTCAGGCTTTCAAGTTAATGTGTTCACATGCACCAGAATGCTGTGGAAGAATCAACACAAAATCCTCGAAAATGTTCTGTTAACCATCCTGAAATGTTGTAAATATTGCTGGTTTATAACACAGCCTTTTGCCCTGTTCAATACTTGTTTTGTGAGCCCATAAACATTTCTGCACTAAGAGAAACCAATCCAAGAAACTGATCTAAGCAGCTGGTCAGTGTCCTTCTCATCCTCCTCATTGTTCTCCCATTGCAGCTGTATGGATTTATCTACTGGTGGTGTTGCCAAAACCTCTGCAAAAGCTGCTTGGTGGTCTGTTACGGGCTTGCAAAACTGAGGCTGACTGTCAGCAAAATGTCAAATATGAGTCCACAAGCTACAGCTTATTTGAAATTACCATCATCACAGTACTGACCTTGAAAATGGTGAAAGCTAACTGATAAGAGATAGATCAAGGAATTTGTGTGCCCCAAGATTTTTAGATTTATATCTGCTTCTGCCCAGTTTCTGGGGGAAATTAGCACAGAAGAGTCACTGAGAGTACGGCATGAGAGAATCATGTCAGGTGTAAAAAAAGTTATTTGTAATGCACTGGCTTCATAGATACAGCTACATGGTAGCAGCATATCATCCAGTGATATCCAGCTCAGCATCAACTAGATATGACAAATATAAGCAGGGGCTAAATGCTTCAAGGACTGTAACACAAAACAATATCTGCATCACTTCCAAGTACTTAATGTTTTTACACAGCTTTCCAGTCACTTAAATGTTTAAGTGCCACAAGCAAATGTGACCCCAAATGCAAAACACCTTCTTACATTACTGTTTGGCTCTTAGGTTCATATTTCCCATCCTCTTCAAACAACTCTCTACCAGCCTCCCAATTCCTGTTGTACATCGTGTCCCATTATAGCTAACTGCCAGCCTACTTACATTCCAGTCTCTGCACATAACAGAGCAGATTTCACTATGGCTTGACAAAGAACTAGTGACTTTCTTCTAAAATCTATATACTACTCATAACTATTCTTTATAACAAGCTTGGTCAACTCTGAGAGAAGCTAATATTCTAGCTAAGCTAAACATTGCTCCATGAGGCAATGACACCATATTAAATGAAAATCTGTTAAAAGAATGTGCCTGCTAGAGGGAATTACCATTCTCTATCAATAAGATTTGGCATTTAACAGGTTGCTACTTTATCTTTACTCTAAATATCTAGAGGCTCTACCCTTTAATTTAATGTATAAATTGATTCTACTCTGTCTCACCACACCTAATGAGCATATTTGGTTCTTTGTCAATAAAAGCTAATGATTAAATGAAGAAAGATAATCAGATGGAAATAAAGATAAGAGATATTTCTTTTATACCAGACTGGAATACACTATTGTCACTGCCTTTATTTGTGGAAGAAGTTAGATCCAATCTCTTGTATCCTTTTTGACAGCAACAGGCAAGGCGTTCAGGCAAGAATTATTTCAAAAGCTATGCAAAGTTATTCACAGATGTACTACTCAATTTATGAGACAAGGCAGTGGTTCTACGTTGTATACAAATCCTCATTATACATCAACAATCACATCCTACCCTTCATTCAGCAAATGATAACTATCTTTAGTACTAAAAGAAAAGTCGAGTAGTACACTGCGACAGAACAGAGGGAGATTTACCCACTTTAGCACAGCTTTAATGTACATCTTCAAAAACTTATGGAAGCATTAATTACTTGAAATATGAGTGAAAGAAGACAGAGACTTTAGATGTTTTCACTAGCAAAGCAAACTGAAGCAACGCAGGAATAGGAGTCATTACTTTTTCCCCTTTTTATGATTGAGAAAGTTGTACTGGTTTTGGCTGGGATAGAGTTAGTTTTCTCCATAGTAGCTGGTATGGGGCTGTGTTTTGGACTGGTGCTGAAAACAGTGTTGATAATATAGGGATGTTTTTGTTACTGCTGAGCAGTGCCTACACAGAGCCAAGGCCTTTTCTGCTTCTCACACCACCCCACCACTGGGATGGCTGAGGGTGCACAAGGAGTTGGGAGGGGACACAGCCAGGACAACTGACCCCAACTGACCAAAGAGATATTCCATACCATATGGTGTCATGCTCAGCATATAAAGCTGGGGGAAGAAGAAGGAAGAGGGGGACATTTGGAGTGAAGACATTTGTCTTCCCAAGTAACCGTTACACATGCTGGAGCCCTGCTTTCCTGGAGATGGCTGAACATCTGCCTGCAGGTGGGAAGGAGTGAATGAGTTCTTTGTTTTGCTTTGGTTATGTGCACAGCTTCCCCTTTACTTATTAAACTGTCTTTATCTCAACCCATGGGTTTTCTCACTTTTACCCTTCCAATTCTTTCCCTGATCCCACCAGAGGAGTGAGCAAGCAGCTGCGTGGTGCTTCATTACCAGCTGGGGTTAAACCATGACAGTTGTATAGCAGACATTTACACAGGTCCACAGTGAATCCCACTGAAGACTGCAATTACACTATGGTTCAGAACTTTGTGTGAAAAATGAACTCTTCTGTGATCTAATATCTTGTAATTAAAGAAAAAAACAATGCTATGCAACTTGCATTACAACAGAACAATCATAAAAGACATGGAGTATGTACATACATTAAACAAAGACAGAAAAGAATTGAATATTTTTAATTTTTTTTGTCCAAAGAATTATTATTATACTATGCTGTGCACCCAGTTCTCAATACAAACTAGTTATATCAAGGAAAAATACATATTCATTGTAAATGGTATGGATAAAATTTACAGAAGCAAATCTCTGGATTTTGTTCCCCCTTATTTCAGACCTAAATGACCTTTACCTTTAAGCACAATAAAAGTTTGTTTAATATTTAATAGCTTGGATTGCTTATCAATTTAGTGGAAATCATGAATTACACAGTAAAATCAAAAGTATCCAAAAGAAAATTAAGCAGAAGAAGGAATTCAATCACAGTGACAGTTTAACTCTTAAGATAGAAGTTGTAAAATGTGCCTGTACTGCTTATCAGTGAATCTGGAGTTATAATTGTACAAAAACTCAGTGCAATTTATTTTTTAAAAATAATAATACTAACAATTTGCAGACACAAAATTTGCACCTCCACTGCTGGTCTCCACTTACACTCTGGGCTGAAGTCTGAGTCTGTAACCACTCAACTGGAATGCAAGTCTTAGAATTATCTGAGCAATGCCTTCAGGTACTTTGAGTCATCCACTTTGTGGATCCATTTACTCTGTACCTAGTCCTTTAAATTGATCTGTCTCATGGCTAGCCTTCATGTATTCCAATACCCCAAAGTTAATCACATATCTTTTCTTGACTCCCTAGTCATGTGCCACCCTACCTATCTTCACCAGAACCTCATTCTCAGGATACCAAAGTGAGAAATTTTCAACCTAGATGTATACCTTAATACTTTTTCTCAGGGTGAATGCTGGAACTACTGATAGGAGTTATGAACCATGCCTGCAAGCCATAGGCATGTTGCCAGCAACTTGTTATATTTTCCCCAGCATCATCTCTGCTGGTAGGCCAGACAATGACAGTCATGATAATAAATAATGTGTTTGTATCTTAAACTTACCTGACTTTAGTCAGCCCTGCTGCAGCCAACCATTCTCTTGTATTATTGCCTGCACGACCCTCTTGAAAGTGGAAAAGTTTGAATGATTTCACCATTCCAGTGGAAAACAATCACATCTGTGAAGCACGTGCTCCAAGCTGTGTATTTCATAACCTCTTTTCCCATCAGATAGTTAGAGCATCAATATACTCTCTTATCTCGTTGTTAACTCTTGTCATCCCAGGATGGAAGTCTTAACCTTACTTGTGATCCAGTACTCAAAAAGTCCTAGATCTCATCTCTCTCTGTGGCATCAAAGGAATGGGATATACCAGAAGGATGTACCTTTTGGTGGCATAGAAAACCACCATGGGCACTGCAGTTTACAATGTGTGCACAGATTTGCTGAAGGGCATTTCACTTCTTTCAGCTGCCAATTAAATTTTCATTCATATCTGGAGTGAAACTATAACAGAAACCAGTTCAGGTTTAATTTCTGACAAGCAAAACAGCAGTACTCTAAGTACTGGGTAATTACCTCTTAAGGGGCCCTATCTTTGAAAAAAATTCATTTAGTCTTAACTCTAATGACACAGATTAGAATGAATCCATTTGTTTTCCACATTTCCATAAAGTTTCCATTATTTTATCATTAGTTTATGGACACTCAAAATGAAGGGTAGCGTCTACTTCTATCCTTTAGATAACTCTTTATTACATTCATTTGGTACATGAATGGCTGCTCATGGTTTGGACAGGCATACTCGTCACTGGGTAAAAAACTGGCTGCATGGCAGGGCCCAAAGAATTGTGCTAAATCCAGTTGGTGGCCGATCACAAGTGGTGGTCTCCAGGGCTCAGTACTGGGGCCAATTCTCTTTAATATCTTTATTAATGATCTGGACAAGGGGATCAAGTGTGCTTTTAGTTTGCAGATGACACCAAGTTGTGCAGGAATGTTGATCTACTTGAGGGTAGGAAGGCTCTACAGAGGGATCAGGACAGGCTGGATCGATGGGCCAGGGCCAACTGTATGAGACTCAACAAGCCTCAGTGCCAGGTCACAACAACACTTGGGTCACAACAACCCCATGCAATGCTACAGGCTTGGGGAAGATTGGCTGGAAAGCTGCCTGGCAGAAAAGGACCTGGGGGTATTGGTCGATAGCCATCTGAATATGAGCCAGCAGTGTGCCCATGTGACCAAGAAGGCCAACAGCATCCTGGCTTGTATCAGAAATAGTCTGGCCAGCAGGACTGGAGAAGTGATCATTCTCATGTACTTGGCACTGGTGAGGCCACACCTCAAATACTGTGTTCCGTTTTGGGCCCCACACTACAAGAAAGATATTGAGGTGCTGGACCGTGTCCAAAAAAGGGCAACAAAGCTGGTGAAGAGTTTAGGGCACAAGTCTTATGAGGAGTGGGTGAGGGAATTGGAGTTGTTTGGCCTGGAGAAAAAGAGACCGAGGGGAGACCTTATCACTGTCTACTACTCGATGAGGTTGCAGTGAGATGGGTGTCTCTTCTCCTAAGTAACAAATGATAGGCCGAGAGGAAATGGCCTCAAGTTGTGCCAGGGGAGGTTTACATTCGATATTAGGAAAAAATTCTTCACTGAAAGTGTTATCAAGCACTGGAACAGGCTGCCCAGGGAAGTGGTTGAGTCATCATCCCTGGAGGTATTTAAAAGACATGTTAGATGTGGCACTTAGGGACATCGTTTAGTGGTGGACTTAGCACTGTTAGGTTAACAGTCGGACTTGACAATCTTAGGGGTCTTGTTCAACCTAAATAATTCTATGATTCTATAATTCTGATATGTCTAAGTTACTGAAAATAACATTCTAAAGCACATTTTATAAAACAGATGTTATCATCTGGGTTACGTTTCAGCTCATTTTAGTCCTTTAATCGACATGACTCCAATGTGGCAGAATGGCAGTTACCCATAATAAAAGTTCTTTTTCATTGTCTAATGTAAAAGACTAAGGAAAGCTACTGATTTTCTTAAACATCTCTCACTGGATAAAAGCAATTTTTCCCCATATCAGAAATGAAGACATTTGAAATATGCAAAGTATGAAGCCTGCAAAAATACTTGCAAGGCTGCCACCTCCTTCTTATTATATGGGCTAGTAAAGACATAAAAGCATATGTGAATGTGTTGAAACAAACAAAGAAAAAAAAAGGAACAAAAAATAAGCATATGTTTCATATATTTGAAGTACATATTTAGATATTTTAAATATATGAACTAACATACAGATGGATTGGCCATATGGTTTTGCTAAGGCAAACATACACAGTGAAAATCTAATTCTTAGACACAGTGTCCTGGTTTCAGCTGAGATAGAGTTAATTTTCTTTCTAATAACTGATAGCTGGTATAGTGCTGTGCTTTGGGTTTACTATCAGAATAATGTTGATAACACACTGATGGTTTCAGTTGTTGCTAGTTAGTTGTTCTGTCTAGACTAAGTCAAGGCCTTTTCAGCTTCTCACGCCCTGCCAGGTGCACAAGAAGCTGGGAGAGCACAGCCAGGACAGCTGAACCAGACTGGCCAAAGGGACATTCCCCACCATATGACGTTGTGCTCTCTATATAACTGGGGAAGCTAGCTGGGAGGTGGGATTGCTGCTTGGAAACAGACTGGGCACTGGGTTGTTGTTGGTTTTTTTCCCTTTCCGTTGTGGTGAGCAATTGCATTTGTGTATCACTATTATTATTATTATTATTAGCATCATTATTATTGTTGTTATTGTTGCTATTATTGTTATTGTTTTTATTACTATTATTCTTTTCCTTTATTATACTATTAAACTGTCTTTATCTCAACCCATGGGTTTTTTTCCATTCTCCTTCCCATCCCCTTGGCAAGCAGAGGGGTGCATGAGTAGCTGCATGGTGCTTAGCTACCAGCTGGGGCAAAAGCAGGACACATGGCTTTCTGAGGACAATAGCTTAATACAGATAAAAATGCCTAAGGGTTAAGGTGCACTGCAAATGCAGGTATACAGTGGTATACCAGCTGTAAAACCAATGACCTCAGTGGTAAGAATTTGTTCTACATACTCACAAACTTTGATAACATCATAGCACATGTAATTTGAAAAAAGCAAATTATTGCTTATGCATAACCAAATATCAATCTGGAACCAGGACAGCAGAGACAGCACAAAATAATCCAAAAACATAACTGCAGAGAGAGTCCAACTCAGTACAGCTGGCAAATCTATGAAATAATGCATGATTTCAACAAATACCATCATCCAAAATAAAGATTTGGCTATGGCATCAATTTGGGACCAACAGATCAGTCTTTTTGCAATACATCCAACCCAATCTCCTAAAGACTCACAAGACCAGCAGAAGTGAGTGAGAAATGATCAGTGAGTTAAGACAAGAATCAATCAAGGCAAATATATCTTACCTAGAAGTAGACTTCAATAGGAGCACCATGAGTCATAGATATATTATTAGATAATTCTCCGTTTCTGAAATTATTTCATGCATTTGGAGCCTTGGTAACATACATTGCTTTATGACATCTTTTTAATAAAAATAAAACCTGGGAGTCCTGTACAAAGACCAGCCTGGCAAATTGTATTTTATAGTGGAAGGTCTAGAGAGGGTAGAAAATGGTGGGAGATCTCAAAGGTCAGTGCTTCAAGCAATTTTCATTGAGGAACATCGTATATTTGCTTTAATAGTTTTTGTTTATTTCTTTGACTTTTTCAACATTTTGTCCAAGATCTCAGTGATAACAACCATAGAGTTTTGTCTTGTTTATCAGCCAGGTCACCTGTGCAATTACTCTGGCATCATGTTTAAATAACCTCACCCTTGATGGGCAAAGCAAGGTTGCTGCTGACATATATGAGATAGAAAATGAACATTGATTTTTGTAAATAACTCTTCTAACAGGCAGGTTAATTTTATTTCATAGCATCTATAGCCTTTTCATTTAGCCAGTGTTTAACATGCCAATAACTCAGTCCTGATTCAGTAGATCACAGAGGCAATTGCTGAATTTTGATAATGGGTTTAAAACCTTCATTATTATCAAATCATATGTTTATGTCTTGTTTCATTAAGGGAACAGAATTAAGGAAGAATTTATGTTATGCTGAACTGAAGACATGCAAATACTGTGTACAGCATGTTGGTTAAGTCTGTGTGTGCAAATGTAGATACATATCCATAGCTGTCAACATAGGCAAGAAATGTGCTGATCTGCTTTACCACCTCTGGGTTAAGTACTTTTTTATTAGAATAACCTATTTCCAGCATAAATTCTTTTGGGAATAAAATGTATCTAAATAGCTTTTATTTGATTCTCTATTTCCTAACAAAGTCAGAGAACTTAAACTTCCAAGCATGGATTTCCATTTCAGCTCACCAAACCCTGTGATGTTGAGGAATTAACAAAAGTCATGGTATTCGGAATGGGAGCAAGGTAAAAAGCAAAAGCTCCATTGCAGCTTTTGAAATTAGAGAAAATGTCAGACAATCAATGGAACTAGAACTCACATTAGCAAACAATTGGTTTGAGTTGCCATTTCCATCCCTGGTGACAACCACAATTGTTGATGAAGATCCTGGCTAAGCTCCTGAAAAGATATTCTAACCTTTGTAGCTTTTCTCCACAGAGGAGAGTTAATATGAACAATAATAACTGAGAGTACCTGTCCTGCCAAAGCCTTGGAACAGTGAAGATGAGAAATGTTTGGGAAAGATTTTAATCTATTACAGCATTTCTCCTGTGAAATGTCAGGCTAGTCAAATGCAGGTGAGACAAAAAGTCATGAAGTTGAGCTGATGCTGTGGTCAAAATTTCCTCAGCACAGTAAAAAATAAGGAATCCCTTTATTCATCCAGGGCAGGAAATCCAAGCAGATATGGCATGAGATAGCAATATGATCATTCAGGTTTCAAAACTGCTGAATAATATTTATACTTGCCCTAAAAATCTTGAAATAATCTCTTTCCTGATGTTAAAACAACCAGTACAGTCATCATGTTGCATAGTAGGTTCCACTGGTTCTAAGTTAGTACCTAGGACTTGCATAGTGATTTTGGAACAAAATCAATCCTGATGTAAACAGTTGCCAATATCTTTACTCCAATATTCAGGTACGTTCAGAATGTAATTTGTTAATAATTTTCAAAGCATTTTATAAATGTGAACTCATTAATCTTCACAGTATCATTATAAATAACTCATAGAATTATTTGTATTCTTCAGTTCAAAAACTGCCAGGCACATGCCCTTGCCTGTTCTTGTGTCTGCTCTTTTAGCAAATGCAAATGTCAGAAAATGAATCGGTGTTTCTGCTAAGACTATCACTTGTTTCTTATTCTATATATTTAAATTGGTTTTAATCATCAACACTTCATATATAACACATCCTTTATCCCTCCCCACTGCACACACGCTCTAAAGTTAATTAAAATAACTGAAATGAAACTACAGATAATTTGTTTTTTAAATAGACTGCCACATGCTCCATTTACATAAAACCCATTAGTTTGCATTAAATACAAATTAGCTGCTGATATGAATTAAATCACGTATAAATAGTTCAGAATAGCCTCAAAACCACGCATTTTAATTAATATAACAGTTAACCAGATTTATCTGTCAGGTAATCAAGACTCTCACTCATTCATTTTTCAGTACAATAGGCCAGAGAACGAAGGGCTGTCCTGTAACACTGTTATTTTAACAGTGAAATAAAGGCACAGAGAAGGCAGGAGTAATGTTTGTATTCAGGCATTTATAACAAATTACACTACTTTAAAATTATTCTGCAACTACCAAACCAGAAGCAATATGAACAAGATTTATATTATGGGGAGGAAATGAAGATGCCAAAAATCTTTTGAATCGTTGATGTCTAGTTGTTGCAGAAAATTAGGAGTCTCATAAAGGAACTTTGAAATTACTCTTTTTCCTAGCCATTCTAAACATAAAAGTAAAATATAACATGACAAAAGTAATTTTTAAGATGCTTCTTAAGCAATTGTCATAGGATGAAAACAGTCATTCAAAACTCAACACTCCCAACATCTCTCTCCAAGAGCTACAAATACCAGCAAAATAGTGTCATTCCTAGGTAATAATTTCCATATATTCAAAAATGGGTAAAACAATGCTTTCTTTACGTGGGAGCTCTGCACTTAGTGAGTGTATCAAAAGAGAACAAAACACTGCCAAAAGCTCGTCTTAATGACTCTTTGTTAGTAAAAGTTTTCTAAGTTTGTACCTACACAGGACCATAAAACACACATTTTGGCATACAGTTTGGGAACTTTTGAATGGAGGGTCCCTCCAAGTTGCAAGATATTTTGAGAAAGCTTGTATCTAATAGCAACAGAAGTGTTATCTCTGACCTCCTTATGGCACTTCAAAATTTGCAAGATTAGAGGGATCTTTAAACTGTAATGTTTAACAAATCAAAGAAACAGCATCCTGTGGAAAGCAACACACGACAATTTCAGTTCCACTGTAGCTGCAGGAGAAACTGGACACAAAAAAAATGGGAGTAAAGTAGCCAGGATATATAAATTCTGTGGCAGAATAGAGAGCAATTGAAGTGGTACTAATGTAGAAATTGTACAACCATTACAGGTTTCTAACAAGTTAGACTGTCAATGTTCCAGATGTTGCAAATGATTCACATGATTTTGCTGCTGATGATATGTGTATGGGATGTAATAAAACCAGACTGGCTACACAGTGGCAGAAACAATACTGAAAAACTGTGTATCTAGTTTAGTATCATCTGTAAGAAGCTGAGCTGCCTCATCGTCATATGAATAGGCCAGGTCTGAGCAACTCATCAGCTTGCAAGACCAAGTCCTATTTGTGCAAAAGTTGGGTTGGAATTTGTCTCGCATCCAGCCCGTGAAAAAGGTACTCCTGAATGAGTGTGATAGCATTACACTGCTCTTTGGATTCTTTAGTGGTTGCAGGATATGACCCTTAACTTATTTTTTTTAAAAAAGTAAAGATGCATTTTAATTATACTTTCAGCTGAAGGTGTATCCAATACGGTGGAGTTTGAGTTAAACATCAAAACTAAAGTGTCTCAACCGATTGCAGAATTCAGCACAGTACATAAGTATTTATATTTAGCAGGAGAATCTGATCTTATGTCTCTCCAATATAGATTCAATCTCTAGGACAATTTTGGCATGCATATACACTCAAAGTAATTCTATTCTGTTCAGTCAGGAAGAACAGAGCATAATTAGTGAAGAATTAGTGAGCCTAGATTCACTGATTCATCTTAGCTGTGTTTTACATAAAGCATTAATATACACTTCATAATATGCTATGAGTCTTAATTTTTAAATTATTTAGGAATATTAAGTGCACAGTAATGGTCTCTAATATAGTATGATTGACACTAATATCCCAAGGAAATGTACAAACAATACAATCAAAAACAATTCTTACACTTTAAAACAAAAACAAGGAAAATACGCTACATGATAGCATCTTTGAAAAGAAAGAGGAAAATTGATTATTCATATTAAAACAAAAAAAATGTTTAGCACCACATCTGCTTAACATGGATGCTTACTCATACATAATGCTACCCATAGCAATGAAGCAGTCCTAATCCCATTTGTATTTCTCCAGAGAGGCAACTATCCACAAAGACTTAGCAGTTTTACCCAGTGAATATGAGTGAAATAAACAGTGGCAAAACAGCTATTTTGCCTCTTAAAAGCCACTTTTTGCAGTAAATTATGCATTGCAAGAAACAGCAGGATGGGTTTAAGCTGAAGGAGGGTCGATTTAGATTAGGTGTTAGAAAGACATTCTTTACTGTGAGGGTGGTGAGGCACTGGAACAGGTTGCCCAGAGAGGCTGTGGATGCCCCATCCCTGGAATTGTTTAAGATCAGGTTGGATGGGGCTTTGGGCAACATGGTCTAGTGGAGGGTGTCCCTGCCCGCAGCAGGGGGGTTGGAACTAGATGATCTTTGAGGTCCCTTCCAACCCAAACCATTCTATGATTCTATGATTCTATGATTCTAATTACACCAGTGTCATATTGTATTATGATCTGTCCCAAGATATGACTGGCAGACTAAAACAGATACGATGTGTCACAACAAAAGTTAAAGCATCAACAGACAAGTAGCCCCCAAAATATTCAAACATTTTTAACAAGTTCAGTTACTCAATACAAGAAACCTAAATGAAGGAAAACCTAACCTTTTTTCAAAATGAAACTACTAACCAGAGATCCAAGCCTTGAGAATCTATAATTACAACCAATCAGAAAAGATTTGTGAACACATCATTATCCAGTATTAGGACCAAGTTAATGGAAAAACATGCATTCAACTGTTTTAGCTGTATTTTGGCAAATATTTTTTTTCTAGAACTCTAAAAGCCCAAGAAAGATTATTGGATGAGTAGGCTGTGGCAGGAGTGCTTAGATAGAATTATTCCAGATCAATTATTTTCTATAATCTAAGGTTATACGTCCTAGGAAAATCCTTGAAAGCTGTTGTTTTCTGTAAGACTGCACTGTCCTGTAATCAAAAAATAACTGTACTGATTTTGTTCTACAAAATTGATTCAGAACAAAGTCTTATCATACCAAATTAACTTCTGAAAGTAGGAGATTTTGACAATACAGAACTTCTAACAGTTGTTACTTTTCTCTCCCATCTTCAGAATCCTTATATCACTTCATTGATTTTATAAAATATGACAAGACAGAGGCTTCTCAAAGACAATGGAAAGAAACAGAGAAGTTACTTTAAATTGGCACTAATTCAAGGCCCTACTCATTATACAGGTAGCTTTGAAGTTACATTTCAGGCAAATCTAGCTGCATTAAATGACATTGTAGATACACTTTGCTTGGTTTTGAACAGCAGTTGCAGTGTTAGTGGCACTTAATGGAAAAATGTAACCGAGGGGCATATTGTTATTAATCAAATTCCAATATAAAGCTGGCTGCTGTAATAATGGGAGCAATTATTAACTGATGAACTGTTCAGCCTGGAAACTGACCGTAATTAAAGCCTGTTTTTTCAAAAAGGAGTGGGCAGGCAGAGAACTCAGAATAACTTTGTTCCTAGAACACCCATGACATAGGTCCAGTCCAGGTAGTATAAAATGTAAGGCATTACATTTTCAAATGAAGAACAAAAGAATATAAGGATGTTGGGACCTGAAAACATAAGTCAATAAAACAGCCTGCTTTCAAACAAAGTTGCAAGATTTACCCTCTCCTAGTCACAAAACCTTGTGACAAACAATGAGAACTTAGCAAGTGTTTGTGGGTGACTCCTACCAATATAAAATTTTTATATTAATCTTCTGTCTAGGATCTAAGATCTTCATGAACTACAACTTTCACAGGTAATTATGGAGGAGTTAAAGCCAATTAAAAGTTGTTGGGATTGTCACAATTCTGAGGTGAGTATTTGTCCAGCATTTGACAGTCTTTGAGCCATGTACATAGTACTGGACAAACTATTAGCACCTGTCAATTCTGGAAAAAAAATTACAAAAAAGGGGCGTGGGGGAGGGGGGAAGAAGACATTATTTCGCACCTGAATTTCCTGAAATAAACAGTGTGACATACTAGTTGGCTTTGAATAATTTCCCCTCCTAAGATTTTCATTCTGAACTGGCAGTTTTCTGTATTACTTCTGACTTGATCAGGGGAGGATCTAAAAACGGTATTCAAGCAGAAATTCAGTCTGTCAGCTAAGTTTCATGTCAGCTAACTTTCATCAGACTAGAAATGCTACAGGAGCCACAGCTACCTTCACAAGAACCTGGGATACATGCAGGACCTCAGAAGAAAAGCAAAGTACAAGAAGAACTTTACAGTAGTAAGCACTGTAACAGGAACAATCAAAATCAATAAGCACAACAAGATTATGCTGTGAAATATATTATCTTTATTAAACCAGTTGATATAGGAAAGTATCCTTGCCCTTCTACAACTGTGAAGAAGCAGCATAAAGCCAAGTATAGTTTGGGAATAAAGTACCCCATTTTACCTCAATTATTGTATGACCAAATTTGGATACTCAAAATAATAATGTCTGCAGCAAGATTATTAACTGTATTAGTGTTTAGACTACAATTATTAGATATCTGCTTTGACTTCCCGCTAAGCTGCATTGGTTAAGCCATAGCATACATGCTGATTTGTACAGGGATAATGTAACAGTTCATATTTTGAAAATGGATTATTTCTATTCCTCCCCTTACACTCCCAAAAATAAGGGCAAGAATGTAGTTGTTTGAAAACTAAAGAATATATCCTAGCATACAATTCTCTAGGAGGAGATTAATAAATGGTAAACTCATTATCTAAGCTTGTGTTTTTACGATCAGCTGAAATCTATCTAAAATTATGGTCTCTGTTCATTCCTGTCTACAGTGAGCAGAGGTTTCAGGATGTTCTTCAGATCATTATGTAGGATTTGTGATGTTGATTGGTAGCTGGGTTTGAAGGTTTAGGGGAGATTTTTTAAACAAATAAGGAATTACTAGAGTTTCCAAACAGACATTATCTCTAAGGGTTTCTACGCTAACAGAAGAACAAACCCTGGTCTATTGTCAAAAAACTAAAAGAATATTTTCAGGCAGTAAAGTTTTTGGCTAGGTAGTGCCTCAGTTACAAATGTGAAATGATATGACATTTAGATATGCAATCTGAATTATGCTTTTCTCTGATTATATATTATGTATCCAAATTACAGCTACAGTTAGACCCTCTAGGCTGGATTGTCAGACCTTGCACATATTCACTGATACTGCTGGTTCATGTATTAGACTTGGGATGACAAATGAACTTGCAAGTTGACAATAAGGCTATTTATATTTACAAATTTAGTTATTTTACTTGACAGAACCAATGGAAGAGAATGAGATCACGAAGGAGAGAGTATCCAATACATCTTTTAGGATTTCACAGCAGAAACAGAGTTTGTATAGATTCATATTTCGTTTAATTTCCTTTCATGCTATGCAGACTTCTGTGTTTGAGGAGTTTTTAAAAAGAACAGTATTTATACTATGGTATGTGAAGAAAGGACTGATTTTTTCCTTGAGACTTTTCACAATTCACTTCTACATTCCTCTACAATAAAACTTGGGTTGGAAAGAGGATGTTTGAAAATTAATTTGCATTCACATCTGTTTCAGCCATTTTGAATTTTGATCTAAGGGCATTTATTGGCCTGGAAAATATGAACATTTCCTTTACTAGAGTCTATGAATGAATGACATCTCCCTCCACAGCAATCATAGCAATTATGTTAGTGACTTTGGTTTGTCAGGAATTCACCCTGAATCCCTGCATATTCCTATAAAATGGTTACACACTAGCACTCCTATAAATACTAAACACATTACTAAGGTATCAAATTGGACAAAGAGAGCAAACTACAGCCAGATGGAAATGCAGAGCTACCCTGCCTGTGCAGAGCCCCATGGCACTTTGCCCAGGACAGGCACTGCACCACTGAATCCAGTTGGGCCATCCTGCATTCAAAGCTACCCTAAAAACCTTGAAAAATTATTCTGATATTTGGGGCAAAGATAAAACCCTCACCCTGCAGTAACATTAGCCTATTATAGTGCTTCCTATCAACTGACAAATGAAAAAGTGATTTTTTTTTTCCTCTATTTAATTATCTATCCAGGTTTCAGCTGAGATGATAGAGTTCTTCTTCTTTCTAGTAGCTGGTGTAGTGCTGTGCTTTGGGTTTACTATCAGAATAATGTTGTTAACACACTAATGGTATCAGTCGTTGCTAGGTAGTTGTCCTGTCTAGACTAAGTCAAGGCCTTTTCAGCTTCTCACACCTGGCAGGTGCACAAGAAGCTGGGAGAGCACAGCCAGGACAGCTGACCCAGACTGGCCAAGGGGATATTCTAAACCATATAACATCATGCTCTGTTTATAACTGGGGAAGCTAGCTGGGAGGCAGGATTGCTGCTGGGAAACAGACTGGGCATCAGGTTGGTTTTTTTCTGCATGCCGTGAGCAATTGCATTTGTGCATCACTAGGTTTATATATAATTTAGTATTACTATTGCTATTATTGTCTTCCTTTAATTTCCTATTAAACTGTCTTTATCTCAACCCACAAGGTTTTTTTCATTCTCCTCCCCATCCCCTTGGGGGTCAAAGGGGTGAGCAAGCAGCTGCCTGGTGCTTAATTACTGGCTGGGGTTAAACCACAACAGTAACAAAATTGTCAATATCTGCTATAATCTTTATCCAAAGCAGTTTACAAAGAATTCAGCTGTCCCCTTGTTGTTCCTTCTTTCAGATACCCACACATTCAGCTGTTTCGGCTCAAGTAACTCATGCAGCATTTCGCTTGTTCAGGCAAGGAGATGCTCTTATTTCCAGTGTACTATGGTGCTATGTGGACCAGGTGAGTAGAGTCTGTTAGGTTAAAGAGGCTGCTAGAACCAACTGAAAAATAGAAGAAAAATCCAAGATAATAAGCTTGGAACTCTGAAAATAAGCACAAAGAATCTATTTAAATAATACCAAAAGAAAAAAAAAAAGAAAAAAAAGAGACAGATGGAGAGTCAAGAAATTAGCTTTAAAAATCAAGAGCTTTTAGGAAGATCTATTTAGTGGGCTCACTGAATATGATGGAATGTTTTCCTCTCACTATCTGACTATCTGTAAAATGCAATAGTTAACTGATATATCACATGAACCAAGTAAAGGATGTGTGCCCTGAAAATGGCAGGAACAGTTCTGTGAATTTCTCAATTAAGACAGATGGTGCTATCCTTTAACTGACCATACATGTGAACAGTATCCCACAGTATATATCCTTCACAGGTTACGTAAATTATTTTTCAAGTTCATTCTACTGCTATTTAGTAACTGATATACCAGATAATTAATTTACAAACTTCTGACTAGAATACAGCAGTGCAGTCCCTTAAAATCAAAATTCGGATTGTTCCTGGACTGCAGTTTTAATCAGCAATTTATATATGACCTCTGTCATGAGAGATACAAAAAAAAGGATTTTAGGTAACAGTTAATTAGATATGTGCCTCCTTCATTATAACAATAATTCCACACTTAGTGCAGTCTTTAGACTTGCTATAGGCTTTTATATTTAACTAAAGGTATTTCTAAAGCCTTCTGTCCTTCTTTGAACGTATTTTTGCTGAAGTTACTTGGAGTTCATAAAGGTAATAACTACTTGTTCACTACATGTTAAAATTGTCTTTTGCATTTTAGTTGAAGCTTTATTTTTATCTGTATTTCTTATCTAGTTTTCTAGTGAAACCTAAAACTACACAGTTTATAAAATATACAGCTTGCAAAGTGATGCTAACTTTAACTAACTCATCTTTTTAACCTTTTTTTTTCTTTTTACAAGGAACCACACAAAACAAGTACATCAGTCTCATATGACATGGTACACAAAAGTAAATTCTTATTTCATGCTACAGTAAATGAGGAGTAATGCTAAGGAAGGAACTACCAACAGCCCCACAAACGCATTGCAAGTGATATAACAGAATTTACGGGTTTTATCCCTTCTCTTGTACATATATAAATATTCACATTCTTAACTTGTTAGACACAGTCTACTCTCATCAACTTCATTCACAGTATCACAATATTGAGTTAAGTGAAAGTCCTTCTTTGCCAGAATATATATGTATCAAAACTTAAAAATTCAACCATAAATTCAGAAGATAGATACACGTGTTCAACAAAATTATGCATGGCTGAACAGAAAATATTTCCCTATGAAAGTATTTTGGCATTTTCTCACCACAGATAATGAAGGAAAGGCTTACAAATATGAGTGCTTACAATACAATAAATGTCTACTTGAGTCAGAGTGATTCTATATGATTTTGAACTAGTGTTTTCTTTTGTTCTTTAAATTGTAAGTATTTATCTCCTGAGACATAGTTCAAGACTATAAGTAAAGCCAAAATCTTTAAGCTATAACCATGGAGACCCATCTAGCCTATTCATCTCTAAATGTCCATATTTTCCATACTAAAGTAAGATATAAAATCTTTACTGACATTGCAACTACACAGGATGAACAGAAATTTTCCATTGGGTGACTCCCTGTTCATCTGGGACTTAATTCTTTTCCTTACAACATGCATTTTGGTGCAACAGCTAAACGTTCTTTACTTTGAACATTTTAACCGGCTTTACTTTGACTTTGATATAAAGGTGACCTGATTTGGGCTAGGATAGAGTTAACTTTCACAAGAAGCTGCAATGGGACACAGCCAGGATATGCGACCCAAACTAGCTAAAGGGGTAAGCCCTCTCTATCAGGTGACCTGGAAGAAGAACGATTTCAAATGACAGCAAGGGTAAGCATTTGAAAAGGAAATAGTTCATGCAGTAGCCCTTGGGCCAGTCTGGGCAGGACAGAAGTGAAAAATGTGCTGTACACCGCAGCTGGGGAGAATGGCCCTACCTGGAGTCACTGGCAGAAAGCACCAGGGGAGACTTCAGGTCGACCCCTGGGGTTTTGGAATCAGGGATACAGAGGATCCGAGGCCCACTACACTCCAACTGAAAAAGAGATATTGGCAGCATATGAAGGGGCTCAAGCTACTTCAGAGGTGATTGGCACTGAAGCACAGCTCCTCCTGGTGCCCCGACTGCCAGTGCTGGGCTGGATGTTCAAAGGGAGGGTCCCCTCTACACACCATGCAACTGATGCTACGTGGAGTAAGTGGGTCATACGGATCACACAGCAGGCTCGAATAGGAAACCCCAATCATCCAGGAATTCTGGAAGCTGTCACAGACTGGCCAGAAGGGAAAGATTTCGGAATGTCGCCAGAGGAGGAGGTGACACGTGCTGAAGAAGCCCCACCGTATAATAAACTAACAGAAAATGAGAAGCCATATGCCCTGTTCACTGATGTGTCCTGTCACATCGTGGGAAAGCATCGGAGATGGAAGGCTGCTATATGAAGTCCTACACAACAAGTCACAGAAGCTGAAGGAGAAGGTGAATCGAGCCACTTTGCAGAGGTGAAAGCCATCCAGCTGGCTTTAGACATTGCTGAACGAGAATAGTGGCTGGTGCTCTGCCTCTGTACTGACTCATGGATGGTGACAAATGCCCTGTGGGGGTGGTTACAGCAATGGAAGCAGAGCAACTGGTAGCACAGAAGCAAACGCATCTGGGCTGCCCCATTGTGGCAAGATATTGCTGCCTGCCTACAAAAGTTGTTGTAGAGGTACGTCACGTAGATGCCCATGTACCCAAGAGTCAGGCCACTGAAGGACATTAGAACAATCAGCAGGTGGATCAGGCTGCTAAGATTGAGGTGACGCAGGTGGATTTGGACTGGCAACATAAGGGTGAATTATTTATAGCTTGATGGGCCCACGAGACCTCAGGCCATCAAGGAAGAGATGCGACATATAGATGGGTTTGTGACTGAGGAGTGGACTTGACCATGGATGCTCTTACACAGGTCATCCATGAATGTAAAACATGCACTGCAATCAAGCAAGCCAAGTGGTTAAAGCCTTTCTGGTATGGAGAACAATGGCTGAAACATAAATATGGGGAGGCCTGGCAGACTGATTATATCACACTCCCATGAAACCCGCCAAGGCAAGCACTATGTACATGCTGTGGTAGAAGCCACCAGCAGATGGCTTGAAACATATCCTGTACCCTGTGCCACCACCCAGAACACTATCCTGGGCCTTGAAAGTCCAGTCCTATGGCAACACGGCACTCCAGAAAGATCTGAGTCAGACAACAGGACTCATTTCCGAAACAACCTCACAAAGAACTGGGCCAACGAGCATGGCATTGAGCGGGTCTATCACATCCCCTGTCATGCACCAGCCTCTGGGAAAATCGAACGCTACAATCAACTGTTGAAGACTACACTGAGAGTAATGGCCCTCAAACATTGGGATACACATTCAGCAAAGGCCACCTGGTTAGTTAACACTAGGGGATCTACCAATCAGGCTGACTCTGCCCAATCAAAACTTCCATGTACTGTAGAAGGAGATAGAGTTCTTGTAGTGCACATGAAGAATATGTTGGGGAAGACAGTCTGCATTACTCCTGATTCCAGCAAAGGCAAATCCATCCCTGGGACTGCTTTTGCTCAAGGACCTGGGTGCACTTGGTAGGTGATGCTGAAGGATAGGGAAGTCCGATGTGTACCTCAAGGGGATTTGATTTTGGGTAAGAATAGCCAGTAAATTAAATTCTATTATGTTGATTGCTAAATAACCCTGCCATTGTATGTTATCATTGCTACAATTGCTATATGCTGTATCAATGGTATTACCATAAGAATCACCCAAATTAATGAAGATGAACTTTGATGAAATGGAGCTAAGTGAAACGATGATGGAACTAGAACTGACTTCAGCAAGCGGCACCCAGCAACTTCCTTGAAATCAACATCTTCAACCCACAGACCATGGACATGGACCACGCCAGATACACCAGTGCAAGTTCCGGATGCGGCATGCAACAATCCAACAGCACGCACCATCGCTCCTGCCCTGAAAGATCGTTATGATAAATGGAGTCCAAATCATGGACTAAATGAACTCAATGGACATTTTAGAGGGATGGCCTATAGACTGAGGGAATGATATCTGTTTATGTTTATGTATATGTAGGGAAAGTGGTGGTGATTAACTGGACAGTGTAGGATTCTGGGCATGATGTAGATGGTATAGAATAAGGGGTGGATAATGTCCTGGTTTCAGCTAGGATGGAGTTCATTTTCACAAGAAGCTGGGAGGGGACACAGCTAGGACAGCTGACACAAACTAGCCAAAGGGGTATTCCATACCATATGACATCATGCTCAGCATATAAAGGGGGCTGGCCAGGGAGGAGGGGCTGCTGCTCGGTGATGGGCTGGGCATCAGTCTTCCCAGCAGTGAGCAAATTGCACTATCACTCGCCTTGTATATTCTTTTGTAAATATATTCCTGTTCCTTTGCTGTACTAGTTTTCCTCTTCCTTCACTGTCCTAGTAAACTGTCCTTATCCCAACCCATGAGTTTTACGTTTGTCTTCCTACCATCCTCCCCATCCCACCAGGGCAGGGAGTAGTAAGTGAGCGGCTGCGTAGTGCTTAGCTGCTGGCTGGGGCTAAACCATGACACAACAGTATAAATAATATAAATAAATAGTATAAATAAAACAGGCTGCATCAAAAGAGGCATGACCAGCAGCTCGAAGGAGGTGATCCTGCCCCTCTACTCCACTCTTGTGAGACCCCATCTGGAGTACTGCATCCAGCTCGGGGGGCCCCAGTACACAGGAGAGACATGGAGCTGTTGGAGTGAGTCCAGAGGAGGGCCACGAAGCTGATCAGAGGGCTGGAGCACCTCTCCTGCGAAACCAGGCTGAGACAGCTGGGGCTGTTCAGCCTGGAGAAAAGAAGGCTTCAGGGAGATCTAACTGTGGCTTACCAGTACCTGAAGGGGGCCTACAGGAAAGCTGGACAGGGACTGTTTATCAGGGAGTGTAGTGACAGGACAAGGGGTAACGGGTTTAAGCTGAAGGAGGGTCGATTTAGACGAGATGTTAGAAAGAAATTCTTTACTGTTAGAGTGGTGAGTGTCGTGGTTTAGGCCCAGCCGGTAGCTGGGTGCCACGTGGCCGCTCACTCACCCCTCCCCCAGCGGGATGGGGAGGAGAAGTATAACAAAAGGCTTGGGTCAAGAAAAGGACAGGGAGAGATCACTCACTAATTACCGTCACGAGCAAAACAGACTGAATGTAGAGAGGAGATTCATCTAATTTATTACTAGGCAAAACAGGGTAGAACAATGAGAAAATACAATGAAGTCTTAAAACACCTCCCCCCACCCCTCCCATCTTCCCGGGCTCAACTTCACTCCCGGCTTCAACCTCCTCCCCCCTCAGCGGCACAAGGGGGCAGGGAATGGGGGTTGCGGTCAGTTCAGCACACAGTCTCTGCTGCTTCTTTGTCCTCGGGGGGAGGATTCCTCTCAACATTCCCCTGCTCCAACACGGAGTCTCTGCCATGGGCTACCGTCCTTCACGAACTGCTCCAGCGTGGTCTCTCCCACAGGGTGCAGACCTTCAGGAGCAAACTGCTCCAGCATGGGGTCTCTCCCACAGGGTCACAAGTCCTGCCAGCAAACCTGCCCTGGCATGGGCTCCCCTCTTCACAGGTCTACCAGTCCGGCCCGGAACTTGCTCCAACGTGGGCTTCCCACAGGCCACAGCCTCCTTCAGGTGCCTCCACCTGCTCCAGCGTGGTGTCCTCCATGGGCTGCAGGTGGAATCTCTACACCCCCTCATCCTTCCTCCATGGGCTGCAGGGGGACAGCCTGCCTCACCATGGTCTTCACCACGGGCTGCAGGGGGGATCTTTGCTCTGGTGTCTGGAGCACCTCCTCCCCCTTCTTCCTCAGTGACCTTAGTGTCTGCAGAGTTTCTTACATCTTCTCACTCCTCTCTCCGGTTGCAAAAGCTTTTTTAACTCTTTTGTTTTCCTTCTTAAATATGTTATCACAGAGGCGCTGATTGGCTTGGCCTTGGCCAGGGGCGGATCCACCTTGGAGCCGGCTGGCATTGGCTCTATCAGACACAGGGGAAGCTTCTAGCAGCTTCTCACAGAAGCCACCCCTGTAGCCCCTCCTGCTACCAAAACCTTGCCACAGAAAACCCAACACAGTGAGGCACTGGAACAGGTTGCCCAGAGAGGCTGTGGATGCCCCATCCCTGGAAGTGTTTAAGACCAGGTGGATGAGGCTTTGGGCAATGTGGTCTAGTGGAGGGTGTCCCTGCCTGCAGCAGGGGGGTTGGAACTAGATGATCTTTGAGGTCCCTTCCAACCCAAACCATTCTATGATTCTATGATTCTATGATTCTATGAAATGTGCAAGTTCCAGAGCCCAAAGCCTTCCCAGGCACTGTTTAACAGTGTACACGCAGCCACAATGCCTAAAGATAGTCAGTCCATTAATAAAATATAAATAAATACTTCTGTGATCTGAATCAGATGCATACTGATAGCTCTTCTCTAGTTCAAGCACAGCTGTGTTTTGCATTTGGTCAAATACAACTAATAAGGAAGTTTAGCACACTTTACTACAAATTTTCTGCACAACTACTTCCAGTTTATAATATTTTGGTGAATAAAATACATTTTGTTTCAAAGAAACTGCTTCTGTTTTATCACTTATATTTTGCTGAACAGTTGTATGGAATATTATATATTTCTTATCAGATTATTAATTTCAGAGGTTCCCTTTGGTTGATACAAAGACTGCTGAAGATGTAAGCATTTTTTGTCTGTTTTGCATATTGACATCTATGAGGCTGATATCTGATTTAAATGCATTGATCAAGAATCTTCCTAAGTGTTGCCATCACTGAAATATTTTGAAAGATATTTGACATGGCCAAGTATAGACAAAGAAAATGCCTCATCTTTCTCATGCTAGAGAATAACAGGATACTCAAACAGGCAATTGAAGCTTCTTACTTACACGAGTCAGTCGTCTATTTCTCAGGGCATCAGAGCAGTAACTACTGCTGAGGGAGGGGCTGGCCCTTTACTTTAGGGCCAAGCAATTTGCACCCTCACTTTCAAAAGGCAGCAGAAACTGCAGGCCTTGCTTTCTGGTTCCTTCACTGGCTTTCTCACCTGCTCCATCCATTTCTCCAGCATATGTGACAGACCTTTTCCTCCCCATTGCAGAAGTTTCAGTGCAACCCTGATTTGCATGTTTCCTTTTGCTCACGCTTGACTTGGCAAGCCCTTTAAAAAGTTTGATAGGTTATTCCTTCTTCTATCAGCAAAAAGTGCAAATCTCCTCTCTTCTCTGTCAAAATATGTCGAGCTTGTCCGCCAAATGACCTGTGTAACTATAGTCCAACATCCCATAAAATGGACCTTGTAAGTGTAGACTGAACGATATGATAATCATAAATCCTGTCAGGACATTCATTTTGCTGTGATATCAAGCAAAAAAACCAAAACACATTCAGAATATTTGAGCAGGAACTGGTTTTCTTTTATTCAACACTGACAAAGTTTTAATAGAAACTGCAATGCTAAGTTTTTATATGAGCTATGAAACCAGGCTCTTAGTTACTGATGATGTTGCATTTGTTTTATCCCTAATGGCCTAGCCTATATTTCAATTGCACAACATACATCTAAATTTCATTTTGCTGTCAGTTTAGCTCCCTAATTGTAGTGTGAAGTATTTAACCACACATCTTCTTTAAATTGATATGAAATCCCCTGCATTTCTTTGGCAATCTTTACTTGCTGCTCAGAACTGGTTATTATGTCAGTCTTCTGTCTCATTACAACCAACAAAATCTTCTTTGACAGAGGAACTGCCTACATAACACTTACAGAATATTGTATTTTAACAAATATACATGTATTAACATACTACCATATTGATATTGAAGTTAGAATCATAGAATTGTTTAGGTTGGAAAGAACCTTTTGAGGTCTTTAGCTCTAACTGTTTGCCCACAGCAAAGCTAAACTTTTTGGCCATTTTGTTAGATACTTTATTTTACATTTTTTTCTTTAATATTTATTTATATGTTTTACGTATCTCTCTTGGTTTCCAAATGAATTTACCACTCATATACTGAGGGATGAGCAACACTGACCAAGTTGATAGGTATAGTCATAGTCTTCTTTAATCATGCCAAAACCTCCTAGCTCATTCCCTAACATATTGCTAAAATCTCTGTTCAAAGAGCTCTGCTGATGACAAGAGGCTGCCAGTGACCTTATACTATGCCAGAACAGTTTTATTAGAGGGACAAAAAGGCAAAATAGTAGTTCAAATTTCCACTTTTGACTTTGTTTGTGAAGCAAAGTTTGTAAAACAAAGCTACTCTTATTCCTTACATCTCCTAATCTGGGGGTGGGGACAGGATGGGGGCAGGACACAGGACGGGGACGGGGAAGTTGGTGGCCTGAGTCCCAAGAAGTAACTACTCAGTAAGGCTAAGGACTTGGGATTTAGGGTTTGTACTCATCCAATTACAGAGCCATCACAGGTATGAGGCACTTCACTGCTTACCCTTCTACCTCCCAAGGCACTTGCACCTTCAGAGAGCTGTATTTTGACCCTGGAGCAAGACCACATGGGAAGACCCATAGACCTTAGGGCCCATGGGAAGACCAGCAATCTACAAAGGCCAAGCAGAAAAACACCCACCTCCTCCAAGAGGCCCAGTCTGTTAAGTAGTTTTGGATCACATGTAACAAGTACCACATGGAATGGATGTTTTGAAGCACCAGGTGAGGAAAAGAAGCTATTAGCCTGGCAGTTAGAAGACTTTCCTGGGAAACAGGAGTTGCACAGTCAATACAACTTTGAGCATAAGGGTGTGCAACCAGCTTCCTGCACTCCCTGTCTTAGCCACAACACATGGAAAACTTTCCTGCAGGGTTTTTTGTGCTGCTGCACAAAAATCAAAGCAAAATTCATAGAGCCTGAAAGACAGCAGAAGAGGGTATGCAATTGAATGGCAAGGAATCACAAATGGGTTATAAAAAAAACAAGAAACAAATCTGGAAATAGGGAACAAAATTCATGGCCTGTCCTTTTCAGTTAAGTAGCTTCAGACACAGAGTGATCTGTAGAACACAACCAGGCACATTCACTGCAGCAACCACTGTGCACTCAAGTGGAAAAAAAACCTGTTTGGACAGCCTTCTGCTCACACACTATACTAGTCTGCATGCTTCTGGAGTCCACACCAGCCTTCCTACACCGGCCAATAACAGAAACAGAGACACAACTGAGCTCTTTGGATCAAGTAATCCCACTTCATGGTCCACCTTGAGCAGAGACCTCACGCTAACGATCTAGCTCGTTACTGGATAGATATATGCCTTTTGCCCTTAGTCAGGCACCACATCGGCAGAAATGAACTCTCTTGCCACCTAGCTTTAATGCCTTTTGTCAGGGTGTGGTCATTTCTGTTGGTTTATTTCTAAACAAGTGCTCTGAGGAATTTCATACCCTCCTCATATGGGACATAGAGTAGATTCCACCAGGGAACCAACCTTGAGTGGCCAGGATACTGATGCTCTGATATTTGGCCCTTTTAGTGGGTCTTCCCTTGGTGCTGAAGACATAGAGTGCCATCACAGGAAAGACTGAGATCAAGAGCAGAGCAACATTTGGCATAACTCTAAACCTGCATACATTAAGAACTTTGAGAAGGACCACACTTACACCTGCACAGTTACATTACTGCTGCAACCAGCTTCTTATTTCTGCCTTATGCAGAATACTAAATAAATATCATTAAGTTATTTCTGCTTACATGCCTCTCTGGATTTTGCATACCTCTGTTATATATCCTTCAGACATCTTTTCTACAAGATGTAGTCTGTTTAGTCTCCTGTGGAAACCATTCCATACCTCTGATTATCCTTGCTGTCCTTACTCTCTCCTCCTGCTATGCCCTTTCTGAGTTAATGGGATCAGTACTGCATGTTGTAATCGAGATGGAAGCATATATATCAGAAAGACAGTTATCTAACTTTTCACTCCAAGTGAGGATTACACTCACATTTTATCCAAAATGACTTAAGATCTGCTTCTGGAGTAATAAACATTTTCACTGAATGATAAGGGCACACATTTTGTATGTATCATTACTGATACTTCCCCATTTCACAGTTTACATTGCTTCACATTTAAAAATATTAATTAAAAGTTGCCTTTTTATCACCTACTCACCCATTGTCACAAGAATTCCCTGACAGTTAGCTTTGCATTTATTTTCCTTACTATTTTTGTAGCATTAATAAACTTTTCATTTGTGATTTTTTAATATTAATAAACTTTATCATTAACCACATATGCACTTTCAAGGTTTTATCTGGGTATGTCTATCCGCAATGGTCCAAGCACATGTTCTTGTAGAACCCAGTCATACTTTCTTTCTAGTAGCTGGTATAGCGCTGTGGTTTGGATTTACTATCAGAATAATGTTGATGACACACTGATGTTTTCAGTTGTTGCTAGGTAGCTGTTGTGTCTAGACTAAGTCAAGGACTTTTCAGCATCTCACACCCTGCCAGGTGCACGAGAAGCTGGGAGAGCACAGCTGGGACAGCTGACCCAGACTGGCCAAAGGGATATTCCCTACCATATAATGTCTTGCTCCATAGGTAACTGGGGAAGTGAAATCGCTGCTCAGAAAGTAACTGGGCATTGGGGTTTGGGGTTTTTTCCCTTTTGCATATAGTGAGCAATTGCATTTGTGCATCACTTCTGTTATTGTTATTACTGTTATTACTATTATTGTCTTCCTTTGTTATCCTATTAAATTGACTTTATCTCAACCCACAAGTTTTTCCATTCTCCTCCCCATCCCCTTGTTGGGGAGAGACAGCAAGCAGCTGCACAGTGCTTAGTAACTGACTGGGGTTAAACCATGACAGTTTTCGTCTAAATTTTGCAGGAACTGGGTTTGTGATTTTGGGGATTTTTTTTTAAACACTGCATATTTGTCTTTTTTTCTGGTGCTGATAGCTTTGGTAGACTATACCCTGATTTCATAGAATTTAATGAAATCATATCTGAAGACACCAGTTTGTTGCTCTTCATTCTAATGTTTCTTTTCTAACTCCTCTTCTGCTGACACTTTGCACAAAATCCTTTCCAACTCACTCCCTATAATAAAATGCTCCAGCGTGGGAATCCCCTAAATCTCCTTCATACTAATCAGTGAAGCAAAGAATTCTTTTAACTTTATGGTAATAAATTACATTTGCCATATATAATTTCCACGTTCTTTGGCAGGCTTCTTGCTTCCACTGTGTTTGAAAAGATTTCATTACTAGTCTTCATGGTTTACAAAGTTGTTCCTCAACTTTTTTAATTATCATTTTGTGTAATCATAGTTTAACAGTTACCCTGCAAAAGTGTATGTCCTTTTTCCTGTTTGGAAATTGCTAGCGTTTTTTGAAGATTTATTTTTATTTCTCATAATAGTTTTTGCTATATTGCTCAATCATGATTCCTTTGAGGTGGAATCTTTTTTTGATAGATGTAATCCCTATGGTCTATAACCTCTAATATGATGTCTTCAGCACTTCAAAGTAATTGTCTGTACCTTTTAATTTCTTTTAACAAGCCTCTCCTTTTTTTTATGGAATTCTCTTTTTCACAGTTCAACATTACACCCATGGGTCTTTTTAGAGAGAATTTTTTCACTGATGCACCTTGAATTTGACTATATAGTGGGGGCAGTTCTAGAACAGGTCTTCAGCTATAATAATTTGAGATGAGTCATGTACAATGCTCATGACTGATGAACTAAGTCCATAACAGCTTCTTCTCTTCTGAGGTTTCTGCTTATTTACTCCAAGATGTTAAAACATGCACATTATATTTTATTACTAGGCTCTGCTTATTTGTCTAATTGTGGTAATTGAATCATTCTACTACTCCTATGGAGTTTTCTGCCTTCACAGCCATTTTCATCTCACACTGTAATTTGTTTCTGAGGACCATTTTCTGCCTTCAACATATGCATGTATATATAACCTGCCCATCCTACCCCATGCAGTAAACCACAAAGTGCTAGTCCTCCCCTTGACTCTGTCTACATTTTTACTTGTTGTATTTGTCTCTCTTTGTCTCTCCTCATTTTTACTTTTTCATTTTTTTAATTAAAAACAGGTTGGATGAAAGAAGGCACAGTTCTATTTGTGCTTCTTTTGTCTTGTCTTTCTAAGGAGTAAAACGTGCCACTTTTGTCTGGGATTTCTTTCATTTGAGGACAAATAATTAGAACTGAATGTGTAAAAGATAAATAAAATAAAAAAGCTTGTTATTTCAAACGTAAGTTAATGTCTTTGAATTATTCAATTACATTGTCCTATAGCTATTAACCAAGGACTTTTGCTGACAGTTGACAGACCTTAGAACATAGCCAAGGCCACCTTACTCAAAGTAACATCTGAACCTTTTCATTGTTTGCTGAGTGACAAATTTCAGAGAGACTGTTGACTCAGAGATGCAATGCATTATTTTTTAACCCCTCTGTATTTAAGATGATAAAAGCTGTTTGAGAATACAACAAAATGGCCTTCTGTTCTGTTAAAAAGAGATTCTCATCCTAATTCAAAAGATCTGTTCTTTAATTTTATATTTTCATTTTTTCCTAATTTTTTCAATGGGCCAACACTGAATAAAGCATTTGGGGTCATTTGTCTTCCATCCCCCGCATCGTGTCATGTCCCCCCCCCCCCCCCCCTTGTGTAAATAATTTGTTTAATAACAGATAATATGGGAAATTAATTTACCTTCCTCTAATGAACAGTGCCAGTGTAAAGAGTATTCTGCTATGGATAGAAACTTTTTTTAAGGTAAAAAGAAAAGTCACAATATTTTTGTTATAAAAAAAAATAGTGAAAGAACAATGAATGCTAAATTGATATATTCTAAGTTCAGGACTTTATACCCTAGATTTGTAACAACATACATTGTTGCCATTATATATTTCATTTTATTACTGTTGCTCTTCCACTGCAATACCAAAATTAGAAGGAATAAAAAGAGAGTTCCTGGTCATTTTGCCAATTATTTTTGTGTACTTGTAATTAATGCCATTCTGAGTTTCTATATCAACCTTGACTTGACATGATTAATACCATAGCTTAACAAAAGAGAAGATGATCTGTGTTGTTAGTAGATTTTTCACATGCTTGTACAAATAAGATTAGGTGCAGCATGTAGAGCAAGCTGTAAGTACATGACATTTTCCCAACAAGTGTTTTTCATTATTTTGAAGTGTGCATAAAACTCCTGCCACATCAAATCTTCTAACTCTGGTCCATATGTCATTTAGGATTTGAATTCTGACAGTACCCAACCTAACTGACAAGAACCGTAACTTCTGTTACAAAGTATTTTATATTTGCATACTGATCCATTTAACCATACAAAATACCCAAGTTTAAAGCCACCACGTAGTAATAAATTCGTTGAAACTTTTCTATACTCAGGAAGAAAAACATTCACTGACTTTGTCCTGCTTGAACAAGAGCAGGCAAACTGAGTCAGATATGATCAGGTACTTGTATTCACACCTGTATACAATTCCACACACAACCTTTCAGAACACACCTGAGGTTTTTAAAACATAGTAGGAAATGTTTATTGCTGTGAAGACTCAAAAAAAGATTTAAAATTATGAAAATGGAACCATACATAAATCAATTACAATCTTGCCATTAGCAAGATTGACCTATTAACCTTTATAACTAAGATGTTAGTAAAGATTAAAAGGTTTGCCAGCATAAATATACAACTATTTGTACAGCTGGGAAGCATCTTTTCCTTGACTAGGAAAAGGTATTTCTATTTCAAAATAAGGATGCCTTGATGAGAAACTGTTTCAGGGTAACTAATACAGTACAATTATACTAATATGATCATAGCATATTTCCACAAGCAAATAGTTCCTAAGGCACTCCCTTACTACCTATGAAACTTCATAGAATAATTGTTTCTTTTCTCTTTTTTTTTTTTTTAACTTTCTAAAAATATCCAAAATATTGTTTTGTGTGACATAGGTAAAACCTCATGAGTTGGGAAAGTATATCAGTATGGTTGAAAGAGTCTAGGATGCACTATTTTACAAGTGTACCACTCCCAACACCTAGGCAAGGAGCTCAGGAAGATTCAGAAGATTACATGTCTGTACATTTATTTGTGACAAAAAATCTACAGTTATATTAGGTACATTTAAAAAAAAAAAAATGGATGAAGGCTGGTAAACCTCAGGGTTTAAGCCAATCATGAGCCACTGGAAGAAAAATTTAAATTCATTTTATGGATACCTATTATAAAAAAATCATTTCTGCTCTGAAGTTGCTAGTACTTATTTAGGTCAAGATGTTTGACTACACATGCAAATGACTTGATCCAACATAATCTGACATACTGATCCATATATTTGTACATAATATATAAGTATCATACTACATTTTCTTATGCTTTCTGAACCATTGAAATTAACTCAGTGATGTGAAAAAAGTAGAAAGTTAACTGCAAAATACTTTAGCAACAGATACGAACGAAATCCAAAAAAAAAATCAGTAATTAGTCCAATTATCCCTCTATGTGCTGTTAATTGCGTTTAAGTTAAACAGTTTTATGATGAAAATTTAAAAAGTATTCTGAAGTTCCTAATGTAATCTTAGATGTTTGTAACAGATACATAACAATAAATGCAGCTTTTCTGCATTTGCTATTCAGATGATGGTGCAGAACCTAAAACTCACTCAATTTTCCAGGATGAAGGAAAATACTCATTCATTTGGAGAAATAGAAAGCTGCTGCAAAACAATTTATTTTGCTTTTCCAGTTAAACAGGGGTAGAAAAACCCTTTCTGTTTTGGTGCATTCTTTCTTTCATTGGCAACAGACTATAATAATATCATAATTTCATTTTATGATGGACCTAGCAGTTTCTCTCCTTAATAGCCTGCTTAGACTTTCAGTATCATTGTAATGATTGCAAGACATGAATGCCTCCTGCAGTGCTTAAAGTGGCTTCAGTGTATAACATAACACATTTTTATAAGCAAGTGACACTTCCTTGTCTTTTCAGTTCTCCAAAATAATTTAGAATGTACATTATGAGTTCAAATAAATGTGTTAACTAATAAGACTGCAGTATTGCAAAGAAAGATTTTATTTTTTCTTCTATGAGATTCTTTGTTAAACTTCTGTTGCATCTCATTGCAGTGTTCAAAGAAACTAATAAAAGATGATGAGATATAAAAAAGCTTATGACAAAATGGTTTCAGATATTGGAGGCTTCTTGTAAATTGGAAACACACATTTAAAAAAAAAAAAAAAAAGGAATATTGCTTTTTCAGTTAAAGAGGGCTTCATGGTTTTAGTCTTGAAATTCTGTACCAAAATGTCAATCCTTTCATACCTAGAAAGTTTCTAAACCATGGCTCATCTAATTTCTAAATAATGGATAATTTCTTAACTATGGTTCTGCCTAATCATGACTATAGAGGAAAGAGTCAGGCTTCTGCAGGGTGATAGCTGCTCAGTTCTTTCAAACCAAGAAAATGATAATGGGGTGTGAATGGCCTGGCTGTGACTGCCCACTTTTGCTAAGGAGCTGCTGTCTGCTGTTTATGGCAGCATATATTGTCCATCATCAGTTCCTGGGAGGCAACATATCTGTATTTTATGGAATCCGATGAAAAATAGAAGAGCAAAATATCCAGCTCAAACAATCTGACACGTTAAATAAGTGTAGATTTAGGGGACTTACTACTGCAAAGGTCAATTGAGTTCATACGTTAGGCTCCTAATGGTTCATGTAGGGCCTAATAAGAAACGAAGACTAGTATTCTGTTTATCTTCAAGTGCAATAGAATATGAGCAAGTTTCATCCCAAGAGTCTTTCTAGAGATGAAGAGAGGGAAGGGAAGGGAAGGGGAGGGAAGGGGAGGTAAAGCATGTACATAATGTTAATTCCTGAGCTATGGAGTTTTACTTCATTTTTCTGTGTGTGAGAAAGTTCAGTCAAGTTTACCATAGAGTTATGACACTACACCCACTACCAACCTGTTCTAAATTTAAAATTAATTATATCAGCTAATGAGGACCCAGTGGTGCTGCACAGTGTCCAGCTGACAACTGATAACTCATTTCTTAGTTATTTAAGTCCCTGAATGCTTTCAGCCAGTCACTACTACCATTAATTAGTACTCAGTAATGACATATCTATATATTAGTTCTTGTGCTGTGACTGATTACTGTTCTTCATATATCCCAAACAAACAGCTTGAATATTTCAGAAGTTTCAGTGATGTGTTCTCAGAAATCTTAATCTTCAGATATTTAATTCAGAATTATACCTTTATTTCAAAAGGAATTATTACATGAAGGAAAAGCAAGAAAGATGAAAAAGTTAAATGATGACATAGGGAAGAAAATAGCCATATTGTTGCAGGCACCTGAATGAAGTCTTTTAGAGAATGAAGGCAGTGTAATGGTTTAGCCCGAGACAACAGTTGAGCATCACACAGCTGCTCGCTCACCCCTCCCTTCCCCTTGGATGGGGAGGAGAATCTGAAGAAAAAGGTAAAACTTGTGGATTGGGATAAGGACAGTTTATACTGGGACAGCAAAGGGAGAGGAAAACAACAATACTAAAAGAGTATACAAAGTGGATGACAGACAGTGCAATTTGCTCACTGCTGGGAAGCCCAATGCTCAGCCCCTCCCTGAGCAGTGACCCCTCCTCCTCAGCCAGTGCCCTTTATATACTGAGCATAACACACATGGTATGGAATACCCCTTTGGCTAGTTTGTGTCAGCTGTCCTGGGATTAGATTAACTCTATCCCTGGCAAAAAACAGGACAGGCAGTTAGAGGAGAGTGAAGGACAGTAATTTAGGTAAAGAAAAATAAGATGACAAGGGCATGCATTGAGCTGTAGTCGCCATCCACTGGGTTGACAATTTATAGTCTATTCCCACTGAGATGCAGTATCATTATAAGATGAACTGTAACACAAATTAAAAATAATCAAGACCTGAATATGTTCCATTTACAAGGATATGGCCATCTAGTGTATAATGGCTTTTAATCGTCCTTACTTAACAGCTATCTCCTTAGGGGTTTGCAAGCAGGGGATGGAGAACTAACTATTCAGGAGGGACCGGCAGGGCAGTCCTAAGTCCAAACTGCTGTAGACAATAAATGTTAAGAGTCTCTATGTGATGATAAATGGGAAGACAAAGGGCATTTCAGAATAATGTCTGCTGCAGGCCACCAAAAGAGGAAAAGTTAATTATTAATGCTTTTTGAAAATAAAATCCTGATAACTATGAAGAATATCAAAAGTGTAGTGACTGGTGTTAAAAATAAATCTTATTTACACATTTGTTGGGAAACACAGATGTGGAAAGGCCACAAGATTTTTGTCTGTGTTCTCTGGAGAAAAAGAAAGATGGAGAAAACAACTGAAGGAACACTTCCTCCAAGTGTGATTCTTCCCAGCAGTTATTAACTCAAAAGCAAGAAGAGAGACTAGATTAACTCATGAAAAATGTAATTTAAACCAGAAGAAACTGTAGGAAGGATCTCAAGAGAAGTGAATCTAAGGGGGGGAATGGAAAATAATTCCTTAAAAGAGGTTGATAGGTCTTTAAAAAAGAAGTCTCAGCATTAAATGCAAATTTTCCTAAGGCAAAAGAAGACAGAAAGTGTAGCAAATGTTCCTCATAAACTGTTCAATGTCCTGAAATGCAAGAAGGAAGCATCAAGAGAGTAAATAACAAGCAAACGTTTAAGGATAAGCAGGAAAAGAAAAAATCAGAAACACATAGGCCCAAAATTAGAAAAGTCAAGCCTCAAAATGAGATACAACTAGCAGGGAACAAAAAGGGCAACAACAAATCTGTCTACAATTAGATTAGGAGGAAACCCAAGCAAAGCATTAGTTCATGCTACTATAGGAACTGGAGACTAATGACAAATGATGTCAAGAAATCTAAAATGTTTAATGCCCTCTCTTGTTTCCGTTTTCACTGGAAAGGTTAACTTTAATCAAACAATTAAATATCAGTGATAGAAGGCAGTAAGAAGGAAAATAGATACAGAAGGAGTTTTGTTCTTCTCCACCTACCTGTGTCTGACAAAATTCACCCCAAATTGTATGGAAGTTGCCTGGGGAAGTTGCCTGGGGCAACTTCTGATCATCTTTAAGGACTCTTGGAGGTCGGCTAAGAATCTGGAAGCTGGGAAAAGACAATCAAGTGTAATAAGGTGGAGGAAAATAAGGGGGAAAAAGGATGTTCACTCATGAATTAACTTTAGTTACCTAATTTAGGTGGTCCAAGGCTTCTGCAGGATATAATAAATAATAAAACAAGGAAGGGAGTTCTGTCTAAATATATGTAACTTATAAAGTAGATTAAATGAACAGTTCATATCTTAAAAAGAAAAAAAAAATCTAAAGTGGATCATAAATTATAGACCACTCACCTGAATTCTATTTCTGAGAAACTCTGGAACAAATATCTGGAAGATAGTAAGAATATGACTGGCAGCAAGCATGGACTAGTCAAGAGCAAGTCATAGCAAACCATCTGATATTTTCTGTAGCAGACCTTTTAGATTAAGGACAAGTAGCTGATACAATATATTCTTTCATTAATAAGGTTTTTCATGGTCTAGCATGATTTTCTAGAAGTTGAGAAAGCATATTCTAGAGAAGGGTAGAAACCTGAGTAACAGTTGTCTATGTAACTGTAATTAAAATTTCAATATCAACAAGGAAGAACTAATAAACTTTCTGTAGCAGTTAATGCAAAGTCTACTCTGTTCAAGGGTTTCATTAGTAACTATACTGATAAAATATTAACTACAGTGTAAGATAAGTGTAAAAACAGATTTTTAAAAACTATCATTTTCATTTTTGTTTAAACTGGAAGGGTAAATAGAGTAAGGACTCTGTAGGGATCTGCTCTCAGTCCAGGCCTATTTGAATTTATTGTTTATAAAAGGGATGATAAACTACCATATTCCCATATTACATTTGCAGACAAACTGAAGCTACGCTGGATGCAGCTACTTGGAGAATGAACTAATTTTAAAATCATCTTGAAAAAATTTGAAGAAATCATCTAAAATAACTACAGTTCTGTAATTATATGAGCAATAATGAAATTAATTGAACAGCAACTAGCTAGCATGATTTGGATACAGTTCTATAAAAATTGTTCTGGGAGTTAGAGGGTATCACAGCCTGCACATGAATCAAAGCCATCCTACAGTTTAAGGGGGGAAAACAAACAAAACAAAAAAACAACAAAACACCAACACCCAAACATCATACTGCAACATGAAAACAGCAAAACCATAAATGAAATGTGAAGTAATGTTTGGATTCTAACTGTGTGTAGTAAGGGTTCACTTAATATATACATCTTGATTTTGGCATTACACTTCAGGTTAAATGTAAACCAGTCAGAAGGAGATGAGCAAGAATGAGAAGTGCAAACACCACCACCAATAGGCAAATTACATAGAAAATAATTTGAGTAGAGGGAGGCCAGGACATCTTAGGAAACAGCAGAGAAAGAAAAGGCTGAAAGATGACTTGGCATTCCTTCATTTGTATTTTCCATGTTAAGGTTGAACCCAATCTCAACAATTCACAGCAAGCTCTGTTTGGGTTTCTGTTCTGTTATTCTTATAGCTCCAAATACCTGAAGCACTCTTCAAGAAGAGTACTTTAGACATTTAGAATAGGTGGAAAAACTTTGACTAAACAAGTTTGCTGCAATATAGACTTTCCCATTTGCAATAAGAATAAAATAAGATTCAGCATACCTCGTCCTGAATAATTGAGATGAGAATATTCTATGTCCTTTTTCCTTAGATCACAGTGGTCCATCTTGTCACCAATTTACTGCCAGGTGCAATTTCTTATCTTGTATATGATACCAAATATAGCAAGAGCTGATGCTAATTACATCATGGTAAGAGCAAGATGGCAGATATTTTACCTGCATAATACCAGTGCTTCTGTATTTTTCTTATTTTGCCGCTTGCAATACTTTGGGTTAATAGAGCATAGAAATAGAAAATTCTAGTTAGCCACCTCCTTGAGAAATTTTTATTTTTATTTATAATGTGCTTCTATGGGTAATTTCCTGACTTCCACAGAAAATGTAAGGTTTATGAACCACGGTAAAAGAGAGGGGTTATGCAAGGCAACTTCAAGGTGAACTCCTCTTGAAGTAAAGAGGTGCAGTAATTTTCAAACTTCTTTTAAAAAAATCTGCTTTTAAATTATTTAGAAATAGTTTAATTGACACCAGAAAATCTGAGCAAAGACATTTCATTAATTTGTGCAGATAATGAATACTTAATGTTAGAATATATTTTGCCCTGCCAGTAAGCAAAGAATTACCTTATTTAAGTTGCTTTGATTTAATGACATCATACAGCATTAGAATTGTTTTTGGAAAGTGTCATTTCCATTTTTCTGAAAATTCTAGATATAGTTCCTGACCCTTTGGGTAATATATTATAGCCCAGAATGAAATATAGTGCAATAACTTGCTTTTGTCCTATTATCTGAGTCATTTCACATTTATTTTTCTTTCTTTTTGACAGTTGCTTACAGGACGACAGTACAGAGCATGCTTCTGCATATAGTCCAAAATCAGTCCATGAGAACTCTTTTATATACACTATGTTGCAGATTTGTGCTGTTTAAAAGTGGCTCCAGTGAAGAGAACAAACCCTTTATCAGACAGGGTTTCTTTTGAAAGTGGCAGTAGCTGAGTTTTCAATACAAATTTTGTGTGGTTCAGTGTGGGATATCATGCCTTCTGTGACACCAGAAAAAGTATAATGTTGGTATAATTTAAAGGCAAACATGCATCAAGCAATTTTTCATATGGTATCTCCCTCAGTAGAAATCATTTTAATATGAATAATATTTATATATATAATATATATAACCAACAGCAATCAATTTGTTGTAATTTATGAAAGCAAAAGATTACAAATAGTAAACAAGGAGACCTATTTGCCTTCATGCATATTTTGTCCATATTTCACTCTGAATGCTTTGTTAACATAAAACAAACTTTAATGTTTACAAATATTTTTATTTGCAGGCTTCTCCAGTCAAATAATACCAAATCATTAGTGAACCCAAAGACTGTGTTTCAAAGCTTTGTGAGAATGTTGGCCACTAGAGAACTTAATGTCTGGCAGATGCTCAGGACCCATGAAATGCTCCCTGCTACAATGAAATACTAACATCCTCAAAGCTAAAACTGGGAACAAATTATATTCTAATGGGTGCCAGCCACAAAAATAGCTCAAACAACTTAACAGATGCAAAACATTTTATATGTTTTAGTTTATGATTTTAAAGCATTTTACAGACTATTTGGTTTCAGGTAGCAACTTGCATTTCCTGACTCAGGAACATGTAGGTATTGGTGTCTTTGTCCAATCAAAATGGTTGTCTTTAAAACTGTATGAACTTCTAGTTGCATAGTTCTTCAGAATAGTGAAGAGAACGTGAACAGAATTATTCCAGAAACAAAACACTAGATCAAAAAGTTTTCCAGTATAAGAAAGGTGAAGAAAGAACTTCTACAAATCTCTTCACCTGAATTCTGTAGTGAGATCTTATCTGCATTCACAAGCCATACCCAAGGAATACAAATACATCATCCACCACATTATCCTGAAATATGCCCACTGCTGCCAAGGAGCAGTGGGATTAAGTCAAATGTAGTAAGGAATGACAACAGAAGATTGCATAGAACAGAGACAGAAGTCATTTTGTTGTACATTTTGCATATATTATGTATCTTATCTAGCTAACAAATAGAAAATAATAATAATTTGCATAATCCATTTAGACCCAGGTCCATTCTTAAGGCATTCATCATTCACAGATGCTATCCAAACAAATCAAGTCTCATTTATGCTTATCCCCAGTCCAACAGCCTTCATTTTTTAATAAATACACTAAATTTTCTGCATTTTTGACAGTCATAGCAAAGTGTGTTAAGTTTGGTAATAAGTAGAATTGTTGATTCTAAGCTCATCCTGGGGACATTTTCCATGCATCAGGGAAAATGCAGATCTAGCTTTCCTGTGCCCAGTTTAGCCTACCACCTTTTAGATCTGACCGATGATCTCAGCCAGACACAAACTTGTAATAAATTACTAGACTTGAAAGCTGAGTCATACTTCATTTGAAAAAGGAACCATTTCAGGCTATGCAATTTTGAATCAACCTATAACCTTCATGTCACTGTAATTTGCCAATGTAAATGTATGACTGGGCTGTTTTCAACAGCAGTTGAAGCATAAATTGCTAGAACACCTTAGAATAGATGTAGGAATGGATGTCAAAGTTTTTGCAGGTGGTTTTCCTAGATTTATTTGGTAATAGTCTGCATGTAGAAACTTAATATTTAGTTAACATGATCTGCCTATATCTGATTCTTAATTATATGCTATACAAATTTTGTCTGAGTTTACATTTCTCTCACATACATACAGTTATACAGACAAGGCATTTGAAGTAAACCATTTTATGTGTGTGTGACGCTGTTTTCATAGAGAAAGAAACACGTATTGGAACCTGTGGGTTGGTTTTTTGGGGGAGTTTTACCACGACTATTCTTGCACTAAAATAAGGCAAGATGCAAATACATTTCATAAAGAATTTAGTATCTACAGTAGTGATTTGGTAACAAAGTTATGCATGTTGATATCAGTTAGAATACTAAAATGGAGACTATAGAAGAGGATGCATGCCGCAATCAAGTATTTGAAGACAAATAATAAGTATTTCTCTCCTCCCTAACAAAATAAATTAATAAAATGATATATAAAATACAAGGTGAATTACTGTAAGACACATAATCCTACCATACACACATAGACCAAACTTTGGAGTTTGATGTCTCTTACTTGTCTGTAATAGCAGATTCACAGGTTTGTGAGAGTTGGAAACATGCAAGATGATCCGTATCTACTAACATACTCCAGCCACATGACAACTACACCAGCAAACTGTGAAAAGTTAATTCCCTGCTTCTTCTCCAAGGAAAATATAAGTGAAGTGGAGAAGGACGGAAAAAACCCAAAAAACCAAACAAACAAAAAAAACCAACATAGAATATCTATTACCCTTGCAGGTCTCCTCACTCTTACACCAAACTAGAGCAAAATGCCCAAGAACAAATCTATACCATCCTACAAATGAAAAACCTATTTTGAGTAGGTCTAGTAGACACTGTGAAACTTGCATGCAAAAAATTTTCCTGGTAACCCTAATGAGCAGAGTGATGATGCATCCTTCTGTTCAGCTACGCATGCAGACTGCATAATACCAGCCATAATATATGACTACTGCATGTATCACATAGAATCTGAGCAACCCACATTCATATAATTACTAACCAACATATTGTGAGGGTTTGTCATGTTTCCTGAGTAAAAACAAGGAAAATAATGTTGATAAATAGTAAGATTAACATTCATACAAGCATCACAGATCTTCTGCTAAAGCATGTATAAAGTATTAAATGAATGCTTGCAGGAAAAACTTATTGGATACACATTCAAAATAGTGTTCAATAAAGCAGAACATTATGAATTTGAATTAGTTTATTTGAATCACAGCAGTGACAGTATTAGATCATTAAAGGAATCCAATACTGTGTACTGAAATTCCTGTTTTAATAACATGCATTACAGGGAGAGATATTTTGACACTGCCATTCAGGGCAAGGCTTGACCTCTTAAGACATAAGTACCCTTGCTTATATTAAGACAACAATAATATAAAATGAAACTATTTTTATATCTATAAAAGCATGAAGAATATACTCAGAATATCTAGGTCAAGAAAGTTGAGAACATATGGTAATAAGGTTAGTTTTGTGATTAAACAGTTCCACAAGGATTTGAAGAAAGATTGCCTATACAGCCTTGTAAAAAGGGAGTCTTTGTTAAAACATACATGCTCACATACCCATATCACCTTTTGCTTGGAGCATGTATAAATTATTTTTCTCTCCAGTGAAATATTTCCTGACTACCACTTGTTGCAATTTTATGTTTATGCCATGACAATCTTTCTCTTGTGTTCTCACTTTCAATCTCCTCATCTGACAAAAGTTCACAAGTGTGGGGAGAATTGGCAGTCTTCTGCTTGTGACTATGACAAGATTCAGTTCATGCAATGTGAAATTCCAAAAAAGAATTGCTTCAAGCATTGCTACAGCTTCTGTAGGAAGACAATTGTTTGTGTACCTAATATCAAGTTTGAATGGAAACCAGAGACCTAGCTCATACTGATTAGATCTTCTTCCTAAGTGCATAAAAGTGAGAAGATGACACTGTAATTAAAGACTACATCTCCAAAACAAGACCAAAAATGATTATGATGCCTAAATTTTGCCAAATTTCTATCTTAAACATTGCAGTGGATTGACACCAGCAGCCAGACACATACCCTTCCTTTCACTCACTCCCCTCTCCCAGGGGATGAGGACAAAAATAGAAGGGGGAAAAAAAGGCTCATGGATCAAAATAATGGCACTTGAGTAAGGAAATTAAAAGCCACACATACAAGTAGAGCAAAAAAGAATTAATTCACTACTTCCCATTGGCAGGGAGATGTCCAGCCACTTCCAGGAAAGTAGGGCCTCAGCATACAAAACAGCTGCCTGGGAAGACAAATGCCATAACCACCAATATCCCCCTTTCTTGTCACTTTTCCTGACTTTTTATTCCTTGGGCATGATGCCATATGGTATGGAATATCCCTTTGGTCAGCTTGTGTCAGCTGTCCTGGCTATGTCCCCTCACAGTCTTTTGCTCACACCCAGCTTATTCCTATTTGGGCTGGGCAGTGAAAAGAGAGAAGGCCTTAACACTAAGCACTGTTCAGCAGTAACCAAAACACTGGCATGTTATAAAATTGTTTTAGCCACAAATGCAAAGCACAGCAATATATGAACAGTCATGAAAAAAACTAACTTCATCCCAGACACAGCCAGTGCAAACATTAAAGCTGAAAAATTGAAAAAACAAAATCTTCTACAGTTAGCAACTGCGTAGCACTAGAAAAACCTACATGTCATACCCAGCTCAGTTTAACCCTTCCATGTGTTGTATTTTGTCAGTTTGGCCAATTCAGTACCTAGAAAGAAGGTGCTGCCAGCCCGTGTTCTTCAAAGTGCTTCATCTAGGAAACACTCACAAAACATGCTGGAGAGAAGAGCACAGACTGGGAAGTGTGCTGGTTTTGGCTGGGATAGAGTTAATTCTCTTCATAGTAGCTGGCTGTGGTTTGGATTTGTGCTGAAAACAGTCTTGATAACACAGAGATGTTTTTGTTACTGCTGAGCAGTGCTTACACAGAGCCAACGCCTTTTCTGCTCCTCACACCATCCCACCAGTGAGTAGGCTGGGGGTGCACAAGGAGTTGGGAGGGGACACAGCTGGGACAGCTGACCCCAACTGACCAAAGAGATATTCCATACCATATGATGTCATGCTCAGCAATGAAACTAGTGGGGAGGTTGGTGTGGGGGGCACTGGTCGGGGACTGGCTGGGTATTGTTTGGTTGGTGCTGAGCAATTGTTTTCATTTGCATCACTTGTCTTCCTTGGGTTTTATTTTGCTTTTTTATTTTTCTTTTAATTACAATTTATTATTATTATTACTACTACTATTATTATTTTTATATATTATATTATATTATATTATATTATATTATATTATATTTCAATTATTGAACTGGTTTTATCTCAGCCCATGAGCTTTCTCACTTTTACCCTTCCAATTCTCTTCCACCACCCTGCTAGTCGGGGAGTGGCTGTGCGGTGCTTAGTTGCTGGAAGGGGTTAAACCATGAGAGGAAGGAATTTGCAGTCACTGAATTCAGTCTCCTCCTATCACAGCCAGACACTAACCTCCATAATAAAACATTGATATCACGTCATACTGCTCCTCTTGGGAAGCTTTTCTAAAAGCTCTACTTGACCACATAGGCCAGTGTCGTGGTTTAGGCCCAGCCGGCAGCTGAGCGCCACGCGGCCGCTCACTCACCCCTCCCCCAGCGGGATGGGGAGGAGAAGTGTAACAAAAGGCTTGGGTCGAGATAAGGACAGGGAGAGATCACTCACTAATTATCATCACGAGCAAAACAGACTGAACTTAGAGAGGGAATTTATCTAATTTATTACTAGGCAAAACAGAGTAGAGGAATGAGAAATAAAACCAAATCTCAAAACACCTCCCCCCACCCCTCCCATCTTCCCAGGCTCAACTTCACTCCCAGCTTCAACCTCCTCCCCCTTCAGCAGCACAGCAGGGGGCGGGGAATGGGGGTTGCGGTCAGTTCAGCACACATTGTCTCTGCCGCTTCTTCCTTCTCAGGGGGAGGACTCCTCTCATTGTTCCCCTGCTCCAGCATGGAGTCCCTCTCACGGGAGACAGTCCTTCACAAACTGCTCCAGCGTGGTCTCTCCCACGGGGTGCAGACCTTCAGGAGCAGACTGCTCCAGTGTGGGTCCCCCACGGGGTCACAAGTCCTGCCAGCAAACCTGCTCTGGCATGGGCTCCTCTCTCCACGGGTCCACAGGTCCAGCCAGGAGCTTGCTCCAGCATGGGCTTCCCACGGGGCCACAGCCTCCTTCAGGTGCCTCCACCTGCTCCAGCGTGGGGTTCTCCACGGGCTGCAGGTGGAATCTCTACACCCTCTCATCCTTCCTCCATGGGCTGCAGGGGAACAGCCTGCTTCACCATGGTCTTCACCACGGGCTGCAGGGGGATCTCTGCTCCGGCGCCTGGAGCACCTCCTCCCCCTCCTTCTGCACTGACCTTGGTGTCTGCAGAGTTTCTTACATCTTCTCACTCCTCTCTCCGGCTGCAAAAGCTCTCTCTCTCTAAGTGTTTTTTTCCTTCTTAAATATGTTATCACAGAGGTGCTGATTGGCTTGGCCTTGGTCAGTGGCAGGTCCGTCTTGGAGCCGGCTGGCATTGGCTCTGTCAGACACAGGGGGAGCTTCTAGCAGCTTCTCACAGAAGCCACCCCTGTAGCCCCCCCCCCCCCCGCCTCAAAATCTTGCCACGGAAACCCAACACAGCCAGCGTATACTTAGAGAAGAAATTCTTAACAGTTCATGAAAGCTTCACACAAATTTGAGCAAAGGGTCAGCAGCTTATATTAAAGGAGGCAGCAAAAGATGGTGGTAATTCTGCCCCATGCAAGAGCTAAGAGGGTAGGACTACCTCACTCAAAAGAAGCCACCCCATCCTACGACTTCATGTTCCTTCTATTCTCTCTCTCACCTGGTGAACTTTGTATTCCTTTCTTTATAGAGGCACATTTTCACATGGCTGAAATAAGGAACCTTAGAGGGATTTTAAGTGTCCCCTTGTAATCAGCAATGCTTATTTGTGATCTGTGGGTAGGATAAGTACAGGCTAAGGTACTGGTCAGATGGATCCAGCTCTACACTTACATGTCTCCCTGTGCCCAAGGACTCATTCTTTAATCTTATTATGCAGTTAAACCAACAAGCAGAGCCTGAGAAGAGCAGGGACAGAAGTCATGATGGAGTTCCAGAAGACGATTTTTTTGTGGAATAGGATTTAGTAGCACTGCCAATGACAATGAAAATAATCACAAATGTTAACTTGAAGTGAAGTCAAATGTTGGAAGTAAAATGTTTAATGTGAAGTATTCCACTTGTGACAACAATCTCATCTTACCCTTTTGAAAACAGATACTTATTGTATTGATTTATATACAAGCTGCTATAGACCACACAGGCATGTGAACTAAAAGTGGGACCCACAAGATTCAGGACAGATGCTTCATAAGAAGCCACACTGAACTGATATTGAGAAAAGGGTTTAGAAAAAGAGCTGAAAAGGCCTCAAAGGGCAAACTTACACTCATTAATCAACTTTAGAAAAAGTCTGGGAAGGAAACAGGAAGAGTGGACAGACTTGGAGAAAGTTCTTTAAAAAATAAACATCGAGACTGAGAAAAACAAAAAAAGTAGTCCAGGGACACATGTGCTTCCTTCTTCTGTGACTGTCTTCCACTGGAATCCAGAACAAGTAGCACAAATAAAACCATCCTTCCTCAAATTTTAAGAACTGCAAGTGAAGTCACTGTGAACAGTGCTTTAAATATCTGGAGTGCTGGATAATACTGAGAAAAAAATAACCTCTCACTGCTTTAAAATTATCTAAAATTAGCAGATAATATTTTTCTTAATATCCCTGTGTCTCTGCTCTCTGTACATAAGTGAAAATAACTTTCAGAAGAAATACAAGCCTAAGTTTACAAACATACCTGTGAAGTCTTCAGCTACTGTAGTAATGAGTACAGTAGAAATCAGGGAAGTAAAAACTGTCTTGAAACCAGAATTTGGAGAACACATAGTAAGTAAATCACAGTTTTGCATAACACATGTAGATAAAAAGTTGAATAGCTGGCCATTGAGTGATATCACTCAGCAGTATTTAACATAAGAAGAAATTGCTCCATTGTGCAAATGTGCTACAGAGCAATACTATTTTCATACCTTTCCTACTTTTTCAGCATTTGACTTTGTGACCTTAACAATGTTCTTTTAATGTGATTTTTTTCTCATGGAGAAATACATTTATGTCAAGTTATTTAATTAAAGTAGCTACAGCCAAAGAAATACCTCTCAGCCTCCCTATATGCTTTATCTACATAGACTTTGCTTAATCTCCCTAAGAGCTCAGTTTCAAATATGTATTACAAGCCTGCTTTCATGAATGGATGTGTTAATAATAATACAGCCATTTGTATTCAAACTCCAGCTATCTCACCTTTAGGGACCCGTTGTCTCAGAGACTTGATTCATTATTAGTATAGCTAACAAGGTTCCAGTTTCTCAATATCTGTATCCTATTTAGTTCTAATTTGTAATATCCCAACCTTTGCTTAACCTCAGCTACAGAGAAGTCTTCCTGATTCTATTCTAGACAGCAAAGTTGCATTAAGTCCTCAATGCAGATTTAGATCAATGAAAATATGATGTTAAAAAGTCTTTTTCATCCAAAGAATTTGGTATGTTCTTAGTACCAGCGTCTCAGTATGTCCCTAGGATACAAAAAAAGAATCCCAGTCATTCACCTCTTTGCTCCAAGTAAAAGGGTGCTTATACTTGAGAGCTTTCATAAGCAGACCTGTATCATGGACATTTCCAGCTTTTTCCAACAGCTCTGTCTTCAGAAAATGTACAGTTAATGTCTGAGAAATAAAGAAGAATATCTCAAGCTCAGGACATACTCTATAGTTTTAATAAAATAAAATAATGCTTTCCCAATCACATTTATCCTATTGTATCATTATAGTTCATCAACTGATTTTGTTAGAATAATTTATGAAGACATGCAAGACTGTGAGACAATCTATCATTTCTAAGAGTCATTCAAGTGGTGATTCAGGTACTGAATTATTTCATTACAGGGCAAAGTAGTCATCAAGCTGGCTTTTTTTTTAAGATGTGATTAGATTTAACAAAGTTTTTCATTTAGCAAAACAGAATAGTCTAGCTGTACTAAGAGAGGAAAATTTACAATTTTCCTACATTTGACATCGATAAAATAAATGAGAAATGTTTAGATTGTATAAGTATTCTTCACACATCGATCACCACCACTGCTCAGTATTGGAGAGTTATTTAGAATTTTTGAGCCTAAACTGCATGTGACTTCCTAGTCTCACTAATAATAAGTATTCCACCAGACCCTCTTTCTTTAGATAGCATTGAGTCATGTTAACCTGCACAAATATATAAAATCTTTGTCTCATTTATCAAAGTTCAGTAACTTAAGCTTTTGCCAAGTTAAAAAAAGACTGTTAACAGAATACTCTAAAATACATTCCCCAGAAAACAGCCAAGACCACCTCCTTGTTGCTTTAACAGTTCAAAAGGAATTATAGAATAACTGTATCTTCCTTTCTTACATTTGGCCCAGCTGCTTCCAAATGCACCTTCATAGAGCTAGAGTGAAAAATTTTTGCACGTTTGGTTGACGTATAAATGGTAAGTATAAAAATTCAGTCAAAACTCATGTTGCTTCTCTTACAAAAGAACCTCAGAAGAAAAGGGAATTTTATTATTTGGTGCTGAAACTCCAGGTTCATAGGCTGAACAGACACCCTAAGCCCAAGTGTCTCTTCTGTACGAAGACGAAAAATGACCAGCTTTAAGATTTATAGCAGATCATTCAGACAAAAATGCCAGAAAGAATCCTCCAGTTATACAACTTGGAGAATAAAGTCAATGTCACAAGATGGGGATATCAGACACATCTATCTCTTTCTTTATGTGGTACTAAATGCTCAGTTTTAGGACGAGATGCATTTTTAGTCCAGGATTCTGGACAGAGGGACTTTTCAGTCTCTGACTGATATCAATGTCTACAACAGAGCTAGAGCTTAGAGGCAGACATGAGCATTGAGCTTTAACTTTGTTTCACAGCTGGCACATACAAAAAACAATGGAGTATTTCAGACATAGTTAATCAAATATGATTACTGAATTATGTAAAAAGACAGTCTTCATGATCAACAATACTGTGGAAAGTTTTCTACCTCACTTTCCATGCTATTGTAAGTTGCTAACTCACCCATTTATACGCATATATTAAGGAGCTCTCTATTAAGAAGACCACCTACAATCTAATATTTCCTACTTTGGGAAGATGAGCTAAAATATTATCCTAACTTTGATGACTGCCTGAGACCACCTACTATATCAGATTTATCAAATTATGCATTTTTTTTTTTTCCACAAAAGTGACCCAGTTTCCCATGTTGATTCCTCTTTGCTGTTCTTAATGTCCATGCCATAACAGAACCTTAAACATAGATCCAGAGCTGCACTATTTAGAAAACCAATTATTTTAGAGGGGCTGAGACTAAAATATTCAGCAGAAAAAGAAAACCAATTGTGTATATCCAAAGTGATTGAAACTAGAAACATCTGAATTCACAGAACAGGTACAACCAGCTGATGAAGAAGAGCTCTTCTAGTGTTTTCTGGCCTGCAGGTAGTTTTATAAATAGTCCAGTAGTTCTTATTTACATACATTTCCACATTATACTCTTTAAACAAAACAAAACAAAAGATCTTTCTTCTCAGAAAAATAAAAAAATATTAACAGATATTAACTTGAAGCAGGAAAAAATTGCCAATAACACAAAACAAATCTGAAGTAAAGCTTCTGAGGTTTTAAGACCTCAGTGGAGATTCAGAGAATTTTATTTTATCTGACCTAGTGCCTACATCTTAAGCCTTTATGACTTTCAGTAGATCTACAGGTTTTGCTATAGCAGCAAATGACATAACATCGACTGCATTTTTCCAGCAATGACTGTCTGTATGTGCTGCTTTGGCATTTGTTCGCAACCATTTTGTGAATAATTTATGATTTCATTCTTTATCTTCAGAAGTTTCAGTAACAAATCAAATAAGTGAAAGCCATTTTCAATGCTTAAAAGATGTATCAGATCTATCCCAATTGTTCATATTAAGTTATAAAAGAATTTAAATGTAAAAAGAAGTCATTTCTGAGTCTATCATTGAACCCTTTTCACATTCTTCCTTAATGATAAAAATGTTAGAAATACATGCAGAAAAACAGCTCTAATTTTTCAAAGAATCACATATTCATTTAGCCATTTAAAATCCCCCCAATATAAAATGAAAAGAATACAACTAGATTCTGAGCAATTTTGCATAAATGTGTGATTTTCCTTCTGCAGAAATCCTTTTTCCCCCCAGATTTTCAACTTCTTTCTTTTGATATGGCCACTTTCAAATTATCTAGGTTGCCTACCATCAAAGATTAACTATCACTCACATCACAGTCATCAATAGATACTAATTGTTTCTATCTGCCTCAAGGCCCTTAGATATCTAACTGGGCTGAATGTAATGTCCCAGTGCCAGAAACAAATAAGAAGTTGGAAATAAAATATCTACATAAGAAAGAGCCCATTACACAATCTATTCTTTTTTGAATAGTAAATATAATCTGTACTCTGCTGTAAAAGTAACCACCAGCTCATGGATTATTACATTGCTAACACCACTCTACTACTGTTAAACCACTGGAGTGTCTCCATGCTCTTCACTATTTCTCTCAATAGTAAAAGGTGGAAAAGCAATGCTTTGGAAGAAAAATCAATGGATTTTTTTCCCAGGATGTGAAGTGGGTATAGGTAATGTCACTTATATGTTGGAAGACTTCTATTAATTCTTGAAGCTTTCACTCTCCCTTTCTCCTACCTCCATCAATAAAATTCATTGGTTTACTGTTTGCTTCCAAAAGACGCGGAAAGAATTTTTTGAAATCCCTTTTAAACAGTTCAGAAGTAAGCAAGCATTTACATCATTAATTTCTGTAAAACGCTCCTCCTGTTATACAGTCTTCAGTGTCTAGGGAAGACATAATGAAAGTTGCAATTAAAGTGATTTCATTAAACATATTCAACCCATTAAGTTGTTCAATTTTGCATTAAAATCATTAGTATCTCAAATGTAGCAAGAAAGATATTTGGCAAGTGGTGATAGTTGCAAACATAAAAAAGACATATGTTTTTCTTTACTGAAAACAGATATGCACATGCATATATTGAATATGTAAATTTGTATGCATCCTTTTAAATTTGTATGTATCCTTTTCCTTGCACATTTTACTCTTACAAAATATTTGCCCAAGTTTCCGACTTACTTTATGGAAATTGCTGCAGCAGATTATGTTTAATAGTTGCATCATTTCACTACGGTACTATCACAGGTTGAGGTTTGGATTAGGTCTAGTAGCTTGCCTTCCAAAGTTACTCAAAATTAATCATGCTCACATCAGATAAATGCTGTTTTGACTCCAGTTTGAATCTGCCTACACCTAAGAACTGTTACTGGTGACTATGACAGAATCTAAATATCATTGCCAATATGGAAGGAGGGTGTTTCATGTGCTTTCACTACTGCTGTTAGTTAGCAGCCAAACAACCTCCACTGTAAATCCAAAATCTGATAGTGCTGTCTTTTTCAAGCACATAACAAAATCTTGCCTCGAACTTACTTACATGATCAACTGCAATAATACATTATTTGCCTATTAAAAAGAAAATATGATCTCTAAAAATTCTCTTCTACTATGAAAAAGTATAACAATTGTACAAAGAATGAACTGGCTATAAACAGGACTGGAAATACGAATTTTTCTCCTGTGAGCTTTCTAAATTCCCTGACCAATCAAACACTATACAATTAAATGGCAAGTAATTTATTTTTATATTAATTTAGTCAATCAAGACCTATAGAGAATTACAAAGAAAAAATTATAGGGCAAATTCTCCATCTTGTCATTGAGCAGGAGACCAGCATTATTCTGTTAGCTTCAGTGAAACTACACCAGAGAAGATCTAGCATCAGAATGAGGCCCAAAGCTTTTGAACACTAATAGAAATTGTGCTATGAAATTTTTAATTTATATTATAATTTCTTTAGAAATTATGTAGTGTCTGTTTCCTCAAGTAATTATTTCAGCAGACATGGACCTCTTGGTCCTGTTCTGCTCTCAGATACAAATGCACAACTTTGGCATTGGACCCAATGCTTCACACCTTGCTCAAGCAAAGTGTCAGTGGAATTCTTCACAGCAAGAAGTGAGGCTGGCTTGCTTGCAGAGAGGGTTTCTAAACCAGCTAAATCTTATCCTTTTCTTTTTTGTTTATTACCTCTAATAAAAAGCTAGACATATACAGTACTTGAAATCAAAAGTAAAAGTTTGAACACTGCTGTTTTCACCAAAGAAAAATGCCATTAAGAAAACCGTTAAAAGATGTACAAATGCAGGATTGGTACAAACATTTTTAAACATGATGAAAACCAGCTGGATTGTCTACATAGTCGGGACAGTATGTACACACAGTTCAACTAGGAAATCAGGACCAAAGGTTGTGCCTAGGGATGCAATCATTGTGTTTGAAAAAGGTCAACATATCATAGAAACATAAAGAACTTTAAGAGGTCACTTGTTCCACCTCTTTGCTCTCATGCACTATACCTAGATGATCCTGACAGACTCTCATCTATCGTATCATCACATTTTCTTCAACAAGGAGGAATATGCATTATTCATTACACAGTAATATAAGAATGTGCCATACTCCAGCCAGTGAATTCTCATCAAATTCTATTTCTCTACATTCAGCACTTCTTCAAGGCAACCTGTTAGTTGTCTGCCTTTTTTGATATACTTGAGCTTTTTGTGCTGATGGATTACTCCCATGACCTAATTTTTAATTCAGAAACTCACTTTGCTCTATTTATGCATGCTAAATACAAGTACTAAAAGTTGGGTTTAATTGGATTCATTATGAACCAAGATCCAAATCCAAAACTCCCTGTAGTCAGTCAACAGGAGTTCTTCAGTCTTCCTTCTTTGCCAAGTTACTATGTAACCTCAAGTCCTTTCTAAGCATGAACATCAATGGCTTTTCCTTCTAAAGATCAACATGGATAGAGTTTGTCAAAAATTTTCAGCAAACTATGAAAAGTACCTCAAATATGAGCATACATTAAAAACACATTGAAATCAATAGTAAAACATTCTAAGAGATGGGATAGTTTTGTCCACAAAAGGAATATATATCAGAGCTAAAAAAAAAAAAAAAAAAGCAGAGAGTATTCACTTCAACAGTATCTAGGGGTATAGCTAGGGGTATAGCATATCCCATTCTGTGGGACATCATAGTCTGTATCTCTGCCCTTAATGGGTACAGAAAGTAAGAGTGAGTTCTTTGGATGTGGATAGTAACTAGCCAAGTGCAAACAGTTAAAAACATTAAGCACAGTCTGAAAGTGCCTGATTCTCTACATATAGATGGACAGGTAGGGTGAGTACTTCAAATGTCTGTATGCTCATCTACTAGCACCTATCAGCTTGGTTATATGAGCCCAATCTTAACTAATCTTGGTTGTCACCTCTAAGGGATTATTCAACCACGGAAGAAGAGAATACTCAGAGATAAGAGGTTTTCATTTGTTGGAGTGTTTTTGCCAAAGCAGTTTTGTTTTGCATAAAAGGCAAAGGTAAGGGAAGATGAATTCCTAGCCTGGTCTAAGACTGTTTCTCATGTAAAATGGAGCATTCATGAGTTAGTGGCTCTGCAGACTGGTGACTTGTTTATACAAAGTAGATCAATGTCAGCAGGGTGTTTCCTCTCCTCCAACAGTCTGTTGCCTGGTGGTTAAGGAAATGTTTCTGAGGTGGAAATATAAGTTAAAAAAAAAAAAAAAAAGAAAAATAATTAAACAGATTTTTGAGATCTTTGGTGAGCACTGAGCTATGTCATACAGGACCACATCACTATTTTGCCTGCCTTAGACTACAATTATATGAATCAACACTCATTATCAGACTAAATAGAATTTCTTATGTTGGATGAAAAGTAAGTGGTTTTAGCTTACAAAAAGTTGAGAAGGCAAGGGGAAAGGGGAGGGAAGGGGAAGGGGAAGGGGAAGGGGAAGGGGAAGGGGAAGGGGAAGGGGAAGGGGAAGGGGAAGGGGAAGGGGAAGGGGAAGGGGAAGGGGAGGGAAGGGAAGGGAAGGGAAGGGAAGGGAAGGGAAGGGAAGGGAAGGGAAGGGAAGGGAAGGGAAGGGAAGGGAAGGGAAGGGAAGGGAAGGGAAGGGAAGGGAAGGGAAGGGAAAGGAAGGAAGGAAAGGAAAGGAAAGGAAAGGAAAGGAAAGGAAAGGAAAGGAAAGGAAAGGAAAGGAAAGGAAAGGAAAGGAAAGGAAAGGAGATTAGTTTCTGTATGTTAAGAAAGAAAATATTGAAAGAAATATTGAAGAAAGAAATATTGAATAACACTCAACTAGAAAGAAAAACAACTTGAACTTTCTAAAATAAGTTCTTGCAAAAATTGGATATAGGAACTTCATTTTTTTTCTGACAAACAACAAGGATATATAATATGAAAATACATACTGGGAATAGTATAAATGACAGGATACAAACAGAACAACAGTATGCATTTAAACACTAGATCGTGAAATAGGCAATTGGCTAAACTACCCAGGGGAATCCAGGTTTCATCATCTTAATATAAACATTTCTCAAAAGATGTGGCTGCAAAGTTACCTGATAGAACAGATCTTCAGAAAGAAATGTTCAAGCATGTCACTAAGGGCTCCTGAATGTTTTTCAGTTTCACAATTACCCTTGCTGGGAATACCTAACCTTCCTGCATTTCATTGCCACTAAAGAAACAATTGTATTCCTTATTTTTCACTGACAGAAAGATTAGTTTGCTGAAAATTAGAAAGAAAAAAAGAATCCCATTGAGATCTCTGGTATAAGAACACCTGTGAGATGAGCAACGTTGAAAGTCAGAGAGATTTGGTAACAAAATGTCACCAGGCAAAGCAGCAAATAGATGAGATTGTTTTCATACTTTAAATCTCTCTGAAGTTGGTTTATAAAGCAGATACATGGTGGTGGATGGGGATAAAATATTCCGAATCTTTTTTCTGCTTGGACTTATCAAACTGTAGACCAACTTTAGGAAAGCTTGTTAGCTTTGAAGTAAGGCATAGACATAGATAATGAAGGTGTTTTTAATGTGAAATGGTTTAAAATTGTTTTAAATTATTCTCTTGTAAATATTTTTCAACATATAAAGGACAGATCTCATAGTGGCTTATGATTAAAATACTTAACATCTTCATGTGCATAATGATACTACTTGTACAGCACTTTACAGGCCCTACATGCAACAACCAGTTCAATCATTCTGAAGTGAAACTATTTCTGGTGAGAATATCATATCTGGGGAGGGGGGAGGTTAGGAAATCTAACTGTTTGATAGGGCTTATAGAGCAGAAGGTATGCAGGGAAAGATGAAAAAAAGGTATATTGGAACTATGCTGACCTTTCACATTGCCTTGGAAACTCAAGTAGTCAGAGATTATGAACTGCTTCTACTTTGAAAAATGAACACCCAAAATGAGTATTTTCATACTAAACATAATTTTCACATGGCTTCAGAGCCCTGCATTTGTCACTTTGTTGAATGAAAACCAAACCAAAACCAATATGTTTACTCCCTCCATCCCCTAGAAGCAGGCAGATTTTGCAAATTCTGATCATTCCTCTGTCCACAGCCCAGCTGAGGGCATAGCTTCCTCTGGGTGACCTTATACAAAGCATGAATTGACCATGTCTCAGCTGGCATGTGGGCTGTCAGACTAAAAATACGTAACGCCATTGCTACTCTTCCCATCTCACCCAAGGTTTCCCAGAAAGATTTGTGTCCCAGAAGAAGACTTGAAATAGATACCACTGAAACACAGACCAGACCTCACTGTGTTTATTTGGCATAGGCCTCAATAAAGCCAAAAGCCACTTCACACCTGCGGAGTCTGACTTGAATGCAACTAACACTAAATGTAACAACATTTTTTGTTAAATATAAAAGCATATATCCTTGGATGACCCCGAAATTCTCTTCAGTTTTCTTCTCTGATGCTTTACTACTATGTTTTGTGTTAGCCTTTCAATTTAAGGCTGTGTCGCACATGGGTATTCTACATCGGAGGGTGGTACTATGTTACTTATTTCTATTCTGGAAGCATTTCTTCCTGCAATTTTCTCTTTCTGGGGAGAAAAATGAAGAAAAGGGCACCAAAACAAAGTGATAACATCATTTTTATGATCCCTATCTGGGGATACAGTGTTTTGAAATACTATCACGTTTTGCTATTGTTTCCGTCATGGAAAATATTTCTATCGTTTCCCACAATTAATGCCAAGAAGTTTTAATCACACATGATACCAATCATGTTGCTCTTCCAATCTTCTTTATCTTGCTATGTAGTTCTGATGTCTCCCTTGTCCTGTGGGTGTGAAATGTGCACTATTATTAGCTCATTAGGTCTTCTAGCCTCTGGCTCAGTGAAGAATGATTCACCATATTTCTTAGCCATTGACAGTTTCAATTCCTTAACCTCTAAATTTCCCTTGATATATAACTATGTCTTGCCCCTTCTTATTTCAGCCTTCCAGAATATCCCTTGGCACTAAGTTCTGAAGTCAGCCCCATCATCCAGTACATAGCAAAACTAAGTATAATTTTCCTCTGCCAGTCAAACTTTTCATTCCACCAATTGGTTCTTAATTCATTATAAATTCAACTAACAGACTGAATTGGTTATTTAATATTTCTTCATACAATGAATAAGATCTCTTCCTATGGTTCTGCTTCTATTTTTCAATTAGGATTTTTGGATTAGATACACCACCCCTGTTTAAAAAGCTCATAAAGTTTTAAAAACAGACATAAGAAAATACTGACTTCCCTACCAAGATAAATGCTTTCTAATTTGCCACTAACTGCTTAAGATCTCACAAGTTAAAATTTCCTAATAAACTTCTAGCATTTTTTCAGATTATGCCTAAAATATGTGCAGTACAAAATAAAAAGCCTGATTCCCTCTAATTCAAGACTACATTTAACTTTAGTGATATGGAAACCAAGATCACCAGCTATCTCTTTCCTTATACACCTGATAATACTGTTCACTCCATACCCTTAATGTTTATCTTTCTAGTTGCTGTAGAAATGTGAGATGGGCTCTTATGTGAGAAATCATTTGGTTAATTTGGGTCCAATTATTGCACTACCTAAGTATATTCTAGCTCAGACAAATTCAGAAAAGTCTGCTTTCTCATTCACAAAATTATTTGCATAAAAAATGGATATTTGCATTAAAAATTTATATGTTCTTCAAACATTCAGAGGTAGATGTCTCTCTTTTTTTTCTATAAACTCTGTTCACCTCTAGGAGCCTGTATCTGTAACCTTAGTTACTAGTATCAAGCTGGCCATTTGGCCTGTCTGTGAAAAGCGTAATCACAAGCCGAACACCCTACAGCTAAGGGCAACATTTGACCACTGTGGTACAGTAGCTGGCATCCTAAGGCCTCACATCTGCCAGCTGCTAAATAAAAGTGATGAGATTCTCAGAAGTCCTAGCATTTGCTAGGCATTCTGTAGTTAGTTGTAGCATAGATATTCAGCATCTATAAAATTCAAATTTAGGTTTATGTGCTCTGAAGTTACAAATGTCAGCCTACTTGTCCATATCTATGTATGTACTATAGTACCCCTTAGATCAAACATTCTCATTAGGTTCCTCCTATTTCACTTGTTCTGTCTTCACTCTTTCCCATACCCTGTCTATAATACTGTCTCCATCAATACACTGGAGAACTTTTACTAAAAACAGTGTGCCTCTTTCTCTAAACAACAGCATGGAAGAAAAGTTAGCAGGAGGAAAATTTTTATATACACCCTTGAGAAGCTTTTACGTAGAAAAAGAGTAACTGAAATGTAGGTTGCTAATAATTAAAGTAATTAAAGTAGCACTTAAGTTGCTGTGTATCTCAATAATGCATTGTTACAGAAGGAACTAAAAGGTTTTGATACCAGTTAAGAGGGGGTTTTTTAATCCTTCTTTTAGTTCTTAAGAGAAAGTGGTTTATTTTGGGGAGGAGAAGGGGCAAAATGAGATCTCCCTTGGAGGATTTTTAATGCTTCCCAAGCCTTCCAGAAACTTTAATTGAAAATGTAAATAGGAGAACCTGTTGTTTTATTAAAAAGCTTACTTTATGAGTGGAAATTACTTGTCTCTATTTAGGTCAATAGATTTTTAAGCTACAAGAAAATCTTAAAATCAAGCTACCTCATGTCCTTCACAAGATAAAGAAACACGTCCAGTAATTTTGCTGTCAAATCCTATCTTCTTGTTATGGTTGAACATATTTTCTAGACAGACATTAACTTGTAGGGAATACTATATTTTCAGATAAGGTGTTACACTGGTTGAATGCCCCTGCTGATTTTTTTGGCAAGGTTAAATAGTTTTCCATTATCAGATATGTATTCTCTAGGTGCCCATAGGCTAGTCTTTTCTCAATTAAGCTAAGTAGATTGATCTTCTGTAGCTTATGACTGACAGCATAATCTCAGACATTTTACAGGGAACCTTCATAAAAGCTACTTGCCCTCCAATACTTTGCCAATCCACCTAGTGTCTCAAGAAAGAGAAAAGTTACATTTGTGCAAGATTTGACTAGTATCAGTTTACCCACAGTCTTTGAAGAGATCCATGAGGTGGCCTATACATTCATCTCACAGACAATATCACTGAATAGGTATCCTCAAATCTTCCAATGAGAGGAATTCATTGTTAAGCCTATCCTGAAACTTCTTCTCAGACATCTATCTTGGGCTTTTTAGCTTGCTTATTATTATAAACTGTTTCTAATATTAGCTCGTGAGAGCAATTCAGTCACAAAAGATGATTCACAAACTTGTCTATCAGATTTCCCTTATTCCCTTTGTTATTAAAGGAATCCTAATGTACTGAGCTGGGTTTCTTCCTAAGACATCAACTTGCTGGTCACAACAGATGAAGTAGGATTCATGACTCTCTGGAGTTAGTTAGCTATCTTTCGTATACTGTCAGTGTATTACTAATTTCAAAAAAAATAATGAAAATTCACAGGGCCTGGGAGTATAATTTGTATCTGCTTAATAAATTAAAATTCCACTAGAAAACACTATCCATCTTAACATACACCTGCAGAGCTGATGCATTCCTCATAATGCAGAATTATGGCAGAAATATCAGGCATCGTATCATATTCATTTCATAGAGTTAATTCCGGAGGCAGAATAATTTTGCTTGGACTTCTGTTAGCATGCGTACATTTAAGTTTGCAACAGAGAAACAGACATATATCCCAGATGAGAAAGTTCACATACAGCGCACCTGGGTAAGTATCAGACAACAGTTAAACTACATATACATTTTGGAATCAGCCTTTGCTCATTGCATCAGTCAGAAACTTTAAAACTTAGAAACTTCTTTCTTCCAGGGAAAAAAGAAGATGGTCATAAAAAATAAATTCCCTGGAGTTTGTCAAGTGAATGATTCTTCTAAATTCAAATTTATATCTCTGTGGTGAAGGTCTCTTTTATGACTCAGTCTCGCCCTCTTGTTACATCTTGTTACATCAATATCAAATGGATTTCATATGTACAAAAATAGACGGCCTCCCTCTGAGATATTCACCAATGTAGTGTCACTGCAATGTGTGCTATATTAGTAATTAGGTTGTTAGCAGGAGAGGGACAGTAAAATTGAGAAAAGTACAATTAGAACAAGATTCTCTGATTTTGCTGTTTCATGTGGCATGAAATTTGACTTTTCTCATTTCTCATTTCACAATGTGAAATGTGCATATTCATACACAGAGTGCAGTGGAGCATTTTCCAATATTAAAATCTTAAAAATCCTTTCAGTGAAAAGGCAGAACTACTAAGTAAAAATATTGTACAAAGAGATAAATCCAAATAAATCCATAATGATCTGTGAAACTAAATATGTAACGTACAGTATATTTCAGCAAATGCTCAGCAAAGGTAAGGCCTTTCTATGTGTTTTGTGCCCTTAAACTTTTAAGATTTTATTTTAAATGTGCTAGAGGGAGCCTGAGTTATCTCACACACTAATATTCATTACTGTGGCAGCTTAGTCAAAACCAAGCATACACAATAGTATGGGATCTAAAGAACAATAGGAATGAAGATGGCTTGACAGAGGGCTCTGGGGAGAAAGTCTTCTGGACCCACAGAAAGCATTATAGTACTGCTCTAGATTTACTGCCTTCATTATTAAAATGCAGGAGGCTATTAATATCACCAAACAAATTTTATGAACACAGATAACCAAAGAACCTTTTAGCCCATTTCCTGAATCATAAACAAAGACCTCCATATACAGCTACTGAAGGAAATGTAAAAAGCAGAGTACTGTATAACCTTTATTGGATTACTCAGAAGCTTTAACAGAGCTGTATAAATCAAAAATAACAGGAAAGCGATCAACATCTAAAGAGAATGTCTTTGTTCCCTAAGGTTGCACAGTTAGATTTAGGTATTTCTGGTAGATCTTTGATGCAGCACATACTTAAATAATTATAAAAATATCACCTGGAAAACCCTTTGGAAAATTTGCTGAGGAATTGATTGGATCCTTCTCTTGTAGTACTTTATAGCAGTTTGTAATAGTGTTATTCCCCTATTTTATTCTGCCTGCATCCTGTTAATAGGTGAAGACTTCAGCAGTATGAGCTAGATTGTACATCTCAAGATACCATGATGAACCATTAAGCTCTTCTGCTTCAAAATAAAAGTTAAAGACTTCCAACTGGTCTATTGCTATCCAATACATGGTGCGCTTTGGTTAATTACAGTAGCTGCTAAGTTTGTCCTTGGGAGTCGAGCTTGGTTACACAGATGGCTATAAAAAAATAATTTAAAGAAAATCTTTACAGTCTAACTACAATAAACCTCTTTTGCAGTATATTTGTATACATTTGTTCTCAAGTTATTTCAGGACACTCCATAAAAAGCCAATGCTAAAGCAACTGTACAAATGGCTTGCACCTTCAGCAATTGTTCGTAATGTTAGCAGCTGTTTAACACAAAAAGAAAACATGAAGGTTATTCTATACAGTCTAAGGTGGTTGTACAGGAGATAAAAATTCCTCTTACCCTTTATCTTAAGGGTATTGTAAAGCTTAATTAAATAAGGCTTACAAAGTACTTTGAGCCACTCAAGTCATGAGTTGAATATATACCAGATTCCATTCTATTTTTAACATTAAATACAGCAATCATCTAGTTATATTTAGCAGTATATAAGTAAAAGTAGATAGTAGCCTGACTTCTACTCTGACCTTTATTTGTACAGGTTTCTGAACCACAGCGGTAAATGTACCAGCTTAATATTCTTGAATAAAATACTGTCGTAATTTTCTCACAGAGTCATGTAAGTTCTGACATACAATAAAGTTTACTTTTGATTTGGGGTTTTTTGGTTGTTATTGTTGTTGAGAATTAACAAAATTATTATAATATAATAGTTTCTAGCATGCGAAAACATTAAATAAGAAATTCAGACTATATGACTAAATGACTATACCTCATGTGAGGCAGGTAACATGGGAGTTCACTGACTATATTTTACACTGGTAAGGATCTATCACTATCACTTTTTTCACTGAAGATGTGGAAACTAAAGCTCGCAGTCTTCACAAAATTGCAAAAGTGGATTTCCTGAGGGCAGTGGGTGGCCTCTAGCCATCTCCTCACCCATTACCACCAGCTGCTATGGATCATGCATCTGCATCAAGCAATGTGATCACAGCAGTGCTCCTGCCTAAGGGGCCCCTCAGTCAGATCAGGGCTTCATCTACCTTTTTGCTAAAGCCTGTGCTTAGAGACATCAGAATATCTCATAGCAACAGATTCTGTTAGCAAGTGCCTACATATGGAACAAGTTGTTTCCCGAAATCAGGGTGTAAAACTGTTAAAAGTAAGCCTGCTTACAGGAAATGTAAAACTACCCTGCCCAAAATTATGCTTTCTTACAGCCTTTCTTATGGCATACTCACTGACAAAGCTGGAACACCTCCTCATACAGGAATAAATAATTGAAAATGAAGCATGCCTCCTCATCATCAGCCAAATAGTCCAGCCTAGCTGTCCTTCCAAAGGGCAGGACAGGGCAACTTTCAAGGGATGTAAATGTGATTATGACCAGGTCAGAAGTGAGACCAGACAAGAGGAGTCTATTTCACATTGTGATCATCTACTAGAAACTATTGTGGCCCTTATCAAATATTTACCAAAATCTCATAAAAATAGAGACTGTCTTTATGTCAAGGAAGTTTGTTGATTACTATTATGAATTCATGTACTCTCTTTCTTTACTGATCACAGCCATAGTATTTAGAGAATGCTGTAATAATAAAATATATATGTACAAAAATTACAGTCATTATCTGTACAAACTATCATGTACGTAAAACACCAAACAAACCCAGAAAGAAAATATCTGTGCAATCTGAATACCTTAGCTTTAGTTCTCTCATACTGCCTTTTTTCTTCCCTTTCCTTGACTGATCTATTAATTCCCTGATTAAAAGTCCAATAATAGATCTTCATTCGTATTGACTTCTCTAGAACATTTACACCACCAGCCTTACACAAGAGGGCAGTCAGACTGACAGGTCTGTGGGGCAGGGGTTCTTTTCTGGTCTGAATAGTGAGACAGTTTCCAACAAAGCCTATGATGTTTTATTAAAAATAATGTTGTCATGTAAATACAACAGAAACAAAAAGGGGAGCTACTTGTTACTAGGACTAGGAATTCAATCTACCTAAATGCCCTGCAGTTTACAAGCTGCACAAATGGAAAGCACAGAGACCTGTTGAGACAGGATGTGCTGGTGTGTCAGACAATCTGTCTTGGCTTGAATGGGCAGACCAAAATTTGGAAATATTTTTCTATCAGGAGTTTTCATAACTCCTCTTTGGAATCTAAAAGGAATTCAAACAGAAACAAAATGAGTTCTAGAAACCTGGCTCTGATTTTTTGTCATATACCCACACAGCAATCACATACAACTCTTCTGATAAAGCACTTTGGGGATTTTTCTACAGCTGATGTTTCTCATGGACTCTCTTCAGTGTAATTTGTTACCTATATGCACATTTTGCCAAAAGTAAGACTGAGGGCCTCTCATTAACTTGTACCAACAGAATTTTATTTTCATTAAAGCAATAAAACCTTAAACAATCCTATGAGGAACAAAAGCCCTTTCATTATTGTAGAAATTCATAGCAGCTTACCTCTTTAAACAATGTCACCTAATTAGCCATAACACATTTGCTGGGAGACCACAATTTCATCAGCTGGGAAGAAGACAAAGACCAGTTTCCAGAACTGCAACCTTGCCTCAGAGCCCAGCTTGCAAATCCATTCAGAAAAGGAGAACAAGAAACATTAGTGAATACATCCAGTACCCACAGATTTGTTGACTGATCATCCATTTTCACATAGAGCCAACCCTACGGCATAAACAGCTGTCTTGGCAGAACACACAGTCTCCCCTCTATGGGGATACCTGTTGGCATACCTATGTCAGTTAAGTATGTATTTGCCTCTCCTGAAGCTTCTGTCTACCTCAAAGCAAAAAGGACTCCACCAAACACCTTTTGGGTTACTCAGCTTCCCCTAAAAGTACAGCTGCAAAGTGAAGGGATGGGACTTGGCTTTATAGTAATTTATTTCAAGAACCTCTGTTGTCATTAAATTCAAGAGATTGTTACTGGAAATTTTCTGCACACTTTTTTTCACATTCTGTCTCTGAGGTCTTGATCTCAATTTAATTCAGACAATGAAGTACGACTAGCAAGAAAACAACTGATGTTGTCTTTGCTAGGTGTGTTGTTCCTTTATTATCTAATTTGCAGAACTAGCATCAATGTGACAGAAACTGCACTGATGACTTCCAAAAACCCGCAAAATAGCTAGAATTGCATAATGCCCTTCACCACAACCACAGTCCCTGGAGAACAAGCCATCTTAGTCTTGCTGTAAAAATCCTGACTTTGCACTTCCATTCATCCATCATGCCTGCAACTGCACTCATGGGACTATTGAGAGTTACTGGAAACAATTTCTGCCTGTACACCACATCTACTGTGGCTCCTTTGGTGGGAAAGCTAAGCAAGTGAGCTCAGAATCAGCAAAAAAACCAGTGCCCTTCTCACCTAGATGTAGGAAGAGTCAATACAAAGTCAGAGGGAGATAAAGAAAAGCATTATGGAGTCCCTCGGAACAACTGCAAGCAGAGGATGGAGCAAAGTAAGTACAAGGACTAGAGAAAAACACACTAATCATGGAAATGAAAGTGCTGCTACTACAGAAAACCATCATCAGTGAGTGACAAGAGACTGCTCTAGCTTGCACAACTGGGCAAGACTGGGGAACATTTTGATCTTGTAATGAGGATCTACATTTGGGAGCTATGCTGTATGCTGTGTTTATGGAAACTAAAGGACTTCCAGTCACCCCAAAGCTCATTTTAACACTGTGCAGTGTAGGATAGATACCCATGAAACAGGCTGATGTGTCATCTGAGACAACAAAGAGCTTTAAGCATTTACATAGATATTCTTGCTTAAAGATACTCAGTTTTAGACTGTCTTGCTAACAAGAAATATACACTCTACAGATTCTAAGAATCCAATGAGTATGCATATTCAAAGAATTAACATTCATGTCACTTAGAATTCAAAGCTTCAGTCGTTTCTGGTTTTATTTGAGCAATATTGCTTACTGATAAATTAAGAGTGTTTTCTAGAGTCAATACCTGCTTTGAGAAAAAATAGATCTGTCTGAACAGCTGTCTCATCCTGTGTACAGATTCGTGAAGAACAACGCTATATGACCTCTTTCTCACTGATGTATTTCTTTGAGTTAAGATAAAGTTTTAATTGTAGCAGCACCTAAACCTACAGTAATTATTGTAAATATTTTTTTTAAGTTCCTTTATCTATAATTGTCATATTCACAGTGAGGTGCACAGCAACGTTAACAGCTCTCTGAAATTCAGCATACTTAGCTTTGAAAATATTATCTGCTGTACCTTTTCATGTCCAAGTTCCACTAGTCTACTCTACACTTCCTTACTTTGACTTGCTTAAACTCTGTACGTTTTACTGTTAGTTGGACACTCCAGAATACAACAATCTTTTTGGACCTAGCCAAACAATATATTTTCATTATAGGTGGTTTTTAATTGTTGAATATAAAATTTAAAATTGAATAGACTTGTAAGACTGATATCTAAAAGCATGACTGTGATGGGACCCAAAACCACTTAGAAATTAGCCTTTAAAAAATGCTCAGACCTTCTTAAAAAGGTCAGTAAAATTTGAAGAGGAAACGAATGCAAAGAGAGGAGAAAATCAGTTAATAGAGAATCCAAGGAACACTTTTCAAAAGGGTTCAAACACAAAAATCCTGTGTGCTATTGTAATATGAAACTTTAGTGATTCAGTGTAATAACTGGAGATGCAGGAGTCTCTTTTTATTATGAAGGATGTTTATGTGAAGAGCAAAATAGACAAGAGAAAGCAACGGATAAAGAATACTTGATGGGCACTTTAATCTTCTATTAATATGCAAATTTTGTTCTTTAGGACCCTAGAAAGAGATATGTTTTTTTATAGGTTATTTGAAAAGTGTCTTACTCTCCCAGAGGTCCTTCTTGTATGAATCCAAGTGAAACACTGTATTTATACTAATTCCCCAGATACTCCTGTATGCACCATTTTCTTTTTGAAATTATATGGAGTTTATTGAACCACATTTGTAAAACATTCCACAGCTGATTTCATTCTAAAGATCTCCTGTAATAGAGCTGAATCCCCTGCTGTTCTGTGTCATGTGAGGATGTTAAGAAAATCATCTCCAGCCACAAGGGAAGAAATGAAAAAGTCTGCATGAAAATTTGGATATGAGATTCTGACCAAAAATGATAATATTATGTTCATAATCAACCTTAGTCACATATGTCCCCCTGGAAATACACAAAAATATATGAAATAGTAATATTTTCTTTAGTAAATGCCACCTTTCAGAGCAAAAGGAGCTTTAGTGCAGGAATAGCATCTTTATTGGTATATATTCAAAAATGCATGTCCTGATTTCTTTTATACCTAGTTATAAGCAGTCCTTTCATAGTGAAAAATAAAAATAAAACCAGCAAAATCTAGCTTGCTGATGTCAAAAGGGAAACTAGGAATCTTTTGTTTGAATTGTTTGCTGTATTTGTGTACTTGGGCTCCTTCCACCTATTCAGCCTGCAGCAAGTTAATCATGTTCTCTCCTTATTTTCTGTATAGAAATGACAGAACAAGATTATGAGTTAAAGTCTGCTTCCCTTTCAAGACTTCCTCACCTTCTGTGGGTTTATTCATGACTAAGGAAAACAAGTTTAGCTGTAAAAAGTGTCTGTGGAATTAGAAATCATCATGAAGACTGAAGCCTTTTTGTCTTATTATTTGAAAGGCTGTAATGATTTGATTTGACTTTCCACTGCAAATCCACTTTGTAACTGATCCCACATGAATGCCTTCCTGCTCAGACCCCTCATGGAATGACAGCTTTGGCTATGGATCTCTTTTGCCCTTTATGAATTGGAGATAACTCCGTCACTGTGTAATGTAATACTTTTGTACAGCTATAAAACTGATGAGGGAGGGAGACACTGGAATTCCATCAACACATCCCTTTAAAAGAAAGTACAACATTAGTTTTTATCTGCAGGCACAATATGGAAAGTTAAACAGTGTTGGAAAACTTGACCATGAAAAAAGACAGTCTGTCCTGGGACTACAGGCAAGTGTTAGAGATTTATTTGATTTTCTTTTTTTTAACATGTTCCTCTAATATTTGTTATTTGCTATTGGCATGTTTGATGTCATTATTCAATTTAAGGACAATGCATGAGAATTCAAATTTAAAAAAAAAAACCACATAGATTTTTCCCTCTGGAAAACAGATATGAATCACACACAGTCATTTTTTGGATTCTAGTGTGTAGTAAAAGTAAAGAGAGCAAAGTCACAAAAACTACATAAATGTACTGCAGGAAGTGAATATGTGTTTCTCAAGGGACTTCATGTAGTGTGACATGCTGCACGTAGGATGAGAGAGAGCAACTTTCATCTCTGGTCTAAGCTTCCGAGTTTCTCCTGCTTCAGCTACCCAGAGATAGGCTTGACGCAGTTGTAGACACTATTCTGCCTTTGTAGAAAAGAAAGGGCAAGTTTTTGGCAAAAAGAGGAGGCAAGACAGGCCTGCACAAGTGAAAAGCCACAGATGGTGGAGAAGGACCTTAACAATGACAGTAGCTGTTGGGATTCTTTTTGCCAAAAGACAGAGTTTTAGGGGAAAAAAATTAAAATGTGACCACAATCAAACATTTTACTTGGCATTAATTTTGTGAATCAATTTAATCTGACCAGACATTAGTAAACACAAAGATTGCCATACCTTGCAGGGGAGGATTTAAATATAAAGCACAGAAGTGGAGAATGAGAGGGGATGTGGTAGACTAAGTGATCACAACCAGTCAATGCACCAACAACACATTTTCCACAGTCAGCTCCACTCATTCATGAGCCCACTTTGGTTAGCATTTGGAGGTCACACCAGAAAGGCTTTCCATGCCTTGCACCCTTACATGATCACGGGGCAATTTTTTCACCAGTCAATCCTTCCCACTGGCACTCAAGCTGTCAAAACTGCTGCTGCCATGCTTCTGTGCGTTTTTAAAACTGTTGCAGTGGGGATAATACTCCCCGGATGGATAGAGGCTGAAGTAGTCTTTACATCCTGTGTGACAATAACCTTCCTTTGGCTAGAAAAAGGGGGATTTGTTCTGGTCCCTTATCAGTATTCCCTGATGGGTAATGAATTGACTCATGCACAAATGCAACTTCAATGGTCAAATTCAGCCACAGTGTCTGACAATTTCCACCCAAAATCTTCCTGCCCCCTAAGCAGGGGGAACTGAACAGCACATGGTCTATATTTGTGCTGGTTTTGGCTAGGATAGAGTTAATTTTCTTCATAGTAGCTAGTATGGGGCTGTGTTTTGGATTTGTGCTCAAAACAGTGTCGATAACACAAACACATTTTAGTTACTGCTGAGCAGTGCTTACACAGAGCCAAGGCCTTTTCTGCTCCTCACACCACCCCACCAGTGAGTAGGCTGGGGGTGCACAAGGACTTGGGAGGGGACACAGCCAGGACAGCTGACCCCAAATGACCAAACAGGTCATACAATACCTTATGACATCATGCGAAGCATATAAAGCTGGGGGAAGAAGAAGGAAGAGGGTGACGTTCGGAGCGATGGCATTTGTCTTCGCAAGTAACCATTACATGTGATGGAGCCCTGCTTTCCTGGACATGGCTGAACACCTGCCTGCCCATGGGAAGGGGTGAATGAATTCCTTGTTTTGCTTTGCTTTTGTGCAGTGGTTTTGCTTTACCTACTAAACTGTCTTTTTCTCAACCCATGAGTTTTCGCACTTTTATGCTTCCAGTTCTCTTCCCATCCTGGCAGGGAGGAGTGACCAAGTGACTGCATGGTGCTTAGTTGCCGGCTGGGGTTAAACCATGACAGGGCAGAAACATTTTATATTCACATTTCTGTGCACATGTTGTGGCTGGAGGTTTCAGAGAGTGAGAGACTCCAGCCACAGCTTTCTGAGACATTACTAAAATACTAAAATAAAAAAAATTTACATAGCTTTCTCGGAATGAAGAGTCATTCTAAAAGAATCACTGTCAGTGGGTAAATCCAGAAAGGCCACTCAGAACTAGCAGTACCTGTTTAGAGGAGGTCTTTATAATAAACTACAATCTCTATAAAAAGCTGCAAGTCTCAGCACAAAAATAATGTGAAACTCATAGCAATTTGGTTTTCCCTTTCGATCAGCTGATATTTACAAAGCATATACTCTAGTATAACTTCTGCTGTTCCATTTTGTACCCACTAGGAAATTAGCAAGGTATTGAAAAAAAAGTAAAGCATTATGTAGTCTTCTTATGGGCAGAACTTAGCTAGATTTCATTAGGCCAAACATAACTATTCTGATGATGGCAGTGCCACTAAGAATATAAATGCATGTGTTGGTAAATATGATCCACAAGTATTTTCTCTCATGAGCCATTGCTCAGGCTGGAGTAGTTCTTTGGTGTTTTCACATATACTGGAGAACTATCTTTGGAAATGAGATAAAGACAGGTGCAGGTAGAGATGTGGGGAAATAGCAGTGCTGAGGGCACTGATATGGTTCTGCTTTCCTCTGCTTGCTCTTTGCAACCTGTGGATGCTATTTTCCCAATACCCATTCTCTTTATTTCAGTCCACTGCTACAAACTTGCAGCTCCATCTTCCCAGATCGTAGAAGAGTATGTTTGCAACTGCTGAGTATTTCTTGCTTTCCGTTAGTTACAGATCTATCTGAAAAGCCTGCTTCACAAGAAGAATTCAGATAAATGATGATTTTCAGGTGCAGTGACAGTGTGCATATTACTGAAAGGACATTTGGAAAGGGGAGGGGAAAGAGAAAGGACAGACAGCGAAAGATGGGAGAGTAATCACAATGGAAGCAACACTGGCTGTGCTGATAGGTGGTATTGACACAGAAAGGGCAACGCTGTCCCTGTGTAAGTTTAGGCTGGAAATGGATAGAAAGGATCCATACTTTAGAGGATTAAGATCCCTGAATGGTCTTCTGATAAAAATAGCAGGGGCAATGAGTAACTTCTAAGATGAAGTTCAGTAAGCCTATGAAAGGGATTAAGTGATAATAGGGGAGTAGAGTTGATGACACAAGAGATTAATTCATTTCCATTGCCTCTCACCCTTTTTTCAAGGGATAGTTTGAAGATTGAGTGCATTGTTGTGTCTCATTTTGTTTTTAAAAGTAAATGTCATGTTCAGCCATTATCACAGTAGACTTTCTTAAAAATACTTTTGGAAGAGAGAAGTGTTTTAGATGCCTTAAAATACTCTTCCTATAGTGTAGATTAATGTGATCTTGATTAATCAGATCTTTTGCACTCCCTAGAGAGTTAGCAGAGGGAAGGCAAGCATAGATAAATTGAAAGAGCTGTTTTCAGCACTGATTTTCCACATATATGGAGGAACTAGGTGTATGTACAGACCTCAGTAAGGTCAGAGTAAAGCAATCCCATCAGTGATAAAACAAAAGAAAATGCTTTTTTTTTCTTTCTTGTAATTGTGGCATCATTTTCAACAATAATAAACAGTTTCATGCCAGCAAATGTGAGAGTGTCATTCCTTTGATGTAATGTTATTTTATCTTTCATGTGGGACATCACACTCATTCTAAAACATAGGAGCCTTTTCAAGGAGCAGAGCTCCCTGTGTGTCAAGTTGTTTTGACTACTTAGGAAATACAGAAATGTCTCTATGTACAATATTTTAAATGAATAAAAGATGTTTAAATAGCTTGCAATTATAATGATACTTGCAACTGTCAGGAATAATAGGGAAACTTAGACCTGTCCATTTGTTATCCAATTTTTTGTTCCTTGCATCTTGCAAAGATTACATCAGCCCACCTTCTTCCTTATGACTCCTTACATACATCTGCAGGGTCTTGGTCAAATACAGTCCTTTATTTAGTAAAACCAAAACGTAATCATTTCATGCCACTGAACTCCACAGTGGAGAGTCTGTTTGCACAAGCCCATATTTTCTGTTAGTTTGACGGCCAGAATAAGGAAGTTTCTAGAGCAAAGCACAAAAATGTGTAGTAACAAAATCTCTGGTTAATCTAATACCTAAGACACTGTGACTGGAGCAATGACATACTTAAGCTTGACTGGAAGCTGAAGACATGTGTAACACAGACTGCATTATACAAGCAAATAATCTTCCTGATTTAGTGGGCTAGTCAGTTTAATACTAAGGACATATATAAGCATATGCAAGATCAAAAGACTTGTTATGTAAAAGCATCCTTATCTTCTGCCTACATCTTTTTATTCTGTGGTTACCTACTTTTTGAGCAGTCTCTGAATTAAGATAGGAATCTTATGTGGCAATGTTTTATATTTTCATTATATGGCAATCTACTTCTCAGTGATTTGCAGTTAACTGAAAAACAACTCTTGGGCATTCAGCACACATACACAAAATTTGGAGTGGAATATGGCATTTTTTCTTAATCCATATATTTTTACTCTGTTAGACAGGGAAGCCAGTGGGTAGGGTTGGATGAAAAGACTACTTTTAAAACTGCTTACAACCCACAAGATGAATACTAAGTTGGTGCATATCTAAATAATTAAAATTGTGTGGTTTCGTCAATGAACTTTTTTTTCCCAAAATTATCTATTCACATATATACATATTCACATATACACATGCACAGATGGAGGGGGTGGGAATTAATGGAGTTAAAACTACCTTCAATTTGTTAGAAATTACTAACTTGGTTTACATTAATGGAGAGAAAAATCCAGAAGTATCTGCTTGAATGAGACTTTGTATAATTCAGATTTTCTTGTTAATTGTTTCTGCCAACTGTTTATGTTGGCAACAAATTTTTGTCATTTGGAAGAACTGACTTTGTAAGGCTGCCTTTTTGAGAACTTGAAAGTCGTTTAGTCTTTGCCACAGCTCAGTTTGTGCCATAAAGATAATTTTGTTTTTCATTTTAAAACACACACACACACACACACAGAGGCTTGCACACTACTAGCTTTAGATACAGCAGAGAATGTCTCTGTATAACATTGCTATAAAACTTGTTGGATATTTCAGATCCTGATGATTTGACAAAAAGATCTTCAGAATTTAGTGTCTTCCTTGACATTCTGCTCGTATCATTAAGGGTTTTTTTAAGCTTTTATTTCTAAAACTTGATTTACTACCATGTCATTAGTGTCATGTATTCTACTGTATTTATGTTTAAGGATACTGACCTACCTGAGCTGTCTATGAATGAACTAATACGGGTATTGTTTAACCAGAACATTAAAGAGCTCAGTTCAAACTGGTGAACCTTAGTTACTTTGATTACATGCACTACAGCATCCCTGTGTGCTTCAGTGAAAAGAGTTACCATAGTTTCTTTTTATTATAACATAAAGCAGTGATATCTAGAAAATGTTGCAGAGTTATAGAGGGATTTTGAACACTTTTGACTAGTTTGCCTTTTTTGCTTCCCTGCTGGTTGTGGGTAACAAGCCCAAAAAGTCTTGTGGGAAGCACAAGCATCTCTCTGTGATAATGTTTGTGCCCCTGCAAGCCTTGCCCCTTTCATATGACATGCATTGTGGAGGGTGCTGAGGAACAGGAATCACTGATGGCCTTCTCTGCACCTATAGTTAGCACAGACAGGACTGGCCATCTGGATAGTGAAACCAACCTGGCTGTGTTAGGGCAGTTTTCTACATGACATATTATCACAGCCTGCTTGCAGCACCTATGAAATCAAGTTCTCATTGTCCGCTATCTCTATATCTACTTTAATAGAGAAATAGGTGGTTTCTTATTCTGAGTTTGGCTAATGGTGCAACGGTGGATCATATTTAGCACTTTCAGGTACAGAGAAGCATTCTGACTTGTCTACATTAGGTGAAATCATATTGTGTCAGATTCAAAAGCCCAAAGGAGGTGGAGTAGCTGCCGATCTGTCCCCCCAGGTCCAACCAGCAGTAGGGCTCAAAATGTCTTCCACTAGGTGCATGCACACAGACCAGATGTATACACCCACATATACAGATACACACATCTGGCCACACATACCACATATACACTGAGCACTCACACAAACTCAAACAGAGCCAATGGCTGGATCCTACTCCCCTCTCTGGCTGAGCAGGACAGAGGTGTCTTGGGTGAGAATAGATATAATGTGGATCCCTCCACTTGCTGCCCCTGGATTCCAGTCTCCCCAGTTGCTGGCACCTGGGCATATGAGCACTTGAGGCCACAGGTCCACTCCTGTTGCTGGTACTTACTCCCCCGCTGCCTTGCTCCAAGATTCTCAGTACTCCCTTAGTCTACCCATCATGGAGTTCCTCCCCTGGAACAGCCCTGGGAGGGGCCCGGACAAGGTGTCTGGCCTTCTAAGAACCTTGGATTTCCACCTGCCTTTGTGCCTCTGCACTTCTTTCAGCTTGTGCGGATGGGCCTTTGAGGGACTGATGGCTCCTGTGCAGATGGGCCTGGGATTAACCTGGCAGGGTTACTTGAGCTCCCCCTCCTGCCATCGTCTCTGTGCTCATTTGTGGACAAACAGACCAGCTTTCATCATATAACCCAACAGTGTATCCTGTTCATTTCCCCACAGTTTGCCATCCGTAAGCAGTCCCTAAGAGGTACAGTTTATGAAACTTTGTGGTTTCAGTTAGAAACTGAGCCCAGTTTAAATATATCAAATCCAGAGAGTGACAGCTTGAGATAATGTCATGGTTTAACCCCAGCCGGCAACTAAGCACCATGCAGTCACTTGGTCACTCCTCCCTGCCAGGATGGGAAGAGAACTGGAAGCATAAAAGTGCGAAAACTCATGGGTTGAGAAAAAGACAGTTTAGTAGGTAAAGCAAAACCACTGCACAAAAGCAAAGCAAAACAAGGAATTCATTCACCCCTTCCCATGGGCAGGCAGGTGTTCAGCCATGTCCAGGAAAGCAGGGCTCCATCACATGTAATGGTTACTTGCGAAGACAAATGCCATCGCTCCGAACGTCACCCTCTTCCTTCTTCTTCCCCCAGCTTTATATGCTTCGCATGATGTCATAAGGTATTGTATGACCTGTTTGGTCATTTGGGGTCAGCTGTCCTGGCTGTGTCCCCTCCCAAGTCCTTGTGCACCCCCAGCCTACTCACTGGTGGGGTGGTGTGAGGAGCAGAAAAGGCCTTGGCTCTGTGTAAGCACTGCTCAGCAGTAACTAAAATGTGTTTGTGTTATCGACACTGTTTTGAGCACAAATCCAAAACACAGCCCCATACTAGCTACTATGAAGAAAATTAACTCTATCCTAGCCAAAACCAGCACATTCTCCACCCCTTATTCCATACCATTTACATCATGCTCAGGTACCACAGTATCCAATATAACCTCATTAGCCACAACCACCCTTCCCATCCTTTGATGGAATACACAGATAGTGTATTAGTCTATGGACCACTCCTTTATTATGTCTTTAAAATGTCCATTGAGTTCATTTAGTTCATGAATTTGGGCTACATCTGTTATGGTGGTCACTCAGGACAGGAGAGGTGGCATTTTGCATGGAATTTTCAGAAGTAAAACTGCTCATGGGCTTATCCATGGCCACACATTTTGAGGTGCTCCAGCATGACCCCATGCACAGCCACTGATTCTTCAAGGTGTACCCTGGAAAAACAAAACAAAACAAAACAAAACCAACCAAACAAAACCAGCACATGCCCTTAAGGAAATTTTCTTCTAATAGTAGCTAAGGTCAATGTTGGTATCAACAGTCTATGATTTTAGCATGATAAGATAAAGGTTCTAGAGTCAGATACCAGTTATCATGTAAGTTATCTGTTACTTGCAGTACATGGTATCTTGTGCCCTGCCTGGTGAAACAGTAATGACGTGAGTTCTAAAGGACTAGAAAAATAGTTCTTTCTGAGGATCACAAAATAGATGCTCATGATTATATGGAGAAGAGGGATTTTGCAAACCTCAGAGAACTCCATTACTTTCCCATCTATTTTTTAAGGTCACATTCTTATTCACATGGTTCTTAATGTACACAAAATAAAATAAAATAAAAAATTAAAAAAAACTAAAAAAAAACCCCAGAACACAAAAAGATGGACTAGGATTATCTTGCCACGATTCATGTTATAAATATGCACTGTTCTTCTTCTTTTAAACTATACACTCAGTTCATTCTGTATTGCACGTCAATTCCTGTTGCAGTTACACAATTTGAGCATTTATCAAACTGCAGTGCTAAGAATGGGAAGACATCAGCAGATAGAAGAGCTAGGGACAGTGTTAGATATGTAGTTGAAATGTTTCTTTTTTGACTCTAGAGTGCTGCCCAAGGTGAAATTCTCCAGTGTTGATGCCCCAAAAATCAAAACCTGACTATTTTCTGTTCAAAGAATGACAACCCAGACTGATTATCTCCATTCTGACCCTTGTGAACTGGCATTCCAAGATGCAACAAAAATATTGTTGTAGTACAGTATAAAAGGTATAGAGATGTTGTCTGTTGTATAAAGATCTGCTTAACAGTTCTGCAACAAAAAGACACACAAGTCCTTCAGGGTGTGAAACCTGCTCTCCTGCTCACACACCACCACCTCAAAAATGCAGCCCATGGACAATAACAAGAATCACAGCCAGGTATCCGTCTTCGATACAGATTTTCAGACAAGTCAGTCTGTTTAGCTGGCAGCCCCCTAGGAAATCCATGTACCCGTCACAGCTTCTGCTCCCTTGAAGGACCCAGCATTCTTTGTATAACCATTTAACTTCTGTTTCTTACAGACATAAATAAATATCATAGGAGTTCCTGCTGTTCTCAACCATCACAAGCAGCACCTAAACATCTTTGACTGACACTTGAATCATCCACTCTGCAAAGGTTAAAAAGTGTAGCTAAAATAAATAAAATGAGTGCTTGTTTGCTCAGCAGTGAGTAATACCAAGTAATTTCACCACAAACACTAGAAATGCCTAAAGCAGATAAATATTTCAATAGTGTGTCTGGCTTGGGAATTTTACATCCCATATTGTATTTCCCAGCTTTATCAAAGAAAGAGTCTAGCATTTGAACCAATTTTCAGTAAGTTAAACTTCACCATTTTCTGCCGGTAGCACAGGCCTCACTGCTGTGTTTCTATGCAATACAAGGTAAGAAGAACAGAGACATTAGTGACCTATTAGAAAAGGGTAATGGAATGATTAAGGTTGAGAATCATCCTTGAAGTATAGTGTAATTTCCTTCCTGATAGCATGCTAGCTTTGAGAAAACATGCCTTTACAAAAATTTAATGGTAGTGCTTCTATTTACAACTTCTTACTATCATAAAACAAACTAATTTAGTAGAACATAGTGGGAAAATGTAACTATGACATTGTTAGTAAACAAATTTGAGTCAGTCACAAAGGGCAGCTGCTCCAGTGCCGGCCCGACCCACAGCATAGCAGCAGATCTCAGTGCACAGGGGGTTTTACTGAGTCAGGGAGACACCAGGGCAGCAGTGAGACATGCCAGGAGCAAAAACAATTCATCACCTTTAAAGGCAAGGGAAGAAGGCAGAGCAAGAGACCCCCTTGGCTTAACTGAGAGCTTCTGAGTCTGCTCGAAACCAAAAGGGAAGCATACCAGAGATGGAAAAGCAGACGAATACCCATTGACACCCATAAGGGCATTGCCAGGGCATGCAGAGATGCAGTTAGAAAAGCTCAGCTCGAATTGAAATTGTCAAAAATTACAAGAAAGGATTCTTCAGGTACATAAACAGCAAGCAGAAGTAAAAGGATAATATTGGCCCATTACAGGAGAGGTAAATTAGTTACCAACAATGCTATAAAGGCAGAGGTTCTCAACACTTCTGTCTGTGCTAGCACTGTTGAGTCCCAGGCCTTGGGGACAGAAACCTGGGTCAATGCAAACACGGACGCACCATCAGTGAAGGAAGCATTGGTATACAAGCAATTACAGGAGGCTGACCCTTACAAATCGATGGACCCCAACAATATCCACCTAAGGGTGTTAAAAGCTAGCTGACATCATTGAGAGGCTGCTCTCCATAATCTTTGAAAAGTCATGGAGATCAGGGGATGTCCCAGAAGTCTAGAAGAAGGCTAATGTTACCCTCATCTACAAGAAGGGTTTAAAGGAGGATCCAGGAACTTACAGGCCCATCAGTCTTTCTTCAATCCCTGAGAAAGTTATGGAACAAATCCTCCTGGAGGCTATCACAAGTCACATGAATGAAGCACATGACTGGGAAAACCCAGCACAGATTCACCAAGGGCAAATCATGCTTGACAAACCTGATTGCCTTCCACAACAAAGTAACCTGCTCTGTTGATGTGGTGTGAGCTGTGGACATTGTCTACCTGGATTTCTCCAAGGCTTTCAATACGGTTCCCCACAGCTTCCTCCTAGAGAAACTGCTGTGTTATGGTCTAGACAAGTGGTCCATACAGTGTGTGGGAAACTGGCTAACAGGCCACACCCAGAGAGTGGTGGTAAATAGCTCTTTTTCAAATTGGCAACCTGTTACAAGTGGAGTCCCTCAGGGATCGATACTGGGCCCAATGCTGTTTAATATCTTCATAAGTGATCTGGATGATGGGATCAAGTGCACCTTGATGAAGTTTACAGATACCAAACTGAGTGGGGAAGTAGACACTTCGGAAGAGAGAGCCACCCTGCAGGAAGACCTACATAGGCTGAAAGAGTGGGCTAACAAGAATCTTATGGAGTTCAACAAGGACAAGCGTAAGGCCTTGCACTAGGGAAAACATAATCCAGGAGTACAGCACAGTCTGGGATCCACGTGGCTGGAGAGCAGCTCTGTGGAGAGGGATCTGGGGACAGCAAGATCAATATGAGCGAACAGTGTGCTGCAGTGGCAAAGGCGGCCATCACCACAAGGACATCACCAGCAGAGATAAAGAAGCCACTATCCCACTCTACTCAGCACTTGTCAGGCTACACCTGGAATACTGTGTTCAGTTTTGGTCCCTACTATACAAAAGAGATGTGGACAGGCTGGAGAGGGTCTAGAGGAGGGCTGCCAGTATGATCAAAGGGCTGTGAAGCCTGCCATATGCGGAAAAGCTGAGAGAACTGGATTTGTTCAGCCTTGAGAAAAGAAGGCTTAAAGGTGACCTTTTCACCACGTTCAAGTACTTAGAGGGTGGCTACAAACAAAATGGAGACTTCCTTTTTACAAGGAGTCACATGGAAAAGATGAGGGGTAATGGGTGCAAGTTACTTCTGGGGAGATTCCAATTGGACTCTAGAGGAAATTTTTTCACAATGAGAACAATCAGCTATTGGAATAATCTCCCTAGGGAAGTGGTAGATTCGCCAACATTGGACACTTCTAAGATTCAGCTGGACAGGGTGCTGGGCCATCTTGTCTAGATGGTACTTTTGTCTAGATGGAACTTTTGCAGAGAAAGGTTTGACCAGATGATCCTTGCTGTCCCTTCCAACCTGGTATTCTATGATTCTGGGATTCTGTGAAATTTTATCTACACCAGAAGGTGAAGTTTTCACATATGCAAACATTTTTACTTGTGTAATGTTAATCTATAAAGCATTTGAATGCTTTATATAGAGAGGACAAAAAGAGCATATATATATATATAAAATATATATTTTATATATATATATATAATATATATATAAAAAAAGATCCAGTAAAAGACAAGACAAAGTCAAGATCCAAACCATGGTCCAGAAGGCATCCACAGAATGGAGTAGTCAAAATTTAATGTCACTAGTGGGTAAAACAAAAAAAAAAAATCCCTAAAAATGTACCAAAAAACCCCAAACCCAAAAAGCAAACAAAAATGCAAACAAAAATAACGCAATATCCTAAGCTGTTTCTAGAACATGATAATATCAACACAAATCCTTGTTATAAAAATAACAGATTATGTTCTGTTTGCTGTATATGATAAGAAAGAGTCAACAGCAGAGAAAAGAGATAATAAAAGCCTAAAAATATACAGAAAATAACACAAATTGAGGAAAGGTCAGTTGCATATTTTTACGTATATATAAGAATAAGTCATCCATTTACTCTATTAATGTATTTTTAACATGTTTCCTTGGATAAATGAACAGCTATATGCAAAGATCTAGCAGAGCTCTAACAGTGAAAGTACTAATGCACTCACAGGTGCTCTTAGCTAGCGGTTTCTTCTCTTGTATGCCTCCAAGGATTGGCACACATTTAATAATTGAAGGTTTATCTCCATCCAGCTGAGAATAAGGTAAAGGTTAGAGGGAATTCAGAGACACTTCATTAAAGCAGTTACCCTGACAACATCAAGCAACAGTAAACATTACAGTACAATACAATAACTAGCTGCTTATAGTTATCTATTTGTTTAGACATGCTCTATTTCTGTGAACTCATGCTCATTTTCAAGAATACAATTATAAACCTTTCTCACATGCAGTCTCAAATCCTTGCATAATTCCTTTGATTTCAGTGGAATTAACACCAGCTGGAGATCTGTGCCAAAGACTCAAAACTTCTAAAAGCTTCTTGGCACTATATAATAGAGATTTCTCAGAGCTTTGTCCTTTGTCTTGCTCAGCCTGGGCCCCTAGCACCTCACGGTCTCCTGGAGTTTGCTGAAAATCCAGATCTGGGGTGCAAAAGTTTCCCTGATTAGGTCCTGCCTCACTCCTTCCTTTGCTGTCCTTGGCCCTTGCCTTCAAACACCTAATTTCATGCTGACTTTTTCGAACTCTTCCACCAGAATCAACTTTCTCTTCAAAGAGGAGGCCACATCTGGCCTACCTCAAAAAAAAAAATCGCAAAGTAGCTGACAGAGAGTGAAAGCTGTTTTTAAGGCTGTTCTAATATTTAATTCATCTTACCACTTACACACACAAAAAAAACCCTGAAACATTTCACCCTTTCAAAGGACAGAAACCTGCTTTACACAGATAAAGGAATCCTTCCCTGCCAGATCATCAGCCTAGTAAGTTAATAGATATACGACGTTCGAAATGTTTCATGCAAATACTGTTCCTACTATTGACTGCAAGTCAGTACGCATAACAAGGACTTTTGGTGTTTTTAAACATATCAATTATATTATTATCTAGTCCAGCTCAGCTGTCTGCTTCAGATCTATTACAGAAGTAGAATTAATTGTGATAAGGTTTTATATCCAGGAAACAGTTAAAGGAGGTCCCTGTCAAGAGTACACTTGAAAAATGATTGAAAGCCCTTCTTCACATAGGGAATAAGTTTTACAAATTTTCCAAACAGGAAGCAGGCTTGAGGTGAATCTTCTGGAGTGTTGAAACCTTTACCACATTTTTTAGGTAGCTTTTCAAGTTAGTATCTCGTACTTTTATGCTTCTCTATAGCTTTTACTGAGTAATAAGACCCAGTTATTTGCCAAGCATTTCTTTAGTCATTTCTTTCTCTACTATTGCCATGTGGCACAATGTTCAAAGGAGCTGAATTTTTTAATTAAAACAAACAGGATGCTTGTTTAACTACACTGCATACAATATGTTATTAGTCTAAAATTTTTTTTTTAAAATCCTCTCGCTCTACAAAGTGCAGGAAATAATAACTCCCTACTGCTTCTCCCAAGTTTTTAAATGAGTTATGCAGTGATGAATACAAGTTCTCAGGTAGAAAGATGTACCAAGTTATAAAAAAGTTGTGTTTTTCCCCACAGCTTTGTTCTTTCCAGTTCTAATAGATTTTAACATACTATTTTTGCCAAAGTTTCCTTGAATCTTTTTTTTTCATTGTATAGCTACAGGTGCCAGTAGAGCAAAAGTATCACCCAAATTTTAGGCTACACAGGTTTTAACATATTTATTAATGACTTCTCTATAACAAACAAAAGAAAACTCAGAAAGGGACAGCAGTCCTGCTACTTACATTTTTCTAAAACATTTAACATCTAGGTATTTAAACAACTAGGTATTATGAAAAAAGAAAAAAAAAATAGGCTGTTTTTTCCTGGGTCTTTCTGACTGCATCTGCCATAGTGAGAATTCACACTTTAAAATGTTAGCCTAGGGGAATCAGTAAGATGCAATGGTCTGTACAGAGATTTAATAACAATATGGGGCAGAGAAATTCAGGAGTTCTGGGTTCCAGCCATGGTTTCTTGTTATAAGGCTACAACTAATATTGCTTCTTGCTTATAGTTGAGAAATACTGCACCCAAAATTGCTGCAGTAAGAAAAATTTTGAGAATGATAAAGCTATCACATTTAATAATTTTCACAAGAAGTATGTGGTCCAACTGCAAGTGTGCAAGTGTCTTAGTTATTATATTGGCAAGAATACATCCCACTAGTACTTCCAGAGTTTGCTTTCATTCACATATGTTCTTCTAACTTTTACCCTACCCATCAGGCTGCAATGACTTTGATCCTCCAGCCAAGAGGAGTCCAAACCTTTTGGATGGAAAGGGCATTAAAATAAATAATTTTGCCTTCTGCAGTGGAATCAAGTTCTCTATCAATGATTTCTTATGCCTTTTTGCTTAAAAAACAGTTTGTACTACCTGAAACATTTTATAAGCACATCAAACTCAAGCTGCACTAGTAAAAAAAAAAAAAAAAAAATCCACACTATCTTGATTTGTTTTGAAAGTAATTTAAATTTAAGAATTTTTTTTTAAAAAACAACATAATCTAAGAACATTAAAAATTACTAAATTAAGAACCAAGTCTTCAAAGTGAGAATGAGATACACCCAAGGAACAAAAGCCACACACGAGCTCAGATTTCTAACCGTTCTGTTCTCCAATTAATTTTTTCTTGGAAAAGAAGACATCTCACTGTCTTCATCAACAGTGTCTTGTACCATGCTCCCACCTCCTCATCTGTCTCCATTTCTCCCCTTCAGTGCCTGAATTGACTATTCCACCTCAATGAAAGAAGGAAGGACAGGTTGAAACTGGGGTATCTATAAAAATTAGTCAGGCTTGTCACTCTGTCTTTTGCCATGGCATAGTCAGCCTGTCTTGCTACTGCATATTAGACCTACACTGTACTATTCATTTTCTTACTGCAGACACTATACAGCACCAAATATTAGGCATCAGTCTATCTGACATGCAACAGCTAAGTCCCTTGTTCCTCAGTATTGCCCCTTCCAGGTGATTAACTCACTTTCAATATCTTCTGCTGGAAGGTGAACTAACCTTAAGCATATGCCTCACATATCATTGGGCAAAATCAATTCTCCTTGTATACATTACACTTAAAATGCAGTAGAACAGTGTGTTTGGTGGTTACAACACTGGTGTGTGTCAAGTTTGGTACACAGAGTTCAAAACGGTTTTGGTTCTAAAAATCTACACAATCTCACCAGCCATAAATAAACATGACTCTCCAGCATAAGCACATTCTACTTTATTGCTTGTAACCCAATCCACAGGTTAGCTCCTTCATTCTAATTCTAAGCTAGAAGCCCTAGGCCTCCTTTATAATATCATTTAGAGATCATTTAGATAGCTCACCTATAAGCTATTTAATTTCAACCATCTGCTTTTCCATGGTCTATTTCAGATGCAATTGATGGCTTCATAACTCTTTCAGGTCGTCTCGTCCCCTTTTTCATTCTGAGTGATTTATGTCTCATTTCAAAACTTAGTTACTCTGAGTCTTCCCAAAAGAGATTTAGGGAGAGAGGAAGGATTTCCTGTTTTCATCTTTCTTGTCTACTGTCCTCATTGTTCTGACTTCTGCATTGCTGATGTTCTTATTCTAATGTGATCTGTTCTCACCTTTTCGCTTCAATTTTTCCAGCTTGCACTTGGCGCAGACACTTTACCTGCTCTGTTACAAATAGCTGCAGAAGTTTCGACAGCTCAATTGGCAGCATCAAACTTTGGGCAGTTTTCCTGACATGTTTTCAAGCAGGGGATTATCTTACTTTCTCCCTAGATGCATTTCAACAGAAAGTTTTATTACTGTAAAAATTGTTTAGAAGTCAATCTTTTGACCAAACTCTGGGTCAGTTATTTTTTTCTGCTGAAAACCTGATTAATTTACTGATCCAGCTTCTCAGTTTCTACAAGTTGTACTGAGTACAATAGAGTTAAACCACTTTTCTCCAGCTAAGGAACTTCCCTATGTTCTTGTAAACGTGAAAATTTATCATTAGGTTCACCACAATAAAAATAGAAAAGCCTTTTCTACTAAGTATTAAACTACATGTCTTCATCTCTGAGCAAGATCAAGAACAGCATCAGATCATTTTCTGTCCAAAAGTACCAGCTTGGTATCTGCATTAAACCACACTTCACCTAGATTTCAATTTCATATCACAGTCTCTAGGCCAATATCTGCAGTAGCTTAATATAGGTATTCGTGAGAAAGTTCACTACCTGTTTTTTAAAAAAATATTTTTAAAAATATTTCCAGTGCCCTGGAAAAAGATTGCCACTGCTAGAAATTCAGACATCCTTTTGTGCATGGTGGCAGGCCTAATACCTACTACAAAACCATTTTTCTATTTTAATTAACTTTGTACAATCTTGTCTGAACTTCATCAAAATAATATATCTATAACTCAACATCTTCCCAGAAAGCTACCACCCTACTTCTTAAAACTCTCACTTTTTGAATGGAAAAAATAAATGAAAAACACAGTTAATCTGAAACACATCATATAGTCTACATTTGGATCAGATGAGAAATAGACAGTGAAACACGTTGGTTACTTTCCTTAGGCAGAAAGAATCCTAAGAGCAGAAAGACAAAAGAGACACACAAGCAAGATCTGGAGGGAAAGTCAAAAGAAAACATTGAAGAGAAAGAAATACACAGAATCAAGAGAATGCATGAGAAATTATTGACAAGATCACAGAATAATATACACTGACATGGGAAAATTAACTAGCGCGCTGCAGCCTTTTGTGCAGTTGTGGGTCAATGCTGTAGGTAAGTATTACTCATCTTAATAAAAATAAAGGGCAACTTCTATTTTAGATATTTTTCTAACATGTTACATCCTAGTGGATTAAATTGCTTTATAGAAAACAAGTGGGGGGAATAACAGTTCTAGCAAGCCTACCTGTAGGCACTTAGGTGCACTTAACAACTGACTGCTAACTAAATGCAGGAGGCAGTGAATGGACCTTATGTACTGATTGGAAGAGATTTTCTCCCTGCAGATTGCAAAAATAGAGGTTTCTCCCTGAAGAATAAAAGGGAAAGGAAAGAGGAATGAGAAAGTGAATGAATATGGAAAGGAGCAAAAGGTTATCACAGAGAAGAGAGAGACATCCTTTTCAAAATATTCTTAGGATCATTAAATTATTCAGAGCTGATGAAACTGTGGAAATCGGTTCAATGTAGAAAACAAAAAGTAGCCACGTTCCACTAAAAGGATCCATCAAAGAAAATCTTCATTTCTTTCCTGTGAAGGGATAACAAGTTTCAACAGAATTTTTCAGGGTCTCATTCCAGTCAGCCCAATACTTGCCTTTGTACTGTTTCCCTCATTATATATATGTAGTAGCATAAAAGGCAAAATATGTGCCAGAGCTAACCAAAACTTATTCAGACTTAAGAGGAGAATTAAAGCTAATTTTAACCTTTTATCATCATTACACTTCAGGGTTAATTTGTCTTCAATGAAAGTACATGTCCTGAAGTGTCTGAAAACTGCTATACCAACAGGAAAACACAGCATCTTTCCCATTTCTTCTTGAGATGCCCAAAGTTCTGGCATAGCTGCTACTCTCTGGTGCTGTGAAAATCTGTGAATGTAACATCACACCAGAGGGAAGATGCATGTCTGATGGGAATGGAAGGGAGGTAACTACTGGTATCCTACACCGTAATAATGGAAGGGAAAGTCACATCACAGGACAGAGGGTAGCATGTAGCAGAAGGCTGCAGAGATGGCAACAGTAGCAGTTCCCAGCTCTGCTGTCATACATTCCTTGTTATGAAGTTAAGGTGGTTCTCAGAGAGACTATGAGACAATGTGGGTGTGGTGGGTTGATCCTGGCTGGGGGCCAGGTGCCCACCAGAGCCGCTCTATCACTCCCCTCATTCACTAGACAGGGGAGAAAAAGTATAACAAAAAGCTTGTGGGTCGAGATAAGGACAGGGAGAGATCACTCACCAATTATCGTCATGAGCAAAACAGACTGAACTTAGAGAGGGAATTCATCTAATGTATTACCAAGCAAAACAGAGTAATGAGAAATAAAACCAAATCTTAAAAAACATCTTCCCCCCACCACCCCTCCCTTCTTCCCGGGCGTAGCTTCACTCCTGATTTCTCTCCCTTCTCTCCCTCCTCCCCTGCAGTGGCACAGGGGGACAGGGAATGGGGGTCATGGTCAGTTCATCACACATTGTACCTGCTGCTCCCTCCTCCGCAGGGGGAGGACTCCTCACACTCTGCCCCTGCTCCAGTGTGGGGTCCCTCCCACAGGAGACAGTCCTCCACCAACTTCTCCAACATGAGTCCTTCCCACAGGATGCAGTTCCTCATGAACTGGTCCTGTGTGTGTCTCTCCCACGGGGTACAGTTCTTGAGAACCAGACTGCTCCAGTGTGGGTCCCTTACAGAGTCACAAGTCCTGCCAGCAAACCTGCTCCACCATGGGCTCCTCTCTCCACAAGGCCACAGGTCCTGCCAGGAGCCTGCTCCAGCATGGGCTTCCCACAGGGTCACAGCCTCTTTCAGGTGCATCCACCTGCTCCAGCATGGGGTACTCCACAAGCTGCAGGTGGATATTTGCTCCACCATCAACCTCCATGGGTTGCAGAGGCACAGCCTGCCTCACCATGGTCTTCTCCATGGGCTGCAGGGGAATCTCTGCCCTGGCACCTGGAGCACCTCCTCCTCCTTCTTCTTGGAGGTGTCTGCAGAGTTGTTTCTCTCACATATTGTCACTCCTCTCTTCCACCTGCAATTGCTCCTGGTGCTTTTTCTCCTTCTTAACTCTGTTGTCGCAGAGGTGCTACCACTGTCACTGATGGGCTCAGCCTTGGCCAGTGGCAGGTCCATCTTGGAGCCAGCTGAGATTGGCTCTGTCAGACATGGGGGAAGCTTCTAGCAGCTTCTCACAGAATCCACCCCTGTAGCCCTCACCCCACTACAGAAACCTTGCCATGCAAACCAAATACAGTGGAGAATCTGCAAAATCCCTGTGTGGAAGCAGAAGACAGAGGGACTGCAAAACATGTGGTCTCCTCTGGCCCCTGGTAAGTGCTTACTGGGTATGGTAGAACAAGGTAATTCTTTATTTTTCTGCTGAGTCAGTTAGGTACTAAAAAAATATTTTGGTCATAACAATATCTTTGTAAATTCATCAACCTATTCTAACTGAGTGTGTTGCATTTGCATGGCAAGGTTTTGGTAGCGGGGTGGGGGGTTCTACAGAGGTGGCTTCTGTGAGAAGCTGCTAGAATCTTCCCCTGTGTCTGATAGAGCCAATGCCAGCCAGCTCCAAGACAGATGTGCCGCTGGCCAAGGCCAAGCCAATCAGCGCCTCTGTGATAAGAGTTAAGAAGGAAAAAAACACTTAGAGGAGCTTTTGCAGCCAGAGAGAGGAGTGAGATGTAAGAAACTCTGCAGACACCAAGGGCAGTGCAGAAGGAGGGGGAGGAGGTGCTCCAGGCACCGGAGCAGAGATCCCCCTGCAGCCCGTGGGAGGACCCCATGCCGGAGCAGGTGGAGGCACCTGAAGGAGGCTGTGGCCCCGTGGGAAGCCCACACTGGAGCAAGCTCCTGGCTGGACCGGTGGACCTGTGCAGAGAGGAGCCCATGCCAGGGCAGGTTTGCTGGCAGGACTTGTGACCCCGTGGGGGACCCACACTGGAGCAGTCTGCTCCTGAAGGTCTGTGCCCTGTGGGAGAGACTCACATTGGAGAAGTTTGTGAAGGACTGTCTCCCATGAGAGGGACTCCATGTTGGAGCAGGGGAACAATGAGAGGAGTCCTCCCCCTGAGAAGGAAGAAGCAGCAGAAACACCGTGTGATGAACTGACTGCAACCCCCGTTCCCCGTCCCCCTGTGCCGCTGAGGGGGGAGGAGGTTGAAGCTGGGAGTGAAGTTGAGCCCGGGAAGATGGGAGGGGTGGGGGGAGGTGTTTTAAGATTTGGTTTTATTTCTCATTCCTCTACTCTTTTTTGCTTAGTAATAAATTAGATTAATCTCCCTCTCTAAGTTCAGTCTGTTTTGCTTGTGATGATAATTAGTGAATGATCTCTCCCTGTCCTTATCTCGACCCATAAGCTTTTTGTTATACTTTTTCTCCCCTGTCTAGTGAATGAGGGGAGTGATAGAGCGGCTCTGGTGGGCACCTGGCCTCCAGCCAGGATCAACCCCCCACACTGAGAAAGAAGTGAGCAGTGGAACTAACATCCTGAAGAAAAATCAGTATTGCCTCATTGACAAAGCAACTCTGGTTTAGACCTTTGCTGTGAGGCACTACCAAAATTCATTCCCCTCTTTGATCTGTGGTGACCTGACCCAAGCTTCCTACTGTGCTGAATAGTGCCTGAGCTGCCAGGGTAATGCTTTGCTCTCCTGTCCACTTGCTGAAGTGCAAGCCCTTCTCAGAACATAATTTAATGCTGTGAAAACATCTCTTTCAGTCCTTTTCCTCCTCATGCTTTTTCACTGGGGAGCATATCACTTCTGAAAGGATTGCTGGTATCCCATGGGTTTATTGTTTATGCTAAGGAGAAAATCACCAACAGAAGAAATGGAGACTACCCTCGGCACAGACTGTCCAGTGGCGTGACTGTTAAGGCACTCTTTGGGGAGTTCAAGTCTGCTCAGGCAGAGGGAACTTGGCTTTCCAGCAACCTGGCTAAGAGCCCTAAAGACAGGACTCTCAGAAGAAAGGACTCTGCGTTTTCTAGCGGTATTTTAAAACTACCCTTTCATTTCCTTTTATTTCCAAATGTCTGCAAATGAAATGTTTGCTTTCATAGTGAATAAAACATTTTGATGAGACAAACCCAAATTATTTTGTTTTAATTCTTGGTTTAGTTGCTAAAAAGCCAAAAACATTAATTATTTACACAGCCTTACAATGCAGAAAAAACCATTTATAGGTATTTTACAATATCAACCTGAGGCTTTGCTTCTTTTCAAATGTACAAGGTTATTACTGGAAGCAACAGTTCGACATTCTCACAGAAGGCTTGGAGAATCTTTTTTCTAGCTGTTGAAATTAGCCATACCAGTAAATTGGAAGATTCAACATGCTCCACCAATAAACAAGTGATTCTTTGAAGAGTATTATAAGCAGAAACCTGGCAGGTTTTAGCAGATTTTTCCATACAGATATGTCAGTATATCCAATTTGGTTTCGCTGCTGCCTTTTACAAACTCTTGTGAAATAATACTTTTCAAAGAAGTAGTATCTTGCATAGCCTTGTCTCCTATTGAGTGCCTGTCTACATTGTTTCTTATAGTTTATTTCCATTAAATCTGAATTATTGTTATTTTTATTTCCTGATCTCTTTTACCATGTTAGCAGAAAAAAGTAAAGTCTACATTGACTTATTGGTGCTAATGTGGGTTTGAGAAATGGCACAGCCATTTGATGCATGCCAGAGCATGGGGTTTTGATTACTTCAACTTCCCCATGCCTGTTGACATCTCTTCCCCAAATTCTTTCATCAGCTTCTGAGAAATCCAAATTTCTGGGCAGGTAATGCTACCATTTTAGTAATTAGCAATTAATATCTTGTGCCTAAGCTGGGAAAGTTTCCACAGGAGCATGGATCAACTAGATTTTTTTATCAAATGCTAAAACCTGACACAATTTTACTTTGTCTTTAGCCAAGCTCCATTACGGGGGAAAAATTAAGAAAATGATTAATCAGCAAAGTATGATCCACGTCATTCATGGCATGAGAGGATCTCTTGTGATCTGACTTGACATAATTGCACATTCTCTGTAGCACTCATGCTTTCCTGCATATGTCAATTGTCAATGTCCCATCCCTCCCTAGAAATTACTGGACGTTATTAATTACCTTCACAGAGAAGTAAATCATATGGGAAGCAGGACACAGCCTCATCTGTCCCTAGCCAACCAGCTGAAGTCAAACTAAAACTTAGCAGCTTTACTAGCACAAACCTGCACAGCCCAAGTTTTACCTAATTCACAGGTCTCTATGGAACAAATTACACTGTACTGCATAGCTTCTTCAAAGCAATCTGAAACTTAAAAAGGTATAAAATCAATAATTACAGCAGGTACTAGTTTCTTTGACGCTGTTCACAAAAGCAAAAATATCATGTCAAGAGGCATACAGCTGAGGAAAATGTGTATCTGGATATAACCTGCACCATTATATACTTCAAAAAGTCAAACAGGTCTATTTTCAGTATGTCCAGCAGCACAAACTATTCATCCAAGTATTGTAGTTGAAGAGAGAAATTGATGCAGCTGTCCATAAATTCTGAAATGGAAATTACCTTTTACAGTAAGTAGTTCAGTGTATTTACCATGTCTCTGAACTTACTCAGCACTCACTCTCAGGTAGCTACAAGGTTAAAAAAAAAGAAATCATGTTTTATGTTAAAGTACTTCATTTCTTTCCCAAATTAGTTCTCCTTCTGGTAGATAATGCTTGATAGTTATCCATGTAATACTTTCATTATAAGAGAATGGAGAATAACTGCATTAGGCACAAAAGAGATATGAACTGTAAAGGTCGCTTTCCAGATAATGGGATTCATCAAGGAGACTGGGAAGATACTGGGCAAGATTCACAAAGAGCATCAATTCTTTTCCTTCACTTCAACAATTTTGAGGGAGAGAAGAAAGTCAGATTCACAAATTCAAAAGAGGTTTTCAGCTGGCAAAGTGATTTTAGTCCATCACTGGAGTTGTTGAACAGACTTTTAGTACAGCTATGAATAGGAGATGGTAATCAGCAAGACCTGAATGGTGAAAGAAAACTCCCAGATTCTTTCAATTTCTGCTAATATATACTCAATTTATTATTTTTACAAGGAAAATCAAGTTACCTACTTCTTTACACAAGTCTCTCTTCAATTTAAACCATGGCTATAATATTTTTCCTGTATTTTTATTTATAGAGCATTTTTCATCTGAGAACACTTTAAATAGGTATTACTTGCAATTTGTACATGACAAAATTAAAATACATCCAGGCTAAGGGCCAGTTTCTGTGTCATGTGCAAACCTGAATCATCCCAGAGAAGCAAAAATATTTCAGCTGGAGCAAGATTCTCCCCAGATCATGCACGGTGCTTTCCTTGCAGGCCAATGAAGTTAGGGGAATAGGGAGATAGACCAATTTCACAATTTCTTTTTTTGATCAGAAAGAACCTGCATAAGAATGTCCTCTTTTGACACTGAGAACTGCAGATGCTGTGGGCAACTCTCATTTCAGTCATACCCACGTTTTTCTTTCTCCTTCACACCCCCTCTGCCAATACAAAGCCTAGTTCTAGCTTTGCTCAAAATAAAACAGATTTTTATCTGCAATAGGGATTTCTGCTGAGAACTAAGTAAAAAATCTCATTTTCTATATTTCTTTGATTTTTCCACTTTACCAGTCAAACTAAGAATGCTGGGACACACTGGCAGTATTTTCTTACAGTCCCAACTGGCCTGTTTTTCCACTTCCACTCTGTATCTCAGCAGATCTTTGCAGGACGGTAGTTGACATGGTCACCTTGCCTCGTCCTTCCTACTGTGTAGCATTTTTTTAGTATAGTTTTCAGTGTACCAGAGAGGCATAAGAGTTCCCTCTTTTGGGGGGAACCTCTTGGGGGCAAGAATCTCAAGCCTCTGTCATCATACTTTTATTTTGTTATTAAAACTTTAAAATACACTGGTCCAGAAGTACAGTAAATCTTGCACACATCTGAGCAAAGGAGCTTGTCAGCACACCAACTCTGACAGGAAAATGTGGAGTCCATTTCCAGATGCTCCTGTTCCTTATGGCAGATGGAGAAGTAGACCAGAATTGTTAATAGCACGAATCAAGCTCACAAGCTTTGACTACATGCCGAAAGCAAAGCCTTAAACAAGACATCAGAACAATGTATTCTATCAGATGCTATTACTACATACTAATCCTTACCCACACTATCTCAGAAGAACAAATTTTCTGTAGTGTTATTATGTAAGTTATATTGTGATGCTGATGATTTAACATCTTGATAAAAATACAAAAAATATATGAAAAGAGTTATTAAATTTTTCTAAGCACACAGCTGATCCAGCACTAGCAAATATTACAAATAATGAAATTCACAAGCAATAACAAGCCGGCAGAAGATTCCTCCTTAAAATGTATCTTTTCTCAACTGCTTGTATTTCCCCTCAGAGAAGATAATTTTCAAATAACTGGAAACCTGGCTCAGCCACTGCATCATCAGAACATAGTAACATTAGCTATTTTTTTTTTAAATGGATGGCTAAATGCCACAAGGCAAATGAAATTGCCTTGGAGACACCTGAGACCAAATGTTGAACAATTTTATGGCCACGTGGTGTTAAAATATCCTTGGCTTATATGCCAAGCATCCAATTGCTCTCAGTTCTGAAGCAGAATGGACCAAGGATCTGGCTCACATTTTTATTTCTACACAAGTGCATTCCAACATACCACAACAGGTGTCTTTGGCATTTCATCTTAATGCTAATCAACAGTTAACAGTCTTCTAAAAACCTTACGGAGAAGTTGTTATTTTTCACTGGAATTGCTAACCCCTTGCACTTCCACTATCATCTTGCAGCATCATATACTGACTACTCACATGGACTCTGAAGAAGGGTTTTGCACATGTCAAAGTTACTTTATTTTTCAGGAATCTTCAATGTATCAGACATTCAGATATTCATGAAACACTGCTCATGGGTAACTCAGCAGAACTAGTGATGCAGTCAAATATATGAAAAGTGTTAAACTCTTCTAAACCCCCCAACTGAAACAAAACCCCTGAAAGCTTTCAATTTTTACACAGTATTTGTGCAGGATTTTCACTAATTCAATCCATTGTTGATGTTGGGCTTGGAGGACTCACTTTAGATTTAATTTCTCTTCAGGCATTAGCTAATACAGTATTTGAATGCTTCAGTGTGTTCAGAATAGCTCAAATCCACCTGGATTCTGCTTGAAATGGATAGTCAACTTAGTGGATTAGCTGAGAAGATAATGAAAATCTTTATAAATAAGTAGTCAGTAGACTATCTAACAGATCAGAGAGGGCTTCTTGATCCATCTCTAACTCATTAAAGCTACAGTAAATCCCACTGAACTCTGCTACAGTTCACTCTATGCAAACTCCAGTGAATTAAAGAAAATTATCAACAAGTTTCCAGAAAGACACACCTACCAAATGCTAATGCGTCTTGTTTCCTTATTTTCCCAGAACTGACAAGAGGTGCAGGAAAAAGTCCCTTCATTTACCTAACAGTGTGCTCAAGCATAGGCAGTTATTATGAAGACTGATATTAGAAAATAAGTCGGTAAACAAACTTGTCTGAGCATTAATTCCTATATAAAACATGTATGACCATTTCTAAATACAGTCCAGGCCCTATTAGAACCAAAATCCATGATCCAAAGCCCATTAAAATCAAAGAAATTACTCCCATTAATATTAATGGCTATTAGATAAGGCCACAAGCAGGGAAAATCCCCACTGAAAACAGTAGGAGTTCTGCCTGCATAAAGTCCCCTTGGAAGCTGCTAGTATTTTTTCTTCTTTCATTTCTTCATAAACACTTTATAAACAAAACTCACTGAACTTAGAACTTGTACCTATAACATTATGCAACACTTTTGTAAGGATCTTGCTGGTCTTAGCAGAGCTTTCTTGTACATATCTCTGTGTCACTTCAAGAGCAATCTGAAGATAGAATCTCCTTTGGGAAGCAAATGTCGTGGTTTATCTTGACACTGTCACTATATGGAAGGTATGGTAGACTAGAAACAGCTGCTAGATTTAAGTGTAACCTATGTGTTAAAATGTCAAGCTGAGTACATTTCTACCTTGTGTCTGACAGAAGAAAGTAGTGTTTCCTTCAGAGTTTACTAAAAGGAAACAATTCTCCTTGTTTCCATGCACAAAAACATAATACACTAAGTGTACTATTTAGCTGAGTTTAGTAAATGCACTGGGAGATTCTGTTAAATGTCATTGGAAATGTCTGCCTCAGAATGAGAACGGCTGTATTGCTTCCCAGGGCTAATGTTGTAGCTTTCCACCAGCCATTGTGCAATTAATGGCACACAAAAATAAACTGATAAACAGGCTTTTGTCATTTGAATGCAATTTTTCACGTCACAGACAACCAAATGCTAATTAGGTGTAAAGGGATTTTTTTAATTTGTTTACAAATTGTGGATTTATAAAATATCACAGGGAAGCATAAAGCTCCCTCAAATGCATTTATTAGAACATACACCTGGGGATGTTTATGCTTTATCTTGAGAGAATTACAAATGAAAGAAATTCTAGGCATTATCTAGTTAATTGTCATTGGTTCCTGTGTAACTGTTTCCTTTAAATACACCATAGGAGATTTCTACAAATAGTTTGAAATATGAATTTCACTGTTATGACAGTACACTAGGTTTTTTAACATAATTTTTCAACCTATTTTAAGAAGTACAGTCTTTAACAAATGTGAGAAAGAATGTCATACAAGAAGAAGTTGGAAAAAATTTAGAAAGCACATTAAAAAGCTAGAAAATGTATTAAATAAGGAGTAACAAAAATGCAACACAATGTTACACAATGACAAGGAAAAATAACCTAATAGTATGCAGACCTCTAGTAGGCCTTCTCCTGTCTCCCAGGTCTTCAAGTCTTGGCACTGATGGCTTGTTGTGGGCAGGATGAAGTGGAAGGGGAAGAATCTTTAGTATGTGATGCTATAAGTATTCCAACTTGTGCCATAAGCTTCCACCAACCTTCAGTTTTATAGATCAAAATTATACCACAGCTATTGAGTATCCCCACAGATCATATTAGAAAATGTGCAAGAGTCACTTATGGGTAGCATTTGTGCAAAACCACCCTAAAAACTTCAGTGTGTCTGAAACAGAGAGAAGAGCAACGGAGTAAGAGAAAATATGAAAAACAAATGGCAAACTAATGACAGAGGAAAACAGGTGAGAAACAACATATGGACCTCGTCCCCTCCCTAGGGCAAATATTTATATTTCTACATTTCAGCTGCATTACATGTCTGAGATGATCTATAAGAGAGCTGGGTGTAACTTCTCTAGACTGGTCATACATAAGCAAAAATAACACTAAAAAGATGAAAAATCAGCTTGAAAATTTATAGTACTGATCTGTACAGAAGACAGTGTATCAGATTTTGTCAACTGTGCAAATATATAAATACACTACTATTATGGACATTTACAGAACTTTTTTTTTTTTCCTTTCATAACAGTATTGTTGCTGTATTAAATAAGAGCTTGTAAATAGGAGCTCCTCACATTTAAGCTGAAGGTGAACACTCAAGGAGAATAGGGCTACATTCTAAACTCTTGACACCACTCTATTGCAGTGAGGTCTGAAAAATGATGGTCTCAGCCCATCCAAGCATAAGCAGCTCACATGCATGTCTCTGATAATCTCCCACTCAAGACAAGATGGATTATGCCCAAAGCCTGATGGTGACAGCCATGTAAGCTACAGATTGCCAGATTTGTCCACGTTTCAAGAACAATAAAATTCCCCTTTCTTTGTTGTGTTTTTTTAACCCAAATAAAATTTCTGAAGGAAAAGGGGGAGGCTTGCCTAGGGTAAATCTGGATATACTACAGGTTTAATTACACCAGGAAAATCTGTTCGCACTGGGGAATGCAATCTTCAATATTACCTTTGTCCCTTCCTATTCTATTGATTTAATGGATGAATGTTGCTGCTATCATAGTAAGTGTGTAACCTTTCACACAGAGTATGTGAACTCATGTCCTAGATCTCAGATTCATCCCAAGTGTAACTGCTTTGAATTGTCTTATACTTTTAAAACTGAACAAGAATATATTTAAAAAAAAAAAATTAAAAAAAAGTATCGTTCCAGCTAAGTTAGTGTCACATGCTTTGAGAGAAAGTGAGGAAACATGGACTGATAAGAGAAAGAATGAAATTTACAAGCAACCATATTCACTCAGATATGTCATACACAAACTTGATTGAACAAAGTTCAATGACAAAGTGTGAATGATCACTCAAATCCTATCAATATTGCTACTAACATCTTTTGGTACCTGGATACCATTTACAAATACTGTAACTAATTTATAGAGAAAGGATTAATATTCACTGCAAACTCTGAATATTCCTCGTTGTTCACGTTGTGTTTGATAACATATATCTTCACACATATGAATATAGAATCTACACAGTAAGAAAAGCAACCATGCTGATTGTCAGGAGAATAAGTCTTATACTGTAGCTTTTGGGTTATTAGAGAAAGTGTCAGAAAGATTAATCCAATTCCACACTATAGGATTCCCTCAAGACTCAAAAGCAAAACTTAAAAATGTATAATCTGGTGTCCTGTGTCTGTTAATCCTTTGCACCAATGATTAGTTCCTGATTAGGTTAGCAAATAAAAAAAAATAAAAATAAAAATAAAAGATTAAATGAAGGTTAAAGGTTCTGTAAGCCTGTTCCTTTTTTTTTTTTTAATAAGTCATTATGCTAACAAAACTTAAGTAGGGTTTTAGAGTAGCAACTGGAAATCTCCTTCTTATGAAGAAATAATGTGTTCCTTGGATACATAAAATGCATTAGGCACAGTCTCAAATAAAATCAAAGCTGGCGGGTTACAAGGGTCAAACAAATTAAGCTTTCTTTTAGATTTGCATCAGCATCTGAGCCCAATAGCATGCTTCTTAATTGAATAGTAAGCACTGTCAGTCAACCCCAGCCAAAGCAGCTCTGATTATGTAATGGCTTTCAATTGTGATTATTTCAGTCTAGCATATGGAATATTTCACATCACACTTTGCTAGCTTTGCTACTGCTGACATCTTAATCTGAAATGGAAGCTGTTTAAAGTCCTATGAACCCTCAAGTGTTCTAAAATATGAACTATTTAAATATGTATTTCCCAGCAATTAATGCCTATCAGTAACAATGGCCAAATGTTTTGTGTACCATCTGTAAGTTTATGGAAAGTAGTTCTGCTGAACAGTTAAAGGGAAAGTCTGAAAATTCACTCTTCTTTTTCTCTGTCTTTCAGGGGTTGTATACTAAATTTCTGGTTCAATAGATGAAGTACTTTCATTTTGAACATTTGTGGAGTGACCTCTCGATGCCATTCATCTCTCAAAGCTCTAAAAGAGCTAAGGCACCTACAACAATATTTTTGTTACATGTATTCATCTGTCTACCTGTCCTTCTGCATAAAGTGAAAGCTACATGAAAATATATATACAAACTGACAAGTTGTAAAATAATGGTGTCATTACTGGGAGACTGCTCTTTTAATTATGTGCTTCCTCCTCCCCCAGTCTTCATATTTCTTTTTGGGTGGGCAGAAAAAGTACTTTTCCATTGCAAGTACCTGATACATGGTATGCAATACAAACAAATACAAGGTAATAGAGATTACAGTAGTAATTCTGCTAGAAAAGAAAACAGCATGCCAGGTCTGCTGCATCAGTACATAATAATTCCCAGCAGGATCAACAGGATAATTCTTCTCCCAAGAAAAAGAAAAAAATGGCAGATTATCACAAGCTACAAGCCAAGCCAAGATCTGTTTTAATATTTTGATATTTGCCTGTCATTTGACCAACACCTGATGTGTGCCAGGTCCTACAAATCATCCATGAAGTGCAATATGTAAAAGTACATTTTAAATTATACAAACCATACATTTCTATTCATGCATCATTCTTTATTTTAGAAATATCTTATCACTTCAGTGCAGCGTTGGGTTTTTTTTTTTATATGTTGAGAGGTGATGTATCTGACAAAGAATGAAGCACTTGCCACTCCACATAAAGGATTACTGAAAAGATAAGTATATCTCTTTCTCAGATATCTTTATAAAATCTAAACACTCTCACACTTTTGTTTTCTGTGGCTCTATTTTTAAACTGTGCTATCTCTTACACAGCAGCAGGGAAGCAGTCCAAAGGCTAGACTGCTCTGGAATGCTTTTGATGTAAACTCTCCAGTCAAAATGCATGAACTCACAAGGAACCATGAGCTGATGAAAACATGAACCACAAGATATGAATGGTTTAGTTTACCTGTGCAGTCTGTGGAGCTGGAAGCTGGCCTACTGCTCTTTCTAAGAGGGAGAAACAATACCATTCTCCCTGCAATTTCCTCCCCTTAATTCATTCTAGCAGAGACTTTAAAGAACAGCAATCTGTAAGGGCATAACGTTCACAAATCAATCAAAAAAATCAGATACAGGTCTCATTTCATTCAACAAATGTTTTGCCAATGGCAGCAGCTGAAGCAGGGTAAAAGTCAAAGATTGTAAAATGCTAATCTGGCATGCAGTCTACTCCATCTTCTTGTGAAAAAACTGCTATGTCCAAAAGGGATAAAGCTATGGCTGGAAGGAATACAAAAAGCATATGACCATCATCTCAGTTTGCAAACGATACTCATTTGTGTATGTCATTGAAAACAGTGTGACTACTTCCCTTCTTAAATATGCAGAGGAGCAAGATAAAACCAAGAATCTAAACCAAAATGCTGATTTTTCTTGTAAATTTCCTGCTTTTGTAACTAACCAAATTTAGTCTCACATTGCTAATTTAAAAGAAAATCTCTGATTTGCTAGCAAGCATTAATATGCAACATAACTGTTTTCTTCTTGATCCACTGCTGAATATGCTGAGTCCTAATTTCCTTTTTTTACCTTGGCTTTAATGGTACATAAGCATTGCAAGTAAGCATGCAATTCCAATCTTTCGATTACTTTTCACCAAAAATACTATTTTTCAAAAAGTGCATTTTCTTTCCCAAAATAGAAAAAACCCAAATCCTTGCCCTGTCAAAACTGCAAAGTGCACCATTCTTTCCAGCAGAGATTTCTCTTTGAGATACTTCATGCCCCTCAGTATACTAGCAAAACTGGTCTCTCTCCCGTTTGAAACACTTGCACTTAGGCAGAGATGTCTATGTACAATATGAAAAAACCTCATCTGTTCACTCCCCAGAAAGCAATTTTCTTTATCAATGACTAAACATATTTAGGCAATATGAGGTTTTTGATTATTGTCATTAATTCATGGTAAATGTCAAGGAGGGATACTTATGCTCCTGGGCCAGGGCATTTCAATGCAAAACTGATGTGTATTACTGCACAGGGTGCAGGTGCCCAGGTGCCGGCAATGGGGTGGCTGCAGGGCAGCCTCTGTGAGGTGAGGCGAGGAGAGGCGAGGAGAGGCCAGGGCTGCCCCATGCCGGACACAGCCAATTCCAGCTGGCTCCAGTGGAGCCACCACAGGGCACAGCTCAGCCCCCTGGCCAGGGTGGTGCCGCCTCTGGGTGCATTTAAGAAAGGGAAAAAAATGCTTCCTGACTGCGTATGAGAGAGGTGATGGAAAAAGTGTGGAAAACACCCCTGCAGACACCAAGGTCAGAAAAGAAGGAGGAGATGAGGTGCTCCAGGCAGACATTCCCCTGCATTCCATGCAGAGGACCCACACTAGAGCAGGGAAACAGTGTCAGTAGGAAGGAGCAGCAGAGCAGAGCTGTTATGGACTGACCTCAGCCCCCATTCCTCATCCCACTGTGCTGCTGGGTGCGGGCAGGGGTATGGGGGGGTGGGGAAGTCCGGAATGAAGGAGTGAAGGTGAGTTTGGGAAGGAGGGGTGAAGGGAGGAAGGTGTTTTGTTATTTGCCTTTGGTTTTCACCATCCAAATCTCTTTTAATTGGTGATAAATTTAATTAATTTTCTACAAGTCAAGTCTGTTTTGCCTGTAACAATAATTGGTGAGTGATCTCCCTGTCCTTATCTCAACCCACGAGCCTTTTTCATCTTATTTTCTCCCCTAATCCTGTTGAGGAGGGGGAGTGAGAAAATGGCTGGGTAGGGGTGTCTGGTAGCCAGCCAACGTCAACCCACCACCGTTACATATCAATAAAACTAGGTGTGACACAAATGTAGGCACCTAACCCGATCTTCAAGTTGATTTTAATGTTTTTGTTCATTTCAGAAAAACAATCTCTGAGTATATGCCACTTAACCAGAATTACAAAGTGGAATGGAAATTTCAACAACTTCATTCTTTTTACTCCAAGAAACCTTTGTAAAAGCAAAAATTAGACGATCATCAAATTTTCATCTTATTTTCCTCTTTTCCAAAGCTATGTGAAGACACCCACCCACCTACATGCCCTGGTATTAAACCCAGACTGTTTCAGAGCAGGGATGGAGGGCATTAAGAGGTCTTGGGGCAGTTACGGAGCTCTGCTTGCCACCCCTTGTTACTTATACTAGTGGAGATTTAGCATTGCTCTCTCTGACTGTGGCAAATCTTGCAAGAAAGGCAATTTACACACAGGCCCTCCCAGCCATCTGTTATCAGTGCAGGCCCCACAGCACAGGTATTGTGTTCTGTCTGTGGATTTCCTTGCTTAGTAGGGGCTGCAGCCACCTTTCATTTCCCAAACCAATTAAAGATGCAGGTCATGCAGAGCTGAGAGACAATCTAGTGACTACTACTGCCAAGGTTTTTGTGAGATGAGCTAACACTAGCTTACTGTAGAAGACTCAGGTTAGAGTTTGGCTGCCAGGCAATTAAGGTAGACCTCATTGCATTTGAAAGTGTTGCTGAATCCTACACACCACCTATTTGTATGACTAAAAAGTGCTTTGACACACTTAGAAATAGATATGCCTACCTACAGCATTCATGGTAACAACAACAACACTTGTTTTCACATTGGATCACACAAATTTCATAGCCCAGAGAATATTAATGAACAGTCTTACCTTGCAACTGAACCGATTGCAAACATTATTATTGTCATGTCCTTAAGTTTCAGACACAGAGATACTTTCACACTTTTCCAATCCATCATTTTGCAAACAAGATTTTGTTAAGAACTAGCAGCCAATTGCTTATGTGGGACTTAACAATAATAAATATCTTCCTAACTGTGCAACAGAGGGGAGCCCACATTAACAAACCCCACTGTGCATGGAGCACTCTGATATTCAATCAGATGGATTAGCAGTTCAAAAAAGTTCACTAAAAAGACAGATGGTAGTCAGCTAAGATTGCCTTATCACAGTACGGCCTCACAGACTTGCCTGTTGCACTCTGCCAATATAAGGCTAGCTGCAAGATTTTAAATTAAACTCTTCTTTCAACAAAAAATTCTTTCTAAAGCTTTCCTAGTAGATTTTCTACCAAATGTGAAAATATATAGCAGAGCATGCCTTCATTTCTCCCAATTTTTTTAAATCATTTTTCCTTTCCTCCCATCTTTTCTTCATGCTTGTAGTTACCATTTTCCCTGTCCACTTTTTAACAGGGGAAAAATAAGTGAGCGGAGGGAATTCCAAAATTAATTAGAGAAAAAAGATGAAAAAGGCAGTGATAATCAAGGTATGATTCCTTTTCATACCCACAGAGCAGAAATGAGTTATTTTAGCTGTTCGTGAGTATTTCCACTCTTTTTTCAACCCACTGTAATTCAAGCCATTTCCTGGTTTCACAAATCATCATTCAAGACGATTCTCCATTTAATGTGTATTCAGTCAATTGAATGTGACAACTACTAAACATGTATTAGACCAAGCAGATATTGTCAGTCAGACAACTGTAGGAATAAGTCAGATAATGAGTTGAATTCAGTGTTTTCTAAATTAAATATACAATATCAAAATATGCTTAGGTTTTTGAGGTTGGGGAGTTGAATTTTTTGGAGGGTGGGTGGGGGTTTTTTAGTTGAAAACATATTGGAACTAAAGAGAAGAAAAATACTTAAGGGACTTAGGTTTTGGGGAGATTTATTATTATTTTTGTACTTTAAGTTTCTGTCTGTATCCCTTCAAGGAATAAAATCATCATCAGACAACAAAGTGCTGCCCAAAAGCACCAAAAGACATATTGTCAGCAGCTGTGCTGGAAAGCAGATTTACAGGAAGACAAAGGCAGAGAGAAAGAAAAAGGAAAAGCAAAAGGGGAGGAAGAAGGAGTGAAAGAGAAAAATCAAAAGGGGAAGAAGAATGAGAGAGAGAGAGAGAGAAATGCCCTTCTCTGTAAGTACAAGCTAAGAAAACACTGCCCTTTTACTGTTTATGAGAAGCAAGTGAGTAGGTAGGTTTAAATGGTTGATGTACTCATTCCATCAAGCTCATTATCCACAGCATCTCAGCAAAAAGATTAGACAGACTGACTTAAAGCAGAACATACACATTTCATACCCTTCTGTTTTTTAAAGGAAGTGAACGTTCTCCTCACTTTCCAAAGGAGGTTTTCTCATTTGCTGTTTCACAGACCTTTCCTCGTACATGTGTCCCAGACATTTTAATAGCTTCCCTGTTTTTCTGTTCATGTAAATGGATATCCTTTTTCATTGTTCGAACATATACATTTCTTTATTATTATAGAGAATAGCCTGCACTTATAGAAACATGTAATGTATGAAGACAAATATTTATATGTATGTGTGTACACACACACAAAACCACACAGGTATCATATTGAGAGAGAGATCTCCAAACACATGGACAGCTAAAGATTCACTATTATGTTGATACACCATAATGATTAATGCTCAATAACACTGGAGTCGAACAACTGAAAAATTTCACTGATGTAACCTCCAGTTTACATCTAAACTGCCGTTTATGGAACCTGTGATACAGAGAGAAGGGACTCATATCTACCCAATAGGGACAGCCTAGGAAGCATGATGTCTGCAACAGCTAGATAATTACAGTATTAAGGAAAAGAAATTCACACTATTCTAAGGGTTTGTTTGTTGTTTGGAGGTTTTGTTTGTTAGCTTTTTGGTGTTGGGTTTTGTTTGTGTTTGGGTTTCGGGTTTTTTACAAGGAACAAATAGATTGCAGATACAGAGATTTTGTCCAATATTGTCACATCATTTTCTTTGATAGCGCAGGAGCATTGGGATGTAAATTTGTGACTTCACGAACTACACGTTCCTGTATTACATGCCACATAGCAATTTATTGTTTATTGTACTCAAGTGTGAAATATTTTGCAATATATGTATATATGTTTTCTACATTTCTGTATTTTTATATAAATGCATGCGTGCACACACACACACATGAGTTCAAAACCAATGTCCCATTATTAAGAAAGGTAGTAGCAAGCCTTCATTACTTTCAAAATCGCCATACTATTGCAGTAACTATACAGTGTTTCTCTGATTTATGTATTTCAGAAGTCAGCTCTCCAGAGAACCAGAAGGACTTGCAAAGATTTTTTTTTCTCATAGATATAAATTTATATGTTTTACAGAGGCACACTTCTGTGTTTTTTCCTGAAAACAACACTCTTTATTTCATGCAGATTGTATAGAATAATTGTCTTTACACTGTACTGAAAATATCTGGTACTAGGCACTACATTTTTTTTTCCACAGTATTATGAATTCCCATTAAAAAACAAACAAACCCACAAACAAACACCCCCCCCAAAAAAAAAAACAAACAAACAAACCCAGAAACACATTCAGACATCATAATTCCCATGTATTCCAGGTTATTACTAATCACTAACTTTCTATTTTTTTAGAAGAGAAGCTTCCTCTGTAAATAAACATTTTTGTAATTTTTCACCCTGTAATGTAAATAGCTCCCTGGCACACAGCATCTTGTACTCTCCATTAACAAAAAATAGGATGATCCCAAAACAGAGGGAATTTAATCAGTAGAATATTCCTATAATATTTCTTCAGTCCTAGTGTAAACTTACAAAAGAAGTATATTAGCAGTCTTTCATATTACATATTAATTTTCTAAGGAAAATAGGGTTTTCTGAGGTATCCAATTAAAAAAAAAAAAAAAGTCCTAAAATGCAGTAAGTTTTTTAAAATAAAGGTCAATATAATGATATACCCTTTTTTTTCCTGAAAAATTTCATGTTGATAAGTTATAAATTTTATGACATGCTACCAACATTGCATCTAATATGGGAAAGTACTAATTCCTTGGTTAAGAATTATTCTACTTCATTGGTTTTAACCTGATCATCTATCATACACAAAAAACCTATGGGCTTTTATTTCACCAACATGTAAGGTTGTATTTGTAATGTGCTGTCTGCCCTCAGAGAGTGGTCAGAAAAAAACTGCATTTCCATGTCTAGCACAGCTCCCTAGCTGTAGAAACAGGAGGGGGAAATAAGGAATGGGATTTATAGGTAGGCGACTCTCTGTTGAGGCTAATAAATCCACACAGAGCAAGGATTATCTAGCCATAAAATTCATGACCCCGTAATTCCCTCACCCGCCCTTGCTTCTATACCACCTTCATCCTCCTGTACTCACAACCCTGCTATGCTACAGCCTCATGGTTTTCATAGGACAATAGTGACAATTCCCTTTGCAAACTGGCTTTGCTAGGTGGACAGGCATGCATGCTTCTTGGAGGTGTGTAGTGTAGCTCCAAGGAGAATGTCAGACAACTACAGTCATCACATCTTCAAAGACCTTTTTTCACATCGTCTAATTGTCCACAGAAGATAGGTCAGTGCTGCTATGCTGTACATCCCTTGCTGTCTTTACCCTTGAGTTTGCAAGTCATCTTACTGCAGAGCCTGTGCACCTGAATAGAGAGAGTAGCAAATTGAGAAATTATTCCAGAATTAACGATATAGCAGTGATCACTGGAAAGATGAAAGGTAACATAGGTTCCAAATTCAGAGGCACTGCCTATTTGTCAAAAATATAAAATGCAGCAAGAAAAAAAATCAGTATGTATAAATAAGAATCAATTATCCCTCCATACATCCTCCTTTTAACACAGCAACACTGCAGATGCATTCAAATGATGTCCCATCAAAAATCACTACTGTACTTTATCATACAGCTGGATGTACACTCATATGCTGCTTTTGTAATTTCCCTGGTTAAAAGAAGATACACCAACAATGTGACAGATAGTCTGAAGCAATGGGTAGCTGAGAGGAACAAGTAACATGCGAAAGCCAAAAAAATATTTTTCAAATATTCTAGTTCTCAGATTCTGATATATAATTTCTACTGCCAAAGGCACCTAGTGGGTATCTGAAGTGAGAAATTGCATTCTTCCTACACTCCATTGTCTAGTAACAACAATGCCTAGTACAGCTTTGCAGTAGTGCTTTAACGGGGATTTAAAAAAAATAATCTCAGTATACTATTCTTCTTCCCCCTAACTGTGGCTATTCCTCATAAAAACTCGGGAGCTAGAGTCAAATGTCATCATGTGCCACTAAGATTTTACATCCAAAAAGATAGTTTTCCATTAGCAAAAGAAATGAAGCCAAAAATAAGGTAACAATAGGTAACAATAGATCCCTTTTAGATAATTCTGATATTTTTTTCCTTTTGTTTCTTATCTTCTCACTTACATTTCCTTTCAAGCAAAAGAAGCCTATTTTCTTTTACCAAAATGGTGAAGTTCACATTTATGAAGAAACTAACCCCAACGTATGAACCATTTTTTTTAAACTATGCTATTTAAACTACAGTCAAAGTCAGTTTACAAGAACTTACAACTGCATCCCAGTAATAAAAATCTTCCAAATTTTGTTTGCTGAACTAAATGAAATCTTACACATATTTTGGCCATCCAGCTCCTTTTAAGAGTGTCACATATGGACATATGTGGACATATGTCTCCATCTGGAGTAATATTCTTTGCCTGACACACACAGAATAAATTGGAGTACAGCCCATTAATATGTACATTACACCCCCCAAAATAAATAAAAAAATAAAAATAAAAATAAATAAAAAAGTGATGTCTATCATCTCATTTAACATACCTATTTTTAACTATTTAAAAATGAAGTATTCTTTTTGTATTAGTGTTACACACCATTTAAAAGAACTATCTGTATGACTAGTAAAGGTTGTTGTTAAAATCAGGGATGCATATACTAATGAAGCTTAGGTAACTAGTTTATACACTATATTTGCACTAAAACACACCAGTTCTTGAACAGAAAAAGTCAACTAGCAGAGAAGAAATCCCTTCTTTCAAAATGCCCTAGCACTAAGGAAATTAATCTATTTCAGTAACTGCCTTAGTTGGAATTTTAAGGTAGGTAGGAAAACAAGCTGGTACTTTGTGCAGTAAGTTCTGCATAGGAACTCACTAGGGAAAAAAAAAAATTCTAAACTATTTCAATCTCTAAACATGAAGAATTTTATAATTGTTCTATGGGTAAACAGGGGATGTACCATTACAATGCTGGCACTGTTAGGAAGTATACAAACAAGGCAGGCTTTGGCTTGTTTTAACTGAACTGAAGAGGGAACCGTACTGCAAAACGCACGTTGCCAGTAGTGTCAGTGTCTCAGCTTTCAGCCTGAGCCAAGAATCTACTTAGGGTGTAGACATGCCATTTTCAGATTGCATGTTTCCCAAAGCCCCAGGTGTGAGAATTCAGAGGGGATTTCTGAGGTTATCTTCCCCTAGTTGTAATGTAGCACAAGAAACGGTTAAGTTCTTCTGTTTCCGGCACCAGCTCGGGACAGCAACAAAAAACATTTTGTGCATCTGACTTGTTTAAATATCAGAGCCGGTCAAAAACTCCAGGAGGGATAGGCTTCTAACAGCATTGTTTGTCTGAAAACGCTGAGTCGGTGGAATTGAAACATCTGCTTCCACTACCCACCCTTTCATGCGCCTTGGATGAGATGCCTGGCAGCGCAGAACAGTTCGATCCTCGGGCACAGAGCTCCCCAGCTCCCTGCCTGCTCCACACACCCATCATCCACAGGCTTCCTCCAATGGCGATTGCCCCGTGCCGTTGGGAAATTCTCCATCTCCACAGTTCCTTCTGATACAGAGTGAAGTGCAACACTGGCAGGCCAGAGTTTCCCACAAAAATGAAATTCCCTTCTTTATCAGCTGTGCTTAAATCTCCTCTACAGCCTTAGTGGGAAAGGTGAGAAGGGATGATTATTATTTATTTTTTTTCTGCATGGTATCAGCAGACTTTCATTATTTTCACATTGCCTGGACATCTTTTACCATAAGTACGGATAAGGTAAAGTAGAAAATCATGAATGAGCTCATCAGGAATCTATTTGGAAGCAATATAATACAAATGCTGAAAAAAACAGTCCCTTAAAGTATCATCCTAATCTGTCTTGAACACAGCATGAAAACTATTCTAATGAAACAGGAGAATAATTTTTCACAAAAGAATTTGGAGGTTCAGTAGATCAGTAATACTGATATAAAAGGTCTTTCTAGATAATAATATATATGCAGTGTGACAATTCTATGTTGAATAGCATTCCAGCTGTTTTCTGGAGAAGACTATTGAAAATCTTTATTGGTATTAATAAAGTCTGCACAACCAGAACTCTATCTGATATACAAGGGGTTTTTAGAATTTGACCCATTCTTGCTGAAACTATGTATTGGTGGGCACTACAACCTATCATTAGAGATGTTTGCAGAGGGTAGTTGACAACAATATCATAAGAAAAATATCTCCCATCAGGCTTCCTCAAATGCAGATGGAAAATCAATTTCTATGTTCTCAGGAAAGGATTCCAAAGGACTCCCAGTGAGAAACTCTCCTGCTGTGGTTTTGCATTTTCCCTTGCAAGAATGAGGGGAATATTAAATGGACAAGCTCACTCTGTGGCTTCACTTCAGCTACTGGATGGTGCTTCTTAATCATCCGAATAAAAATAATTTAAAACAAAACAAAACAAAACAAAACAAAACAAAAACCACACACACACAAAAAAACCTGACTCAAATTTTCACTTTTTCCAAAGAAGCTTTGTCATCAACTTGAGTGAGACAACTGTAGTTGTCAAACACTCAGCAAAGATGTCAGAGTCTGGTGAGCGATCCCATTTGGAGATGTCTATATGAGACACATCATATTTTTCTATTAAGCCTCTGCACAGAAATGGTTTTGCTCTTACTAGTATGAACTAAAAAGCGAAATGTGATACAGTCTCTAGAGTTTCAAAACTGTTTTATTGTTGTTGCACACATTTGCAAAGTTCCAATCAGTATAAATTCAGAAGTGCTGGGATGCCTACTGGTTAAATATGCAGTGCCTATTGAAGACCTTTAAAATTTTGCTCTATTCATATGACTATCATATTTCTAACCCTAATAATGATTTGAGTTAGCTCATTTGCAACTGTATCGCCTCAGATTCAGATGATTCTTCATTCCTGTATAACTTATTATTGTCTGCCTTTCCCCCTGAAGATAGAACATGTTTAATGGCAATCTTATGCAAAATACTGCCTGCCATGAATTCTTCTAGCTTAGAAGGGCATTATAATAATGTTTCATCAAATTTGTCTAGACATCAAACTCTCATTTTTTAAGATCCCCAAAGTTCTTCCAATAACTGCACCAGTGAATTTTGAACTGTGTAATTTATTTTTATAGGAGTCTGGAGAAGTAAGAGTTGAATCAAGACAAAATTTTAAAGAAGAAATGCACTGTAACTTACAAATAGGATTATTTTTTTTTTCAGTAAGTAACATAAAAGGCCAAAGAAGTAGATGCATATCAAATGTCAAATTTCCCATCTGCATTCTAGGCCGCAGCACAAGTCTTCTTATACCTGGTGGTTTAGCCTATCCAATTTAGCACAGTACAGCACAAAATCTGGAATGCTCAAGCAAACAGAAAATTTTGCCTAGTTTTTGAAAAGCTCTACTCTGCTGCAACAGATTGTCTTCAAATGAATGAATCATGACATGAACCTGGGTACTTAGCTATGACATCTGTTATGTAGTAAATTGCATTGCATGCCACATGCATAATGAAGAGGAAAGAAATATTTCAGCTCCTAAAACATGCCTCATTATGTGATGGTGCACGAATGCAGGCAGTGACACCCAGGACAGATGGAAAGGCTGCTGTGTCATAAAAAGTACAAATAATGTTGTTGTTTTTATCATTTTGAAAATGAAGATGTTAACTCTCATGAGGACAAAAAAAAGGCAATTCTGCACTGAATAAAACAGTAAGATGTGGCAGACACACTGATAATTAAGATCTCTCTTAAAAGTTGCTTACATGAATTCACTTGCAAGAATTTTGATTATTCTTCATAAGGAACACATTCTGTTTATTTAATTCTCTTATCTTTTCCTGGTGGCTTACATTTCAAAAACAGAGTGCACATGTAACAGATAATCATAAATCATTCAAATATTGAAAACTCCACTGCAAGATGATTTAGAAGACCCAAGCATGTTTTCCAGACATGCAGATAATTTCCTACCATTATACAGTCAATTACATTCATTAAACACAGATTAAACCACATGAAAACAAATTTGCAGGTGAAATTTTAAAACTCCAGTCCACCTCCATTGCTAAGACAAATACGGTGCATGCACAATGCTAGCATAGCCCACTTAATTAATACTGACTTCTGAATGACCTACAAGGACAAGTCCCCAGTAGTGTCATTTCTGAACTAACATTAAAATGCAGCTGCATATGTTTAGACATTTGGGCTGAGGCTCAATATTTAAACAACTGCTCTGGGCACATAGGCCAATATGCCTTACAATAATGTAAGACTCACAAGCTCGAAAAATGTTGCCTAAATCATGTGAGGAAAGAGTTATAGTACTCATTGAAAACAGTAAGTGATAAAGTGGGAGAGTCTGTTAAGAAAATATTTGGATAAGGTTAGGAATGTCTAACTAAGCTGGTTTTTATTGCTCAGGGATCAAGATGGATAGAATAGGACTAAGATATTTATGGAATTCCAAGAAAGGAAACAAGTGAAAGGAAATTCTTAATTTAACATAGCAATACAGCAATTTCCAGGCTAGGCTTAAGTAGAAAACATAAAACAAGTATAAGGAAGTGATTATAATGCAGATTAATGTAGATAATAATTTTAAAAAATCAAGGTATAGAAAGTTATTCTAATAAATCATCAATATAATGACAACAGAGAATGGAAAAAATGGCATTCCTGAGGGTAGTTTTTAAAAATTGTAATTTTAATCATGACAATGGCAGAAAAAATTTCTTTTGTCCTTATCCATGAATTAGGTTCCTGTATTGACAGACATTGTCTTTAAATGATGTGAGAACATTATTCTTCAGGACAGAAATAAAGGAATTTCAGTTGAAGCAGGTAATATTATTTAGCTGGAAACATTTTAGGAAGCACTAATTTCCAGAAAGGAAAAAATGAAGATGTTAAGATATTTCTATATTAAAAATACTATGATATCCAACTTTGCTTAATTAATTCCTTTTTCAGTGTAGGAATGTTGTAGGAAGAGCTGCAAAGAATGGATATATTTAAAAGTGTTTTAACAGATGGGGGGAGTGTTAATTTTATTTTTGTAATTTATACAGTCAAGAAAGCATAGCCTAAACAAGGTATTTAAGCAACTTGGAGGTGAAATGATCTTGCTTCCTGCTTGGGTATTATATTGACCGGCATTTATTGCTGTTAAGCTAATTGCATTTGTAAATCATTGAAGGAAGCCACACACCTATAGTCTGGTTTCTTTATATTTATGTGGCAAATCAGTAGAAATTTTGTGAGATCTTGCATGAAAGACAGCAGATTCAGACATTGCACAGGTCTGAGAATTAGAAGTTATTTCCAACCCATTTCCCCAACATTGCAATGGTTTGGAGATATGGCTGGAAAGAACAGCAAATAAAACTGAGTTATTTGCACTATTCCTCATTGCCAGCTTGGTTCTTAGAGAGTGAACATAAGAGAGGTATCTCAGCAGACTATAAATAGCATGACATGAAAGAAATTTAAAGCTATCTTTTACTTTACTTTCCCCACACTGATGATTTACTTCAAATACAGTCAGAAGTATGGTGTTCCAAGAAGAAAATTACCCTCTTTTTTTATTCAGGGAGACTATTTTTTAAAAAATATTATGACAAATTAATTTTCCCAAACACCTCTCAATATGTTTATTTTTTTAAAATAATACATACTATATTTATATGTTCTGTTGGTGCTCTATAAGCATTGACAGAAAAATAGTCAGTCCTGTACTGTTTCAATCCATTTCCTTTTCCAGGAAGCCCAGGTAGTACAAGAAGTGCCAGATATTGCCTCACTTGCCTGGATTTACACCAGGTGCTTGATTTATCTGGCAGATGCAGAGCAGCGATCTGCACGCTGCTCCACCTTGGTGTGCGGGTGAGCAGCCGGAGCTGGCTGCATCTGAGCACATGCCCAGAACACACCCTGGTGCCCCTGCCCTGGCATCCTCCTCCCCACCCAGGAAGGGCAGGTGGACCTGGCAGCAGCCTTTCAGGGAGTCAGTGGGCAGCCAGGAGCTGCCACATCCTTTCTTCAGCCCAGGAAAGCCAGATTTCCAAGAGCCAGCTTTAAATTCATACAAGTATTTTGTTTTGGAGACAATTGTGGAGTAACTAGCACGGCAGCTGGAAAGTGGAAAGACTGCAAATAAAGAGGTAGCACATCTGTGTTCAAATGGCTTGACCAACTGCTATAGTGGTTGGATATTTCTGTAATATCTCTGTTGTTCAAGAGCCCATCTGAATTTGCAGGCACAAGATTCCCTCACAGCACCAAACATCAAAGACCACAAACATAATGGCAGGCATTTAGTGACCACACTTGTGAACTGAATGTCATTAAGAATAAGATCAAACAACACCTAAAAAGAAGGAAATAAGGTATACAAAGAGATTTGTACTACCAGAAGACTGTATTTGTAGATTGAAATGATAATAAGAGTACAGACAGGGCAGGAGTACAATACTGATTTTGCCTTTTAGTCTGATGATGGAAAAAGCGTCCAAAAGGAAAGACAAAGATTTTAATAACTGTATGTGAAACTATTATGAGAATAAAGTAAGAAATAGCTTTAAATTATAGTATTAAAACAGGTCATAGAAGTTTTTCATAACTCAGAATGAATCCAGGAAAATGTCAGCATTCTTTCATACCTGCAACCAGGAAACACATTAAGAGTAGCTACTGCAGGAAATACATATATCTGTCTATAAGCTGAAAGAATTTTACTCTTCATGTATAATTTCTGCTTCCTAAACAGCTGATCATTACCTTATAGATGAAGTTGTTGAGACAAATGCAACTAAACCAAAAATAATGTTTCCAAATGGTAACAGCAGCTGAACTTTTCACAGAAAATGTAGAAACAGAAGGCAAGAAAAAATACATTTCTGCAACTTGTAATTTTCTTATAGCATCATCTCTTAAATCTGCAGAACTCTGGAAACAAAATCCTCTCTGAAACCACTATGCATCACTACCCAAAAACCAGGGATGTCTGCAGCAGCTCTTGTGTTGGCAGACCTGACAGCCATTGATTGCTCATGGTTTTACTCTCAGTAGCACCCGAGCCTGGGTGATGTCTGCGAGCACGTAACCTGAATGCTAACCTCAGAGAGACAGTTAAGTTCTATGTTATTGCCCAGCATGCAGAATGACCGATGTATATTAACTCTTCCTATCCTTTGCATTTATTCCTCCCCAGTTCTTTTAATATGCTGAATGTGTATGGTGTCAGCATCACATCAGCACTGCACAAGTTAAAGCACTACAAAGTTACACAAACTTTACAAAACCAGGCTTTTCTCTTGGATAAATACACTATTGTTTGTATTCCAGAGAGATTTTATTAAAATTAACGCTATGATCCTGTAGTGGTCTGCTGAGTACATCACTGTCATCCTTCTCAAGCAGGTAAGCATGTATTTATGAATCATTTATCTAAAAGACACTCTCAGCTGCAGAGCACCTGCAACATAACCATGTCCTTGGGCATATGCTAAAAATTCTTATCAAAACTGAAATAAAGAAATTAGTCACTTTTCAAGTTTTTCATCAGATTTTACTTTAAATGTTGTTTGTAAAAATGTATTGTATCAAAAGGAACTCTGTGTGATTGAAGCATTAATCTTAATGCCAAATGTTATTACATTATTCAACTGGCAAGAAGTGTGCGTGTAACAGTTGTGAACTTTATGCAAATCAAAAGACCCACAGCTCTTTTCTTTCAAGAAATCAATAAAATTGCAGGAAAGATAAATCATAGCTACAAGATTACCAGCAAAACCAACAGCAGCAGCAGTAGCATCTTCACAGGTAAGGAACTGGATGATAGTAAGCAATTGGACACAGGTAAGGAATTGGACAATTACACCTATTGCACAACATTGGGCTCATTCCAAGAATGTTACTTATATATTCAAGACTACTGGACATTCCTCAAAGGAAGACAACACCATTAATTAACACCAATGAGTGATTTTTAAACAGGGCATGGCACTTCTACTGCTGGAAAATAAGATTTGAGAGGAGTACAATACACTCATGCTGGCCATGGTGTTGCTGCCTTACTGCAAGCTACAAGCTTAGAAATGTTCTCCTTGTCTCTTTAAAAAACATTTTTAAATTTTTTAAGTCTACAAAAGTTGTGTTTACAGTACGGGAGTCTAGCTTGAAACATTCTGTTAAACACATTTTTATGCACTTATTACATATTCAGGTATTTCATATTTGTCTGGTTTAGAGGAAAGAGTGTGAATATTTTCTTTTTTGCAAAAAATCCTAAAAGCAAGGTAAAGAATAGTCAGCAGGAAAATATACCACAATCATATAAACTTCAAATTCAAACAACCAGGCCAGGAAAAGAGAAAAATAAAAATAAAAATAAGAAAAAGAAAAAGAAAAAGAAAAAGAAAAAGAAAAAGAAAAAGAAAAAGAAAAAGAAAAAGAAAAAGAAAAAGAAAAAGAAAAAGAAAAAGAAAAAGAAAAAGAAAAAGAAAAAGAAAAAGAAAAAGAAGAAAAAAAAAGAAAAAAGAGAAGGAAAAAGAGGGAAAGGAAAAAACACTGAGTCACAGAAAACAAAGATTGGATCAACTGAATTGTTTTATAGGTCTGAAAGCCTAGGTAACCCCAGACTATTTGCAGCCTAAACTAGAAAGATGGTATGTCTCAGGTGGTCATTTCCTGTAGAAGCTTCATATGAAGAATCAGTTTCTATCAGAATTCTTTTCATTGAGGATATTTTCTTTTCTTCTTTAACTGTACCAATTCCTGCTTTAACAAATACAGTCCAGTTCAGAGAATTTTATCACAGCAATCCAAAGAATTTCTCTGGGTAGTTTCCCCATTGCTCTGTTCATGACCTTTTTTAGCTATTGAGGGGATCTCTAAACAAGCAGTGGCTCTGAAGACAATTAAACATATAAAAAGTAGCAAAGCAGTGGGTGACAGAAACTCACCAAAGATTTACAGTCCCCATGAAGTACCAGTCCTTCCTTGAGGAGTAAAAAGAGAGTGAAGAAAACAGTCAAAAGCTCTTCAAGAGCAGTTCACCCTTGTGAAAATATGAAGCAGGAAACGTTGCCAAAGGCGGTCTCTGCAATCTGTTGTATAAGCAGCAGTTAGGAATGTACAGCTGCCTAGAAGCCTCTTCGAGTTGCTCACTTGGCTTTCGCGGGGGAGAGCGAGCTTCATTCATAAATCTAACCTTTTAGGTGTTTCTTGCTTTTTCTTATTTTCTTTACCATCCATCCGGAAGAAAAAGAAAAGAAGAGAAAGAAAGAAAACCCAAACAAACCAAACCATAAAATCAGGCAGAGCAGTTATTCTAAACAAACTGTTCCATGAAGGAAGTTGTTTAAAGACTATTTTTGACATCTTTCATTAATGTAATCTTCAGAGTTCCCAAAATTATGCACACAGCAGGTGTGCAGGAATAATTTGCATCTAGTGAATGTACACATAAAGCATAAATAGGATTTTTTTTTATTACATAGTGGGTTTTTAATCTCATAGAATCAGAATCTATGTGCCATGTGTCATAATGCAGTAGGTAATAGTAATTCATTTCAGTAAACCACCAGATGCAGTTTTGCATAAAACATCATGATAGATCAAAAATAATTATGTTTCAAAACTAGTAAAAGTCTGAAGTGATAACATATTTCTCTTTATCTAACTAAAGTGAGATAAACTCTTGTAGAGCAAATCAATTCTGATATGCTGCATTACGATCACTTGCTCACTACAATAATCCAATTTGAAGCAATTGATCCAAGAAGATCATATCAGATTTGCTATCAAAGGATTTTAATTTAGATTTAGAACCAAAATATCTTTACTGAAGTTTTGTCAGAACCCAATACTAACCTACTAATAATATGTCAGATCTTCAAAGAGGAAGCCATCTGCTGTAAATACTGCTGAATTATCCAAAGGTTTCAAAGACTTTCTCATGCCAGTTTCATTAGTGGGAAGATTAAATTGAAATTGTTAAAAATTCTTAATCTGTAAAAGATGTAAAGAACTTCCTAGAGACACATGAAAATCTGTCAGAAAACCAGGTCTTGGTTAAAATTACATTAACTAACTACCTGCCTGCCACTCATTCATATTTCATCCCAAACTGTGTATAGTGGGGTTTGCCCACTATCAGTACTTTTGAGATGACAGTTTCTTTGAGCCATATCTACAAAATCTTTGAAACTCTTTTTTTTTTTTCTTTGATCCCCAGAATGTTTATTTGTGGTGACATTTATGGACTAGACCGCCTCTGAATGGGTCATTCCAGATCTCAGCTTTGGACTTCACAGGCAAAGTCAATCTGCAGCTATTCTGGCTTCCAGAGCTAAAAAAATGCTCTTTCTTAGCTGTAAAAGAAAGGAATTCAAAATTAGTTTGAATCAAATTTTGAAAAGTTTAATTGCAGACAGAACTAAAATTTTATGCATGGATTTGTTCCTTATTTCTCCAGAAGGCAAGGCCATATACTCCAGACATTAGGTAAATCTAGATCTTGACTACAAGCTACCCAGAAATTGAGTTCTTTGCATATCATACGTGTCAGCATGCATATTATATCATGCATACTATACATATGCTTGGATTTGGATCAAAACAAAATGCTTATCCTACTTTCACCATATCTCTCATTTTAACTCACAGCCTGACTACATCCTGCCCATCACTTCCTGGAGTTGACTTCAGTGATGTTCTAGGTAGGAAGTAATGCATATTGCCTAAAGGGTTTGAAATACATGCCAGATCAGCTCATTGCTCTTTCAAGCTTTGAACCCCTCCTCCAGCAGTGACCATATTCAAGGACTAAGAGGAAGGCAGAACTCTTCAAATGAGGTTATCAGGTTTACTCCAGAGGTATGAAAACTGATTACATTTCTCATTGAGTTACACAGCTATATCTATTATTAGTGGTCATAAAATTATTCATCCATTTTGTAAATCCAGCCAGTAGTTTATTTGTTTTGTTAAGCTCCTGTAAAAATGACTGTTGCTTTGAATAAACAGTGCATATACAAATTATTTCTTTTATTTGTTCTACTATCTGGGAAGAGCAACAAAGCAACTCAGAGCAGTGGGACTCTGGGATTTGCTTACTAACCTGTACTACTCTTCAGCTGTTGGTGTTTAGGTTAATTTTCACAGCAAAGAAAAATGGCTTTACATTCAAATCACAGTGAGGACACGTTGTTTTGAGGATAGGAATCTGTGTTTCTTTACAGGGCCATTTAAAGGCAAGCAGGATTAAATTAAAATTAATGATTAATGATGTTGATCCTTTTATTTAGTTGGATGGTCTTAGAACAGGAGCCTTGAGGCTGAGGTCCCCCAGCAGCCCTGATGTCACCTTGAACAGAGCCTTGGGCACAGCAGGAGCAGCCTGAGTGGACCCTGCACCAGCCCCAGCCCCAGTCCCTGCCCTGGAGCATAGTCCTGCTGCATCACATCTCTGAAGGGACACCTCTTACCAGGAATGCTAGGAGAGGCAAAAGTCCAAAGCCATGGAATTTCTGAACTGGCTGGGTAAAACAGCCACTCAGTACTGCTGCTGACACAGAAGAATACTGCATGAGGAACACTTAAAGCTCATAGGTAGGAAATATTATGTTGTACTGCAAATGTATTTCAAGGTTCTTCATACTGAAATGTGATATGCTTAGAAATATTCCCCATCTCCCTGCCCCTCCCCCAAAAAAAGGCCTTAGACCCCAGGACCATCTAGAATGAAGCAATAAATGATACAGTAAAGGCAGATGGTGAAATGCAAAGAAACACTGAAATTATGTTCAGCCTGACAAAAGTTCCTTCTGTGCTCCAGCCACTTTTTACTGACAAGAAGGAAGTCATTGAAGAGCATATTATAAAGAAGGGTATTAAAAGAAGAGAAGACGACAAAACAAATGCTTACAGGCAGCTTTTCCTAATCATGAGGGGTACTTAGACAAGTAGAAGTAGAAAATGGAAGCTGGCATCCTAGCCAGGCTAGAATCTAGAGTCAGTATTTTGACAATGAATTGATGTCTAGTGAGGATAGGACAGGAAAGCCTTTGAATGTTAAGACAGGCAGTTTAGGTTGGATGCAGTAGAGAACAAGGAGTCAGATGGTACGCAAGAAACTTTGCATATACAGAATTATCGTCAAAATGACAGACTGAAGAGATCACACAAAAATGGCCCTTTCATAAGCATTCAGGATGCATAAAGGCAGAGGACTGCTGTGTTTCTTGAGTCTAGAGAAAAGCATTTTGCAGGAGTGAGAGCTTGGATGAGACTTTCAGCTTTGTGGGTAGCTAAGGAGCTGTTTCTTGATGCCATTGGGCAGAAAGAATCAATAAGATGTGGAAAGAAATAGCTCAGAGAGGATGCTTTAGACACTGCTCTGAATATAAAATGACACTCCAGTTAGGTGACTGATTTAACCACAGAAATAACAGATTACCAAATCTCTAGATTCAATTCAAGACTTCTAAAATAGAAGGGACTATGGCAGTAATTCCAAATTAAATGAAAGCTCATCCTAGCAAAACATGCAATATTAATATTAACATTTGTAATAATAAAAAACTTAGTAGAAATCTTGATATGTTGTTTACTGCTCTTCGCTATTAAAGATGATTCCTCATTTCCAGATGATGTTAATCTGGATCTTTTCTAATATGTTAAAAAAGTGCTATAATCAAGTTCCTGTTCTCCAGCATGTACTTACAAACTGATCCAGTCAACCTTCTCCTGTTAAAGTGAAAAAAATGGTGATTTTTAGCCCTTTGAGTGTTTATCCAAAATATTTTTTTTCAGTCCTTTAGCTCTTAACAGTATAGTCTAATTGATTGTAAGAGCTGGTTTTGGACTGAGAAAACTGGAATAAACTGACAGCATCAGTGGCCAACTGGCAAATATTGTACTTAAAGGCAGATAAATCTTTTGACGGAACAGCTTGCTTGTCATAAATTTCAAATGTTATGAAGAGAAACCTATTTGTGAATATTCCTGAAAAATAGGTGGATAGTTAAGAAATTATAAACTTTTTTTAATTTTTAAAATAAATAATTTTTTTATTATCTGAACCGCAATCTCAAACTATGCTTCCTTATATATAACTGAAGAAATGATTACAGATTAGACAAGAATTTCAAGCTAAAAGTGATAATTACATTTAGTTTCACTAAAATACTTCAGCCCATCATTTTTTAATAAGTTGGTGAGTAAGAGGAGGGCCACTTGCCAGGAAAACCACACCAAAGAATGTGTTATACCTCATCATTACTGACACAGGAGAACTCTTTTTCTATAGCTGGTCCTTCTCTATCTGAGAAGCCATATTCAGTCTTTTTTCCAAGCAGACAACCACTTAGTTTGCCACTCCTGAAAAACTGCCAGTGACGATGTACTAAAGGATATTTTCTGCATCTTTACTTTCCTTTTACTTTTTTGCAGGTGCCAGAGTATGAATGTATTCTGCAGAGTACATTGACAAAGTTTCAGTAATCTACCCAGTCATTGACTGGGACGCTTCATAGCTTTATATTAGCAACAGGTCTCTAAATCACATTCAGAGCTAGTTTCCAGTTTCTGGTCACCTTTGGAAACATATAAGCTAACTGGGTTCTTTCATCCATGCCATGTATACAATATTATTTTGCACCATTCTTATTTCTCAATTAAAACATTCTGTATCAAATCACACAGGAGTATGTCATATCAACAATGTGACCTTCATCAATGAAATTTGTAATCTCACACATATATGCAATTATCAAACTCATCTGACAGGTTCTATTTCCATAAAAATATATCGATTGTCATTAATTGTATTACACTTCTTAAATCCTTTGTTAATCAAGTCTATAGCAGTTCTTTCATTGTTTTGCTTGGTGTTATGTTGATTAAGAAAGGAGGGTTGAGGTTGAAGGGGAAAATAAGTGTACTGTACTAGAAATAATGAGTTTAAAAAAAAAAAAAGATGGAATAACAGTAGGGAAAAGCCTTTTTCTTTAAACTGTGAATAAGTCTTATATAGTGAAAGGAAATTTTAAAAAGTGTTTTAGCATAGAAGAGTCTAGAAAACCAAAGTAGGTGCCAATGAGACAAGGAACTTTCTCCACTACAAAATCAGGCATGTAATGGAAAAGAAATGGTAGAGGGAGAGGAGTTCAATCTAATTGCTGCTGCTGCTCTAAGAAACTTTCACATCCTTGGACACTGACTGTACCTTAATGGTGAAAATCTTTGGATGAGACAGTGAACATGTCTATCTTAATTGCATACAGCAAGCAAAACAGTCTGGATGAGGCTTTCTTTCAGCCTTCTTTTCAGAGACAAAAGAGTGAAGAGGGAAGGGGAAGGCGAAGGGGAGGAGGAAGGGGAGGGGAGGGGAGGGGAGGGGAGGGGAGGGGAGGGGAGGGGAGGGGAGGGGAGGGGAGGGGAGGGGAGGGGAAAGGAGAGGAAAGGGAAGAAGGAGGAGGGGAGGGGAGGGGAGGGGAAGGGAAGGGAAGGGAAGGGAAGGGAAGGGAAGGGAAGGGAAGGGAAGGGAAGGGAAGGGAAGGGAAGGGAAGGGAAGGGAAGTCTTTATTATTTTAACAGTAGTAAAATAATTTTTCAGATAGTCTTCATAGAATCATAGAATCATAGAATGGTTTGGGTTGGAAGGGACCTCAAAGATCATCTAGTTCCAACCCCCCTGCCATGGGCAGGGACACCCTCCACTGGACCACATTGCCCAAAGCCTCATACAACCTGGTCTTGAACACTTCCAGGGATGGGGCCTCCACAGCCTCTCTGGGCAACCTGTTCCAGTGCCTCACCACTCTAACAGTAAAGAATTTCTAACATCTAATCTAAATCGACGCTCCTTCATCTTAAACCCATTACCCCTTGTCCTGTCACTACATTCCCTGATAAACAGTCCCTCTCCAGCTTTCCTGTAGGCCCCTTCAGCTACTGGTAAGCCACAATTAGATCTCCCCGGAGCCTTCTTTTCTCCAGGATGAACAACCCCAACTCTTTCAGCCTGTCCTCATAGGAGAGGTGCTCCAGCCCTCCGATCAGCTTCATGGCCCTCCTCTGGACTCACTCCAACAGCTCCATGTCTCTCCTGTACTGGGGCCCCCAGAGCTGGATGCAGTACTCCAGGTGGGGCCTCACAAGAGTGGAGTAGAGGGGCAGGATCACCTCCCTCGACCTGCTGGTCACACCTCTTTTGATGCAGCCCAGGACACGGTTGGCTTTCTGGGCTGCAAGCGCACACTGCCACTGTTGAGTTTCTCATCAATCAATACCCTCAAGTCCTTCTCCTCGGGGCTCTTTTCAATCCATTCCTCACCCAGCCTATAGTCATGCTTGGGATTGTGCTGACCCACATGCAGGACCTTGCACTTGGCCTTGTTGAACTTCATGTGGTTCACATGGGCCCACCTCTCCAGCCTGTCAAGGTCTCTCTGGATGGCCCTTCCCTTCACATCCTTTGAGGCCCAATTGTACCCCTGCCTCTGTATCCGGGAAACTTTTAGCCCCACACTGTTCCACAGGCTGTTACCAATTGAAAAAGTAATGCAGCTTACTAGAAACTTCTTCCACAATTGCAGATAAATCACATTGCCTTGCAACTCAAGTGAGCTCAAAACATCAGCACAGGCAGTTAATAGCAGTTACCATGGCTCCGCTGATGCACAGAAACATGTTAATCCTCTGCAACTCAGTTGTGTGCCTGAGCTGTAGATCTCCGCTGTAAGTAAATTGACGCACTTTACAGCTAATGGTGCCAGCATTACAAGGAAATACAAATGTAGTGATCAGGCATAATAACACAGTTTTTGCCTATTTTAATGACAACTGCAGGCTATTAGTTCTCTGAATAGCAGTGTATCAGACTGAAATAAGAATTTACTCAGAGCTAGAGCAAGTTACTGTTTCACTTTTGCTGTATCACCTGAGCAGAGTTCACTCGCTGTTCATAGCAAGCACTTGTCCCCTTCACTTTATTCTATGATTGACAATGCTAGCTAAAAAAAAAAAAAAAAAAGAAAGAAAAAAGAGGACAAAGCCATATTCTGATAATTTTTGTAGAAGTCATCCATAGCTTTGGACGGATATTTAATATCCATAACTTTAATATTGCATTCTTCTATTCTCCACAGAGACAAAAGTGACCAGCAAGAATACTTAGTTGTATTCTTACTGCTTTGAGATGGCCACAGAACACCTCATAAAGGACTAAGTTGCAGGCTACAAAATAGAGAGGAAACACAGAAAAGTAAAGAGCAGAGCACAAAACCTGCTATTGTCCATAAAATTTACTCCGTTCAGAGAAAATCAAGTCAAGCAACCTTACAACGAGTGGTAAGTAAATTTATGTCCCATACTCATTTGTGTTCTTTTATACCATTACAGACAGTACTGTGTCATTCCTTGATGATACAGTTATTCCTTGAAGATATCATGAAAAAGACATATTTTGTACTTCTATTTTCTTTAATATACATGCTTACTATAAAATACAAAGTAATCTAAAATTATCAAATGTGTTTTTTAATTAAGTAGCATGGCACAAATGACAATTTCAGAGCAGATTACCATTTTAAGTCAGGACTCCATTAGGGAGTCTAAAATTGTAGTCTTGTGACATCCCATGTTATTACTACACAATTATATCTTAAGCACATTGCTGGAAAATGCTGACTATAATATCTTTAAATAGATCTTTTGCACAGCAGAACTAGATATCTTTCAGTTGACTTCACTAGGATTATGATCGGGCCCTATACAGCATTTCTTATTAATCAAAGTATTACCTGCAGTCAGAGTTAACATGTTCAAAATGTGAATGCTGTTATGCACATTCAACATTCAAAAATTATTATGTCATTGCTTTAAAGAGTGCGTGCAAAAGAAATTCTTCCCATGACGTTCAGCTCATCCGTAACACTAGTATGCTTTATTTGTCCTAAGTTGGACTGCTGCAGTTTGCTGTGCAACTTAGGCACCTATACGTGTGTAATGATATATTTTTACGTATATGAACACTAGGAGGACATTTTCCCATTCCTACTTTGGGTTAAATCTAAGTTTTAATAAGGGCAGATAATCTAATTCAATCTCACTAAAAGGCCTGGAAGCTATGGGACCCCCACAGGGCCAACAGATGATTAGTTAATAATAGAAAAGCTACCAGCTACTGAGATGAACGATAATTAGAATTATATTGAAGTATGATAATAGAATCCAAGTGAGTGGCTGAAAGGATATTGAGAACCAATGATGGAAGGACCTCAGATCATCTGGCAAGAATATAAAGTACACTCATGCTCTGAAGTCAACTTATTCTTCACAAAGCACATTAAAACCTTGTCATCAATACTTTCTGCAGATGGCCCTTTCTCCAGAATGCCTGTATGAAGCCAGTAGTTCACAGCCCTCTTCACTTTCACTGCTACATGTCCTTGAAGGGGGAGTGATAGAGAACCACCTTTCTGCTAGAGTGCTTCTGTTTAAAATTGAGTTTTCAGGTAAGAATTGTCTTCTGAAGGTGGTTCATTTCCCTGTTTTTGCTATGGGTTCAGCAGAAAACAGTAACTATGAGCTGCATACATTCTATCTCGAGTCCTTAACGGTTTAGAAGGCAAAACAACAGAACATGTTGGAAGTCATGGTTGCTTTCTTGATTGCTTGTAAAAGCCATTCTCCACTAATGGTTAAAGAGCAGGGACTGCATCAGGAAATGAGGGCAGTTATTAGATGTAGATAACCTGATTTCTGTATCTGTATTCTTTCCTCACCCACACTTTATATGTGTATGGTGGGGTTTTTTCATTTATTTAGTAAAAACTAGAAAGATATATCTGATTAAAAAGAAAAAATTTACCAACTGTATTGGGTTTGTGTGGCAAGATTTTGATAGAGGGGGATCTACAGTGGTGGCTTCTTTGAGAAACTGCTAGAAGCTTCTGTGATAGTGTATTTAAGGAGAAAAAAATCTGCACAACAGCAGCCAAAAGAGATAAGTGAGAATATGTGAAACAACTCTGCACACACCCAGGTCAGTACAGAAGGAGGGGGAGGAGGTGCTCCAGGTGCCAGGGCAGAGATTCCCTTGCAGCCCATGGAGGACCATGGTGAGGCAGGCTGTCCCCCTGCAACCTGTGGGGGACCCCACGCCAGAGCAGGTGGGTGCCCAAAGGAGGCTGTGACCCTGTGGGAAGCCCACACTGGAGCAGGCTCCTGGCAGGACCTGTGGCCCCGTGGAAGGAGGAGGCCACGCTGGAGCAGGTTTGCTGGCAGGACTTGTGACCCCGTGCGGGACCCACACTGGAGCAGTCTGTTCCTGAAAGACTGCACCCCATGGAAGACACCCACACAGGACCAGTTCGTGAAGAACTGCAGCCTGTGTGAGGGACCCCACACTGGAGAAGGGGAAGAGTGTGAGGACAGAAAGGCAGATAAAACACGTGATGAACTGATGGCAACCCCCATTCCCCATCCTCCTGTGCCACTGGCGGAGAGGGAGTAGAGAAATTCAGGAGTGAAGTTGAGCTGGAGAAGAAGGGAGGGGTGAGGGAATGTATTTTAAGATTGATTTTATTTCTCCTTACTCTACTCTGTTTTGCTTGGTAATAAAATAGATTAATTTTCCCGAAGTGGAGCCTGTTCTGCCTGTGACAGTAATTAGTGAATGATCTCTCCCTGTCCTTATCTTGACCCAGGAGCCTTTTGTTATATTTTCTCTCCTGTGCCCAGCTGAGGAGGGCAGTGATAGAGCAGCTTTGGGGGGCACTTGGCCTCCAGCCGGGGTCAACCCATCAAAACTGAAAATGAAATACTACATATTGAGGGATTACACCAGTCTAGCTCCTTTTTACTACATAAAAACAGACACACAAAAAAGTTTATTTTTTCTATAAGAGACCTCAAAGGATGTTTTTTTTCCAAATTGCAACTGTGTTTGCCAGGCAAAACTCATATTCACATCCTAATCCTGAGGTGTGTTAAGAACATTTAATATTAGTTGCTGACATGCACTTGGCTCATCATATATATGACTCATCAACAACCCACACCCATCAGTTCTGGCGGTCCAGTTGAGCAAACAATGCTCCTCCTTTCAAGATATCAAAAAATTAGTATGGCTAAAGAAAAAGAAATGCATCACTTATCCTCATGCCCCTATCACACTAATTCTGAAGAAGAGAAATTGTAATGGCAAACAGCAACAAAATTTTAGGCCAATCTCACCAGTGGTTTGTCCAGAGACAAGCAATTTGGAGTCCTGTAAGTATACAGTTGGTACAAAACTTCAGTGAGGTGGGTCTGATACTTAACTGTGAGAGTTACCAAGTCCCACCTGGCTGCTTCTCTCTGAGAACTGCCAGAGACAGGTGCTTAAGTGTTTTCCTCTATGGTTTCCATCAGATTTTGAGGAAGGCCTGGATAAGGCATAAAAGCAGGGCTGGAAAAATCTCTCTTATAGGCATGTTCTCCGGCAAGATAGGTAACACAATAAGTAAAAAAAAAAAAAAATCTTTGGGGACTAATTTAAGGGAAACTATTCATGCATTGGAGGATGTGGAGTGCTTACAGATCATAGATTTAAGAAGATGGTGCTCCTTTGTATGAACTTGAAATATAATTCAGCTCAAATTTCTACATTTAAACACTGACTGTACTGGACAACATTATCTCACAGGCAAATAAAATATGTTGAAACTCATCTGGGAGAAAAGACAGAAGTTACATCAAGTCTGAATTACACTCCATAAGGTTTGACTCTGGATAACAGGCTCCAGCAAGTCCATAAATCTCATTAGTTTTCATTGACCTGATAGAGTTTCTCAGGCTCATCAACAAGGGATGTCCACGCAGAAAGCTGTACATCGCCTTTTTTTCTAGAAGCATGTGGTCCCCATATACACAGCCCTTAATGGTCTAAAGCCCAAACTCAAACTCACAGCATGCCTGCAGTGTGTCATATTCCATCAGGACTCAATGTGCAAATAACATATTTCCATTTTTAAAGTCTGAAAAATGTCACAAAAAGCTTTTGGCATTTACATGACTCAGCCAATCACACTTACACCCTCTAATTCTCTCTGCAGATAATTTCTAATGTTCAGCATATAACCACAGCACAAAATCAGGAATACTATTAAAATAAAAAATAAAGTTCTGCAGCATAACCATTAAAGTATGCCAGACTACAAAAAGACAGTATTTAAAATGGCACTATTGACAGTTATTGCTTAAAAGGTGAAAATCAAAATATAATGCACTTAAACAACAATTGGTCTTTATATACCTAGGGGCTGATTTACCAAAATTCAGCCCTGTAACTTAGTACAAATAAGTTCATCTGTGTAAGTGAGATTTTTACTTGTGTTTTTATAAAAAAGAAATACAGCAGAAATACTCTTTATCATTTTTCCATGCAGCATTTCTTTAACTACCATACTCAAAAAGGTGTGATATTCTGTTTTTTCTGCCTTTAATACTTTAAAAGAAACAAATTTCCAATACACTAGTTTCATATCTGGACCTGAGATAGACAGCATAGTACCCATACCTGTTGCATGTCATGTTTTGAAATGGGAGTCACAAGGTCCAGCTGTATGAACTCACAGTGACAATGCAAAACAAGAGCCCAGCAGCCTGAAATCTGTCCTGATGACAGAGAGGAAGCATAAAGGAGACTTGTCATTAGCAGAAAGAAGAATGATGAAAAAGGAATTGCCATCAGAGTGCTGGCAGGAAACATTTACTTCTTATGGAGGTGTGGCTCCAGGATGGGATGGGAAAATACCAAACATAGTCATTTACTTAGTTTGGGAAGAGTTTGTAGGTATCAGTGTTCTCACATCTTCAATCTAGGAAAAGAAGGTAGAAAACCAGGGAAATAGCTGAAGTGGGATTGCAAAACAAGTGAGGGTGGGGTGCCTGGTTTGGTGTGGGGGTGTATGTGCACATACAGAAGAGGTGTACATGGCATAAGGTAAGGATGAGTATAACTTCACAGCTGTATTGATACTAACACCATTCACCAAGCAAAACACAACAAGCACACTTCATAGAAAGCAGAGTTCAATTTTCCATTCTTCAGCTCGCCTCACATATCTTCTGCAATTGCCCCATATGTTTCTGCTGTCACATATTTTTCTGAATAAAGACACAGTTAGGTCTATAAATTGTAAGTCTCACACTACTGTTCGGGATTTTTACGTGAGGAATTAATGAGGATGCTTTTACTTTAAGACAGAAAAGGGCTTGAGAGAATTTTGAAAAGCTGAAGTTCAGTTTAGATGCCTGGCAAGCATAGAATCTATTTATTTCTGCAAACAAATGGCTCAGACTTTTAGGTGAAGTGTACTTTAGGTATGTAAGAGATACAAGGCATAAATTAACTTTATAAAGGTTGAGCAGCATGGAAGAAGCAATAAAAGCATCAGTGTGTTGGGTTTGCGTGGCAAGGTTTTGGTAGCAGGGGGGGGCTACAGGGGTGGCTGCTGTGAGAAGCTGCTAGAAGCTTCCCCTGGGTCTGATAGAGTCAATGCCAGCCGGCTCCAAGACGGACCCGCCGCTGGCCAAGGCCAAGCCAATCAGTGCCTCTGTGATAACATATTTAAGAAGAAGAAAAACACTTAGAGAGAGAGGGCTTTTGCAGCCGGAGAGAGGAGTGAGAAGATGTAAGAAACTCTGCAGACACCAAGGGCAGTGCAGATGGAGGGGGAGGAGGTGCTCCAGGTGCTGGAGCAGAGATCTCCCTGCAGCCCGTGGTGAAGACCATGGTGAAGCAGGCTGTTCCCCTGCAGCCCATGGAGGAAGGATGAGGGGGTGTAGAGATTCCACCTGCAGCCCGTGGAGAACCCCACACCGGAGCAGGTGGAGGCACCTGAAGGAGGCTGTGGCCCATGGGAAGCCCACGCTGGAGCAAGTTCCTGGCCGGACCAGTGGACCCGTGGAGAGAGGAGCCCACGCCAGGGCAGGTTTGCTGGCAGGACTTGTGACCCCGTGGGGGACCCCACACTGGAGCAGTTTGCTCCTGAAGGTCTGCACCCCGTGAGAGGGACTCCATGCTGGAGCAGGGGAACGATGAGAGGAGTCCTCCCCCTGAGGATGAAGAAGCGGCAGAAACAACATGTGATGAACTGACCATAACCCCCATTCCCCGTCCCCCTGTGCCGCTGAGGCGGGGGAAGGTTGAAGCCGGAAGTAAAGTTGAGCCCGGGAAGATGGGAGGGGTGGGGGGAGGTGATTTTATTTCTCATTCCTCTACTCTGTTTTGCCTAGTAATAAATCAGATGAATTCCCTAAGTTCAGTCTGTTTTGCTCGTGACAACAATTAGTGAGTGATCTCTCCCTGTCCTTATCTCGACCCACAAGCGTTTCATTATACCTTTTCTCCCCTGTTTAGTGAATGAGGGGAGTGAGAGAGCGGCTCTGGTGGGCACCTGGCCTCCAGCCAGGGTCAACCCACCACAATCAGGAAAAGAATTTAATTCCCTTAGTTCTTATTCAGATCATTTTCTTTTAACATTATGCATTGACTAGTAGCATGACTACTGTTAGCCACTGGCAACTGAATCCACATACAAAATAGAAAAGTAGTTTGGCTACTCAATTTATGTGGGAACGACCATCACCATCCTCAAAACTGAAGTAGAAGAGAAAGTCTAGGTGTACGGCTAAACTTTCTAAAAGTCGAAATAGTAAAAGAACATCACTGATTTATGTGGCATCCATTCTTTAGCATTCCCCAATTGCCTCAGCTTATAAATAGTAATATTGTTTAATTCCCTGTTCTTTGTGAGGGACTTCCAAGCAGAACTTGCTCCAAATTTTATAAAGAGTATTGATGAAATTTGGAACTGAAAAGTGTTGCAATGGAATTTTGTGGTTTACATGTCACATCTTTTTCCACAACTCATGACATGAGTGTTTTCAACTTCTGTTTCAAATAGAAAAACCTTTAGGAAGGGGAAAAAGAGGTGGAAAAAAGGAAAAATGAGAAAGGGAAAATGACAGAAACAGCTCAGCAACACACATTACTTAACAAATGTAGTATATAGGAAATGTGCACAATGTTTCAAAAGCACAGAAAAGACAGACACAAGATAGATGGTCCTGGATCTGTATATTGCAGCCAATATATTGCTTCTCATTTTGACAGTCAATGCAAATTCAGTTGCCACCATAATGCTAAGCTTCATTCTGAATGTATCTATTGTGAACAACGAAGGCATAGAAAAAGGGATTATCATTTTGGTTTAAACCAGAGAGATCAAATTTCTAATTTCCTTCTGCATTTGGAGGAGCCAAATCACATTTAAAAAAAAAATAATTTTGCTGTTACACAGAAAATACTGTGAAACCTAACCTTTTCATGTTTTATGTTGTCTGTATAGTTGTTGGAAAGACAGAAAAGCTGGCACACTTGTGACTAGGAGATATACCTCAAAAAATAGCACAGGTTAAAAGAGAGATCTCTCTAGCTTTATAAGACTACTGCTGTTCTCTACACGATAGCTATCTCATGAAAACATTGATCATTGAAAAAGAAGCAAGAGGGTTGAAAGGCTTTAGAAACTAGGCTAAAAATACCAGGCTCCAAAGTGCCATCTTACTCTTGTGAAATGTGTTACATTGCCTGTGTCATGAAGTCATGACTTTCTGGCCTGGACATCTACCATTTAAAGCATACTTGTTCTTATTCCCACGAGACCAAAAATGAATAAGGCAAAAGGCATTTTACAGCACAAAGGGAAAATAATGAATTCAGTAATAAGCCTGTAAGGTAGTTAAATATGTGTGATTTCTCGAGTGCCAAAAAAACTGTGTATAAAAATAGGTCAGTTTCCAATACAGCATAAAGTCACAAGTTAGTAAATGTCAAGAGGGGAAAAGATACAGAAATTGACACTAGCCTGCAAACTACAGAAAATGTGCAACTATGCAATTTCAAGCATAAAGAGTGTCAAAGGATGTGTGTTCATAAGAAGATTACTTTAGGGAAGAATATAATGGTTTTGATATAATTTTTGCATTACCGTACTGTGTAATACCTTTTACAGACACTTTTTATTGCTGAAATGTTACTAGAAGTAAATTCAGAAACAATCCTAGAGTAAAAGGACCGTATAAAGTTTATGATAATTGTAACAAGAACCAACTAAATAAACTTTTGCACACATGTGACCATTCTGCCACTACTCATAATATAACACAACCCCAGATGCTTAGCTGATGTTAAGCCAGAAACACAAAACTGTTTTGTTTTGGTTTTTTTAACAGTGGTAAGTTACAGAATTGTTTGTTAATATAGAATGATATGAACATATATTATTCAGTTGTAGTAATTCCAAGTAATATAGAACCCTGAAATAGCACAGCTCAAAGACACAAAAGTCTAAATTGATCAATCATCCAGAATGATTTATTACAAGGCTGGTAGAAATTTAAATGGAGAAAAGCAAGTCAATTGACCTACAATTTTTAAGCAAATAATCCCATGAATTTGCAGAAAGCAGAGAGAACTCAAGAGGACTTAAGGACTGCATCAATTATATGAATCTTTCTACCAGGAGGCTTGCTCCTTTAAAAACTAAAACACATGCATAATTTTACACAGCTGATTATTTCTTGCCAAATGGAGTGCAAATTTAAGTCAGAAGAGTTGAACAGGTAATCTGGGATTTCAGGAACAGGTTTCTATGGATTCTGGACATACTAGACAAGAAAGGAAGGACCAAGAATTAAAGTTTGTAACATACAGTCATAAAGTTACAACTTTTTAAACGTTATTTTAGCATTAGGTGTTTATATGCATGATATCTGTCTGCGACCCACTAACTTTGGAATGTAAACTCATCCAAACTCATCTGACCGGTAAAAAGTGGAAAGATAATGAAGGTCCTGAAAGCATATGGAACTGAGGACCTTGCTAGAGAAGAGTGAGGACTCGTATTCCAGTGTCCTCAGGAACAAAGTGGTATGGACTGAGTCATTTTCTCTCCCTGAATCCTGGTCGTCCAGAAAACATACTCACAGGACACCAGATATCCTTGGGAATATGGGGGGGACATAAGCACCAATAACAGAAACAGATTAAACACAAACCCATACAAAACCAGATACTATTAGACCAAATATACATGGAAGAACTGTTAAAAAAAAGTGTATATACCTACTCTTCCCTTCAAACTCAGGAACAAGCTGTTCAAATTATATTATTTGGACCGCTTAGCAAACTCTGATCTTTGTCATTAATACAAAGGACTAATTTTAGATATCAGTGACAAGGTCAGGGCTAGGTCAGGAATGAATCATGACTAAGAAAATGCAGAGTCACTTTGGCATTTTTTGTTTGGTCCTTTTCTATGTTTTAAACAAACAGCAGGGTTATATGACAAAGTCATCAGTGACTGCAGGTTTCAAAATACGCCTTATCAAAGCAAAAACAATTTATTATGTTTCTGACATTATTTCATATGGGAAAAATGATAATTAGCTGTACCAAATTATCACCTGTCTCAGGATACCAATTTCAGCTGTTGTCGAGTGCTTGTCTCAGTTGGTCTTCCTTTCCCACATTCTATGAGTGACAGTTTTTAAATTAATAGCAACTTCATATCACACATAAAAGACAACTGAAATAAAACAAAAACCACACAAACATGTTGCTAGCTGAAGAGTTTGACCACATTGTCATTCAAAAAAAGAGCAGTGTATAGTTTGCACGTCCTAAGGGCCTCAAGAAATATGCCATTTCTCACTCCTCAAGACTGAGCAGCTATAACTCACAGCTTAAAGCAAGACACTCGCAGGCTTTCACACATGATCTTTGACATAACATCCTAAAATATTGGGTTCGTCTATTTTTACTGTCAACTTGCTGAAGAATGAAATTCTTTTTACAACACAAAATTTAAGAGTTGACAATATCTTTTTTACTCTAGTTTGATGTCTTCAGCCTCTGACAGTGGCTTTAATTTATTATAACGATTTCGAGGGGCTACATGTTAGCACGAGTGCCATAAGTTAGCACTAGACACAGAAGCCTGCCAATTCTAATTCATTTTGAATGAGGTGAGGGGGGGTTTCTTTATATTTTTCTGATGTGAAGATGCATGTGTCTTTTAAAACAAAATAACTCAAGATTTTGTGACTTTTAAGCAAGATTTTAATCAACAAACATCTTTTGTCGAATGTGCATCAGCAAGGGTTGGGCTGGAATACAACAACTTTGGTATTAGTCCAACAGTTTGTGAAGGACTTTGCAAAAAACTTGCAGCCACTGTGGTAAAAGTCATTTAAGGCAGTGAGTTAAGGAAAGAAAATAAAATAAATGAGAAGACAAATCAAACAGAATGAAAGTAGATGGGAAACTTTCTAAGGTAATCTGAGTCTCTATGCAAAAACAGCTATGGAATGCTCTAATTCGAAATAGCTCTTTATAGAGCTGATTATTTTTTTCTGCTCTTCAGGACAGGAATGTGGGATGAAGAAGTATTGAAGTAAAAGCCCTGATTATGACTGAACTGCCTTCTAGAAAGAGACACTTCAGCTACTAAAATGTTAAGAATTTTATTCCTATTTCCTCTCATTCCCAGTGTGGACAGCCACAGTTTGCACAAAACAAAGAGAACGTGCATTGGACAGTACTGATTAAGAAAAGGAGTTGACAAGAGAAATATCATTTATTCTACTGTGACAAGAAAATGAAGCCTGAGTACCTACGAAAAAGACACTTTAACACCATGGCAACAGTCCTTCTGGTAGAAAGAGTGTGGATAGCAAATTATTTTTAATGGATGGATTTTGACTGTGGCCCTTATGTCTACAGCACAATGGCTGAGGTCAAAGCCACTTCAGCCACTTTCTCCACCACACAGTAGGGGTTTTTATATAAGCATTAATCTGCATTTTTATTTTAGCTTCTTTGTGACACAAAGATAGGGGAAGCAGACACAACTAAGGAGAACAAACTAATATTTGTTGTGCACATTATTCTACAGACAATATCAATATAGGCCACATACTGCGTTGTGTTATCAGGAGTGTAACCAGGGGGTGGAAGGATGTGATCTCTCCCCTCTATTCAGCATGGGTGAGGCCACATCTGGAGTGGTCTGCCCAGTTCTGCACAAGAAGTCCATTGACTTACAGGAGCCAGTCCAGTGGAGAGCTGCAAAGGTGTTTATGGAGCTGGATTGCCTGCTGTAGGAAGAGAAGCTGAGAGAACTGGGGTTTTTAGCTTGGAGAGAAGTCAAAAGGGGACCTTATTGGTCTCTGGAACTACCCAATGGGAGGAAATAGAGATGAAAAGAGCCAGGCACATCTTGGAGATGCACACTGAGAGAATGGGAGGCAACAGTCACAAGCTGCAAAAAAGGAAATTCTGATTAGATGTTAGAGGTGAGGCTACTTAACACGAATCACAGTGAGACTAATCAAAGACTGAAGCAGGGGCCCAAAGAGGCTGTGAAATCTTAGTTCTAGGAGATATTCAAGCTTGACTTGGAAAAGCCCAAGGCAGCTAGGTATAGTGGGCCCAGATTTGAGCAGGAGGTTGAACTAGATAATTTTTGGACACCCCTTCCCACAAAATATATTCTAATATATTACTCTATGAATAAATGTGAAAAATATAAGCTGCATGGGGCAATCAGCAAACAAAAACAGCTTTGCCAATCAATTTAATCATACATAATTATTTGCCCAGCTGTGTAACAGCCTCCCAGTTTAATCTCACCCTAAATGAGTTTCAAGATGTGAATTCTAAATCAAATCAAGACTTCGAATCTTCTCAGACTTACCCCACATTAAGTATATAGTGTTATGTTACTCATCAGACTGCCAAAGCCTGTAAATCCTGACAAGTCCACACATGATTTAAACATACAGGGAATTATGATCTCATCAAACAACATATATAGGACCTAATAATAAAGATATATTAATCAATTTAGAAATCAAGATCTGGTTCACTCATCTTGTGTTTTCTAGACACCATGAGCTCCCATTGTGAATTGTGAATCTAAACAGAGCTGTCTTCTTAACAGGCAAAAACAATGACACATGCCTGTTCCGGTTTCATGAAAGAAGATCCTTTGGCATCAAGGCTGAAATATTTTATTAATAAATGTGCTACCACCATAGGCCTTTGAAAGAGAATCCTGTTTCTTGTTTCATTTCTCAGTTACATGGGTAGGGTTCTTTTATTTCAGTTTGCCTGGCAGTTCAACAAACAGTCTTCCTCCTAAATTTGTTCTTCACATTTTATATCTACTATTATCTACCCATTCCTATTATAATTATTGCCAGGCTTTTATGAATGACTCATACAAAAGGCACATCAAGTATACGCATTCATTTGTGCTAGTTTATGAAGAACCACTTTGTTTGTTGTTGACATAAAACATTTGTGACAACCTGTTAGAAAATGAAATTTGCCCCACAAAGTTCACAGAGAAGAGTCTATCAAAATAGCCATCAACAAGGATGGAAAAAAAAAAAAAACCCAACCCACAAACCAACAAAACAAAACCCTTGTGGAATTCTTTCATATATTTCAAGGGATAGGAAACTCTTTCAAGTTTGTAGGTCAAAGGCTACATATAAGGAGCAGAGCATCAGTCAAACAGAGGAAATGGTGCAGAGATCCAGAGAAAGTTTTGTGTTTCCCCTCACCTCACTGCTGATCCTTGCTTGCCTTTTTTGACAAAGGGATGTAATGGGAGACAGATTTGACTGAGACACAGGGGGAAGGCACAGCAACCAAAGGAAGGATATGAAATAGGACCCTGCCTGACAGAACAAGACAAAGGAAATATTTCCCTACACCTCAGTAACCCAGATGTGACCATACCAAAACAGTGCTTTGGCTAGAACAGGTGGGTTTATGGCTTCACACAACTTTATTGCCCTTCTCCATAATATCACAGAGGCCAAACCTGTCCTCAGCCTTAATTATAGATGTGAACAGTCACTCAACAAGGCTGAGGATGCTTTGACTAGTGTGAGCACAGAGCATCTCTGACTGCATTGCAGTACCTAAGAGACACAAGGAATACAAAGATATGGGCCCCTCAAACCACATTTATTCTTGGGAAAAGAATGGAGCTTTAAATATTTTTCATATGCAATGCAGTCTTTTTCTACCTTTACTCTTCGTCTATTCTTTATGCCTTCCTTTACTCTTCATCTCACCTTTCTCCTTATGTTATGCAGAATAATGTACAGACTTAGAGGGATGATGAGCACTCAGACCAGTAGAAACTAAACTGTATATGCTTGCCAACTGCCAAATTTTTTTTCTTATCTTTCCTCTGTTTTAATTCATGGTAAATGAGAGCTTTCATCATCAATTACAGCAAAGCTTTAGAAAAGTGTTATACTCCAAAGACATTTTCCAATTACCAGATTCCCACAAAGGTCACTTAATATTAGACTCCATGTACACCCTCATAATCCTTTCTGCATCAGCCCAGAAAGAGAGTTGCATGTTATTTTAAGGATATTTTACCATATTTTGCTAGACTGTTTAATCAAAACCAACACTCATTACAAGGGGAAAAAAATTAGATTTTTTCCTTTACATGGCTACATAGAACATGCTGTCATATAACAACTTAGTAAACCACACTTGTTTGGATATTTACTTTGATGGCTTATAAAGAGCATAGACTGCACTTATTTACTCTCACACATTAGTTCAGACAGATATGTAATTGTTTTTCTATATAGTACTGATCTGTATCTACCAAGCTTAAGACAACACACAAATCTAATCAGGCTGCATGTCAGTAGTTGGAAAATGCTACAGACCACTGCTACAGTGTTACATCAATACTGATATAATAAAGTTATAAAGTTATATCAATACAAATATAGATTTTTTTTCTCAAACCCACAGATTATGGTATACTCAAGAACTCCAATAAATTCTATTTCAGATTGTCTGAGTGAACTCCAGTGTCACAATCTTACTAGTCATGTATGCTGTTCTACAAATACGTTGAAATCAAACTGGAAAAACTGTTTTTACAGCATCAAAAAACTGTCATTCACTTTTGTCTGTTTGACATTTTTTTTTTTTTTTTCAAGAGAAGACCACACATCAAATAAGAAATTTCAAAGTATTCCCACAGTGCCTTACAGTGGACTACATAACACAGCATAGTGTCTGCCATAGGTCATACCTAAGTTAAATCAATTCTATTAATTTCCTCGCTTGCTTACATTAGCAAACCACTCATAGGTGTGAAAGGAAAGGTAAACTTTAAATGCAAGACTTAGGTCACTACTTCTGAAATGGCATTAATGTACACAATGACCCTTTCAAAGATAAGCAAAATTTATATTCATGAAACAACAAAACAATGTCAAGCAACAGTACATAAAAGAACAGGTTTGCTTTTCTTCTAATTTCTGACATGTATAAAACATCAGAGAAAAAAACGTGAAATCCAAGGATATGATGTAAAATCCTTATTAAGCAATGAATGGCTGATTTCTTCATAGAATCACTAATGAATCTGAACATCTACATCATAGTAACTAAGCTCTTGATAAGTGATTTTCATTTTATCTATTTCTTGAGCCAGAACTTACATTGGATTCCTTGATTATTTAATTGATACCCACAAAACCCCTCCACCCTTGCTTTATCACTGTGTTTTCCCAGTGCATTCTCAAACTTCTGAGATTTACTGCTAGTAATAGAACCCAGCTGGCAGAAGATAAATTGTTTTTAAAATATCCAGTGAAGAACTACAAAGAGAACCCTACCCTACTCAGTAAATTCAGTAGCCCAGTATTATATCAAATATATAATATATGCCTGAATCTCTAAAGGAGTTTCTCAGTATCTGATTTAGCCCAGGAAATCTCTAATCTATCATGTGTGCATTTTAGGACATATGAGGGAGCATAGCAACATGCATACAGATATAAAATATATTCCAAAATGTTGGGGTACTAGAGCTGTTCACACAATATACTTACTTGGAGGCAATATGAATATCACTAAAATATACATGGCTACTTGAGCTCTGACACAAAAGTGAACTGAATGGCGTTAGTCAGGGTTATTAAATGAAAACCACCCAAAATGCAATACTTCCTAAATATTTTTAGAAAAGAAAAAAAAAATTATGCAGCTCTGCGATTCATACAGCTTGGCTTTATGCAAACGAAATCAAAGATTAGAGCTTCCAAAACTCACAGGATCAACCTGCAAATTGATGAGCATTATACACTGCTACTTAGTACAATTAAATGTAAGAAAAGGTAAAAAGGTGAAAGTAAACTTGCTATAAATGTTTTAATGGATTCAGTATAAATTCTTTTGCAAGTCAGTAAAGCTAAAATAAAATGTCTAAGCTGTTTAATAACATAAAGGAAATATTAGTATATTTCTCCATCTTTTCCAAATAATCAGCATGTAAGCAACTAAAATGAGATTGGTCTTACCACAAGAGTAGAAGGGACTTCGGAAATCTAGTTACCATAGAGTTCACTTCTGTTTTGGTCTTTAGAAGTAAAGTAAAACATAATGTGCATGTTGATAGGGTGTCAGAGACTTGCAGATAGAGGGTGAGAGATGTTTCAGAAATCCAATAATAAAAAAGATAGCTAAATGGTTATCATCCCAAGCTCTGAAGTGAGCAAGACCAGAAAAGAAATGTTCTGCTGTCACTGCTTTGCCAGCTAAATATTCCAAGGTGTAGAGGCTTCTCCTGACCCATCACAGACAAACTGTGCAGACTGAAAGTACAAACAACATAACTAGTTCTCAGAGCACAGATGGTCTCATTACACTAATAAAATGCGAAGGTTGTGTTTAAGTGATAACATAGAGTATGTATATGGAGCAACAATTTCAAATAAAAACACTGTATTGAGAAACTCCCTTCATGAGGAAGGACCAGTGAATTTTAAATAGTTTTACAGTTCCTGTATTTGCTTGCTGTGAGATTAATCCCCCCAAAATTATGCGAAATAGCAAAAAACCCAAACAGTCTGCTGCTTTGTTACTTGTTGTGGGGGCAAGGATGCACACGCAATCTTAATGCATCAGGTTGGCTGTACAGCTAAGAGTCATAGTTTAGTGTTCTGACATGCATTGGTCATCTATCTATTACTTAATCATGCAGAGGATGCCTTTCTTTCTCAAGAGACTCATCATATTCACTGCTTAGGCTGAATAAAAGGTATGGATTAAGACATTAGGACAGAGTGATCTTGGGTATAGTCTCATTTGCATCACACACAGTGAAACACCAGAAAATCATCATCACCATCACAATGATAATGTAGTACATGGGAATCAGGAGGAGCTGCTGCTCCTGCTTTTGGTGTCAGACAAGGGATTTCACACAAAAAGAGGACTGAGTTGAAATATACCTGATAGCTGTTAGCCCATTTTAAGGTCTAAGGAATGCATTAAAATGTTTTGTTCATCAAATCCTTAAGGGCCTGCTAATAAAATACAGCTGGGAACATTACAAAGGTAATTTTGTGCAGTTTTAATTATATATTCACTGCTATGAGGAGCAGAAATAATAAGATTTTTCCCCTTCTTAAATATATACCTGGGTCCTATTACATTAGAGGAGAAGGTGTAGCACCTCTCTTGTTGGTTCTGAGGAACATTAATGCCTGAATTTTAAAACACTCTTGAGATAACCCTATGGTTAAAAAACTATGCTGGAAAAGGAGTGGGTCCAGCAAGGCGACTCACTGTAACACCAATAGAGGTCAAATTCAGTCCCATGCAAAAGAACAGCAGAATTCTCGTGCATCTACCTATGAAGCAGCAGGTTTAGCTAAGCTACAGAAAGCATACGCACCTTTCCAGCCTTTTAAAATCCATGTTTTCATCCACCATGAATTCCTGTAGCTCTTAATTCATTAGTTTCATCATTAAAAAAAAACAAAACAAAACTAAACTGGACCAATGCATTTTCCCAGTTTGGGAAAATGGTCCCATTGTTGTCCCCCATCAAGTAGTAATTTTCACAATACAGATGTGAGAGAAGTCTAATATATTATTGTTGTAGTACAGTATTGCTCCCGTAGTATTTGTGGCAAAATTACTTCACATATCAAAGATGAATGTGAATCAGTAAGTGAGGCAGGGACATGGACTGCGTCACTGTTTTACTTAAATACAGGTATATTATTCTTGTTCAGCAAAGTGATTCCTAGGGTGATATCTCATTTTGGATTCTCTGATATATCTAGTTATTTGGAAACTTAGTTATTGGTATTTCCTACCAGTAAGAGCACAGCAATGTATTTAATCACCCTGAGAAACTACAACAATTTACAAGTGTCCTGGTTCTGGCAAGGATAGAGTTAATTTCACAAAGAGCCAGGACAGGTGAGCCAAGCTGGCCGGGGGCTATTCCATACCATGTGACGTCATGGTCACCATAAAAGGGGGCCAGTCGGGCAGTGGGGGGGTGGCGTGGTTTCCGCACGGTTCTGGGATGGGCTGTCTGGTCAGTTGGTCGGTCGTTGGATTGGTAAATTGTTCTCTGTTAGCACCCACTGTGAATATCTGTTATCAGTACTGTCGTTGATTGTTTCCCTCTCCCTTGCTGTCCCAGTAAACTGCCCTTACCCCAACCCTCGAGGCTTTGCCGTTGTTTTTCCGTTCTCCTCCCCAGCCCGCCGGGGGAGGGGTGAGCAAGCGGCGCGTGGTGCTCAGCTGCTGGCTGGTCAACAAGGGATTAAAAAGTTCTAAACTATTTCAATATTTTATCAAGTGTCAGTAATACTAGAAAGGTACAAAGAATGGACATCTCAGGTATGCCCTGCATGGATACCAAGGCATAGATATGTCTTGTCTCCGGGTCATATGGACTTGGGAAAGTGATGGAGCAGAGATGGTACTTCTCACATTCATATACCCCAAGTACAGATTCATCAGTTGTCCCAAGTTCTCTGTGGCAAGCTTTTTTCTTTTTTTGTTTTTCAGACAGTAGAGCTGAGAACTGAAATCCATAGCATCCTATACCGAGGTGCAGGACTTCTACAGCAAACTAATATAAACTATAAAAAATAATATGGAGAATTGCACAAGGTGGGTTTTTTTTGCTGGAGTACATAAGGATCCTGGCAGTGAAGGAGCAATTTCAGTGTCCTATTCTCTCCATAAACACAGAGCAAAACAGAGTCCCTACCCTAAACAGCTTGTAGAAGACGGCAAGTAGATACCATCAAGCAGACTCAGGACAGTATGAAGAAACAGATAATAGAAACCTTCTTCAAAACACATCTTGAATGTTTGAAGAATAGATGTGAGAATTCAGTGACCTTACTGGTTGCAATCACTCATGTGATTGTTCAAAAGACATGGTAATAAAACTAGCAGAATATTTTACTTTTTTTTTTTTTTTTTGGTGATGTGTTCAATTTCTCCTCCACTGCTGAGCTTGTTCCCTCACCCAGACTGTCTTTATACTTCTGATAAAGTGACTATTTCCATCATCATTCCCCTGATGGATTTTCCTTGTTAGTGGAAAATGGTTGATGATCTCCACCAGTCATAACTGATAAATCTGGTTTCACATTACATGTTTGCATTTGAAAGGGCATAAAAATTATGTATGCCTTTAGTCTGGATTGTGTGGCAGATACTGAAAACCCAATCACTTGACCTGAAACAGTGAAGAGACCGTTATAAAGATCTCTACAGGGACTGGAGGGAGTGCACTGGGGGAGACAGTGGCTCTCCCAGTGCTTCCAATTTTGCCAAGAGCTGTCCATCCTTTTCTCTGCCACCTAGGCCTTATAGGAGAGAACTTGTAGGAGGGGCCCTGCTTTGAATTAACCAGAAGGACCTGACATTTAGGGCTTAGTATTAGATGATGAGAACTCCCACATTGTCAAATACCATTTGAGAAAAATCACTGTCCAACCTAGTTTCCTGTAGGCATATCTCAAGGCACAGACCTTTCCATTTGCATTCTTTTTTTTTGTGACAGTCATAACTTTATTTGCCAAATGAGTGGAAGTTAAGTTATTTATATTTAAATGTAGTTTGAGATGATCAGAGTGAAGGTCAGCTAGCCTACCCTCAGTAGAAGTTTCCATTTATGTCATAGTGATGTATGTCAGGTGTGATACCCTACTCTATAGCATGGGACTGGCTGCGACCAGAACCAAGTCACCAGAAAGAACAGATAATTAATTTTACAATTTTTGTGTTTCTGCTTACCATAAATATAAAGTTGAAAGCCTCCACAGCATTTTTTCTAAGAAGAGCTTCATCCTGTAGTCACTTCAATGATACTGCAGCTTTTCAGTGAATCGATGCTGGTGAGCAAGAGCTTAAGGATTAGACTATGGCAGGGGAGAGACTTTTTTTTTAATTGTGCTGTACATCACAGTAACTATCAAGCTACTTTGGGCTTACTATTTATTTTTTCTCTCTCTTTGGTTGTTAGCGTCCCCTCCTTTTTTTTTTTTCAAAGATTAAGACAATTTTATTTAGCCTTTTCTTCATCACTTGTTCAATTCAACAATATTTCTTTTACTCCCTTTGAATCTTTAATTTGCATCTTTTTTCTGTTTTAATGTTTGGTATTTTCCTTTCATGTATAAAGCTTTTGAGCTGGACAGTTATTTTTAACAAAGTTGTGCTAGTATGAACAATATAACACATAACGCAATTGAGTGGGAGCTATGCTTCAATTAATTTAATGTTTCCTTTTGCCTAATTGAATATTGACAAGCTCTTTCTCCCCCCACTCTTATAAATACCATATGATTACCAGAATAGCCTATTTTTTATTACAATTCCTCACAAAAAGTTATACCAAAATATCTAGGTCCATTTGGACATTGAATTAAATACTTATTCAGGTGTTTTTTTGCTTTTTTTGTATAAATGCTACCACAATTTAAAATGTTCTAAATAAATGTTACAGCTATATCATTGAAACAGCAGGATTTTTGAGAACTGGGAGTATATTTACAGAATTTAATACTTTCCCTTGCATATTGCAAATCTGCTAAGTTAGAATATAGAATCATAGAATCATAGAATGGTTAGGGTTGGAAGGGACCTCAAAGATCATCTAGTTCCAACCCCCCTGCTACATGCAGGGACACCCTCCACTGGACCACATTGCCCAAAGCCTCATACAACCTGGTCTTGAACACTTCCAGGGATGGGGCCTCCACAGCCTCTCTGGGCAACCTGTTCCAGTGCCTCACCACTCTAACAGTAAAGAATTTCTAACATCTAATCTAAATCGACGCTCCTTCATCTTAAACCCATTACCCCTTGTCCTGTCACTACATTCCCTGATAAACAGTCCCTCTCCAGCTTTCCTGTAGGCCCCTTCAGCTACTGGTAAGCCACAATTAGATCTCCCCGGAGCCTTCTTTTCTCCAGGATGAACAACCCCAACTGTCTCAGCCTGTCCTCATAGGAGAGGTGCTCCAGCCCTCCGATCAGCTTCGTGGCCCTCCTCTGGACTCACTCCAACAGCTCCATGTCTCTCCTGTACTGGGGCCCCCAGAGCTCTGGACTACTGGACGCAGTACTCCAGGTGGGGCCTCTCAAGAGTGGAGTAGAGGGGCAGGATCACCTCCCTCGACCTGCTGGTCACACCTCTTTTGATGCAGCCCAGGACACGGTTGGCTTTCGGGGCTGCAAGCGCACACTGCCACTGTTGAGTTTCTCATCAATCAATACCCTCAAGTCCTTCTCCTCAGGGCTGCTTTCAATCCATTCCTCGCCCAGCCTATAGTCATGCTTGGGATTGTGCTGACCCACATGCAGGACCTTGCACTTGGCCTTGTTGAACTTCATGTGGTTCACATGGGACCACCTCTCCAGCCTGTCAAGGTCCCTCTGGCAGTGTCACTAGTGTTCAGTCTAGAAGGTACTTTAAAATGCAAAACTAAAATCCATGCAATTGTGATGGAGGAGGCAAACAAAATTCAAATGTCCTAGCAACTGAATCTGCACTCTGCAGCTGCCTCTTCTATGCCAGGTAGTGACAGAACACCATCCTCCAGATACCTCTGCTCTTGCATCCCGTTAGTTTAACTTGCTTGTGATATGCTAATTGCACGGCTACCAAGGACATCCATCAAGAGAGGGTACCCTACATACGCCATGTTTCTGGCAGTGATAGACTTCTCTAGCAGGAAGAAAGAAGAGCCTTGAGCCTTGCATGTACTGCATTATAACTCATAATAAGTGGGAATATGTTTTCATTTCTCCATATCACACCAGTAACTGTAAAGATGATAACAGATAGGGTAGTACTCTTCATTTTCTTCCATCTAGTCATCATATTGCTGCCTGAATAGTCTTTGGGTTGCTCAAAGCCAAAGACTGTACTTATAAATTCTTCTAAAATCACAAAACACAGACACATCACTCATACTAAAAACACTAGCAGGTATGATATGTTAGACAAGTTGATTTGATCTTTTGGAAATGGTTTAGTATCTAAAATTTTGTATGCCATATATGAAGAAATAGTGCCAGCAGGATATTGAAAACCACAGACAGCTCTGTAGGAAACATTAGGAAAGAATAGGGCAACTAAATGAACACCCAGGGAAAACAGATACTATAAAATTGGATCCCTGCTGTATCAACCTTTGTGGATGATATTGCCAATTTGGAAAACAGTGGATTTCAGAGGGTTTGGTAACCAGAAGTTATATGGAATATTGCTTAAATCTCTATTTTTGCATTGGAAACTACAACACTTTCAAGTATAATAGAAATAACTCTTATCTTCCCAGTATCCAAAAAAAATTGTTGTCTCAAACTGCATCATCTATTTGGATTCACAGTAAACTTGTTGAAAGGTGAAACAGTGCAGAAACCATCTGTCAGCTGAGACTGAGGAGTAATTGACACAATTTTCTTAGCATATTTTACACTTACACCTCGTGTGATAAAACAGTGCATCTGTTACACTTATTTCCTTACAGAATAAAAGTAAGAGGGGATAAAAGCCACACAAATATAAATTAGAAGTGAGTCGTATGGGCCAAAATAACTATTGAGTTATAGTTCTTTGGTTTCTTTATGTTCAACTTCAGATACTAAATAACATTCCATGATTGTTGAAAACTTAACTTCGACAAGTTTTTCAGGACTCTTAAGCTGAAACTTTAAAATTTAAAATGCTGAAATCATAAGCTATCCTTCAGAACTTTATCTTGTTAATCCTTCTGAAGAAAGTCTCTTTGCTAAGGAATTTTTGAAAATTGTAACTGGCGAGAAATTGCAGTTGGAAAAGTCCATTTCTACCTGTTAGTTTCAAGTTCCTGTAACAAATGAAAATGAGAACTCTTTAAACAACAATGTGAGAAGTTCACAATCTCCTCTCAAATGTTAGCTTCAAAGAAAATGACAATTATCTAGAAGGATTTTTTTCCCCTGTCATTTTTTTAAATGCTTTATTTTATCATGTTATTTAGTAACCCTGTTGAGAAAATAATGTCCTACCACCCCGCTGCCTCCTAGGGACCTGTAATTCTAGGATAAACAGCCACTTCATTTTGCAAAAGGTTTCTTTTTGGCTTCAGAAATCAGCCACAGCACGCTGATTGATTTGCACTTAAATGTAATTGTTCTGACAAGCTCTGAAACCTTGACTCTCATAAGATACAGTCAAAAGCAGTTTCCACAACATGCATACATGACAGCCCTGAACTTCAACAAGCATTGTAAAAGAAATATCATTTGCCCAAAATATAAACACCTGGGATACATTTACGAGGGTCAGAAAACGTGTGCTAATCAATTTGGATTAATGATGTACAAATAATGAGTTGCACTTAAAACAACTATGTTGTCAAAACACTGCTCTTTTAATCCCTGATAAATTTATAAAAGCAGATTTTTGCAGATAATTGAAGATTATTTAAACATATGTGGAAAGCAGATTAAATGTGAATCCAGTGCTGCTAAAGTAAACTATATGTCTACCATGAGTCTTTGTACTTCACCATATCATAAATCCATAGCTAGTTGTATATATATTTTTACTATAATCCAACTTTATTTTATGTTTAGGTTTTTCATGTTAAAAAATACCAAACATGAATTCAGTTTTAAGGACCTTTCAGTGCCTCAGATTAGAACACATTAAGTTTTAAAACAAAACAAATAACTTCCAGATTGGATGACCTGTTTTCACCCCTCTCCACCTGTCTTAAATGGGAAATACAGTAAAAGCTTTTCTTAAGGATGTTTATATAGGTCCCTTCTTAGCAGGGTTGTGTCTTATTTGAAGCTGAGTGGTACATCTGCTTGATTTTACAAAAAAAAATGGTACAAACAACGTATTTGCTTCATTACAAAATCCATTTCCAAGTTAGAAGGGGATACACAAATTTCTGATAATTGATAAAAAAATCCATATGTTATCTCCTTTTTTTATGATGAGTAGTGTCTTCCTGCAGTTTATTAACAAAGTATTGTGACATGAGGCCAACGGCAATGAGCTACCTCTTTAGGCGTCTTTTAAAGTACAAGCACACTAAAAGTAATATTTCTAAATATTTATGATGTTTAATAAAATGAAATTAATAATTTACACTGTAATTTAACATGAAGTGTTCTTTGCCTGGCTCTCCTCCTTCTTCCTTCCCTTCCACAAGCATATGCAGTCCTTTTTCTCAGAAAGAACACCATAGATCATATTGTGATACTGTATTTTGTGCTTGGAGAAACAGCAGCTGACAGCTAGGTGCTGACATGCCTGAAAAGTTGTCTGCTGAGCACGCCCAGCGAGTGACTCCATTTCTACTTAACTGATGTCAGCCAGAGCCACAGGTAGGACTAAATCAAAAGAAGAGAATAAGGAGTCTGTAATTAGCGATGCCCACAAAAACAGTCAGTAAGAATCCTGGCACAGCAAAATCAGTAAAGTGCCAAAGAATGAAAGGATTAGCTACAGAGCTAGCTGCAAGATGATGTGCAGCGGCCATTTCAAATGCAAGTATACTAATTTCATATAACATTTGAGATTTTTGTAAACCAACACCCACAGGGCAAGCTTTGCTGCCTGCACTTCATTACCTCTTCCCAACTCTGCCTTTGCCAAAAGTCATGGTAACGATTCTTTACTCTTTGCTGCCAATAGTTTCCTGATAATGTCAACAAAACAGACACGGACAAATCAACTTCCTAAATTTAATAAAATTTAAAAAAAAAAAAACCTACAACAAAAAAATATTCTTCCTGCAGCTCTGAAATGAAAAGGCTGACCTTAAACAGTATAATATTCCATTTTTGGCATCTCTCCCTGCCATCTCTGTGTATTGCCAACTACAGTGCTCGGAGTTTGTTGCCTTCATTGCCAGATCAGCGTTGTATGAACCTATTATATTCCAACCAATAAAAACAGAATTTATGTGAACATAAGCAGCCCTGTGTCTGCTTCTGAACAGTAATGACAAAGTTGTGGGTAATATGAAGGTGGCAAAAAAAAGAAAAAGAAAATGTATTATTACTAATGTATATTTGAAGGTACAGAATGCAGGTACTATTCAGTGACCTGGCCAAAAGATCTTCTCATTGTGGGTCTCAAATCAGATACAGTAATGCATAGGTAAGGAAACCAAAATATTCCATTTCCTTCTTGCTGGGGGTTGTTTTAGTTTTCAAAGCAGTTTTAGCCAAAGAGACATGTTGTTGCCTTTGAAAATACAAAGTTGATTGTACATTGAATGCCCTCTTCTTTCAGTTTGCAAGACTTCATTTGGAATCCCTAGGGGAAAAAAATCAAAAGAGATCTAATCAGTGTAATAAGGTGAACAGCCACTACTATTTCAAACAACAAGTGCTATAGTGTTGTCTAGGAATAAAAGTTGGATTGATTCACTGATTGGGAAAACTGTAGTTTCAATCCTTACATTTCCATCATTTTGCTACATTTTGCATCTGCAGCTCTCAACATCAGGATACTTAGAGAGTAAGGGAAAGACCACACCTGTGATCCATATTCTCCATAAAATAATCTAAATAATGTACCATTATGGTGTGATGGAGCTAAACCCCATAAACTGTTCAGATCTACAAAAGTCTGCACATACCTTTGCTTATGGGAGTATTTCTTGTACTTGCATTTACATTCATGAAACCAGTCACTTGGGTCCAGCATTATCAAAACTGAGGGAATGCTTAAAAAAATACAGAAATGCTTACCTAAGTGAAGGTAAGTTAAGCCTCCTTGATTATGTTTGTACTGTATTTTGAATCTCACATTCTACAAATATTTAAACTAACAAACTGTGTGACAAAGTGTTGCAAATTTTGATGAACGCTTTTTAATAGTCTCTACATGCTGCGTTGGGTGCAAATCATCACCTTCAGTTTTTTACAAATTTCCAAAACCTGACTAGTACTTAGTTTGATTGTGCATTAGTGTCTCCTAGCATTTGGAACAAACACTTAGATTTAATTGAATTCCTTGTGCTTAATGGTCATTCCTCAGTTCCTCTCAGCAGAACCATCCCAAGGCAGCTGCTTTCCCCAAGGTAGAGGGGAAATGCAATCTTGCAACAGTAGTAGAGCAGCTGATTTCCTGTGGGGAGAGGAGACAGAGCAGTAGGAACTTTTGGACTGGTCAATGACAAGTCTGTGGGAAACTTTTGGAAGCTGCTTGAGTTTTCTCTCCTTTTAAGGTCTTTTTTTCTTGGGCTCCTACTTTTTCGCCTCACTAGTACAGACCACTTCTTAACTCCTTTCTCCAGGTACAAATCAAGATTTCATCATTCTCCCCACACTTATGTAATTTCAGTGAGATTTGTATTGTGCTTTTTTTAAGTTATAAAATCTTCTTTGCCCTGGCATAACTGCATCTGCGTTAGGATATCTGCACTGATCTAACCTACTGTTGTAGCAATCCTGCCCCTTTCTTTTTCGGACAGGCAGGAAAGCCACAAAAACTACAGGTATAAAATACGCTTCCTGGAATGTGTGATATTTTGAATACTCTGTCAACAGAGATGTTATTAGAATTTATTTATACATTCTTGCCTTCACTAGTTGGGGTGAATTTATTTATTAAGTAACTAGATAAGCTTCTTACAGAGAATGATATATTGATTATGTGATATTAGAGGACATATGGGTAGGGTTGCAATGTACTCGAACATAGGAAGCCCGAAGTATGTCAGAGTTGTCTGAGATAGTAGGATCATGGATTACCAGCCTCTTCACAGTGATGTTTCTCTCAGACCTTATTGAAAAGCAACATCAAAAAGTGTCTTCTCCACTGAATTAAAACTGAGCTTGCTTTCCCCAAATTCAAAAATCACAACACCTTTGTTCGATATAGCAGTGAAATTATGTCAATGGACAAAGGGTGATTGTGCTAAGATAAACCAGAAGTTTTCTCTCAAATTCTGCTCTGTTGTCGGTTAGATTACCTATTCCAACTGAAGCTGTCTAAGCCTGACAAATTTTTTGCTTTTTACCAAAATTAATTTGTACTGTGCAGAAAAAAATTTCCAATATATTTACCAAAATTATTTCTGCAAAATCATGTAGTTTAAGTAGCCAGTTAATTTTTAATTTGAATGCTCAGGTGTTTATTAGCTCTTTTTTTTTTTTTTAAGGTGGTTTTTGGGTTTGGGGGTTTTTTAGTTTTTGAAAGTAATACATTCTGCTCGCATGATTTTTATTCTGAGAGGTTTTCAATGTATTCAAAACTTCCACTAGATAATTTGGAAGTTCTTTTTCTCTGTTTAGATGGACCCTTGGAAGATTCAGGGGGGAGGGAGTGGCATCATGCTGCCAGTATCAGGTCTTAATGTATCTTCTAGCCACTTGAAAAACAATTACTTTTTTCCTATCCCATGCATGATCCCATTTGACAGGTAGAGAGGAAAGACAAAGCAACAGGGAGCATGAGGAAAGATGAGTAAAGCTCTGCTTTCAGTGATAAGTACCCACGTTCTCCCCTTCCTTGCCTTGGGTGCCTCTTGCTCTGGTTGCAGCTCAGCCATCCTCATCTTCTGTGCTCCCCTCTCCAATGAGCCCTTCACCTGTGTTAAGTTGTTAACACTCTTCCTCAGATTTCAGTATTACATTTAAACATTCACTCAACCAGCAAGTAGAAACAGCAGGTCCATGTCTCTAAGGCAATGTCTTTTGTCTTTTGGTGGGTTACCACAAATAATTTTTCTTTGATTGACTTCTCTCTCACATCTTAACTTCTGTATCTTCTCTTGACACCCAAAGAAATGGACAGGGTACAGGTCCCGAATGTGCGCTGCTGCTGTTCTTTCTCCCCATGGGCCAAGCATATCTCATGTCTCTTCCTGACCCAGTCAATGTCAGGCAGTCTGCTGGACATTTTTATCTGTGTCCTTAACCACGACACAAGCTCTGTGTGTATAAGAATATGTGATCCTATAGATATTAAGCTCAAATATCTCCTTTTCCCTTGTTTTCCACTTTCCTTATACCCTTGCCTCATGTGCCCTGCTCTTTTCACACTCTGAGTCAAGAAGGACAGTTTTTGAGGGGACGTATTAGCACAGCATTTTTCTGGCAAAGTCAGCAGCTGTGTCTCCAGCTATTTAATTTTTTTTACTTTTTTTTAAAATAGGCCATATTTCATGCCAGCAACATAACCAGAAGGTCAAATCTTTTTATTTTAAAAAGCACAGTCATATTCTGTGGCATAAAAGTTAAATAATCATAAATACTCACATGGGAAGTACAGAGGGGTGTTGGTTCTCCACAGTGTTTTGTCTCCACTTTACTTGGGTTTATAATTTACATTGGGGTGGAGACTCTTGGCTAACTGGGACTCCTGAGATTTTCTGAAAATAAACACATGAAAAAAACAGGCGATCACAGATATAACTGTGTCTCAGACATTTCCAAAAATGGTACTAATCAGAACAAGAGATTTCACTTTCTAATAGAGAGCTAAATCACAAGTGCATTATGGTTTCTCAGTCCGGATATGTCTATGTAATAAATTGCAGTGCCAGGCAAGGTTACTCACGTTAGCTCCAAGGATGCTAACCAGAAGCTGGCAGCAGGCCAGCTGCATTAGCTGGGGTTTGTGGGGGCTAATAAGCTGCTCCCAGAGGCAGGCTCTACACCCCAAGGCAGGACACCCCACTACTGCGAAGCTGTGGCTTCCAGACACTGAACTCGGTGAGTTCATTCAGGATATTATTGTGGGGCACTGCACTACACTACATTGATGTACCTAAGTGGTTCTGCTATTTGGTCTCCTAATGCTTTGGAGAATGTGCTGGTTTTGGCTGGGACAGAGTTCATTTTCTTCGCAGGAGCTAGTATGGGGCTGTGTTTTGGATTTGTGCTGAAAACAGTCTTGATAACACAGAGATGTTTTTGTTACTGCTGAGCAGTGCTTACACAGATCCAAGGCTTTTTCTGCTCCTCACACCACCCCACCAGCAAGGAGGCTGGAGGTGCACAAGGACTTGGGAGGGGACACAGCTGGGACACCTGACCCCAACTGACCACAGGGATATTCCATACCATACGACGTCATGCTCAGCTGTGTTGGGTTTTGTGTGGCAAGGTTTTGGTAGTGGGGGGGGCTACAGGGGTGGCTTCTGTGAGAAGTTGCTAGAAGCTTCCCCTGTGTCTGATAGAGCCAATGCCAGCCGGCTCCAAGGTGGATCCGCCCCTGGCCAAGGCCAAGCCAATCAGCGCCTCTGTGATAACATATTTAAGAAGGAAAACAAAAGAGTTAAAGAAACTTTTGCAACCGGAGAGAGGAGTGAGAAGATCTAAGAAACTCTGCAGACACCAAGGTCAGTGAGGAAGGAGGGGGAGGAGGCGCTCCAGACACCAGAGCAAAGATCCCCCCTGCAGCCCGTGGTGAAAACCATGGTGAGGCAGGCTGTCCCCCTGCAGCCCATGGAGGAAGGATTAGGGGGTGTCGCAATTCCACCTGCAGCCCGTGGAGGACCCCACGCTGGAGCAGGTGGAGGCACCTGAAGGAGGCTGTGGCCCGTGGGAAGCCCACGCTGGAGCAAGTCCGGGCCGGACCGGTAGACCCGTGAAGAGGGAAGCCCATGCCAGGGCAGGTTTGCTGGCAGGACTTGTGACCCTGTGGGAGAGACCCCACGCTGGAGCAGTCTGCTCCTGAAGGTCTGCACCCTGTGGGAGAGACTACGCTGGAGCAGTTTGTGAAGGACTGTAGCCCGTGGGAGAGACTCCATGTTGGAGCAGGGGAATGTTGAGAGGAGTCCTCCCCCTGAGGACAAAGAAGCGGCAGAGACAATGTGTGCTGAACTGACCGCAACCCCCATTCCCTGCCCCCTTGTGCCGCTGAGGAGGGAGGAGGTTGAAGCCCGGAGTGAAGTTGAGCCCGAGAAGATGGGAGGGGTGGGGGGAGGTGTTTTAAGACTTGATTGTATTTTCTCATTGTTCTACCCTGTTTTGCCTAGTAAAAAATTAGATGAATCTCCTCTCTACATTCAGTCTGTTTTGCTCGTGACGGTAATTAGTGAGTGATCTCCCCCTGTCCTTATCTCGACCAAGCCTTTTGTTATACTTCTCCTCTCCCCTCCCGCTGGGGGAGGGGTGAGCGGCCGTGTGGCACCCAGCTACCGGCTGGGCCTAAACATCAGCATGTAAAGCTGGGGAAAAAAGGAAGAGGGGGACATTCAGAGCAATGGCGTTTGTCTTTCCAAGTAACTATTACATGTCCTGGAGCCCTGCTTTCCTGGAGATGGCTGAACACCTGCCTGTCCATGGGAAGTGGTGAATGAATTCCTCATCCTGCTTTCCTTACGTGTGCAGCTTTTGCTTTACTTACCAAACTGTCTTTATCTCCCCTATCCCAATGCAGGCGCAGTAAGCAAGTGGCTGTGTGGGGCTTAGCTGCCAACTGGGGCTACACCACGACAGGAGGGGAAATAACACATGAAGGACAGACATTAGGCATACAGTGAGCTACAGTGAGATGGACTTGTAGCTGACCAACCCAGTCCCACACTCCAGTCCACCTGTACTGTGTGACAGAAACACAATTAAAGGGGCAGAAGTGCATCAGCTATCACAGAACTATTAGCATTTTACACTTACAGCACACTGAAAAGATGTGGTTATTTGCATTTGTACAAATAGAATAATCGAGTGATTAAAAAATCATGCTTGAATCTTTACTGTCTTTTATTTACAGAGAAGTCATTTGATTACAAGCATTACACGCATGTTCAAACATATTGAAGACATTACAAACCTCTGTTACAGTATAAAGAAAAAAAGAAGTAACACAGGCCCAGTCTTCCTTGTGCTTACATATGTAGTGCTGATGTGTTAATCCTTTCATTCAGAGATTAATGAATAATGGAGACTGCAAAATTTTTGAGGACCTATTCACCCAATAGAAAAAACAATAGAAAAGGAGAGACTAAAAGGTAAAAACATACTTCATAGATGGGAAGCATTCATCAATATGTGAGCTGTGACACACTTATTCTGTTATCTGAAATTATATTTTCATGACTTTAAAGAGTCATCAGAATTTTGCATACCTTAATTTGAAAATTTGGCATTTTTTACTTAATTTTTGTTCTTTTTTAAATCAGTATTTTTTCTTATAGGACATATCACCTTTTAATCTATAACAGCTTAAATACACATAAAAAGAAATTAAAATACACCTTTATAAGTCACCAGCAGTATACTATGTTGACTTAAGGAGCACTTTTACTCATCTTGACTCACATAGATAAATATTTTCTCCCTGTGGAAAATTAAAGTTTAAAATCTCACTTTTGCAGCTAATCCCTGACTCTATGATGGGAAGAAAAAACCCAAACAAAAACCAAAAAAAAAGCGCACATATTAAGAGCACATAGAATAATCATTATTCAGATGTACTTGTTCCTCAAGACTATCTTCAGTTTCAGTGCAGAAACCCAGACCAGCAAAGTTTCACTGGAAGAAGTCATGAACCTATGTGAACCTTGGTTAAAATCTGGGCTGAATTTGTAATAAAATAGTAAGTCAAGTGAGTTTATTTTTCCTACTTTTGTAAGCATTTCAGAGATCTGGAGTTCTTAGCCAACTTTTCTGCTGGTGTGAAGCTGTGTCATTCATAAGCAACTAGGACTATGATACAGTCCAGATAAATGTCTTTCTGAGGCACACTTCTGTCAGTCAATGTAAGTGTTTTATAATAAAAATAAACTTGTTCAAGCAAAAGTGGTTGGGGACTCTTAGCTGGCATCTTTTGGCATTGCTCAGAAAGCAGCAAGCATGCCTTCCCATAACATTATCTTTACCATTTTATTTGCATTACAGTCATGTCTATAAATGCTTCCTGGATGCTCCTGTAGTCTATATAAAAGTCTAGGGTTTCACCTTTATTATTTTTGCTGCTAATGCACTGAGTTAAAAACAAAAACAAATATACTTAAATAAATTATGTGAGATTTAGAAAATGATGCCAGCATCAAGTTACTTTTCCCAAAAATGTGTTTCATTTTTTAAACAGAGGCAGACCAAACCCAAAACATTACATGAGAACAATTCAGTGCCAACTGAGAAGAAGGGTGCTGTAAGTCACAGGCAGGTGCTCTCTTGCATCCATCTGTCTCTGGTCCTGATGTGTCAATATGAAGAGACCTTCACTGCAGTCCAGAGGCACTTTGCCACCTCACTTTACTTGAGGCTTGCTGGGAAGATTCCCATTGATGCTGAAGCCCATGACAGCAGGAAATGCTACACAAGATGTTGAGAAATAAAGACTTGTATGTTGAGTTTCCCTGCTATCTTACAGAATTATTTTTAAGCATGCATGTACATATATATTATAATTTATATATTACTTTTGTTCTTCAGTGCAAGCTATAAAACCTATGAAGGAGTTACATAAACTCTTTCTATATTCTGTGAATTATAGTTAATTTGCAGATGTGTCTGATTCCTTTTAACAGTGAAGATGAAAAGAAGCATCAAGGACACCATTATTCTCTTTGTAATAATCATGAAATCTTCAACCATAGAAAAATTCCACAGCTTAACCTTTCGTGTGGAAGGGGTTCCATTAGAAGAACAAGCTAATAGCATCTGATTCACATCTAAATGAGTCATTCAATTATGCCACAAGCATCAAGGAAACAGAATGGGCCAGGACTTGAGGATAGTCTTGGCCATTGGATACGCTCTAAAAGCATCTAAAGTCAGTCACTTAAGAACTGTAAACAGAGAGTAAAGATTTATTATAGCGTTCAGAAGAGCATGGCACCACTGCTTTTATATGCAGCTATGAAGTCCATGCTCTGATTTCTGAATTGCAAATGGCAATATTCCTTCCGAATACAGGTAAAGAGGAGGGAGGGGAATAAACTTTGCTCTTCATGCCCTGCATCACACAATATGCTTTTTAGTGATGCTTTTTGGTGTTTTCTATTTTCACAGTAAACACACAAACAAAACAAAAAGGAGAAGACTGAAAAGCAATACAATTGAATGAAATACCTGCCTGTAGGAAAGCACAAGTCTTTCACAACTAAAGGCACAGATCTGTAGTCCACATAGAAGCACAGTTCATATTAAAGCAAATGAGTGCGCTGCCACTGTGAGAACCAAAGGACTGAAATGTGGAAAGGGAAAAAAACCCCACGCTTTCATGTCATTTTCAACGTACAGAGTAAAATCCTACCTATTACTATTTGAAGGTCACGAAGTATGGGCAAATGCAAGATCCTGCAGCTGAGCACAAAACAGACCAAAAGCTTTGCACCAATTTTGCATCAAACACCCATCCAGTTTATAAGATTTCCATGCCTTCAGCTACTCAGAGCATGCAGGGATGGCACCTGGATAATCACCACGCTCCTAACCTGGCAGCAAGAGAAGGGCAAAATCCCTGTGATTGACTAACACTTAACCATGTCAGGGAGACTAATTTGATAACCATCCATATGTTCCCTGTGAGGAAAGGGAACAAAAGCAAAAAATCTGATTCTGGCTGCAAATGGCATGTAATTCTTGCATTTAACACTTCAGTTTAGCAATCTCTGCATCTACAATTGTATTAAGAAAGAGCAACTGTATTAGTTCTGGTAATCTCATTCCACCATTTTAAGTGACATGTTGTTTGTGTGAGTGCTTGTAGCTCTGCATACTTGTATGCAAACAAATGGAAGAAAAGCCTCAATGCCTGCCAAACCAACAAGGAAATAAACAGCAGGGAATTAAATTATTTTTTTTAGACTTCTAAGAAACAATTACAAGGAAGAAAGAGTAAAACCCAAAAGTACAAGAAAGCACTTAGCAGTAACTGAGGCTCCTTGGGACCTGGATCATGTTAAAGGATCTGTTCAGGTGTAACCAACCTTAGTGTATTATTGTAAATTCATAGATTTTTAAGGCCAGGAGGGATCATTAGTTATGATCATCCATTTTCATCTACCACAGGCTATAAAGAATTTCTCCCAATGAGGCCTGAATAAAACCTGACACTTAATGAAGCAGGAGAACATCTTTTAGGACACAGCCAATTTTCACGTAAAACCTTTGGTCCTGCTTATTCTTGGGAAAACTGTGCCAGCTGTGTATTCTCTTGTGCACATTTTAAGTATATTCATCACAGGACTAACAGGAGTAATTCTCTCCCTTGCAGAATACCTGAAAAGAAAGAGGAACCTTAGATGGGATTTCAGCAGTGGTCAGGGTCTCTTCATTGTTGTAAGTTTTATCCTGTGCCAGTGCATATTCACATTAAAAGCAGAAATCCACAGGGAAGTCAGCAAAGTCTTTCACTTGCCATTGCCCATGTCCGCAGGCAAGAAAATAAAACAAAACAAGAAAATGTTCAACATGAAATAACAGAAACAATGCTGAACCTCATAGAAAGGAAGAAACAGCAAATGGAGAAACACTGTGTAACAAGCAGTCCGGCTGAGACTGTAGCACAGTTTGGCGCCTCTGTTGCTGGGTCTGATATTCTCCTACCCACAGCGTTTTCCCTTGCGTGTGTCTTCTAGGCTCCCTGGCCCAGGTTCTCACCAAATTTGAATTGCTCTACCTTGTTAACCAGCCTCCTATTTCATTAGCAGGAGAGCAGAGGGGGGATTATGACAGTACCTGCTGGCCCTACTTGTGTGTTGCATGTATGTATAATAAATGACTTTATTGTAATAGCAAAAATCATCAGTGAACTAACACCCAGAGATGTGGGAAATTTTATTTAGCTTGGGTAAACAACAAGCCTCAACATTTTGTTTCTTTATTTCAACACCAAATCCCTCCTTTCTTGGCAATACGGCCTTCCTTAATCTCCTTTAATGCAGAAAATAACCATCATGGATTAATCGAACCTATGATTCAGTTAGAGAAATTAAAAATCCCAGTATAAAAGCTATAAGATATCTCAGGGTAGACTGATGAAGTAGACAATAGACAAGAGCTGAAGTTTACGCATAAGCAGGGATACAATAAAAAAATAATTCATGTCTGCTGAGTCCTGCTTTCCTCCTGACCGTGCAGAGAAGTGGTAACCAGTATTACTCAGGGAATAGGGTACAATAATCCCTCTGAGGGGCTGCATAACAATTGTTTCAGGAATTTGCATTTTACCTCAAAACCCCCCACAGGGGTCTACCTCACATTGACAGTAAGCACTCTGCCTTTCTGTTCAAGGAAAGTATTTCACCTGGGAATACCAACCCCTACGTGAATGGGTTTTGTATACATGTATTATAGGCCAAATTTCTGTCTTCTATCTGAGAACAGATGTTATCCCGCTGTGACTAGAGGCAAAAAATGAGAGAAAAAAAAGAAGGAAAAAGTGACAAGAAGCCACAATCATTTTCCTCTAAATCGTGAAGGTTGTTCTTTCACCTTTGCAAATAGGCTGCATTTTTGTTAGCCTACTGTTACTACTCTGTGCGTCTGTGTTCTGCATGTATCACACCAGGATTTTAAATACCAAACACTATATTTTTGAATTACGTGAATATTTTCACTGAAAAGTGTGTCTAAAAACTGAGCTACCACTAAGCTAACCTTCTGAAGCTCATCATGGAAAGACCTCAAAAAAGCATTTATTCTGAGAGTAGAAAAAAGAAAACCAAAAGTAACGACAAAAAAAACCCCTCCTCCTCCTCAAAAAAAAAAAAAAAACCAAACCCAAAACAAAACACCAAAACATGAATTATCATAATCTAAGCCCCAAATTAATCTGTTCTGGTTTATCATGTATTTCATTAGTGTTTTTCCTTTCTGACAATGTTGCATGAAACTTTTTCTCTGGTTATTTCTAGAAAAGACTCAATTTCCAGACATAAAAGCACATCAGGACTATATCCAGTTCAGAGCTAATGAAACTTAGAATATAAAAATGCAAACTCTCACAGTTTCTTAAAGCTCTTAATATTAGACTAAAGGTAAACTTAATAAAGAGAAATTGCAAGCAGGTAAAATACTGCTTCTCTTTCTCATTATGGTGCAGTGAACATTAATTCCTATGCAGAAAGTGCTTTGATATCTTTGCATGAAAGGCATTACTTTGGTTAAGCACAAACCAGTGTTATTAAGTGTTATTAAAATAAATTGGAGGCAGAGAACATCATAAATGTTTCCCTGTAGGTTAAATCTGAGAACTGGTCTCTGTTGCATTGTAGCTCAGGTTTAACCTTTAGAGCACCAACATCATATGCATCTCATTTACACTGCAGAGATAAGGCTCCCCTGGGCCTTCCAACCTCCCAGCCATGGCCTAAACAGCTAGTTGAAGTATGCCAAGGAACTTTGTAAGGTAATTTTGGATTATAAATGGAAGCAAATAATAATTTCATGTTTAAACTTTTTTTGTTTTAAGGATACGCAATTGCAAATACACAACCGTGTGGATCAAATGCAAACCTCTTAGTTTTGAAGCCCATAATTTTATATTATGACCCTCAAATCAGTGCCTACCCATAGAGAAATTCCCAGACATGGAAGGTTTTGCGGAAAAGAAATGAATAGAAGGAGCAGAACTATCAGTTTTGTCTCTAATTCTTGCTATTGGTTTTAGTGCTTTAAGATGCTAACTAAAGCTATTAAAGTGCCAGCCCTGGAGACCAGGGTCCTCTGTGTAATCACAAAACAAGCATATCACAAAGTAGCATCAACGCATACTTGCTAAATCATCCATAGCGCCCACATGCAGAGGCCTGACAGGATTGTACTGTTCATGAATTTGCTCTTTCAAAAATCAGGCTGTATCTGGACATAGATAAACATATCAATTTAAGTCACATTCAGTACCCTGATGTCCAATTGGATTGTGAGCTTTTAGGACCTAGGCTTACAAATACAAAGCAATAGTCATAAAGCCTGTTTAGAAAGGTATTAACTAGGCATGGGAGTAGAAAAGAGAATGTAGCTGAGAAGAGCCAAGACAAGAATGACAGACACTTCAGCTATTAACTCTTTTTTGTTTGTTTGTTTTGATTAAGATGTCAAAAATGGAGAGAGGGATGTTTAGTTTATAAAATTGTTACCATTGACATATAAAAATTTAAAAGCTTTAAAAATATGTAAAGTGGCCAATAAAAGAAAATCCATTTTGTAGTGTTCTCATAAGGGTTATTTAGAAAGGTACCTTGGCGTAGGCAAAACTGTGTATCCTCTTGTGAACACCTGTGAACTGTTGAGTTTAATTGGGCAACAGCTGGTGCTGATTGTGGGTTTTCTTGCTGTATCTCATTACTGGTTTCCCCTTTGTTCTTTCCTGACTCAGTGCTTCTGGTGTGTGCTGCTTAAAGGACCCTAGCAGAAGTAGTTAAAGATAGTCAAAGAAAAGGATTGAAATTGTTTCTGTGTACATCTGAATACTGTTGAGGTTACTCAGACTACAGCAGATGTGTGATGTATGTGGGTGATGGTCTGGGGATATCATATATGGGCTGCCAGTCTCCTCACAGTATCTTTTATTCTTCATCTAGGCATCAAGTTTTTCCACAGAGGTTAGGAGAAGCTGTGATTTAAAGCTATTTGTGAGCTAAAAAGCTCAAAAAAAGCACCCATAAAAACCTTGTCATTTTCCAGTGGAATGTATTCCTTGCTTCTCACTTCAATAAAATTATAAAGAAGTAATCATGTATGTCCTACTGCATTATCTTGCTGAGCATTCTCAGGGCAAAGCTGCTGATCCTAAGAGCCAAACTACCATCTTTTGCAATGTTTAGGAGAATTAGGAGTTCAGAGAGAAGACGTTTTGAGTGCTGACCTTGCCAAAAGCAGAGAAATTCAGAGTGCACAAAATAGGAGAGTAAATGGCAGATGAAAAATGAGTTTTTCTGGAAAAGAGTAATGAAAAAGTGAAGTAAAAAGAGTAATGAAAGTGAAGTAAAAAGTGGAATTATCGGCCAGATGCCTACTGCAAAATAAGAACATAATTCTGAGAAAGTTGGAAATTGACAGCAGAATAAAAACACTAAAAATAGAAAAAGTTACTTACTAATGACTTGAGTGAGATAGAACTAGACCAAGACTACACTCTTTTGAAAATGGAAATTCCCACCTATTTTTCTGATAAATAAGTTATTCTGTGCAGAAAAAAAAAACAGGATTAAAATTAGCCCTTCAGCTAGTGCTGTTTTTTTTTAAAAAAAAAGCCTGGTCATGAGATGCAGTGGTCTGAAATACCTATTAAGTAAGCACTCACTTTAGTTTGAGCAGATAGTAAGTTTAAATTAGGTCAATGAAGTTGATTTTAACACTGGAGATACTCAATTGATATTTATAAACTAGTTAACTTTCAATTTGTGTAACATTACAACATATTATGAACATTATACTACATACATTGATATTATCACCATAAAATTTACACTAATCTACCATATTATAACCACATGAAACCATTAAATATTTTGTCTTTCTAATACTGTTTTGATTCCCAATGCCTTTAACATCAAGCTCCTTTTTCATCTCTTTAAGAACAGGAAAAGGAAAAACAGGCAACAAAGACGATAGTTATGCTGTGTGTAGCAAGTGAAAAAAGGTTTTAATAACATAAATATCACTTTGGGGTATAAATATACTTATATATAACAAGTATAAAGCCTATCAAAAACTGAAGTGACGTGACAATCTTTGCACGCTGAGCTGATGTAATATCTCCCTAAGTGGTATAGGACAGACATATATTTGGACCTATTTTATCTTTGCATAGGGATAGAAGTATTGAATATATAAATATGCTCAGAAATACTTATACCTATGAGAGTACAGGACAATTATGAATATTTATAATCCTGAATTGTGAAGAGTTGGAGTTGTATTAATTTGCGTTACCATTGATAGCTTTAGATTTACCTATTAGTGTTCTTATAAATCTCATTAATAGAGGTCCCCTTAGCAATGTGCTTTCACTAATTCTGCAGCTATAGCAATGGAGAACATTAAGGTGTTTTGAGACAATTTTCAGCTAAAATAATGTCCCTGCATCTAGCAAGACATGTTATTGCAGTACTGTGTTTTATGTCTTTATCGTTATTAATGCAGTATTAGCATTGTTATTACCCTCAGAAGAAAATTTCTATATACACAGAATACCTAATAATGAAGAAAGAATTTATTCACTGTTCTTTGTTAAGATAAGAAACATATTTGTTGTGACTTGACAGAAGAAACACATTCTTACTCAAACATCACAATCTTTGTGTTGAATCAGACAAACATTAATATCAAGTTTACTGTCAGTGTCATGTTTCTGGTAACTCCAAAATTTGTAGCTAATTTAGACTATAATATTTTTTCTTAGCAAAATTTAGTTTGGCTCTGGGCTACTGGAGCTTCCATCTCAGCACGAGGTGGCAGCTAGGTTCTGCATTTGGAAAAAAAAAGTTCACTGATCACCTCCCTGCTTGTTAGGTAGCTGTTCCCAAAAGAAACAGTGCACATATCCATCCCATCTCTGTCAGATCCACCCATTTTCCTGAGTCAGATGCAATGGTAGACCCATGACAACATCTCTCTGCTCTGCTAAATGGCTTCCTCATAAGAGGAAATATAACAGGTTAGTTCACAAGGAGTTAAAGGGTTCTGGTTAACATGAAGACAGATACAACATTCAGCAAGACTCAGAAATTATCTCTTTTTAAACATGAGGCAAACAATTTTGGGACTGCAGTGTTTAAAAAAATCTAGATAAACTTCCTGAAATTCACCACAATAAAATTAATATATCTTTCCTAAGTTTGCTTGCAAATAAGAGACATGCCCCTAAGCAGCTTATCGCAATATCAAATAAAATCAGGTTATGGCAAGATACCTCAGTTTCATCATACATTTACCTGCATCTCACAGTTGCAATTTACATCAGAACCAAAGCCATATTTCCAAAGGCTATAGATTTTTACATCAAAGGCTTGATTCTTGGCACAAACAACTAGCCATTTAGAGAAATAATGCTACAAATGCAGAAATACTAGTTAGTTATGTTCAGAGAAAGAAAGTAAGGTAATGACAGTAAAAGCTGCCAAAAGCTTGACAAACACCTTTCTCCTCCAAGACTAATCACACCTTTTTTAGCCAGTCAGATAGTCCTTGGAAGGTTTTCTTTAGGCGCCTATGAGCCATTAGAAAATTCACTGACTGATTTTAATGTGAGATTCATATAACACATGTACACATGCAGAATCACAGAATCACAGAGTGATTGAGGTTGGAAGGGACCTCTGGAGGTCATCTGTTTCAACCCCCTTGTTCAATCAGGGCCATATAGAACCAGTTGCCCAGGACCACATCCAGGCAGCTATTGAGTATCTCCAAGTAGGTAGACTTCATAACCTCTCTGGGCAACCTGTGCCAGTGCTTAGTCACCCTCACAGTGAAAAAGTGTTTCCTGATGTTCAGGAGGAACCTCCTGTGTTTCCGTGTGTGCCCATTGCCTCTGGTCTTGTCACTGGGCATCACTGAAAAGAGCCTGGCTCTGCCTTCTCTGCACCATCCCATCAGGTGTTTAAATACATTGATGAGATCCCTTCTGAGCCTTCTCTTCTCCAGGCTGAACAGTCCCAGCTATCTCAGCCTTTCCTCGTAGAGGAGGTGCTCCAGTCTCTTAATCACCTTCGTGGTCCTTTGTTCGACTCTCTTCAGTATGTCCATGTCTCTCTTGAACTGGGGAGTCCAGAAATGGACACAGTTCAGTCCAGCTATAGCCTCATCAGGTCTGAGCAGAGAAGAGGGATCATCTCCCTTGACCTGCTGGCAATGCTTTTCTTAATGCAGCCCAGAATACCATTAGCCTTCTTTGCTGCAAGCGAACATTGTTGGCTCATGTTCGACTTGGTGTCCATCAGAACCGACAAGCCTTTTTCTGCAAAGCTGCTTTCCAGCTGGGGCAACTCACTGTATTCCTAATAATAAGACAACAAAGAAGGAAATTACTACAGAAAAAGAAGCAAAGCACCAAACAACTATTACCTATAACCATTATTCTGTATTCACATATAGCCAACAAGGCCTAAGAGTCATATTCAAATTTATGAAATCAAGGGAGTCTCCCTATATCTAAAATGAAATCTGGCCCAACTAGTTTTAGGTATGTATTTGTTCCAGAAGGAGTCTATGTCCAGAAAGAACCAAAGTTTGTCCCTGTGATGGGATAAATCAATTTAAAAAATGTGCCTTCATTTTGTAGCTATCATCTTGCCTTAGGAATCTCCATCTCTGAGATAAGCAGAGGGTCTTTGAGTCTAATCCAGGTGAATGGGATTCATAGAGGTCTGAAAGCTGAATCATCTCTTCCTGACAGGAGGAAATGCCATGAGAAGCGGTGATCACTGAGCAAGCAAAGATAAGGACCTGAAACATTCATGTTTCTCATGCCCACATGCCAACAAGTAGAAAGTTACGTGTAAAGGAGTTCAGGAACCTGTCTGGTTGGATGGGAGGATGTTCATATTTTTGAAGATGTCAGCAGACATCTGCAGAGGCAGGGTACAGGGCCTACCAGAGACACCCATTGAGGACGTGATTCTGTACAAACTATGTGTTATCATGTCCAAACCCATCAGTCCTGCTGCTCAGCAGGTTTAATTACCGTTAGTGCAATGCTGCACTGATGGGGGTCTACACTGTTTCCAGATGCAGTCCTAGTTTAATCATGTCATCTTGGGTGTGACTGGACTAGACTCCACTGTGAAATGCAGGTATGTCCCGAGCCTCTACAGATGCTTTGTAACTAAGTCCAGTGGATATTGACTCAGGTATGATCTGTAGCTCAACAACCTTCTCAGTTTGAGAGATGAAAGCTGAAAGATATCTCTAAATCAGCAACACAGCCAATGTTTTTGAATAATTAAAAAAGGATTACAATGAGACATGATGATAAGGCCAACAGTGCTGGGGAATTTATCTCATAGCTTACCATGCCTATGCCACTGTTACTGTGGCAGTAATACAGAAATGTGTCAGTAAGGTGAAAAATTATGAAGTATTCAACAATGAAAGGTGCCCTCAGTCTCCATTGATAAAGCTATAAATTGTAATTTCTCAAGTAGCTAATCTGTTATTACCAATCACTCTTCAACTACCTGGGTGATTAGGGTGTTTAACACTGGAACTGAAAGCAAGAGAAAAATCACTATACAGAATCACTATATCACTATACAGAATTTCCTATTTAGACTCTTACAAAGTTGTCCATGCCAACTGTTAAAGCAGGTCACAACAAATTATCACTAAATTCACAGTAGACCACAACAGATAGACAATTCTCTTCCTACTTCCCACAGGCAGCTGGGGATACAATCAGGTTGTTTTCTCTCCTTTGCTATTCCTTCTTTTTTCTTTCTCCTTTTGCCTTTGTCTCTTCTTCCTGGGTATTTTTAGCAGCAGCTTTGGAAAAGTGAAGTTGAAAAAATGAGCCTTAGACTTTGTTCTGAAGGCAGTGAGATTTGTGGTCTTTCTTATTTCCTCCGATAATGAGATCCAAACTGCTTGCCTTGGTGCCAAGGAAGCCCCATCTCCCATGATTTTCACCCTTGAGGCTGACAAGCTCATAGTTTCTGAAGGAACATGGTTGTCAAAAGATGTCATCAATACAAAAAGAGAGGTCCTCTCAGGGAAATCTTGAGTCGTGTTCATCAGTGGTCTTGAAGATTAATAACGAGACCTTGAGTTTGATCCAACATATTTATAATTTCATAATAAATTTATTAAATACATTAGCTCATTAATTTTTTAGTTTCAGCTAAGATCTGAAAATGGGGTTATAGAACTGAGGAAGAAGAAGAAATGTAGTGACTGCCACTGAGAATACTTGGAGCATTAGTATTTTGTTTCTACCTTCTCTTCAGTCCAGACACCCCTTGTTCACCAGCTTTTAGTTAATTGATGATTTCTCTATGGACAAACAGGACAAAGCTAGGTATGAAGCTTTTTTTTTTTCTTCTTTTTTCTTTTTTTTTCTTTTTTTCTTTTTTTCTTTTTTTTTCTTCCACATCTGAGGGAACTGACAGACAAGTCTTGCCATATGAACTGGATTTATGTATTGCCCTTCCCCAGCTGTTTGTCCCTCTCCTCTGCTGGAGTTACCGGAAGCAGGTATGAGCCAGACTCTCAGCAGCTGTGGCTTACAACTCAGCATATCAACTCAAGTTGAAGGTGGTTTAGACTAACAGACCAGACTACAAGAAGTGCCAGGTGAGGAGTTTGGCACAGATTCGCTCCTGCTGCCCCTCCCGCAGGGGCAGTCATGCACCCACCAACCACCAGGGCTTCTCTGTCAATACCCTGAGTCAGACATGGTGAGGCAAAATGAAGTCACAGCATATAAAACCAGGACTCTTCACACACATGTTGAAAGAAGCTTGACTTTTAGGTCAGAGATGGCCGATAATTTCTACACAGATTGCCTTCTTTCCCTTAAAGAAAGGACTTTTTGTGGCCCAACTACTTACACCTCTCTAGCCTCCAACAACTCTAACGATTTTCATTCCTTAAAATATTGCCAGCATCCATCTTAAATACTGATATCTTGACTATTAGAAGCATTTTTATCTCACTTGATCATATAAAGCCCAGATTCTGAGCTCTCAGCTGCCTCTACCAAGCAGGCTCCTGGTCTGACATTTATCCTTGTGCACTTTGGTGGATGTCTTTAATTTCAACTTCCTGTTTCATTTTATCTGCTCTAATAAATGAGCATGATGTATAGATTGTATTTTTTAATACTTCTTGATGGTCTTTGCTCTACTTATGGTAAATCTCACAAGACTGGTCACTAAAGTGACTCATTGTTCAACCTTTACTACAATTTTTCATCATCCTTGTGACTGACATGGAAATTAAAAACTGTTGTTCTATCACTTTCTTGTAAAATGAAAGAAGCAATTCCACTTGGGGAAATGTATTTCCAATTTATGCCTGCCTTATTTATTTTATCACTTTACAACAAGTGTTTATTTCTTCCTGCTGTTTGGCCCCACAACAGAACTGCTCAGCTGAGTTTTCATATGCTCTGCTTATACTTGAACTCCTAACACATCATTTCAAACTGATGGATCAACTTATTTAAAAATTCCTTCCATGTTTTCATTTGAAAACATGTTCTTTCAACTCACAGTGGAAAGCCTCCATTGTTTTCACTGACAACAGAACACAGCCCAGCAGTGAAGCGGTAACAAGGAACTGTACATGGATGGAGGGCTGCTAATGTGGAGGATCATTGAATTCCCTTATTCCCAGCCTGGCAAGCAGCAGAAAGCTCTCCAGGACAATGTTGAAGCAGGAAACCTGTTCAGATACAATGGGTTTTGCTGACTTGCTTGCTGGTACCAGTTCCTTCATGATTTCTTTAATTTGGCCTTTTCCTGTTCCGTGCTGTCGGCGTTGCTGTTTCTTGCCCATTTGTCAGCTTTGAAGTTTTTAAGGCATGCAAAGCCAATATGTCAGCAATGCCAAAATAATAATAATAATAAATTCCATCTGATTATAATTCAACAAGAGCTTGTACCAGCTTGACTGTCCTTTACCTTAAGGCTACCTGACAATACCACAAGGCCAAATTCAGAATGAATGTGTAGGGGAGTTTTAGTTCAAAGGCTTTGAGGCTGGGCTGATTAACCTCCTTGGAATGTCAGGGCAGTCTCCTGCCCCACAGCCTAAGCAGGGACGAGCTCAGGTGAAACAGGTGACCATATTCCCACTCCACTCCTTCAGTCCCCCTCTGGGGATGTGAGTGGGGGAGGCAGAGGAAACAGATGAGAAGAGAGTGCATGGCACTAGGCTAGAAGGGCAGTAGAGCCTCATGAGAGTACATCGTATCAGCTTTACCTGCCTGATGATATCTGGCAACATGAATGCTCTTAATGCCATATTCTTCTTCTTTTAAGGCTTTTCTGCAATGGAAGACTTCCGTTTAAGGTTGGCAGACATTAGTGAGAGTTAAAGACAAAGAAAATTCCAGGAAAGCTGCTCTGCCAAAGACCCCAAAAGCAGGAATCCAGAACCTAGATGGATTCTGAGACTGAACTGTAGATTAGTCTCCCTTCTTATTAAAGCTCTGCAGGGGTTTATTTATATGGATAATTTCTGAGTTCGCTCAGACCACTCTGTTTGGTTGTTGTTGCTGTTGTTTTACAAAATAGATCATTTTCTTATAACCTCTCCTACTTCCTAAAGTCAGTCATAAAAATTGCTTATACATAACCACTGAATCTGAATTTATAGTATCTGTCCTCCAGCCACCCTGGTATGGATTGACAGTCATGCTGCTCATGTCCAGTACACCCCACAGACACATCTAATGGACTTGGCAGATCGTTTAATGAAAGGAAAAGGGAGGACTGCCTGCCATTTTCATGTAGATCAATATAACAATGTAGGAAGCATTAATGGAAAACGGACAAATTAGTATAATATTTTATAAGATTGAAACCGAGATTTAGTTTACAGAAAAGAAAAAGCACATTGATAGATTTTAGACTCCACATTAATGTAGAGAAATATCATCAGTGGCAGAAACCTCTCAGAGCAACTACATCCAAAATGAGGTAAAAATTAAAGAATGTTTTGAAAAGTAGGCACTTGCAAAACTTCTTTAAAAGAGTAAGAACTTTCCCTAATAAACACTTATCATTACTATTTTGAAGAAACACTCAATATCATTAAGAGTAATGTAGCATTCCTCTCTCAGAAGGTTTAGTTTTCTATTTCTTAAACAAGACGCAAATTTTGACAAGCAGCCAGTGAAACAATAAAAGATATTAAAAGATATGGAAGCTTTCTCTGATTCAAAAGTCATTACAGGGTAATTTGAAGCAGATTGCATGGGGTATATCTCCTGTTTCTCTCCTCTGAAGAATCCTATTGTTTACCTCTGTGAGAAAGTGTACAGCAACCAGGAAGGTTTCTCAACAGAAGATGCGATAATTATTAAAAAAAAAAAAAAAAAAAGAATTTCTGGCACAGGATCTTCTCTCTGAAAGAGATACAGATAAAACAATAGGGCCTTCTCCTCAAAACAAGTCAACCAGAAGTCATGTTTAGAATGTTATCTTCCTCCTTATTTAGTCAGCATCAGAACAAAAAAGATTTTCTTGTGAAGCCAAAGGTTAGTGACTTCAGAACAGCTCCCTGTTGGCTGAATCCAGAGGTGGTCAAGGAGATACAAGAGGATGGCTTTACAAGTAGATAACACCATGATTATGTTAGTCAAATGTAGTTGACATCTAACTGTCCCCACTGTAGCAGCTACTGGTATGGCTTCTCTTCTCTCTGGCTGCCTTTGCCCATGTGGTATGTGCACCACATAGCCATGAAGACTGAGATACCAAGATCCTGCTTCAATGAACTGTGGAGGACTCTTCTGTAGGAGGAGTTGAACGAAAAGCAGCTCTATTTAGTTACTTTATCTGGGTCACCACTGCAAAGTGTTCAAGCTCCAGAGCTATACAACAGCTAGTCTAGTCAGTACTGTCTCTAGCTTTGGGCCAGGGGAGTCTCTAAGAAGCTGCTAGGACATGAAATATAGAACAGGGTACAATAGTAGATAAAGACTATATCTCTTGTAACAGAATTTCATTTTCTAAAACCAGCAAATCATGACAAAAATGGGACATTGTCCCAGTAATTATTTAAGATAGGTGTTTACTAATAGCCTTTTCATACCAGGCATAAACACAGAGAAAGACTGTAATAATATCATTCTCTCAAAAAACCTACTACATAGATATATTAGTAGAAAAGAATGTCATTCCCTTTAAAACAGAGAATGCGGTCCAGTCTCTGTCATGAGGGAGAGGCTACAGACTGTATTACCTGGCAAGAGGAAGGTGACACCAGAGTCCTCAGGCAAATCCCTCATGCAATACACCTGGCTCCGGACCAAAAATAGTACTGTGTTTGTTCAGGAATGGTACATTAGTAAGAGAAACAAGAAGCACAACAGAACAGAAGTGTCTTGGGAAAACTGATGTGGGAAACCTCTTCCAGAGGTTGAGAAAAAGCCAGGGCAAGGGGACAGAGTGAGGCTGAGAGGGCACCAACCAGGATGAGCAAGCAGTCACAGAGAGCAGTAGAGGCTCTCAGCACCCATGGTGAGGACAGCCTGGGTGTAGGCCAGGTACCTTATGAACTGAGGAGCTTAGGCAGGGAGAGTGCCCACTGTAAATCCCGTCCATGGAAAAAAAAAAAAAGGTAAGAGCTGTTGCTGCAGAAGACTCATGGCACTGAACTACAGCAGATTGTCACTTCCAAACAAACCTTTGAGGAGGATAAAGCAGGTTTTGGTCTGCCCCACTCTACTAGCATCACTTCATGTGGCAACCGTCCCTTATCATCTGTGCAGGATAAGTGATTGTGTTGGGTTTGTGTGGCAAGGTTTTGGTAGCGGGGCGGGGGGGGCTACAGGGGTGGCTTCTGTGAGAAGCTGCTAGAAGCTTCCCCTGTGTCTGATAGAGCCAATGCCAGCCGGCTCCAAGATGGATCCGCCCCTGGCCAAGGCCAAGCCAATCAGCGCCTCTGTGATAACATATTTAAGAAAGAAAACAAAACAGTTAAAAAAGCTTTTGCAACCGGAAAGAGGAGTGAGAAGATGTAAGAAACTCTGCAGACACCAAGGTCAGTGCAGAAGGAGGGGGAGGAGGTGCTCCAGGCGCCGGAGCAGAGATCCCCCTGCAGCCCGTGGTGAAGGCCATGGTGAAGCAGGCTGTCCCCCTGCAGCCCATGGAGGAAGGATGAGGGGGTGTAGAGATTCCACCCGCAGCCCGTGGAGGACTTCACGCTGGAGCAGGTGGAGGCACCTGAAGGAGGCTGTGGCCCGTGGGAAGCCCATGCTGGAGCAAGTTCCTGGCCGGACCAGTGGACCCGTGGAGAGAGGAGCCCATGCCAGGGCAGGTTTGCTGGCAGGACTTGTGACCCCGTGGGGGACCCCACACTGGAGCAGTTTGCTCCTGAAGGTCTGCACCCCGTGAGAGGGACTCCATGCTGGAGCAGGGGAACGATGAGAGGAGTCCTCCCCCTGAGGATGAAGAAGCGGCAGAAACAACGTGTGATGAACTGACCGTAACCCCCATTCCCTGTCCCCCTGTGCTGCTGAGGCGGGGGAAGGTTGAAGCCGGGAGTGAAGTTGAGCCCAGGAAGATGGGAGGGGTGGGGGGAGGTGTTTTAAGAATTGATTTTATTTTCTCATTCCTCTACTCTGTTTTGCCTAGTAATAAATCAGATGAATTCCCTCTCTAAGTTCGGTCTGTTTTGCTCGTGACAACAATTAGTGAGTGATCTCTCCCTGTCCTTATCTTGACCCACAAGCATTTCATTATACCTTTTCTCCCCTGTCTAGTGAATGAGGGGAGTGAGAGAGCGGCTCTGGTGGGCACCTGGCCTCCAGCCAGGGTCAACCCACCACAGTGATTCTGCTTTTTCTTGCTCTCCTCCCTAAATTGCATGCAGAATACACCTCCCACAACCCATAGTTTATATAGATTGTAATTCTGTTCCTTTAAAAAGGCTGTGACTCTGCAGAATATTGAAATTGTGACAGATGCATTATGTTTAGAGAAAAGAGAAGTTGAAATAGTTACATGATTCAACCAAGTTGATACAGAAAAGGAGGAAAAGGCAGGAAAAAGAAGGATGAAATGTATAGTTTTTATCAGTGCCATAACTGGACCTCACAATGACCAGTCAGCTCCTTCCTCCCTGTGCCAGCAGACCACAGAGGAACAGGTCCCTTCCCAGCCCAAGAAGTAGCATCAGGTGGGAGGAGCACAAAATAGGATGGAATAGTCACAATAAGTGTATTAAGCAACCATGACAGCATAGTTACAGACTTCTGTTCCCCTCCTCAATACCTTCCAAATACTACTACTCTTGAAAAGAAACACTAGTACACCCTGCATATCCAAATTCACAGAGAATATGTCTGCATCAACCCTCCCTCTTCCTCAAATCATATGATGTTGCAAGTGTAGGACAGGTTGCAGTGACTGAGCCTATATGGCATAAAAAAAATTACCACACAAATAACAGCTAGTAAAATCTTCCCTACCAATCCCAAAAGGGGAGCTGTGGGGGAGGTGGGTATTAAAATGAGCTTTGTGATCAGAGTACACAGGAGAACTGTTTGAAAGGAAATTTAATTTTGTAAGTTGCTGTCTTGTAGCAATAATCAAAATGACACCACTGCTGAGAGTTACTCATTTCCTGCAGACTACCTAATTTGTGATTGTGGTAGTAACACATTTCTAGAACCGCAGTGAAGCATTAGCTAGGTGGGGTTTTTTTCCCCTTATTTTGTCAAAGCAGAGAATTAGGGATTCCCAGGCTGCGCCCCCCCCCCCCCTTTCTATTTCTGAACATGCATCTTCATTCAGCAACCAAAATTGGACCCCTCTGCCCTATGCAATTACATTTCCATGACTCAAGCTGGGTGTTTGTGTTTTGTCCTGTTGATTAATAGCATTCACATTTAAATGGTCACAACCAGCCTTTCAAGTCATTAACACCCCATTAAGATGAATGGGGTAACTTCACACCTTTTGTTTCAGTCTCCTGACTGTGGAACCCACAAAACCGCAGCACATTGATTTACAGAGTAAAGACTACCTTCGCAGTCATTGAAGGGAAAAATATGGAGGTTTAAATACAGGACAACACTTCAATATTTGCTGAATAACTCTGGATAATCCACCATCCTGAAATTTCAGCACCTGGAGAGTCATTGCCGCCTTAGTAATAGGGTAATGACATTTAAACCACTACTGAGTCTACCACAGTTTGCACCATGATGCAAATAAATGTCAGCATGAAGTTTCCATTTAACATCTTCTTAGAGAAAATAAATAAGTATTTGCAGCATCTAACTTCTCTGTAGAGAAAACATCTCCCTGGGTTTAAATATCTGCTGACTCTGGTATTTATTCTTATACATAAAACAATAATGTAATCCCTATTGTATCTCTCTATTCTGAATGCAGCACTGATACACTAAAATCTAGTTAGAATTAAGGGGGGGGGGGGGTGTTTCTTCACAATGAGTAATTGTAAATAAAACCATATTGTGTCTACAGTAATGTGCTTTGTCCTAGCTCAGCTACATTAGTCTTGCTCAGCAGAAATGTAATTTACATGGGCTTTTGGAACAATCTTTCTACACTAGGCTAATTTTGGTTTTTCTGCAGTAACAAAGAAGCTAAACTACGTAGTAGACAAAAAGTCAATACTCTTTGACCTGGTAAGCTGTGGAAGCTCTCCCATGATCACATTTAAACCAGAGTGCACTAAAGAGATAGCAAATAAGGAACAAAACAGGAAAAAGGATACCATTCAAATTTTGGCTTTGGCCCATTTTTGACTTATGAATTTCCTCATAGGAAAGGGTACTCCAGCATTACTATAGCAGAAGAAAAAAGCATTTTCATTAATTTCTACAATATTCTCTTTCCTCTAGAAAGTGGGAGGCAGGTATCTTCCATCCCTGTATGAAGCAACCAGATGGTTTCCAAGAGATCATAAAGATTAATGATTTTTCAGTGCACTACTTCCAGTTTTGAAACAGGTAGTGAATTGGGACTGTTGATATAGGAAAGAACTGTTCAGATTGAGTCATGGCAACAGATTAATACAGCATTTAATTAATCTGCTTAACATTGCTGAGGGACAGTTAGGCATTGTTATTGCTATTCTAGAGAGACACAAAGCAGCAGAGAGGCGATGACTTGCCCAGGGCACCCAGCAAGTCAGTGGCAAAACTGTAATCAGGACTTGGAAACTGCTATATCCCTGCTGCCAAGACCAAATGCCTAATGAACAGCACTCTGAACTGGTTTGCTTTTGTAAGGTTGCTCCTTGCGCCAGATCCCTTGAGTTGAGGTTTTCTCTCTGTCACAGTAGAAGAAAAAACAAATTAGCTTTATCATTGAGAATTTAAAATTCAATGGACAAACTGGTTGCAAGGAATCTTAGTTTTGCTTTCAGTAAGAAGAACTTGACCTGTTATACAGTGCCAAAAGCAGAAGAGTGGCTCTGATTTCCTCAGTAGTGATCAAGTAACCTCACTTAGGTGAAATATCTGACCTTCAGATTCAGAGTGGTAGTTAATCCACTTGGGAACTGGAAATTGGATTATTTCCTAGTAAAGCAGGAGATTCTTCTTATTGTCCCTTAAATATCTCCATAGTATTTTGTTCCATAATCAGTAACTAAACCTTCATTACTGACTATTGCTGTAAAACAATCATCATGAAAAAACATTCTAGTAATTTTCTGAAAATGTTAGTCAGAGAAAACGATCTAGTTAAATATAGTTAGTTTTAGGTTTTCTGCTCTAGGGTTCTGTGTGTTCTGGATGGAATTAACTTTGTGTTAGTCAGATAGTTTTTATGATTTGCGGTTTGGGGTTTTTTTTTCATTGCTATCAGTCACACAGACATCCCACCAGAAGTGTATTTCAGGAGAGCAAAGATTTAAACATCATTACTTACCCTTCACATTAGGTTTAAATAGAGACAATATGAAACCAAAAGTTCCTATTTCCTGTCTGGTTTTAAATTTTTTTCTTCCATGAAACATGAAGAGAATCAATATTTCACAGCAAGTCTGTATAAAACACAAAAAGGCTACAAGCTATGTGAAGTATGGCTACATTTGGGCTGGAGTTTTGACATTATTTGGATAGAGAAATCTGGAGAATTTTGTCTTGATTATAAAACCCTAAGGAGTGCCCTGGGTGTTTCACCACATGCTAGGAGAGATGATGGGAGAAAACTGGCAGAAGTTATCTCTTCCCACCCAGTTTAACTGATTCAGACAGGGCAATTTTGTTGGAAGAGTCTGCTGGCAATCAATATGTCTCAGCTTGCTCCTATATGCCTTGCTGAGAGAAAGCGAGCTGTTGGAAGAGAATCAAGACATGAAACTTTTTCTGCTCTAGTTTAAAGCTTATGAAAGCAAATGATCTCCAGGGCACTAATACTTTCACCTTGGTAAACATGCAACGAATCTAAATGAAAGAAAAACAGAAAGACTCCTCCCTTCTCCTCCCCTTTCTGCAGCAGCACTGACTCTTACAGACTGCACAGCAGTATCTGTCTTGCCAGTCTGCTGCAGACATCCTGTAAAGCTCGTCTGTAAAATAAATAAATAAATAAATAGCTAGATAAATAAATAAATAAAATTTGAAGGGAACAAAGAGAAAGGAATAGTATATTCCCTGCCCATTTATCAACAAATGTTTTCAAACAAAAAGCCAGTACCTTACCCTACATTAACTAGTACAGGTTTGACAAAAGTGAAACAGTTCCGGCAGCCTTTTTGTTACCACTAATGACAGGCACTCATTCTCCTGATATGCCTGTCTTCCTTGGCACCAACTTTGGAAGTGAGTAAAACAGCCTGACTTTGAAAAACAAACAATTAGAGATGTTACTTGTTCTTAAAGAGTTATTTAGCAGTGTTTACTTATTGACCAAATATTTTTGTACATGATATAAATAAATCTGGCTTACTGAGCTCAGAAGGCAATACACACAATCAAGATTTTTTACTTGAGGCATTCATTTATTTGCTTAATAACATTGTAATGGATTGTCAGTAATTTCATCTGGCAACTCAGACAAAAGTATACCCCTCTGGAAATATAGGATCAGGTCAAAGACGACAACTTTCTCTTTGTTCCCTTAAGGAACAAACAGTGTCCCTAAAAATAGTAATATTTCATGTATATCCTCCTAAGAATAAAGGGAAGCAAAAGAGCAGTGAAATTTACAAAAGCTCCAGTCAAGTATATTAAACTTGGACTTTAATCAATAACACTGCACCTTTCTTCACTGGAGGTGTATCAGTTAGTGAACCGTCCCTCTTGTTTAAGAAACATTCTTCTAAGAGCTGCCAGTCCACTCTGCCTTGGCTTTGTCTAAATCCATTTATTTCTTAGGGAAGATGATTCAGTATTGGTTGTTTGCTGGCTAAATTATATAGACCAAGAAGACCAGATGTTCTGGCTTAAAATTACCATACGCTGACTGTGGTTGGAGGAAACCGAAGATCAGGCCCAAAAATTCAGCATGCACATGAATAGGAGATGAGATGGAGAGAGTCAAATTAACTTGAAAGAAACAAAGAAGTCATTATCCAATACTTTACATGATAGCTGTTCTATCACCTTTTTCTTCTTGGTATTGGTTAGTAATAAACCATTGGCCGTCATAGCTGAAGATAAATTTCTACATGCTCCAGAACATTCCTTAAAAAATACATATCTCTGAAGGGGAGACGAATGTTCCAAACCTGCTATAACTATATTTATCTGGTTCATACTAAACCAGGTAGATGGTTACATTGATGCAGCACGCCAAATTCAGCAAAATCTACCTTATGTGCAATAAGAGGCACTGCTGTGCACCAGACATATCCTGGTGAATAGCTCTCCTCCTAATGTTTTGCTGACAGGGAGCCTGCGAAAGAGCCGTAGGAGTTTTTAGTTTTCTGTCATGAGGCTCTGGTTAAAAGCATTTTTAGATGCTCTCTCATGCTTCCATTGTACCAATACAAGGATTTCATTATCCCACTGCCATGGAACTATGGCGTGTAATACAAATAATGAATAACAAACACATGGAGGTATGGATAACCTAAAATTAGGGTTATTAGCTGGATGATGTCCTCAGTCCCTACATATTTCACTTCTCACCTAGGCTGCAGGTAGATTTGCCTGCCTCATATTGATCCCTCAGTGCCATTTCCATGACTGGTAGTTTACTCCAGAGTTTCAGTCAAAAAGCATGGCCTGCTTTTTGAGAAATGCACGTGCAATTTCCCCTTCAGATATTTAAAGAATTAAAATTAGCTAGTGCAGAAAGTTAATAGGAAGTCCTCTGTCTCATCTGAACTTCATAATGTGGAGTAATGGCTAGGAGCAGGAGTTATGTTCTCCATTCATCTCCACTGCATATTTGGGTAGCTGGCACAGGTAACTATTCAGTAGGGAAAAAGTATATAGGGAGGACATCAGCCATATGGTTGCAGAACACAGTTGCTAGAACTCTCCCCACAAGCAATCTTTCAGGAGCTGGAGTGGACGAGGCCCATAGCACAATCCCAGTCTCCATAGCCTGCTCTGAATTTTTTCTGTGAGCCTTAATACAGCACGGCCATACAAACCCTGTTGCTCCTTCACCTACATTGAAAACAAACTAGCTGTGGTTAAGAAGACCAGTCTGTGGGCAAAATGATAAAACAAACTTTCACAGCAAGTCACTCTATTTCAATGCATACTTGAAAATATTTTCCTTGCTATACAGGGGCGTGAAACCACAACAAAGCTACTCAACCTTGCTTGTAAAACATACATACACACAAAGAGCCTGAGACTCCCTCCATGTAGTCTGAAATCTTGGAACAACTACAGCATTCTGCATGCCATAATACAAAAGCACGCTTGGACTAGCTGAGAGAGGCAATTAGGAGTTTCCTCACTTTGTTGCTTCATCAAGCACTTTACAGGAACTTAGCATTCTTTTTTCTTTTCTTTTTTTCCTTCTCTTCCTGCAGAATGAAAGTGTGAAATGCCCTCATTTTGAAAATGCTGACTAATTCCTGAAGCCATTCCCAAGAGTCATCCATTACCTGGTTTTAAGAAAAAAGGAAAAGAATCAGTCTGGAACACATAGAAATTTGTCTACAACTCATTGATAGGAAAATATTCTGTGACATTACTATTATGATAATACTAGTATTACAGTAGAAAGAAGGGACTCCACCCATCATCTTACTTCAGGACATGGCACTAACATATAATTCTTTCAGCGTAACAGTGACTAGTTGTAATGGCTAACCAAATGGTTTTATTTATCTCATTGTATTTGGGGGAGGAAAAAGGAAAAAAATGTTATTCAAAGAACTGCATGAAAGTGCATGTTTCTTTTATGTTGAAGATTTAACTATTTAGATACAGCTGTATTTAGATAATCAAATTTTCATCTATCCTATCAGAAGAATTTAGGAAGTTTCATGCAAAAAGTAGAAATGTGATCCATCTATACCAGTATTCTGTCTCCAGCAGTGGTCAACATCAGAAGCTTCAGAGGTAGGCAGCTGTCAGATTATCTCCCTCATGACAGAGTATCTTCTTCACCTCCTCCTGGCAATCAAGATTGTATTCTAATCTTGACACTCAGAGATAAATACTGAAGTATAAGATTTTCTATCAAGTCTATGTCTTTTGAATTGTATTTTATATCCATATCAAATTAGCTGTTTAATCCCATATTGTCTGTGAATCCTGGGTCTCAACAATATGCTGTGGTAATGAGAGATAACTCTGCAAGACAGAAAAAAGTGTTTCTTTTCTGTGCTGAATTTGCCATCTTTGGGGGACATCAAGTGGTTCCTTGGTCTTGTGTCTCTATCAGGTCCTTTCAGACTTGGCATTTTCTCCTCTCATTTTCCCCAAAGATTTCAGTGTCTGAATCAAATGACAGACAGTAGTACGGTTAATGCTCAGGAGCCTAGCAAACTGCAAGAAGGAAAAGCAGGAGTAGCACTGCTACTTACTGCATCACAAACAACACAACTAAGATGACACTAATTAGTGGAGAATGAAACAAAGCAAAAGTGCAGGCAAAGCAAGTTGGTTAGGCAGCATATTGCCATCAGAGTCAAAATAACCCTAGTAAAGGCATGGGCTCTTGCCTGCTTCACTTGTGCTGACAAAGAAGCTGGGCATGAGAGGAAATGCAAGAGTTGTCCCCCAGCCTGGACTGCTAGAACTGTACTTGAGTCAGCATGCAAGGTACCATTTATATCTTGAAGAAAAAAATCAGAATAGTCAAAGCCACCTGGTTCTCCACCAGTGGATTCCAGGGCCATGTGTTCTTCTAGCAGAGACTGACCTTTACACATTGTACCTTTCCAGCACTCAGTTTTGCCCACATCCCAGCAAACCTAGACTAACTTCTTGTCAGCATTCCCATTTCAAGACTCCATGGGAGAGTTGTAGTGATGGATTAAATAGCCTACTCTAAATATATTGTTATGATTTCATTTTTGCATGGAAATATAAAAGCTCTTTTAAGTATTAAAAACATGATTTCTATAAAAAGAAATGTAATGGTTAGCCTAGAAGACTTATTATTTTTCTAATTTGCACTGAAAGCAACAGTCAAGCTTTCAATACATTACTCTTCCTTCAGTACTCACTGCAAGTTGAGCTAGTGTTCATCAATGCTTCTAAATTACTGGGAAGACTGTAGCTAATCATCCATTTCCTTATGTTTTCCAGCAGCCACGCCAAGATCGTAAGTTGAAATAAGTCTCTTAAAACTACAAAACGTGCTGCAACTAGTGGAAATTTTTCGGAAAAGTAAGTTTAATTATGAGCTAAGAGATTGCAGTACAGAATATGTGCCAAAAGGAATCTTACATTTGAGTGCAACTGATGATGTGATGAAGGACAGCTGACAAATCATATCTAAGGAACAATTTCTCCTCTACTGAAGTCAGTTAGAGCACAGGAAGGAGTTTGCTCAGTCCAGTTTTCTCTACGCAGTCACAAAACTAAAGTTGACAGTGTAGTTTTGAAAGTCAAAAAATGCAGACCAGGTTCTAAAGGTGGGGTACATTGGTCTTTTCTGGAGTCCCTCACATAATTTTTGAGGGTGCCAGGAATGGGTTTAGGCATAACCGTTCCACACAGATAGGTGGTCCTGCCATCTGAAGGGAAGAGACAACACAGCAATTGGGAAGAGAAACTATTAAAGGGCATTTGCCCATAAAATCCCAGTAACAATACAATGTGCCCAAACCCACCTTAAACAGAAAGCTCAAATCACAGAAAAATTGTCTCAAACTATGTTCTAACCATGATCCAGAAGGGATTTTCCCCATGGTTTAATAAAAAAAAAAAACAAACCAGCCCTCAAATTCTGAATACAGTGTGAGAGCAAAGGCACAGGTCCCAGCACACCTAATCGGCGCCAATTCCCCATGCCCATTAGAGGCTCCAGCTGCTGACTCAGATCACTTGTCCAGCCTGCTGTAACTCCACAACTATGGGTCCAGCAGCAGGTCAGCATATATGCCTGTTTACCTCAGGGCTCTCTGCTCCACCAGTCTGCTCAAATCTTTGCTCGGTGTGAGAGGTCTCTTACAGATGATAGCTCACCCAGAGCAGATGTCCCTTGCAGTGTCTTCCACTATGTGGGAAGGCTTGCACATCTCTTCTGAGCATACGTCCATCCTCCAGCAGCATCTTTTCTGTCCAGCATGGAGGAGACATCTCATAGGCTTCTCTCTCCGTGAGGCTATTCCACCTCTGCTTGTCTTCTCACCAGGAAGGGCACACAGGGGATAGAAGAAGCCCTTCTTATAATGCCATATTGTGAAGGGCTACACAACTAACATTTAAAAAAAAAAAAAAAAAAAAAAGAAAGAGAGGTTAAAACTTAAATTCCCATAATCGTGTTTTGAATAAGACCTGTAGGTGGGTAAAAATACAATACTTAATTTTTGACAGTGTAGATAGAGGTGGGGCCAGGTTTTCAAATGCATATGAGTATTCAGTTCCCCTTGATATCACATGTACATAAGCAGCATGGTTCTGTTGAAAATCCTACTACCCATCTATCTGCATGTTTAGCTGCTAAGTACTTTTAAATTCTGGTTCTTAAGAACTCAGGCTAAAATTGTAGTTCTGCTTGAATCTGTGACAAGTTCCCATTGACTTCCACAGTCCCAGGATTTTATCTTAAATCTGTGTTCAAGCAGCCAAATAAGTAGTCTGTATTTTTCAGTATTTAAATCCCTAACAGCTCTCATAGTTAGTTAAATATGGGTCCTGGAGCCAAAGCGTAAACTTTGAAGCCTAACTTTGGATGCATATTTTTAGAAACCTTGCCTCTAATCGTATATGTGGTACTTTTCATTATATTAGTCACTTTACAGATAAAGAATACCCAAATGTAGACTACCATCTTTTGAAAATTAAAATATGCTCAAAATGCCATGTGCTGTACTCCTGGATATGTCATTCTTTTGCAGGATAACGTATGATAGAGACAAATATGTGCTGCAGCAAAGCTGCATCTGCAGAGACTTTCAAAGGTCCATTTTAGAGGGTTGCAAATTTGATCTGACTTCAGTGTAGTATGTACAGGGAAGAAAAATAACATGTCTGAGTGGGCAAGTATAAGAAACTTATCACTGGAATGGCCTGAGTGTTACAGGCCACATTTGAAAACACACTGGCAATATTGTACGTAGATCTGGGGCAGCACAGGACGAGATGGTTTTGTAGCTCACATCACTTCTTTCCTAAGACAGTAAAACACTCCTACAATTTAAAACAGAAAAAAACCCAAAACAAAACAAAAAAAAGAGACAGAGACAGAGACAGAGACAAAGAAAAAGAAAGAAAGAAAGAAAGAAAGAAAGAAAGAAAGAAAGAAAGAAAGAAAGAAAGAAAGAAAACAATGAAACACTTAACCAAGCTACCATAGTAAATGGTTATTGGCATTTGTAAATTAATATGCTTTTTTAATAATTTATTTTAAAAATTGCTCTCAGTCTGAGACCTCTGTTGCAGTTTCTGTCCAGATCAATTTTTACAGCTGAAATAATTCCTGAACAACAGAGCTTATAACAGGACCAGTAACAGATTCCAAACAGTAGCCCAATGAACAGTTTCTACTACAAAGGAAAGTATAAAACCCCTAGGATTACTGCATATTCCTTTGTTTGTTTACAGTCCTATACAAAACAAAAGCAAAAAACCTCAATAAAGCTACATTCATTACTGTTGCTTTCCTCCTGCAGAGCATTAATAGGTTTTAGAAATGAATTTTTTTAGTTAATTGTATTAAGTCAAAGGAAAATCCAAGGTCCCGAGAATAATTCATATTAACATCATATCTTCAAAAGTCACACGTAAAACATTGTTGTACCTCAAAAGTCCCTCACAGTCTAACATATATTTAATTTTCAATAATGTTGATTTATAGTTTTATAAAGCAAAATAATAAATATAATAAATTGCCCCTATATTTCCTGATCTCAGTCACTATAAAATAACTGCTGTAGTTTTACATTTTCAGTGTGAAATATTAAATACATAAATCAAAACAAGATTATTTTTCATCTGGAGCTGGAAACTGTTTTCTGAAACTGACAAATTCATTTTAGCTAAAATGAATGTTTTAGGAAAGAGATCTTTACTGAGTTCATAACAGCTCTAAAAGAAACGAGAATTTCACATTCTAATATCCTGCTTTTGTTGGCTTCCCTGTGACAGATGTTGAATCTTGCAAATGCAATGGCTAGAAGCAGCTCCAACTTTCTCAATATCATCATCTTGTTCTCCTTGCCAGTATTGTCCTCACTGTCTTTGCCTGCTCAAAGATCATTCTCTTCACAGTGCACAGCCACATTGCTGCTAGGCTGACATTCTTCTTAGCTGAAATTCTTGGTAGGAGGTGTTCATATACACAAATATATATATGCACATATGTATGTAGGTATGTAATCATCCCTAAAAATAATTGTTTACCAAGAAGAATGTTAGGGAATAATAAGAACTATTCAAGTGAAATGCAGAGCTTCTAATATGTAAAAGAAGATTCAATTGTTTTTACACATTTGCTGTCTCAACCAGAAGTTTCATTGAGAGCTAGAAATACTGTTTTGCATCCTTGATTAAAAAGAGTAAATCTAATTACAAGGAATCATTATAACATTTAAATACTTTTCAGCTCTTAGAGTTCTTAAACATTCAACCACACAAGCTTTCAAAAGGAGTGATGATACCTGAATACTAAAGAATTTCCGATGCGTGAGTGAATAGGCAGGGAAGAAAAATAGAGTCTACCTGAGACTGGACATAAGACGATTCTGGAAATCGGAACCATACCATCAGCTAAATGGTCTCCCCAGGGTCTTGCTTGAAACCTGGGACAGAAAAATTTTGGCAGGTTTTTTGTGTGGATTTCTGTTTGTGGTCTATACACATTAGTTTTTTCTCATTTGTATTTTAAGACAGTTTTATGTATAGTAATAATACACTAAAAGTACACCTCAGCAACATTGTGTTGAAGAATCCTATCAAATAGCACCTTTTTGAGCTATGTGTTTACCTTTTCTTTCAAAGAGAAAATATTAAATTTTCCTTGTCCAATATATTCAAGAAGTATTTGAATGAACACAAAGAATAAAAGTTCATAAATAAAGTCCCTGGCATGGGGCAGTTAGATGTTTTAGCTTGGACTGTTTTTGGTTTGTTTGTTGGTTTGTTTTTTTTTTTATAATTTCAGCCTGATTAATTATTTAAAAAAAAAAAAACAAAACCACAACCAAACCAAGATAAAAAAACCCTGAAGCTCATCTAATCTGTTGTGGAGATGTATATCACATCCATCTGATAAGTTCACGAGGGTCGTCCCATAGCTGACCATTACCATGTCCTAGGTGCCTGCATAGGCTGGTTAATAGCTTACTGCAGGATAACAGTACACACAGAGAAGTCTTCCAAGCACATTTCTGAATTTTCATTTACCACTGCTAAGAAGACATCGCTAGAAAAAAAATTATGAATAGAGAAGAAAAGAAAATTTTGCTGTTGAGTTTGTTACTTGAGGAAGCACTACTAGTGGCGTGAATATGCTTCTTCACAGTAACTTTATTTTTTTTATTGCAGTTTACTTCCTCAGCCTTTAATTTGTAGGTGTGTTTCAACAGGTCTGCTGCTAGCCGCATTCAAATTCTCAAGTTAGTATTTCTTTTCACAATTGCAAATAGATCTTACAGGAAATTAACTTATATTTGCAGCATTTTAGTATTGGGAGAGCAGGTTTTTCTCTTCCAGTTGGAATCATTGGGAGACAGAGGCAACTGGATGTCACAGATTGATTAAACTCAGACAGCCGGGAACTTCATTAGAGATACCTGTAATTCTCTTTGTTGTTTCAGAGCCAAATCTCGAGATCTTTATGTGGCTCTCATTAAGACAAAAATCCACTCAGGTAACTGAATTTTATTCGCTCAAGACCTAGGGAAGGGTTTCAGTTTGGCATGTTGTGGTTTCTGTTCTTCAGCCAAACCTTTACAGTCTGAAAACACAATGAATCTTGATATCACCCAGTTATTTTCAGACTAGTTTGATTTGACAAGAGAGGTGGTATGAAATCAGGACTAAAACATAAAGAGCAATGCATAATATATACTGGCTGAGAAGTCTCTTTGTTCATAAACATTCCACCACAAAGCTATTTTAAATTTTTTATTCTTCTGGAATCAAAGTGTTCAGTAAACCAAGAGTAGCTTGCTTGCAGAAAATATTAAATGAACAACTATAGAAAACTATAACCAAATAGAGAAAAAAAATGGATGCTGGCTATGAACTCTGGCAAGTCCATCTTAAGCTAATACGAAAAGACACAGCCATTAACTTCAGTTATACAGTCTTGGAGTCTTGCTGGACGCTTCAAGGGAGTCAGTGATACTGCATTGTGTTGTGATACTACAAGTGTTCACTGGCTGGTAAGGCAAAGATGGGGCATGTAAATGACCCAGGAACCTAGTTTCAGAGTCTTGGGTTTCTCTGCATGCCATAAACTGTGTTCCTTGCCTGTCTTTTCCCAGTGGAACCCTAGAGGAAACATGACATTTTCTTTCCGTTTTCTTTTACAGAAAGAGAAAGTCTACCTCTACTAGTCAGTAGTTACCTCATAGAAGCAGAAAGGAAACAATATTTTGGAGTATCAAGTAAATGCATTGACAAAGAATCACAGATTTCTAACACCTCTAGCATCCTAAAATAAGTTGTCTGGTTGTTTGCTACTAAATTCCTTTGGAAGTTCTAGTTCAACTCAACCTTTACAAAATTTATCAGATCAACAATTGTATGAGAGGAGTTTTAAAAGTACACTGTACATTTACATGTATAGTTAAGCAACAGTCCTTGTTTTGTTCACCTCTAACCATTTGCAATTTAATATTGTCTGACTGCAGTGCACTGTGTGATTAGAAAAGTATGAATATAGTATGCATATACACAGACTCATCATAAGCAACCACAAGAAAAAAAAGTATTGCAACATGCTGTATCATCCAAATTTTTTAGAAACTCAAAGAAGTTTTCAATTTTTTTCTTTTTTTGCTTTGCTTTCAACTGCTATCTTCTGCTGACTTTAAAGAATCAAAGGAAAACTGAACAACAATTCTCCACTGCATATATAAACAGTTGTTTAGGTATCAGATCATCTCCACGATGTAATTAACTTTATCAGGTTTAAGTTCAACAGTATGTTATTTTTAAAAATCACCGTACTCCTGTAACTATCACTCAAAATATTTTCCTAGATATTTGCCAGTTTTTCCTTTCCAACTTAATGGATATGTCTTCATATATTTAAAATACTGAGTTCTTACCAGTCCTCATGGTTAACTCTGAATTTTTATGTCCTTCTGCTGTTTTGAAAATTGCTTTCAAAGTTGAATAAAGCTGTCAAAGAAAAACCCAACACAGCACACGTTAAACAATGAATATCTGTCAAGGTTACAAAACTGTGAGTCAAATTTAGTTTCTATCAAACTCAAGAGATTATGCTTTACAAACAGGTGACATGGAGATCATATGTAAAGATGTTATAGAAAATAGAAAAATTAATATGCTAAGGCTGTGGAACATCCAGAATTGCTGAAGGATTTTCTTCTGCTGCAGCATGTCTATCTTGCAGTACTTACAGTGAGAAAAAGACTAATGGACTATACAGGAAAGAAAGGTTATGATAAATTGAAAGTGAGGAAGTGAACGAAGATAAGGACAGTGGGTCAAGAGTACTATATGAGGAGCTGTAAATTAGGAGCTCATCACTTATCTAGAGAAAGAGAAGAGAAAACTGAAGCTGACTGCAGAATAATTTCACAGGGAAGAAATCCCAATGGAGCAGCTCCAGAAGGTGCACCCCTCACCCAGGGCAGGCTGCCAACCCCAAAGTCTCTGAAAGCCTTAACCCACCACACAGAGGGTATTCTGTGTCTCTCACAATGGCCATATCTTGTTAGGGACGTTGGTCATAAAGCTCATAACTTCATTTAAACTGCCAGGGATCAAGCTGGTGTGGTTTACAGAAAGGCAAGTGCTACCCAGATGTAAGGAAGAAAGAGTCATTGCATCATGTGGAATGGTGTCATGTGCCTTGACAAGTGGCTTTGGTGGAGAGTGAACAAACCCCATTTGCTCTCGTGTACATATATTTTATATATGTGACTAAGACAGATATATAGATAGATAACACCAAGAAAACCATTACTAATATAAAAACACTCAAGGAAGAAAATCTTACCTGAAGTGGCCAGTTCACATGTTTTATGATTCCACTTTGCTTGATAATAAATCCTTTCTAGGACTTGTGTCTGTAAGTAAGACTCAAAGCTGATTGTTTATTAAATATCTGTATACAGGTTTTTGCCTTCAAATTTTTACACAGCTCTTACAGTCTCCATTGGGTGATTCAGCTGTGAGTTATGCTCCGTGCAGGAATTGCCAACATCCAAGCATATTGCTTTCACTTCAAGAAGTATGGTCTGTGCAATGCCCTCAACAAAGTGCTTTGCCATACTGACCGCCTTTAGTCTTAGAATAAAGTTTTTTTAAAGAATAATGTCCTTATTTCAACCATTAGATGAGTTAAAAATAACAGGCCTAAATGTGAAGACCAAGGGCTTTTAGTTCTAGAAGGAGTGTCAACTGAGTGAGGCTATTTGAATGGGCTCCAAGACCCTGACTCAGTTATCGTCACTTAGACATCTGGTGTGACGTCAGATGTGATGTTGTATCCCACTTGGCCTTCATCTGTGTCTCCAGAAGGCTGCAGGCCTCCTCCTGTGTTGTATCTACGACTTCAGGCAGATGTCTTAGATATTTTATGGTGTCTAAATACCTATGCTTACACAACACAATCAACTCCCAAATTTTCAACTTCATTCACTTGAGTGAATGACACAAAGTACACATAGCTAAATGTGAGCCACAGCTATGCAGAAGCCTTGTTGTCCAAAATCCTATTATAGTCAGTGAGAATCGTGTCAATGGAATCTAGAAAACCACTAGGTATCTACACTAGGTCTACTGTAGAAGAGCTACTGCAGATACACAAATTCAGGTGTTTTAACCTAGATACTAATCCCATGATGAATATCCAAAGCAAAAAGATGCAAAGACAATAGAAGCTAATGTACAGGAACTTAGTCAGAAACATGAAACTAACCCTTAAGAATTGAGAGCACAGAACAGAAGTAGAGTGTGTCCAAGACCAAATGAAGAATTTTCAACGCAAAAATTGTAATTGTTCAAAATTACTGAAGTAAACAGAACAAATCATGTGTCGCTGGAAAATGAGAGAACACAAGAATAAAAAGCATAATCTGATCTAGATCAAGTTCTCACCATGTTTCTCAACCTTTTCCAGTTTGTGAACTTCAATGGTTTTGCATCTGTAAGCCTATCAACTGCTTTGGTCTGCCTATAGATTGATTCACACACTAAATAGATAGGATATGTAACAACATCATTTCCTAATCATGGCACAACATGAACCATTTTGTCAACTAGGAGTAATATGACTACCAAATAGTGCTCACACCTATTTAGCAGAAACCTAAAAGCTTAACGAGATGGAATACTTTAAGCATTAAAAATGCACATCTAAAGGGCTGTGAAGATTTTAAATTAGCAAGTGAGCATCACATTGGTCTAGGCTGCATAATGAATCATTGTGAATCACCTGGCAGAAACTGCAACTCAACTTCAAAGCAAAAATTAGTGGCTTGGACCTCTGGGTGGAGGGAGCCATAAAATACTAACATCAGCTTTTGTATGTAGGAAGCTCATTACAGAAAGCTAACCCTGCCCAGTATCTTGTATTACTAATCTAGGGACTCTTGCAACTCACCTTCTTTTCCTACGCTCTCTTTCAATGCAAATGCAAATGCAACAGGTAATACCACTGTAGTATGTGAACAGTTTCTCTCTCTGCAGCAGTCTTTCCCTTTTTATTTGCTTTGCTCTGTGCAGCAGCTTTTTGAAAATTCCTGTTTTCAGGCACAGCACTCCCAGAGGAGGCTTTCAAAAGCATTTTCAAGTCATTTGACCAACCTTCTCTAGAATATTCCTCCCCTCCCTGCTCTTTTCAGTTCTCTCAAAATTTTAAATTGTGAGCAGCTGAACTGAGTTCAATAGATTCCCTGAGTTTGAGTCTGTGAGAAGTGGGCATTTGGTGGAAAGCTGCAGGATCCATCCACTTCTCATGCACTTTGCTCTTCTACTTGCTCTGCAAATCAGATGCAGAACAAGCTTTTCTTCCTCTGTGTCTTTTTGGAGACCCAGAACTGAAACCAGGCTGGAAACATACCATACCACCCAGAAGCAACAGCTGATTTTAAAATTATTCTCCAAGTATGAGAGCGCTAAACTTTTGTCTACAACCAGGCCTTTTCCAGAACTCGGGCGTGTGTAGGATGAATGTTAGGGATGTTCTTAACCACTTTACACTGTCAGAACAATGTATTTAAGCCTTCGGCATAGAGAGAATCAGACCCAGGATCTCTCAGTATTTTATAACTCAGCTGTGGATATGTCTGCACACACTGAGACTTAAGTAAGAGTGAAACTGGACTGAGAAGATACCTCCCTACTTAAAGAAAACTAATTTAAAAATGGAATTCAAAATAAATAGCTAACTCATCTTAAAAGGCAGAGAAGCACAGCCCACGCAGGAGAAGCAGCCAAACTACTGCCATCCTCCCCCCAGGGGATAAAAGAGGACGTCTGTGAAAAGTCCTCCCTTCAGTTTCTCCAGAGTAGCAAGCGGGAGTCGAGAAGACATTAATCACATTCCACCCTTTGTAGCTGAGGAAAAAACCCTCTGTGGGGGGAATAATACGACTGAGAAAAAACACCTATCTTTGGGATCAGATTTCATGATGAAATATAACCACCTCTTTGTTGGAGAGGTTCTGAATCCCTTTGTATGTGGGAAGTTAGCTGTGTTTCTCTACTTTACAGAGGGAGATTCCCATCAAATCTGTCTCAGGAAACCTTCCAGCAATAGAGGGGAAAATATATACAGACTTCTTGCAGCCTGAGTATACTCTTAAGCTGTCTTTCAGACACTGTGTAAATTCAGAGCTTTGATGGTCAGCGCTGGTGCCACCACCCAATTAGTGCCTGTGTTATTAAGGCTCTCAGATGTGTGGGTGCTCTGTAATAATTTCATTTGAATATGATTAATGTTCTTCACTTTCTAGTTCAAGTTGTTTTCTTGTGTTGCTTTGCACAGTCAAACAGTTGACACCTCAGTGGTGGCTAAACGTCACATAGTAGGTGAAGCGATTCGTGCATATATATTGTGTCTCTAAAAACACTTTGGGATCCTACAGAATAAAAGACACATTTAGAAATGCAAGTCATCATCATCAATAAATTGGATGTTGGAGACACAAAAGCCAAATTCAGAGGCATGAACTTTTTTTTTCGTTTCATATCTAAAAATATGGGAGATATACACCACAGTGCTTATGAAATTCTTCAAGCTGATTTTAATAACAGTCATTATGTTAAAAATGAAACTTCTCCTTGTGTCAGAGATGAACTGGGAAGAAACAAAGACAGAGAAGTAACTCCCGCAACACCTTTGTACCCTTCTAGAATTGCTGCTCATCATTCTTTCTCTCAGCACCTCCCTTGCTCCTTTTGTGCAAAAGGTACCACCATCTAATGAAACAATTAAGGCCTGACAGTTTAAATATGCTATTCTGTTCTTTTCAAGCATAAGTGCCAGCCATCAAGACAAACTATACCCACTGCTTCACTATCAGCAGAGTCATTGTTATCCCAGATAGAGTGCCCTAAAAATAAAAGCCATTCTGTATGTGCAGCTTCATCAAGTCAGGTCATGTCAGCCCCGCAGGGTAGACAGCACTGTACTAATTTTATTATTCTATTTTTAAACACGGCCTCCTTAGATCTTTTAGTGTGTCCTACATAGCAATGCAGACTTGACACATTGTACTCAAGTTCCTACTCCAAACCACCCCCAATTTCTGAATATCCCACCCAGTCAGTACGTTTGCTGTCCAAAACGATGAAGTGCTCACATTTGGCTTAACATCACCTGTTGTGCATTGCTTGGCTGTTCAGGGGTCATGAGATCAAATCAAAATTAGTATCTGCAAGATTGATCAGTGTTAACAATTCAGTGCCCCCCGGCACTGTATTTCACAGAGCGCTCCACCCACAAAAGCTGAACCGAATTTTACTAACCCATGAACACAATTGCAGTGGGAGGGTTTCAGCCTGAATTACTGCAGATACACTAATGGCTAGAAGTCACCCTGGGTATAATCGTCTCTCAGAGGTAAAACAGAAATTCTCATATCTTTTTGGTACATATAAGGAACTTGGTCTCTGACAGCTGTCCTCCCACAACCTCAAGGTCACCCAAGCCATACAATGCTAGCACAGGACACAGAAACAGAGGAAGAATTCCCTATATTTTTCAAGACAAATTGAAGGAGCTGTATTGGTGCACAGATTTACACCAGGCTGTGGCTCTTAGATTACCTTTCATATTTGAATTTTTTATACCAGTTGACACTGGACAGGTACCTACGTTGTAGGACAACCTTTTAAAACAAAGACCTGAACAAGAAAGTACTTTTCTGTCCCTTACACCTACTCCTTACAGCAATAAAAATAAAAAACTGATTTTACCCAACCCACAAACTTTTAAAAAATCCGACCCTACACCTGCAATTTGGCAATTAGCTTTTAGCCCAGTGTTGACTAGAACCCAGCAGAAGTTTTAAGGCAAATAAAAAATATTGCAGTTGGTGTCATGGTGGTGGGTTTAGAACATAACAAGAATCCATTCAGTGTTCAGCATGTGCACAATAAAAAATTACACAATCATATACCACAGGAAGGTAAGGAAAAGGAACTAGGATGTTTTCAGCAGTTTGGCTTAGCAAGTTCCTTAGATATTCAAATTGTCATTTTTATCATAAGCGTGTTATATTCCCAAGGGGTCAGACAGGCACATCTTTTAGGGGGTTTAGGCTGAATCTGTGGACAGCAAACAGTTCTCAATACCCTGTCACGGTATGCCCTGAAATAGCCATACTCTTATCTTGCAATGTTGACTGGTAATATCCTGAGGAAGTTTTGCACAAGATAATAAGATCGTAGGAGTCACCAGTGTCTTAGAAAGGTCTGGTGCCTGCTGCACTGTATTACATTGGCTAATCCCCAGCTGGGCTTCTTCAAACTTGGCAAGGTGCTGCATAGTTGTGTTTTGGTTTGGTTTGGGTTTTTGCCCAATTATCTTTTCATATGTAAGGTTTTGGATCTTGGGGGTTTTTTTGTTTCTTTTATTTGTTTGTGTTTCAGCCAGGAAGGAAGGAACATTAGCCCAATATTTGAATTGCAGGTTAGAAATTATTACTTAATGTCTCTCCCCACATACTTCCTAAGCTAAGAAAATAGTACCGAAACAGGACTTAGAAATGGGTATCATCTTCTCGTCTGCTTGACTACTTCCAGAACTTACAAGTATCTTAGTACATGTATATCATCTAACACAGTAGGATGATGACTTGCAAGCAACCTTGTTCATCTGGTTTCCAAAGGCTTTTCTGCCAGAACAGAACTGGCTCATTCCAAGACCAGCAGACTGTAGAGAACAAAGAGCATGTCTTTGTAGAAATACAATGTTGTGAAAAAACATCGAAGCTAACTATGAAGAGGACAGTTTTAGGCACTAGTATGTCCGTGTTAACACAGCAGCGTGTCCCACACACTTGGCTCCTGAGACATCGGGAAGGTTTGCTCAGGTGATTTTTTTTTTTTTGCTATCCTAGCTATGCTGTTGCCGTTATCCCAGTCAGCCAGATGGCACAGTGCACAGTGTCATACCACACAAGTATATTCAAGGCATCAGTGTTAACTGGCCAGATACTGAAATTCAAACCTCACAAAATAGGTACGTCCTACCTATTTATCTGTTTGTTGTTCTGTCTGCTCTTATTTCATATTCTCTGTCTCTTCAATAATCAAGGAGACAGTGAGCAAAGGAGGATGAGAGACCCAAGGTCTGCGTTTATCAGACACACCCTGAAAGACTTGCCACTTCCTGAATGTTTCTCTCCCTAGGAAGCAACCCTGATGTGTACTCTTGCTGTTGGGCAGATCAACCTGCCAGCTTCACACTTGTGTCACTAAAATTTTCTCAACTTTACTTCTCAGAAAAATGGAGAAGAGACATACCAAAAACTTCTCAGAAACACTTTCACAGCTTCTCCTTTAATGCATTTTGTAGGCCAGCAGAAGAATGCTGAAAAACAGCAAGCTATGGAGATGCTAATAAATGTATTTTTTCGAAACACATTTTAAAAGCCAGGCTCATGCTGAACACATGGTGAAATGTTTCACTATGAAACATAGTGAAAGTTTCACACAAATCAAATAAATCAAAAAATATTTTAATCTGTCTCACCAATATATGATTATGCTTCCATGTCTTCCAGATACAGCTTTTGGTGTCTAAAGCCTCCACACATGGCCTCTGAGAATTTTGTTCTGGCAATTCCTGTCCAGCCATCTTTGCTGATTTAAGCTTCAAAACTGTTGCTAAGTAGCAATTCTACTGGAAAGCAAAGACCTATCTTTGCTGTGAGAGCTTAAATCCCCCCAAAATACAAAATGCAGTGAAATGACCTTTTCTTCTGTTTGTTCTGTTGCAGCAGTGTGTTCATGTAGTGATTTTCAGGCCTTGTAGCTGACTATTTCTGCAGGACATTGGCATTCAGTGCTTTCTTTGTTTCTGGATGAACATGTAAAAAGAGAAGTGTCATGTTGTTTGAACAGATTTCTGGCCAGCCTTAATTTAGAACTGGAGTGTGTGCACATAGTTGGCTATTTAAAACTATCAGTCATTCCAAAAGGTTTGCTTTGTTTAGTTAAGAGGCGCAAAACAAGAGTTGGTTAGGCTAATTCTTGGAGGCTGGAATTATCATATCAAACAGTGCTCTAAACTTGTGACAACCCAATGTCTCTTCATCTGGCTTGCGCTTTTGGAACAAACAGTGCATGACTTAGACTCAGTTTTCATACACATCATAAACTCCAGCCAAAGGGAAAAATAAAAAGAAAAGCCTACATTGTTATGACATGGCTATAAATACAGACAGTGAATTACAAAAGTAAAATATGTTATGCAAATTACAGCTAATTTTAAAATAGCCCAATCTGACTGCCTACAGAGTGAGTGAAGAATTATATAGCGTTGTGCAAACTTAGTTCATTTTTACCCCTTCAAACCATTCCTATTACTCCAAGTTTTTAGTTCTAACAGCAATTGAAAAAGGATTTATATTGCCATGTAAAAATAGCAGTGGGCAGATCTGTAAAGCACTCTGAGATACAGATTTGTTCTAATTAACATTTCTTATTTGCTTCAGGTGGGTAGCTAGTGATTGCTTCTCCTTGTGCACACAGAGCCGATGCTGTCTGCTCCTTTCTGTGACATTAGACACAGAGATTTACAAAGATGCCATTTGGCAGAATATTTTAGAGAGATTTGTTTTAAGATGAGTATTTCTTGAGTGTGAGGCATCACAAGTGGTTTTAGCCTCCCAGCTGTGTTTCTCAGCAGATGGGGCTGGCAAAAGCTGCATGTGATGTGACAGCACAGAATTAAGTTTGAAACAACACTTAAAGAAAAGGTTTGAAGAAGAAAACAAGGTCGCTATCCATCTGATGGAAATCACACTGGGTAAACAAATTTAGTGAGAGGTCAATGAATTCCGATTAAGAAAAAAACTCCAGATCTTTGGACTGGCAAGAGACAGTGCCAGGAGCCATTTAAAGAGACCACACTACTTGTCACTGTCCTTTTCTAGCTCTGTCCTCTACTCCATGTAACATATGTCTTACAAGGAGATCTTCCTGATTTGGGGAATATCTATCCACCAGACAAAATGCTCCATCCTTCCCTTAACCCTCATGAAGCTTTGGCCAAGGCTGAGTTAATTACTATATATAAAGAGTTACAAAGAAACAGGGCTGGGTGGGGGGAGGGGAGAGAGCAGAAAAATTGTATATTAAAAAACTTTTTGTGAACCAGCCAGACAGCAATGCCAACCTCTGATCTTAAAGCTAAAATATGTTTGTCTTAGGGACCTTTCCCATCTCCCTGTTTCTGGGTGGAGGACTAGATGGGGTTCAGAGGGAAAAATCTCAGGTTAGGACAAACTGGAAACTCGGCAGCCCCCAGAGTGCCTATTGTCTCTGTCCTCACCCTGCCAGCATGGCCCCAGTGGACCCAGAGCCTACTGGAGTTATCACCTTCAGGGAAAATGGAGCTGTTTCCTGTGTTCAATAGCTAGGCTCAGCACAGCCTCACAGTCCTTACAATATTCCTTAGGGCCTGCAGCACTCTTACCAATGAATATGTAGTTTGTCATAGTCATGGTCACCTTCCTCTGTTAAAAATAGTATATCATATAAGTTTTTGCCTGTGCAAAGGCTTTTCAACCACATAAATGTATCCACACCTAGCAAGCACTCTGCCCAAACAAGTTTGTCACAGCAGCTCTCCTGGCCACCTATCCTACAGTACTAGGTAATGAAGGGAATGCTTTCAAATTTAATCACTAAGAAATGACTGGCTGCTGGGGATGGGCAAAAGGGAGAGAGTACACCGGCTTACAAGGAAGAGCCAATGTATTTCCTTAATTCTGCTGTAGTTTCCTACCCATTCTCTCTCCCAGTCCATTCAACAACTGTGTTTCAAAAGATTCAACTTCTGCCCCCAGGATTTCATTATAATTCCTAATGGTGGAGTGACCAATTCCCTGAAAATAAATAGAAAGGCAAATTACACAGCCGAATACATAAGGCATAGTAGTGTGTGAGTATATTAGAAGCTGGACTAGAAGGACTGTGTACAAGACACGCTTTGTGTGATAATACAGTGTTTAAATTCTGTTCTTTCCAGCATGCCCTACAGACAGAATTGCTATTAGATATCCTACCTTCTCTTCTAATTTAGTCCAAGACAGACCAGAAATTAAAAGCCAGGGATCATGGCACAGCACCAGGTGCCCAATTCATAACGTTCCTCTCTGTTTATTGCTAGATTTCAAACACTTGCATTGTTTCTCACTTGCCCTTTTCAGCTAACAGTGGATACTCTGAGGTTAGATGAGACATGATGGTTTCCAGGCTTGGTGTCACTCACTCTGTATATGCAATAAGCAGTGTATTGTGTTGATGTAAACAGCTTCCAAATCTGGCATGTTAATATTGCTTGCCTAATTTTTCCAAATGGAAACTGCTTGCCCAGTGAGTCACTGTGTGTTTTCTCCCTCCTTCAGAAGATTCTTCTCCAGTCTCCACACCCTGCCACTCTACTACAAGAATGTCTTTCTTTTTTCATTTCTCTGTAGGACGCCCAATTAGGACATTCTTTTGCTTTGATTTCCCTGCCCCCCCTTCCTCCCCCCCCCCCCCAACTACATTGCAAGACTGCATGTATTTTCTTTTTCCATTTGTGAAAACATCATCTTTTCCAATTCCTCAATCCCAGATTTAGTGTCTGGGGTACTTATTCTGAGGAATTGTCCTGGGTTACATCTGACCCTGTTCCTGCAGATACAATAGGCGCTTCCCATGGCAGAGGTGTGTGTTTTCATTCTGGTCTCTTCCACAGCAATTTCTTCAGTCACGATTTATTCAGGAGAGGAAGAAGAAAATGCAGAGTTCTTGTAATGTACTCAGCTTCCTGAAGCACAAGGAACTAGCAAGCTGCATTACATCTCAAAATAAAAGAGTTTTATTAGTCTTCAATATATTAACTCACACATTTAAGACATTATCTGTTGCCTGAGAGAGCTGAAACTAGGTTAGTGGCTACAATCTTTAATTTACTCCTTTGTGATTTTCTTGTTTTAATTATGTTTGAAACAAAGTAAATAGCTTTAGTGGTGGCATCTGGGACAAGTTTGCACTGAAAGCATGCAAAAATAGCAAACAGTTGAAAAGAACAGTGACAAGACACCTAGATAATAACGTTAGGGATCACTTGCTCCATGATGCTGGTCATACATCATGTATAAACACACACACATAAAAAGGATTTACCTGTTTCATAGTGAGCTTATTGCCTCTTGATGAAAGTTTTAAAAATAATTTCAACTCTAAAAGATTTTTTTCTTCTCTTCTCTTTGACAGTATTAGATGTAACACCAAATAAACTTCCATATGGAGAAGATGGCAAGAAAGTAACACAAGATCTACGTTGATTTATTTTAGTCTGCACCGAAGATCAAAAGTCTTCTTTTATTCCCCTGAATGTCCATCCATGCAAATTAAATAAATCTTTTTAAAAGCACTCAGCTGTGACTTCTTTCAAGACACTGTTTTGTTTAAAATTTTATTTCCCTTTTTTAAAGAAAAGTAGTTTTAGTAAAACAAATTCCTTTATTTTGCCTCTAAAGCATGTGATGTCATCTGTCTCCCTGACTCACATAGACCCCCAGTGCCTAGCCCTTGGCAGCTTTTCTAGTCCAGGTATTACCAGAAGCATCTTTTAGCTCCTGCTTTGAGAGCAAGGCTGCTGTCAGTGGCCCAGTTTGAGGCCTGATCTTCATCACATGTGTAGTGAACTGTGGTAGGCAACCTCACAATGAGCAGTAAGGCACAGCCCTGAACATCAGCCTTGAAGGACAGGTTTGGCCAAAGGTCAAAATTCAGGCAAATGGTATTTGGTATCTCCCAAGTGTAAAAAAAATACAGAATGGATAGCAGTTGCCCAGCATCCAAATCAACCCCTGATTTGAGCATTTTACTGGGAAAGTGGCAGCAGCGATGGCAGCGAAGCAGTCTGACAACAGGACAGTGCAGGGAGGTGCTGACTAAGAGAGAAAAAGTGAGCACACAGGTCTTTTAAGTGGGTGTTTCTTTGCTTGTTTGACATTGCTTGTCTACACGCACATTGCCTGACACCCGCTCCCACAGGTCCAGCAGACTTAAGGTATAGTAAACATGTAATAAACCCTTGCTCTAAAATTCATCAGAGTAAAATGCTCAGTGTTCCCTCTGAGCATGCCATTATCGTGACCTTACAGCATCTCACTTTTTGACAACTAAAGAGATCAGGCTTTTAGTAATTGTGGCTATAGACAGATACAAAGAGGGCTGTGGTCTTTAGGACCTTGCAGCTTCCCTGCACCTCATCAAAGATGAGGCCTTAAAGCGATCTCCCTTCAGCATCGTGCAGCTGGAGCAGAGGGAGGCAGGCATCGCCCTTCCCTGCCTCAGCTCATGAAAACCGTGCTGCTTTGACTTACGGCGCCCAAACCTCCGTATCTTGTAAACACTTGTCAGTCAGTTGCTCCTGAACAGACAAAGCAAAGTGGCAGCTTCAGATTCAAATGCAAACACTGGTGGAGAGTATCTGAAATAAACAGTGTTCAAAAGTTGAAGGTCCATTTTTAGTGAAAAACCTTGAGCTTTCTCAAATGAAGCATGTAAGAGGTGGCTGTGGCACAAAGCACAGATAAAACACCTGCTTTCTGCAAAGCTATCTAGAAGATCTGCATGTCCCATCAGACTAATTTTGGTGCTAGAGGAAGGGGAGGGAGGCATGTACTGCCTGCTGCTCTCAATGGAGTCCCTGCATGGAGAGGTTGCTATATTAGCCACTTCACTCTTTTGTGCCAGTCTCGTTATCTGTTCTTGTTAAAACCTTTATTATTCATGGATGCAAAAATCCTATCATTAAAACAGCATAAATATTCATAGTGTGTGCATTTCATTTAGCCACTTGGCAAAACTTCTCTGGAGTACAGGAGTTTTGAGGAAATCTGGCTAATGAGACCAGAGCACAGGAAGTGAGCACGGTTTTCCTTTCTTTTTACCTGCAAATAAATGCAGAAAATCTAATTAAATAAACAACAACAAAAGGGGCACATATTCACTAGTAAGGATGATATGCACACTTGTTTTGACTTCTGTGCCAAGGGGAACACATGGCCTTTTGTAATGCAAGTATGTGCAAGAACCAGGATATTGTAAAACTAATGTACAAAACCTGATAAGCATCACTGCATGGGTTCATCCAGCTTTGCCTCATATTTAATGTCTAACCATTAGGATCGTGCCTGATTCATGCTCTTGTTCAATCCTTTTTAAGGCAGAACAGCCATCCTTCTCTTTGCAGTCATCCTAAATCAAAATGTAGCTGTATCATTCCCCCTGAAAGTCAGTATATCTGCACTCCTGATTGAGCTTCAGGATCTTTTTGATGGCAAAGATAAAACAACAACCAAAAAATTACTCCCAAAACCAATTTAAAAAAAAAAAACAAACCAACATTAAAGTATTCACTACAGAGTGCTCAGCCATGGAGGGAGACCTCTCAAAAGGGCCTGATTCTTCAAAATCCTGTGCTGCCAGCTCCACATGATACAGCCTCGAGGAGCCTTGCAGAGTGCAAGATTTCAAGTTTTTCCTGTTTTAGAATGGGAAGGTGAGGTGTATGTTTTTAAATGCTAGTGGGTTTTCAAAAATGATCAATGTTGGCCTGACTGAATGGTAAATCATTCCTTGAATTCTGTGAGTATAGTGCTTGACCAGAGGACCACATCTAGAGAACAAAATCTGACACCTTGCAGGTTTTCTGTTTGTTTAATGTTTCTGTGAATTTCAAACAAATAAGACAGACTTTTATGGATTGAGTTTACACCAGTAGCCATTTCCTTGGCTCAAACTCTGCTGTATACTTCCTGCTGCTGCTTAGCCATCTGTGACTGAATGAGCTCTCTCTTTCCTCCCCACCACTTCTCCATCCCCATTGTAGTGAACAGAAGTACTGGGATACAGGCAGTGCTATGTAATACACTGCATGCCAAGTTTCCACTGAAGCATTCACACCCAGCCAAGGGCCTGATTCTTCTGACCCTCCTCAGGCAAGGACAGTTGCTGCAGGACCACAGCTAGCCATTCACAATATGTAGCAATCCATTTATTCCAAATACAAAAGTATAAAAGGATTGGAACTTCAGTATCACATCAGGGGTGTGACTTCAGGCCTAAAGATGCTTTTGTGGCATTCAGTTTCTAGACTTCTTATTCCTTGGCTTTGTAATAGGTAAAGTGACAGTGAGGAGAGAAAAAAAAAGCCTCCTAAACTTCTTGGACTAGGTGGTCAGTGATTAGCTGAACCTTTAGTTAAGATACTGCAAGTTACAGTACATGGTAACAAAAGGTACAATTGGTTCTCAGCAGTAGAAGGAACAGAGGGATGCTTGTATGTACAGTATCCTATCGATTTACTTGACCTTTCCTTCTACAAATACCATCCAGACAAAAACTTCAGTTTTGCCAACAGCAGTTTTGTCTGTGGATAAAGAAATGTGTTTAAATGTTAAAATTAGTACTGGAAAATATATATTGCTAAGTGGGCAAATGTGTCCCACAAAATAGCACTTAGAGTATGCTTTGAACATAAGAACTGAAAGATACCTGTGCATAAGAATGCACTTAAGTTTGATTATACAGAAAGAGGCACCTTCATTCCTTCCTTTACTTGAGAGATACATTACAAGGTGGATAAGCATCTAGAAATCACTCTATATTCCTGATCTTGAGGACAGTATATGCTTTTCATAATGTTCTAGACAAACCAGAAAATTCTTCCTTCCCTCCTTTCCCTCCTTTTGCCTTGGTGCCCTGCAATTGCTTGTATTTATATTTCTCCTTGTGTAACCAAATGACACAAGAACTTGCTTGAAGAACCATCATAGGAAAAATGAGTGTTTCAAGATGTGCTGGTGGCTGCAAGAGTTATCTTGTGTTTTGAATTCTTCCAAATTAAATATGACTGACAGTATCAGTCAGCTAACAGATTTATCTGGGGGAAAGGAACCAACAAAACCCCTGCTTAGCTCTTCAACGTTTTTGCAATATCACTTCCATTTAGATTCTTCCATAAGGGATATTTTTGCATCTAACAAATACTTTGTTTTAAAAGGTTCTGTGTGGTCTAGAAGAAAACTTTAACAAAAATTTTAAATTGGTGGTACTTCAGTTTGCTTTGATTCGTAGAAGCAAATTGAAATGATGGTGAAAGCAAACAATCATAAATAGCTGCCTCGTACAAAAGCAGTCTGTATGCAGCCTTTACAGTGACGACTGAGTCTTGATCTGGGCTCTTAGGCATACACCTGTAATACAAAGTTAAATAATTTTAAACTAAACTTCCTAATAAGGGCAAATGCTAACAAAAATAAGAGTTATAAGAAGGAAGCACTTTTCAATTCTGTGCTGTTAAAGACTGTAAAAAATGTAACCATCCCGGTTGGTAACCACATCTCTAACCTATATAAATCAAAGCTTTGTTTTGAATGAATAAAACCACTTTGGCACACAACCATATCATAGTGGTATGATGCATGCCTGAATATTCCTAAGAATGCCCTCAGAGGTACTCTGTGAGCAGAATTATTCTGCAGAAGGAAAGATGAGGGAGCACAAAGGCCCATTGTGCACGCTAATACAGAAAAATGAAATCAAATACCATTCTCAGCAAAAGCAGAGTGTCTTCTGAGCGAAGGCTATTAAGTGTGTCAGACTGCAGGATATTTTCTAGACATGGCTATTATGTTAAGACATACTGAACATGTGTCACTTATAACCCTGCCCTGGTTGTAACATCACAGCTCCAGAGGAAAAAAATCTGGCGCATCAATTCTTTGTATCGAATACTCACACACACTTCTCCTCTCACCAAGCTGTCACTTCCAATTTGTAAAGAAGGTTAGAATAAGTTATAATTAGTACTTGCTGCCCTGTCAACTAATTAAATGTAATAAAAAGCTTTCAGTGAGTTTAATACTAACACGGTGTAATTACAACTGAGTTTTAAATGCATGGTACATTTATTATAGGTTTTGGTATGTGCCCCCACCTTCTGTGACCTAAATTCTCAGGTTAAAACTATCATATGATTAGTGAACAGGCACTGCCAAAGACAACCATTTCAGACCTAAACAGAAGTCAACCCCAATCCAATCCTGTGCATTTTTAGAGGCACATCAGCCTCTGGGGGCAGGGGGGGAAGGAGGGAAGGAGGGAAGGAGGGAAGGAGGGAAGGAGGGAAGGAGGGAAGGAAGGAAACATCCAGCCATTACTTGCTTCCCCGTTCTTCCTCTTCCCTTCAAGAGGCACCTTTGCTCAAATTCTCCCATCCACGAGGCTCCCACTGCTCTCAGTCCCTTTCCTCCCTTTTGTAAAGAAAAACATGGCTGAGATTTCAAAGCCACTTCCAACAACTTCTTTGTCAGTCTTCTGACAACTTACTTTGTCAGTCTGAGGGGCATCCTGGGTAGAGTGGCACCCTGTGCAGCTGCCCTGTTTGCACGCCTTTGTGGCTGGCTCTATTCCTCAAGAAGCAAGAGTTATACCATACAACCACCTGTTACCCAGGGGAGCAAGGAATACTATTCAGGAGGCCCAGAGCAGGGCAAAAGTGATGATGGAAATCATCACTCCAGCACTTGGTTGACATAGTTCCTAAGTATTTGGAAGAGCTATGAACACATAAAAAAAGGTGAAGAGCAGAGCAGCCAGGCTTTAGATCAGCCAGGAGGTTGGTAATTACAGCTCTAGACAGTCACTTGTGCCCACTGCATTCTTCGCAGTTTCCCACTCACACTCCTCATTGCTTTCCATTGGCCACAAATATGTAATATCGGTACAAACAGCCCACAAAATAAAGATGTAATTCATTGAACAAAAATGTAGCCTAAGAGAACCAATTAAAATGATGAAAATCTTTACTTTTATTTAAGTATAATTGTACGGACACGTGTATATACAAATACAGATCTTACGGGGTAAGGATTTTGGGTGGGTTTGGTTGGGTGGTGGGTTTGGTTTTTTTTTTTACATTTTCTTTTAAGTTCATATAATGTAAGCATTTCAAAAACAGCACTTCTTCATTAAGTGCAAAGAAACTGCAAAGCAGGGCAGTACAAGCACAGGACCACACTGAGCTGGACTTTCATACCCAGATGCATACACAATGAGTGTCTTCAATGGGGTGTCAAGAGTAAGCATGGAAAGCGGATTTTGCAGACTCATGGGTAACCTCCAACATGCCAGCATCTATTAAACTGTACAGACAATGGCAGCAAGCCTATTGTAGGGAGATTTGTCTCACATCCGAAAAGCTCGAGGGCAAATGCATGGGAAAAACTCAGTGATGCCAGAGCAGAAACAGATCTGCCCATTCACAGCTCCAAATTAAAAAAGGAGGAGGGTGGGAGCGGAGGACGGGCAGGAAGAGAGAACAGAAGTGTGGAGGGTTGTACATTAAAACTGGTGATTACAAAATCCAAGTGTAATGAAAGGAGGGGAAGAGTTAACACTCTTAAGCCTCTGAAAGTGACTGAACCACTGCTCTCACAAGGCAATGGATTAAGTTCAGTTTTGAGGGTTAGGGGTGGGGATCAACAGGTACAAATACAACCATTTTCCTTCCACACTTACATAGGAAGGGAAACAATCTACTCATCTATTCTCAGTACATCCCAAATGTGTTTCTAGTTCTTTTGGAACCAAGTACATACACATATCGCACATGACACTGGCAAGATCATTTCTGGAAAAAAACTATTCATGGAAATAAAACAGAAGGGAAAAAAATAAAGATAAAGAAACAAACAAAATAACTGAAGAGTTGTTATATCCCCAAAGCCTTTTTAGAAACAAACATGATACAAAAGAACAAAAACTAACACAGAAACCACAGGGCTCCAACATCAGACCTTTAAACACTGAGGACAAAACATTGATCATCAAAAGTTGTGTTGTTCCAGGTCTTAACATTGTGAAGTCTTGCAACAGATGAACGATTTTCAAAGATGAGTCCTGTACGCTGCAGTGTCATGGCCACTTGTCTCTCAGTTCTCAGCCATGACCACACTTGATGCTTCAAAGCTCTGTCTTGTAATCAACGCATGATTTTAATATCCTGAAAGTCTATTGTTCTCACTTACAAAAGACATAAGAATCAAATTAATACTTTATTATCAAACACTATATACAACAGAGGTTGCTAATAATACAGAATTGAAAGAACATAGCTTTAAGTTTTACTTGTCTTTCCTTCACCATCCAATTAAGTACAGTACAAAACAATATTCTAAACTAACACGAAATGTTACCTTGTCTATTAAAGGATACACAGTATCCACTAAACTGACTGATCACTATTTTCCCTGCTTCACTTGCAATGTCCTTGGCAGCCAGGAGTGCAGGTCATGGGGGTAGCAAGCCACCTAGGCTGAGGGAGAATCAGTCCCTCAGACTTGAGCTGGAGCAGATAAAGGAGAAGGGAGCAGACATCTCCTTAATTTGCACCAACATCCAGAGATCTGCAATGCAACACAAAGCCCATCATCATTTATGTACTTGGTATGACTGGGATTGCCTGATGCCATCAAGCATCAAACTGAGTGTCTGGTACACTCCTCCCAGCCACCCCAGGCAGTGCAGGGACCTGCCTTGCAGCTGCATCACTTGTGCTGTTTCTCATCTACCCAGCAGGGCTCTGTGAAAAAAATGAAAGGTTGAATTTCACCAGGAGTAATGCTAGTGAAAATTGTTTGCTGTGGATAAACATACATCTTGAACTCTGACATCATTCAGAGACAAAGGATGAAAAATGAAATCACCATTTCTACCTGAAATTTGTGCTATTGGTATGACTGCCTGCAATTGCTATGAGTCATTTTAATACGGTTACCCATCATGCAATGTTATCTGTACTCTGGTTAATAATCCATTTGATAAGGTGCATTCTGATTAAGCTCACCTCATCCAAAGCTTTTTAATTTCTACCTACAAGAAGTATTAGTGTGTGTACCAAGCACATCCACATTAAAGACAGAAAAATACCCGATAGCCTGTAATGAGATGAAGACTTCCCTTCACTGTTTAAACTACTTATCTTTATTGTGTGCACTTCACACTAGAGGAAATTTCCTACATTCCTCCTGTAAGCATAGGCCCTGCAGTAATGTCCGTGTTGCATTATATCAGGCAAGCCCAGATCATAGTTTAGCATGCATAAAACCTCCCTCTACATCTTAAATTTATTTCCCCCTTTCCTCCGTTTTTGAATAGTGGGCTGCTTCAACTTCTGGAAAGCCATTAGAAAAAGCCCACAAAGTGCTGTCCACTAATGGTATCACTCAATTTTGTTACGGCAGAATTTTTCTTCAGAATTAATATAGAAAACTCTCGTTTTGTTTGAATGCACTCCATTTTTTGTTTCACATTTAACATAATTATCACAGTTTTTGTTAGAAAAGCTCTGTTTCGGTTTTGGTCTGATATTTCCGTGATTATGCTTAGCAGTTCAAATTTCATGGTAGCCTAGCCAAAAAATACCCCAAGGCTTGGACTTCCTGGCAAATTACTTTTTAAAGTTCTACGTCAGCCAAGGCTCAGATTCCTTAAACAGGGTCACTCCTAATTCCATCAAACAAGACAGTCCCATTTCCTAATTGCATCAAGGGTTACCACTTCTCTCACATGTTTAAATAGGACAAGCATATATACTCACTCTCAGCATAAAGTATATCTAAATAATGTATTTTCTATTCTAGTGGATTTTTAAAAAAATATTTTGTTAAGTCTTTGGGAGCCCATCTAGTTTATCTCCGGCTGATAAACACGTTTCCTCTACTCTTCAAACTGTGCTGGAAGGGGAAAAGACAAAAAATCAACACTTGAATTTGTATTCCACACTTCTTTTCTTTCCCCCCACCCCGCCTCCCCAACAATGCTACTAGACTGTCCTGGCATTTTCTACATGTGGTTTATTCCCATGATTGAGAAACTTGCAGGAGAGACAAATCAAGAGCACACTGGAGATCCTGTGTCCCAAACATGTTTCCTCTGGCCACTGATGTCCTCTCTTAGCATATATTAACACCCAGAGCAGCATCCAAGGCTATCAGCTACTAAGTCAGCGCTGGGGAAGGTCACTTTATTCTCAAAAGTGCCTCTGCATTTCAAGAAAAAAATTGTAGCACCACGGTGATTTGTTTTAAAATAAAATAATCCGGTGTGCATTATCCCCTTAAAACGAAATAACAGAGGCACTCACACCCCCAGTGAAGTTTCCTAAATCTGACCTTGCCTGCTGTGTGCTAACATTCCTAAATACTAACTTCTTCCTCTCACCAAAGACAGTGTTTCTACTTGTGAGCACAAATTTTACTGTCAAAAACTGTTTCAAGACAGTCCTATAAGAAACATCATCTTTCCCTTTCAGAAGCCTGTTCATTTAGAAACTCCTGGAAGAAATGGTGTTGTATTATATCTATTCTTAATATTCCCCTCCAGTCCTGACATGGTGACACGATGCCTTGCATGATCACTTACAGTGCTGAACAACAAGGCATACATATTGTATCGGAGAGAAAAACTCTCCCAGGCTTTCACTCACTATCCTTATCCTTCACTGACTGCATCTGCCACTATTCTTCCTTATCCACATACATGACACAGTAAGCTCACAGAGTTGACTTCTTAAAGGAGAATGCAGAGGAAAATAAGAATCACTAGTGTCACTATTATAGTTTGGCATTTTCATTTGGAGTCCTTTTATTTATATGGAGGGGTTAAGAAAGTCACAGGGTAGGTAGGGATGGGTGCTGAAGCTAGTTATCCCCTTCAAATTTTTGCTGAGTTCAGGCTAAAAGGGAGAAGAAAAGGGAAAAGGGAAAAATAACAATTTGACATCTGCAAAAACAATAAAGTCCCTTTCCTGGGATGAGCAGTTAGGTGGATCTTTGATGTTCCAAGACCCTGATATTTTCTGCGACAGGTTGCTGGAGCATACTGTGCTATAATATCAAAAGCATTGCCAGAAGGAACAATAGAGTTGCCAAAAGCCGGCCGGGTATCCTTGGTGTCTGTGCCGCGTTCTCACCACGGGATGGCTCGGCTGACTCATGTACGGTATCATCTGTTCAAACAGAAAGCATACATTCCAATGAGATTTTGCATCCTTAATAAACTCTCACTGAGCCGACAACTGTAAGCAGATTTCAGTGCCTTTATGAAACAGGGCAATGAACCTTGTGCTGTCATTGACTTTCACAAGCGTGTAATACCTCATTATGTAACCAACTTGGGGCCAAGTCCTGCATTTCTTACTGGCAAAACTCCCACTGAAGACCAGAAGAGCAGAAAGTATGTCTGATTTCAGCAGACTGAGGAATGAAAGATTCCTCTTCTAATAGAACACTGTAGCTCTAGCTTTGGATGGCTCATTAGATAGCAATGTCAATAGTGAGGCAGCTAAATAAAAACACCTGATTTTCAAAAGGGCTTGAAGAGGAGTTGCACATGCTCAGAATTAATTTTGCGGTTAATCCCCTTACTGAGTTACAGATTTTGGATCCTGAATTTGAAATGACAGCCTGTAAGCCCAAGCATATATTCCACTTCCACGCATAAAATTTCCACTGAAGTATACTGCATTTGGGGATATGCAGGGGATATAAGACCAGTCTCCCTTTCTTGAAATAGAATTTTAAAGGCTAACACATGACAATCTCTGATTTTATAGAATACATACTCAACCTGGAAAACCCCATAGGCAACAGACTACCTTTTCTACTATGCAAAATACAGATTTACATATATGCTGCTAAAACTAATGAAAAAAAGAACCAGCTGAGTTGGGAGAACATGCTTATACATTAGTGGCAGAAGAGAACATAGTAGAAAATACTACATTTATGATACTGAATAAAGCTCTGTGTAGTTTTTGTAAACCACAGATCAGCCTTAAAGCCACAGCTTATACCAGAGAAAAAGGAAGGTAAAGTCAAATTCAACTGCAGTGTTGTTACAGGTGTGGTAGGTTTTTCTCTGCAAAGCCCTCCATATCCACAGCTATCTAATTTGGCTATTTTAAAAGTAATCTGTCTGACACTTGCCATAAAATTCAGCTCTGTGTTTGAATTTTCTTAGTACTAAATGAATAAAATAACCTAAGCCTTTTTAGAAAGTGTGAAGTGGCCCCAAAATGTATTCATAACTTATTTTAGAGTGCCTAAGTTTCCAGGAAAATTAACAGTATCTCAGTACTTATTGTAATAAGCTCCCCAATTACATGAGCGGTGTCAACATATCTATGATGTATCTGTCTCGTAGCTCCCATCTCAACAAATTGCACCGCCAGGATTACACTGGGTGAAAGCTGTGCAGTTCCAATTAAAGACACTAAGGGAAGCGGGAGTCAGGACACTGGGATCACCATGCCACTTTGGCAATGGAGCCTTTCACGTTTCTTAGCTTTAGCTAGAAACAAGCTCCCTCCCCTTCATACCCTTGACACCTAGCACAAAAGCAGGTAGAACACTTAGCATAATTTAGGTTAATAGGCTCTTCAGACCCAGTTCAGTTACACACAAGATGCACAGTAAACTGGATTAGCAATCTATCACCTTTTTTTCCAGCACTAATAGACAGTACAATCGTGTCAGGCTTATCAACAGGTCTTCAGTGCTGCTCAAGGCAAAAGTATGAAAAGCAAGCACTGATCAGCATGTTCATGTTTGTAAGAAAGGGACATCATCAGATCAAAGTCCCACTGATGTCAGCGGTAATGACTGGAATGACTTCAGTTACAGCTCCTCACCATGTATAGCAGGGACACCCTCCCAGACATTTCGGCCCTGAATGAGGCCCTAAAATTTGCCCTCCAGAATTATTCCAAAGGAATCTAAAAATTTCAGTGAATGACGGCTACTGAAAACTGCCAGGTGCAGTGGTTGTCAGCACTAAAAGCTGTTTCACATTTCACTTCTCAGATACAGTCTTGTACTTTGGTGACAATGCAATGAGAATACAGTACTTCACAAGAACAGCTTCCCAATTAAATCATACTCTTAAGAAGTTATGGGGAAAAATATCCCTGTTCTAACTGTCAGCTCCACCTCCTTTATATATTTACAGTCAGCTCTTCCCAATTTGGAAACATTTACTCACTGCTGATGAAGTAAAACTACAGGGGAGAATGATGTGTATTACCTTCTACCTCTTGCATCATCAATAGAATTGCAAATAAGTCCAAATTTGCAACACTGAATGTCAACAGTTTTGTCTGAATTACATCCATGAGTCAGCACTAAAACACAATAGGGCAGAACTAGTGTAAAGCAGTAATAAATCCTCATTCTCTTTGACTATCAGATACTGCCATGACTGGAACACTAGCTACTGCTAAAAAAACTCAACAAAAAAGCCCTAAACTAAAAAGATTACTTCTCTTAAATGAAAAATCCAAAGATCTTCTACGATGCTGTTTTTATAAAGCTATTCTTCAGAGCAGAATTAATTTTCATGTAACATTAAGGGGTTCCTTTCAAGAAATCATCTGGGTTTTCTGTCAATGTGGTCCCAAGGTCTCTGCACTTGTATATTAGAGCACACAACTCATCTGTACTTCTCAAAATCACTTTACAAATATCATTTTCCTTGGAGGTGCAGAGTTATAACACTGCACAATCTTCAATGCTTAGGGAAAAGGTTTCGCTTTATTTTAAACACCAAAGGCAAGTGATGAAGAGGACAAAATTCCTGAGTAAAATCTAGACAGTCACTGTGAAAGACTGCGAATGCCAGCAGTAATTAGAAAAAAATTATTTTGACAGCCATGAATTTTCCAGATCACATAGCTTTACATCATATGCTTCAGGTATAATTTTTCCAGATATGCACAGTTGTAATTCTTGTTTAGGGACTTTTTAGTTTTATTATTAAGGAGGAAGAGAAGGGGAGGACAGGAATAGGGCCAGTTACTTTCATCACTTCTGAAACAAGTGTGATCTCTACAGACCAGTTTTCTACAAATTCCTGAATAAAACCAGTGAAATTACAAGGGTTCAAAAATCACGCAATTGGTGATTTTTAAAAGAAATGTAATCTGCTGAACATGACCCTCCTGCCTCCCAATTCTTCTGTGTACTGTGGAAGAAGACAGTGGCAGGTGAGGGGAGAGCACAGAAGCAGAAGATGCATGCCAGAGGCAGGTGAATTAGTATGACGACACAGATCGCATGCAACCAGATCCACCGAGGCAGCAGCAAGTCTAACAGGCTTATAACAGAACAGTCTGACAGCAGTTGGCAGATCTGGGAATGACTGATTATCTAATGGTCAAAATAATAATGCAAATGTACACTGATGCCAGCAGCAGGAAGTTTTTGGTACCAAACCTTCTCATTACAGCTATTATTTCCTCCTGATAACACAAACAGTATTTCATCTCAGGCTGCAGGACACTCTTTGTATGATTTTGGTTCCCTGGTTTGCCTGCTGCTTTCTAACAATATGTTTTTGTGATGGTGCTAGTTAGGTATAGCCATTCCATGGGAAGTGAGCAGCACTGCACTAAAAATAATGCTCAGCAAGTTCACTAAAATCAGGCATTTATTACTCAGATGATCTCTTTTGCAAACCAGTAACAGGAGAAATACACATTAATTGGCCCATATTCACTACATCACAAAACGTAAAAGAGTGCATTGAGTTTCTAGACTCATAGTTTACCTAGAGATAAGGAAAGATCACCCTAATGCCTTCTATAGAAGAATACTGTTAATAAATGTACAAATGTATCAACTGTAAATGCACTCTCCTTGTATTTAGATTTGCTTAGAGAACATCTTTGATTCTCAAAACCAAAATTTTTAGGAGAGTTCTAAAAATCCTCTTAAAGAAAAATAATGTATTTTGTACCCATAAATCATTCAAACTGGATAACTTGTGAAAGCCTTATTTATACTTTTGTATAAATAATGATTTTTATTTAAAGGAACTGCAAATAACAAAGAGTAAAAAAATATTATGTTGCTTCATACCAAAGGGAAAGTCTCTTTCAAATAGCGTAAGAGTAAAAAAAAAAAAATCTTGGTAATTTGTTCTTCAGGGTATATACTAAATGGTATGTGTGTAATTTCTTTTCTGGTATAATTTGTTTATTTAACTGTGTATTTTAATTATCGAGGCTTGAATACGGCAATGTGTGAGCAGCGTGTAGGTACATATAAAACAAACAGGTAATACTACTATTGCAACTACTTTTCCTACATACCCACCTAATTTTAATGTCATGAGCCACCCCATTAAAGTTGGTGGGATTATTCACACACCCAGAATTAAACATGCTTCTATCTGTCATAAACCTGAGCCATACAAACAATACACATGCACTTTCCACACAGGGACACATCAGCTTGATTAATGGTGGAAGTTAATGCAACTTTGCCCTAGGCAGATGAGGGGCCTTATCACAGCAAGCATTACTCTTATTCTTAAGACAGAAACCCACCAAAAAACTTAAATTTGCTTCAGTAAAAACAGGAGAAGAATTTATATATACATCAGTGTGTGTGTGCATGTGCGTATGTAAAAATGATACTTTGTCTAACCAAATATACATACAAATGTATACAATTTTAAAGGACTAATTTCTTATTTAAACACTAACTGTGTCAGTGTTGTGTACCAGCATTAAACAAGCTGTGGTTCTGTTTTGCGGAAAGTCTTTTGAAACCACATAATAAATGAAGTGTGCCCATTGACTTTATTTCTAAAACTTTGGGCTCAGTTAGTAAATAGAGTATTTTGCCAACATGCTGGGTGTTTGGCTTGGATGGGCCAGCGACTTCAGGATTCTGGTGAAAATTTTACACTGGCACACACCATTTTTTATTAAACCACGTCACCCAAAAAAACAAATAAATCAACATCATTTTTCCTCCCCTGCATTAAACAAGGATACAGGAAATATACCATAAGAGATATCAGCACTGCTAGAAATGTGCAAAAGCAGAGCGGTTGTACCATGCAAAGCATGCAGAGAGAAGAGGAAAAAAAGTACTGAAGCACCAGAGGGATACACGCAATTGTTAAAAAAGATTCTCTAAGCATACTAACCTGCTGGTTCTAATGAATTTTCTACTTTGTCGTTAACATCGAAAACACGATCATGAACACCTATAGTTTTCATACAGCTGTCTATAACAAAAATAGAGATAACAGCCAAATATGTTAGTGAGATACCCTTAAACTCCCCACTTTCCTTTTTTACTCTCTTTTTTCTGTCTGTTTACTACATATAATTAAGCATATTCATATTTTAAAGTCTGTGGCACTTGTCCAAATGCCACTATAGTCTTCCATTTGTACAACAGTTTAAGAAACAACAAGTTAGCAACTGCCATGTAATTAAAACAAAGCTTTATGAAAAATGGTAAGAAAATACGATGAATATTGTAACACAAAGGTTGCTGTACAGAACAGATACACAAGATTTAACAGTAAAAAAAAGGATTTACTGCTGTTTACTAGACCACACAGTAAAGCATGCGCTACAAAGCCACCCTTGAAAGCTTAATCTGAAGAACTTACTTGCTGGTCGCACAAAGACCTTAAGCTTTAGACAGGATCTCCTTCCATTATCTGGGATCGCAGAAGCTGTAAATGGGAAAGAAGGCAAGACAAGTGGAAGAGTAAGAGAGTGAAAAAGCAAATAATCTTTTATGCTAAAATAAAATACCCTTTACCTTCCCTTCATCTGAAGGGCTGGACACATTTCAGCCTCTGCATGTAAGGACTTCGAGTGCACCAAGTAGCTTGATTATGCAAAAGCAGGGAAAGAACTGCAGATTTTATTCTAATCCCTTTTTTGATTATTTTACTTGGAAGAAGTGAAGAACATGGTATTTTCAATGTTTCATTGTCTCCTTTCACTTTTCCACACCTTTTTCACAAGAGGTTGTGTAATATGGTTTCTGCTGTAAAGCAGGTGTCTACTCTGAAAAATTACACTTCGGGATTATTAGACAAAAGCTAGTCTTGAAACGCTAGGCCATAGGCTTCAGCAACCCAAAAAGGGATGAAAAAACAAAATGACCCTGAAGGTGACAATGCTAAAAAATAGAACTATGTATCTACTCCCACAAAAGTGGAAATACACACAATTAAATTCTACGGCAGAATCAGCCTCCATATGCTCCAGTACATCTGCCTTTGTTGAGAAAATAATCATCTTGCTTCAGTCAAAACATGATTCCCCATGTTATATAACTAACAAACCAAAACCAGCTTATTCCTGCTTTCTGCCCTCCCTCATCATTTCCCATTCAAAGTATTTAATGTTAAGAGTACTTACTGTATTAGGAGAAAAAGAATAAGTGGAAACAACATGCCTAATACAAAAGATCATACACATAAGACTTGTGCGGCACCTACTTAGTTCCCAGGAATAAGTGCTAGTCTGAAAACTTCTATTCTAGAACTGTGCTTGCCTCAAAATACATGATCATAGGGAAATACATCTGCCTGTCACCACAGACTGAACTCCATAGTGTATTGTCTGCCAATCCGAACACGTGGTAAGTTCCATTAATGTCTGCAGTTTTGAAATTGTGCATTGGCCTGTAGTTCAACATGCACATTGGCAACCATGCAACTTGATTTGGGCATGCAGATTTTCATTTGTGAAAGAACATATGCATATACAGTTTTTTTGCCCTTGTAAAACCCCTCAAAAGCAATAGCTGAAAAATATTGCCTGAAGAACTACAAAGTATTTTTTATTTCATTGCCTAGTTTTCCCCATTATTCAAAAAGCTATGTACTAGGGCAGAACAAGTTGCCTTTTGCAGAAAATGGCAACTATTGGTAGCTGTCTTGATTTACAAAAGACAATTGGGGCTGGCAAGATATAAGTTTGTTCTGTTTATCACGGTTTCATCCATTTTTATTAATTCTGTCCCTGTTTGTGACAAATAACAAAAATGATTTATACACAGACATATGAATGTGCATTCTTTGTCTTCATGCTAAGTTCACGCTTGAAATGCTCCTCAACTAACTTGAAATTAATTCCCTTAGTCTTTGATGATGTGTTTCCAAGCCAGGCATCAGCTTTTTCCTAGAAGAATTTACCAAGAAGAACTAGCAAATTCAGTACAAACACAAAAAAAGGGAGCAGAGTAAGAGTCCAGTACAGCTAATGCTGTGGTTCTGCACCTGTTGGGAAGTGCTTGAAAAATTGTTTCCCTCTTTTAATCAAAACACAAAAGTGTGTAGAAATGATGCTCCCCCTTCACAATGACAAGCAGTTAAGAAGTGTTAACAGCTGGCTTTGCTGTAGGCTCTTACTAAATCAAAGTCAGAAAAACTCCCCCTACTGACATTTACAGTAACTGGTGTGTTATTTAGGGCACAATATTTGCACTCTGTGGTTATATTCAGGAAATGGGTGTCCTTTCTGAGGCCCTCACTGAATATATGCAACTGGCTAAATGCTTTGCTCAGACTAAACAGACAGTTGTAGATTTCTCAAAAGATAAGAATCCTATAATCATTACCACGTTACCAGCATAAAGGTGGAAATAACATTTCCAATGTTAGCCAAAATAGAGTCCATACAACAATTTTATCACTAACAGATTTTTCCTGCTCAGGAATTATTTCAGAAGTGTATCATGACCCACATTTATTTAAAAGCAAGTTTCAGCTTTGATGCTAACATGCTGTTGTTTATGTCCATAAAATAAGCACGTTTGAGCTCACTGCCATTTATCAGAATATTCTGTTAGTGACTAACTAGGATAGCTAGGAGCTAATAATATTTTATCCAGAAAAAAAAGAAAATTAATGTTTTTTACATATAAAGTTTATATGTGTACCTAACATTTGCATGCACTTCAGAGAAAACAACAGCTAGCGATTGGCCATGTTCTTTGGAAGAAAAATATTAAAATCCGTTCCCCACTTAAATCTTTTTTTCACCAGTCCGCACACAGGTTTGCGTATTATAGACTATATAATGAACTGCAGTCCTATTGCAACCATAGCAATTGCATTTAACTCATCATCCCAGAAACTGATGCAGTTTCAGCAGTAAGTACGAAAAATTTCCAGAGAAATTATGTACTGTCAATGCTTGCAGTAAACCCAGAAAGACCCCTCTTTATTCAGTGTTTTACTCCTTCAGAAGGAATAATAATGAATAAAAAAAGAAATAACCAAGTGACATATTGTTCTGCTCTCACATCTGCCTCAACAACCAAGAAGGTATAAAGGTATACACTGCAACCTCTTTGGCCTGAGAAATTTAAGAACTGTTTGCCAAGCTGGATGACTGCAATCAATTTTTTTTTTCTTCCCCTCTTCTCCCTCCCTCTCCCTCTCCCCCTCCTTTTCATCTTAAAAGAAAAAACACAGACCAGTTGCAGTATTTGCCTTAAGACCAGATGTATCTGCCACAGGGAAGAGTCAGGTTGGCTCATATCATCTGTCCTCCTCTCACACACATTGCAGTAAGTTTGTCAGTACTGTTCAGTTCTCTGTTTTCTTTATTCTGCAATGTTTTCACCAGTATCCTATGAAAACCCTGCCTGCTAGATTAAGATGTTCAGGATATGATGGCAACAGCTGGGAATTTTTTCCCCCTCTTTCAGCAACAAGCTGAAACAGCTAGAACCTAAGAAGACCTGAGGCTTACAAGAAAAATTCTGGGATTAGTTTGAACCAAAAATCTCCTATCAAATTGACTGCAACTGGAAAAATTCAGGTCTTGACTTCAGGACCAAAGGGTAGGAAAGAGCAAAGCATTAGCTGAAGAATGTTCAGTGGTTTTAAGGTGTTTTACTTTCCCGGAAAGCTGGGTTTCCAATGCAGCAGAGTCTGGCAAACTCCCTGACACTCTCTTGCACACTTGCAAGAGAGCAACATTGCCGAACTCTGGAAAAGAGAAAAAGAACTTCTCTTTGTCAAGTGGGATCTGTTAAAGTTACTTGCCAGGTAAACTATTGCTTTTGTTGCTATATTCCACTGAAATTACCTATAGTATAAGAAAAAATGTCCTTTCTAGGTGGTACAAAGAGAAATTTCATTCTCCTTTCTGGACAAAACCAGGTTAGCCTCTAAGGCTTTGGTATAAGGCTTTTCTATTTGCTCCTTTTAAAGGTGATATTAGCTATAAAACTGAGGCCAGTTCTGAGAACAGGCAGCCTCTGATGCTAACTGAACCTGTCCCAAGCAACACTTTCCATTTCAAAAGACAAAATTCCCAAGTTAAAAAAAAGGCAATTGAAACCTTACTGCACAACAAAAAGAAACCTTTGAAAAAAAGATGTCTTATAAGGAGCAAAAGAGGTTACATCCTCTTTTTTCCATGAATGATATTAGAATAGAAAAGGTCTGACTGGTTTAGTTTGTGTCAGGAATAATCACAATGAAAAACAGAGGAGGAACTCTGCAGTGTTGCTACATTCCATTACAATTCCTGTGGTACTTCACTCCCCTGCCCTACCTCACCTTTACCAGCAAATTCATGACAATCTCCTGGGTCAGTCTTTTAAAGAACATGTTTTAGATTTCATGGTTACACAAAGACTTGGGGTTAGAAGGAAGTGCACAATAAAATCCCTCTGAAATCACAAGACATATGAAAACACTTCAATGATTAAAAAAAATAACTGGTTTTGTCTCTTTTTTTAAATAGGAAAATTCCACTATTCAAAAGAAATTCAAGTCATGATCTCTGTATTCTTGAGATGAAAATTCCATCTCCATTAGTTGAACTAGGAAAAAAATAATGCAACGAACTACTGCAAATAGGACTAGATCCAAGCTGGATCTAAAAATGGTCCATAAAGACAAATTAGATGAGAAAATTTCTTTTCTTTGAAACACTTTTGGCTACCATTTTTATACCCTGTAAGGAAAGGAAAGACAGTGAAGAAAATTATTCTCTCCTCATCTAGAGCCAAACCATAAATATTTCAGTATTTGCTAGCTATATTTAAATATGGGAAAAAAAAATACAGTTCCCTTCATCCCAGTCCTAAGCAGTTCTCTGCTAGAAAACACATGGTACATTATTAATATATTAGATATAAATAACAGGTTAGGTCCTTCCTCAGCCTGATAAGGCTTAGCAGAGTTATTCAATGACTGCAGCAAGCCATAGATAGAAAACAAAAAGTAACATACACAGAAAGTAGTGTGGGTTTTTTCCCCCAACAGTTTTGTAGTTGAATTTACTATGTCAAATATCAAAAACTCCTTAAAGGAGTCATCCTGTTGTGTAGGTTGATGACCCAGTCAAGCTACAAAGTAAACTAATTAAAAAGTAAATGTACAAAAAAAGAAAAGGTATTAAAATTTCAAAAGCAACTTGATTATCAGGACCTGCTAGTCATGTGACAAAAGCTGTAATTAAGCATTTTCTTTCCTGAGACAGGAGGCAGTTTGGCTGGCAACTATCTGAGGCTCAGTTTCTAACCTAAGAGCAAGTTATTAGGATGCCGCATACAAAAAGTGTCTCAACCATCCTATTTACTGATATTCACATGTAATCAGTGCTTTCCTCTGCTTCTCTTCTCATTCTTAGCTTTCTAATACAGCATTGCACCTTTTCCTAAAATGTAAGTCCTGATATAAAAAAATAAGAAATCATAAATGCAATTCAAATCCTCATTTAGCACTACAAATATATTTAATATTCAAGGCACAATCCACTATGGGACCTGTTAGCAAAACTGGAATGGTTCAGTGTACAAATAGTGCTCCATTTATCTAAGCCAGTCAGACAGGACCTTTGTTTTAGAATGGAGGGACACTGGTAAAGGAGCATCCTTTCCTTATGCAGAAACCCAATTCACCCCACCGCATCTTCTCATGGCCCTGATATTACATGCTGCAGATACTCTGCATATGATAATTGTCTTACTATTTTGTATTTCAAGTTTCTATACTCTGAGTATTCTCTGAAGGATTATAAAGCAGTGTTCATGAAACACTGGACACAAGTCTGTTATCACTGTTTTTGAAAACTGTGATTAATGTTTTCTTCTGATCTCTGCTCAGATGTCCAGCAAACAGGGTCTCCTTGTAGAGAAGATCTAAGAAATCTCACCAAGGTCTGACCTCATTTCATTGCAGATATACTACTACCAGCACCCTCTATGTGTTACAAAAATTCTGGCACTGATAAGTGCTTCCCAACAAGAAGCACTGAATAGAAGTATTCATTTAGACTGGGAAGCCAAATGAGAATTAATTTTGAACTTCTCCCCAGTACACTAGACAGAGATGCCACATGCATATAGCTGAAGTAAATACCTAACACTTACTGCCCAGTCAAAAGGGTTGCACTTGTAACTTCTGCAATAGAAACACCACAAAGGGAGAACCTGCAGCAACCCCATGCACAGGACGCTGCGTGTTTTAAATCAGAAACTCATGTTTACGCAGTCCTTCCACTCTCTTAGTCCTGTAAGTTACTGACAGTCTCTTCAGGAGAAAATATTTATAGCCATGATTTGCCTCTAGCCCTTTCAGGCACAATACCACTCCCATTAGTCAAATCCAAAATCCAGGTAACCTTATACAACCTGCAAATCATAATTCCACCAACCTGAAGTGTTTTAGCATCCAATATCCTGTGTCAGCTACAGAGCTTTAGAAAGTTTTATTTTTAAGAACAGTCATCTGCTTCTTTCTTTGTAAAGAAATGAGTATGTGTGAGAGCATTAAAAATGCAGTTTTCCATTATGTTTGCCACAGGCAGTATTTCTCAATTTGTGCAAGTCAAAAGAAAAAATAGCCTATTAGTTGTTAGAAGAGCTGAGCCTTTCCCCTGTAGGTTTTCATGTGATTTACCATACAACACAAATGTATGCAAATTAGCCAGGTAAATGCAGAATTAGTTATTAATATTCTTCTCACAGTTTAGATTGAAAAAAGTTACAAATTTGCATAAATGGTACAACTGAAAAAGTCAGCTAGAATTTAATGAATCAATAAAACACTCCTTTGTGTGCATACATGAAGTAAGGCCCATACCGAAGGACAATGAAGGGGTCTTCAAAATTATCAATCAAAAGGAAGCTACTGGAAAGGATTTACTGATCATTTTCTCCTTGTGAGTGTTAAAATAAAAAATTAAAACCAGATAAATACTGGTCCTATGGAAATCTCAGCTTTCACCAATACCTGAGTTTAATTTAAAAAAGAGTCTTTGCATGTCTGCTCTTTCATTCCAACATACCAGCAAAAGTTTTGTTCTGGTAGTATAAACACAAGTCCATTCAGAGAAAATTAAAATATTAAATGCCCACGACCTACTCATTCTTCAGATCTAATAATCAAGCACAATTCCTCAGTAAATCATGACTAAACTTATTTGTACTTTTGCTATTGCCGAGTCTACCATCTCTCTTTATTTAGTCATCACCAAGATAAAATAAAAAAAAAATAAATTACTGAGTAAGTTAAAGACTCACAAGTCTCAAACCAACAGATGGAGAGAGAGTCTTGTCTGGAAAACTACCTGATCTAGGACTGCCAACAACACTTGAAATCTAAGAAAAATTACCTAACAAGGAAAACAAATAAACAAGCAAACAGATGCAAGGCCACAGCTAATACTGCCTATGACTTAATACAGAAAAAGTAATATGGATACTAGTATTGCCAAATGAAGTTTTAAAATCCACAGTATTTAAAAAAGGGCACCTAATACGAATGTGTATTTTGCTTTACTCCTGCGTGCTTAACTACATCCGTATGAAGTGCATACATGCCTACACACGTACACAGATGTACATTCTGCACTTCATGCAACATATAAATCACAAAGTACACAGCAATGGAGAAAAAGACTTGATAAAAGCTGTGTGCATAACAACAAACAGATTGTTAAATACTACTTTTATTTCCTAATGTCTTATACCTAATTTGCATTGGCTTTGCACTGTGTAAAAACACTGAATTATTATGGCCTATCTCATAAGTGACTATATTTCTCATACTCCCTAAAAATAGCTTAGTAAATGGAAATGATTTGCCAGACAAATGCTAGTTAGAGTTCTTGGAAGAAAGTAATACATAGTTACTGTTTCTGCATTAGCACTTAATTCCAAATTAACTACCCCATTGCAACCGCTTGACCAGGAAGAATATAATTTTTCTTGCAGTTTCTAATCTGTTGCAGTTTATATATCTGGTTGAAAGCTGCATGGACTGAAAGTAAGTTTTATATCAAAGTCATACAAAACAAAATCAAGTCCTGTATGGTAAGACATGTAAACCACGGACTTCCAGTGTAATTAAGCTATTTGTGCAGCACTTCCTTTGTTAGGGGACTTAGCATGGTCTAGCTCTGTATCTCTCACAGGAATGTCCCTTATCTGCTCTAGAGGATGATTTAATGACAAGACTCCTCTGTTGTTGGCCCGCCTGGTGTACTGGAGACAGACTTTTTTAGTGCAGAACATCAAAGCATCCCAAAGCCCAGCTGGGCACCTCCAGAGGTGAGCAGCAGCTGAGGGCTGATATGAGGCAGACAGTATCACTTTGAATCCACTCCAAAGGTTTATTATACTCATACTGTTATCATCTGTCCTCCCAAGTTGCCAAGTCCAGTTGAGTTCAGGAAAACACAGAATTACCTCAGTGCAGGGCAGCCTGTATCCTTCACACCTTCAGGGGAACAACAAAGCAGACATTTCAGCTGAAACCTAACCCCGTCTGAGCTGTTCCTCTGAACCAAGCCCTGAACCAATACAAGGACCAAGCCCAGCTGTTCTTTGCAAAGACTTTTTTTTTTTTTTCCTAAAACCAAGAACAGTTACATTTGTGGATGAACCAGGGCAAAGCTGTCATCTAACTGCTGCCTGAGCTTCCCAGGGAATCTGTCTTGCCTCTGTGGTGTTTCTTCTCATTAAAAAACAAACAAAGCTCAGCTAGAAATAAATGAAAGGCATATCTTGCTTTGAATGGACTTTCAGTTGCACGTAAGCTCCTATGAAATATAAGGAGGTATAGATGAAGAATAGATCATACAAGTTGCTCACACATGAAATATTTGCAGGCCTTTCATATAAGAAGGTTTCTCTTTCATAAATACAAACTGTATTACATACCATAAAATAAGGGCTAATATTTCTGCACTAGTACAATATAAATGACTGATGTTATACTTTTCTATTGCAACAAACCAACACTTATTAACTAGAATAAAATAAAAACCTCAGATCTCATTACCGTTTTCAGTGGCATTAACAAAACCAAATACAGTTATTGTACAACATTAAGACTGTATTAGACTAAATTGCTAATAAAACAAGTTGATACTATCAAATAGAGCACTTAGTGAAAAATATATCCTCCTCATACTTTTCATAAGTACTTTTATACATATATATTCCCTTGGTATCACTAGAAATAAAATGTTTTTCTTCAAGCAGGCTATCCATTTTACTAATTTCCATCTCTAAGAACTAGACATAAGTAAATCCTTTGAAGAGACATTATAGTCTTGTTAGTAATGACCTTCTCTTTTTGATCTTTAAAGCAACATGTTCACCCACATGGAATTTGTGGGTATTGTATCATATTACTAAACCTCATATACTTTAATGGACTTCATATTATCCATGTCTAGCTTTACCACTGCTGACACTATAATTAAAGCAGAGAGAAGCATTCCATTCTACTCCATTTCCAGGGGCTTGGCACTATCTTTAAAATATTTAGAAACATTTCTAGCTTCCTATGGTATGCTTGTGAAGTCAGTTTATAAAAATACAGAAGTAATTATAAATGTTGTATTGTTCTAGGAATGTGACAGGTACATAGACATGAAAAGTTACTTCTGCTGACTCACCTAAGCAAAGCAACAGAATATATTGTTTATGTCTTGTGGAGGAGGGAGAAGATGTAAAGGCAGGAAGAGATCTTCAAGAAGTTGCCTTAGGATCAGGGGAAATTTGAGAAAAAGCACAGACAGAGGCTTGTCCTTTGTCGTTATTTAAAATGAAGGCAAACAGTGAGAATAATGCAAGTCTGAATGTCTTTGAGTGCATATGCATGTCCAAAAGTTTGCAAATGCACTGCTTAGAGAGGATATCATTGCTCAAAAGATTTCTGAAGGGCTTTTTCTCTTGGCAAAGTTCTAACAGCAACTTGGCACAGCCTTTACAAAAATGCCTTTATGTGCACAGTCAGCTCTTACACAGACAAATCCAAATTTGAGCAGGATGGAAACCAGATATGAAATAGAAAAGTAAAGTTGGTAAAACACACGATAGTCAACTGTAACTCAAGCTCTGATTCTGACAAGATTCTCAGGGCACAGATCACCTATTTCATTACACCTACTGTGACGGGGTCCCAGGCCATGACTGAGTAGAGTACAAACACATTAACGTATGCCAGCACTATATTAATAACAGTACATCTTTATCAGATTAATTCCCAGTTTGCTCAAGTCCTGCAGAGGGACTATTGAACCTTCCATCACTCCATCATACAAGTCAGAAATTTTTCTCCAGTCTTCAGAAGGATTTCCTTAACCCTTGAATTTGTCGCCTTTACCATGAAAAATTCTGGAATCATCAAGCTGTAGTTTTCTCTTTAACTAAAATTTGTTCAGTGTATCAGGCAATAGCAGTTTTATTTAAACTTCTAGATCCCTGCTTCTTTTTTTCACTTGTCTAGCTTGTGTTCGGTTCCACAGGTTGCACTCATTCTTTGAAGTCTGTTTTTGAAAAAAGCCAACCTATGTGAGAATAGCTGCAGCCTCATCAAGGAGAACTGCTGCCTTGTGAAGAATTTGACATGTCTCACCTATTCCAGAAAAGGACCATGCATGTCATAACTATGACTGTGGGAAAGTCTGAAACACCCATGGGATAGCTAACCTTTCATTTTACTCTGCCACAAATTATTTCCTTCTGCGCTTTTTTTCTTTTCTAGATTAATGTATACCACAGGATGTTTAGCCCTATTTCCAGTGATCATTCCCAGATGAACTCAAAATTAGACATATATGTGTACACTTTTCCATAACTAGGACTCAAAAGCCCTGGTGGTTTGGAAACCTTTTCTTAAAAGCAATTAATATCTCATCAGATTGCTGAAACACACAGGTACCTCTCAAGCTTTTCTCTTCCTGAATCAGCATGACAATTGTTCTCTCAGAACTGAAGCATTTCTCCACCACTCTTCCAGAAAAGTCCCTGTTTCACACTAACAATCTTTCCAAGCAGACTGGGAAATTCTCATCTCTATTTTCCATCTGCTGCTTTCTGATCTAAGCAAGCACTTCCCCACCGCAAGCTTGGTCCTCTATTCTGCACGTTAACCAGTTAAGAAACTTGCATAACCAAGTTGTGAGCAGCTTCTAATGGTGCTTCCCATGTGTATCTAAGATCATACAAATGGAAAACAACATGGGATAACACAAAACCACTTACTTGAAACCTCCTTCCAGATACATATTTCATTTCAAAAGAGATGGGCAAAAACTCTGCCAAATTAATTCTCTCAACCACACAGTATCCATCACTGCTTGATTTAAGTGCCTCTAACCTAATGTGGTGTCTCCACTCCACCGTGGGTGGAGACCTCAAGCCTGGTCATACTAGAGCAACCCTGCCAGTGAAGTACACAATCTCTATCCCACATTCTGTAACCATGAAGATCTGCTTACATTTGTATCTCAGTTCCTGGCTAGTCCATATCAATAAACATCTGCACTGGATATAGTTCTGGTAGCTGTGCAGAGCTGCATGACAGTGTGCATCAGATGCTTCTTTCCCCTCATTTTTAAAAGTGGGTTCAGTGTACCAAGTTTCTTCAAAGAAGCCTAGATACCCTCTCATTTACCTTAGTTAGGAAAAGAATGACTTGAAATGCACGTATTTTCTCCTTGAGTTACTGCAGTAAAACATGCAGCACTCCAAAAAAATTCCCAACAGAACAAACAAAAAACCTCAGTCTGAGATCAAATCTCTAACTTTGAGGTAGAGGGAGGCATCAGATCTGCAAATATGTGCGTACTATTTGATGTGGAGTCTTAATCAACAAGTGTAGTGGATGCTTTCATATACATCTATGAATTACACAATATGGTATTGCTGGCTGGAGGGACAAAAAACCCGAGTATGCCTACATGGATGCTGCAGTGCCAAGGCAGGCTACTCATGCCTGCTGCTTGCCTGTCCTGCTGTCACAGCTGCCTCAGGCACCAAGTGGTGACACATGGGGTCCAGCACACCTCAGCAGGGCTTCCAGCCAGGACAATGGTAAACCTGGGTCTGTCTCATGGCCTCCTTCAGAGACTGCACAGCCAGAACCAATGACACAGAAGGATCCTTTAGGTTCTGCGTTTCTAGTTAATTTTTGAGATCTCTAAACTTCCACTTCACCTTTTAGGGGTCACTGAATAATTTGTTGTTTAGCCAAGTAAGAGTGCTTGTGGTACACTCCTGAATTTTTCTGTTCTCTCCTTGTGAAATATCCTGCAGAGACACGACTATTTTTTTTTTCTTGGATTAAGCTGGATTTTTTTTGCTTTTTGAAAGCCCACGAGGTGTGTAATCAAAGCTGGCACCGGAGCAGCCTAATTACGAAGCCCAGCAAGGAACTTTTGCACACATTTTGTGGACTTCAGACTTCCCATTCACAGAATCTTCTGGCTGGGAAAGTAGAGATCATGAGAAAAGTTCAGAAGACAGAACCCAGACTGGCAATAAATAATTTTTCACTTTTGCCTTTAATACCAAGATCAAATAAAGAAAAATTGACCCTGTATTTGTAATGTCATTCCATTTTTGTTTGAGAGAACATCCTGAACTCCTCAGAATGAGGACTGACAGGAGGTGGGGAGGAATTAAGGTTTATGTTTTTGTTTTGTTTCATTCAGAAAAAAAAGATGCATCTTAAAACAGAGCTGCAGAAAAATAGCAGGTCTGAAGCACTATCAGTGCTAGCTGCTTTCTGCTGAGCTGAAGTGACCATTTTCAGATCCTTTCAATCTGTGGTGAAAAGATCATTACCATGCTACTCCCAGGAAGTCAGTCCTCCTGCAAGTGAGCTCCTTTGTTATGAATATGGAACAGATGGAACCAAATCTATCTGCTCCATAGGAACAAAAACACTTACAACCTAGCTCTCTCTATTAAAGACTCTACTTAGCTCCTTTATAGCACTGGCTTTCTGTGCACTGCTGTGAGGTTTTGACTTTATAGAAAAAGGCACTTCATAAAAGCAATAGTTCTTGCTCTTAAACCAAAAGCGGCCTAAGAACTGCAGAAGATGAATGCAGAGTTTAACCCGCATGGCTCCTTGGAGATATGCAAATATTCAATTACTTTTTTTTAAGCTAGAGAAAGGATTTTTTTCTGAGGAGGAAAAATAGCCATATGTTGCAAAGACTGTGCATCAATGACAGTGAAGTGCATAGATGATAATATGCTATTCACTCTAATAAAGGTTGCTACTGCAAGAAGGAACATGGATTTTATTTGTACACACATAAGTGTGGATCAAGATGACACTTCTGCAAAGAAATCTGTATCAATCTTTCAAAAATTGACTTTTTTTGGTAGTAGACAAAGCCCCCTGAAATTAGGTCCCCACCATGAATACAAAAGAGATTTAATGCATCAATTTATCTCCAAATATTGCATCTTGTTGGGCCTATTGTTGGGTCCTAAGACTTTAACAGAAACTGCATCAATATTATACCAATAAACTTTGCAAATTGAAAATATGCATAAACTGTAGCTGAAACCAATAGGTGTACTTACTGACTCTGCTCATTGGCAGCAGCAGTAAGCAGATACAGGTAGAATGTCTGTCACTTCTTCTACTATAAGAACAATAATGAATGTTTATTCCTAGCCACTCATACACACAGATATGGTTTATATCAAGTTCTCACAAAAAACCATACAACAGAAGTCAGCAGCCTCCTTTACTCACTGTTTAAAATGTTAATACATTTACTGTCTGGCTGCTTTTTCAGAAGTAATTGAAAAAAGGATTTCTGTGGCAGGATGCTTTGATTCTGACTAAATCAAGTCTTCAGGCAAATCTCCCCCTGCCAGCGAAGGCACAGCTTGCATGAAGTTGTAACCTTTGTTGGCGGAAGGGAACTGGCCTCGAAACAGATCATGAAGCAGATGTTTTATGCCAAATCAGAGTCTAGGGATACACAAGCTACTGCAAATAAAACTCTTCTCCTGTCTGTAAATTCATTTCAATTCCCTACAGTGTGAAATATGAACTTGCCAACAAATGGCCAGTGTGCTATGCAGCGCAGCAGGGAGAGCAAGTGCCACAGATGCACCAAGGGCTGGAAAACTCTTTCATTAGGTCTGCTTTTCAGCCAAAGCCTCAGCAGTGACATGTGGGAGCCACCTCCAATGGAAGGTGATGGCATTTATACAGACAAGTTTCCATCAGCTCCAATTATAGAAATTATGTGCACTTGCTCGGAGGAGGTTCATATGGCTGTATCCACTGTTTGTGGTCATTAGTGGCTCACAACCAAGATAGATAGGTTTTTTAAAATGAATTTTCTTTAAATTTTTTTCCATCTGAGACATCACTGCTGATAAAATACCGACCTACGGACCCACCAAAAAAAAAAAAAAAAATCCCATCGGCTTACTGTCAGACATCTGCTGCAGAACTTATGACAAAAGCCCTACAGGAAATCCCATTGTTGACTAGCGGAGCACCTTCATACTAGGAGAGGGAGCACCTCTGAGGAGCATGGCAGGATTCTGGTGGGACCTGGGCAAAAGGCCAAGACAGTCCAATGCTCCGACTCCCTCTATTATTGGTCTTCCCATCTAGATGTTTCCATCTGATTAAAGCATTACCTGTCTAGAGACACACATTTGCTCTTGAGAGATAGCTTTTTAAAACACTTGTTAAAAGTAAAAGAAACCTTGTACTTTCAAGTCAGTTTCCATGCACATCAACATTACAATGACTCTTTTATGTGCTTCTAAGCTAACAATTGCACTTTGTATTAAAAGGAAAGAACAGCTAACAATACTAGACTATCTTAGCCCTTGATTATCAGACAGCAGAAATGGGGCTCAAGTTGATAAGAATATTATATTTGCACTTAAGAAACAAACCCAGAAAACCCCACCAAACAAAAAACCCCTGGTAAAACACAAACATACCATTCAAAAGAACCTACTGACAAACTTTCAAGATGTTTACAATCTGCAATAGAGATCACATTTTCAGAAGAAGTCAGTGCTTCATGTGCAAAGCATTTTAGAAATCTGGCCAACTATTTGGATACCTAAGTGACAGTTAAGTACTTCTAAAATTATGACTCTAATTGGGAATGCTAAGCAGTTCTGACATATGGCCTGTAATATGTAATCTATTTATTTTACCTACTTTTGGACTGGGATCAAGGAAGAACAGGATTGAAGAAGCATATGTGCAATTTACATAGAATATATTACATATATTGTACCTACCCTGGGTTTAGGTTGATTGTGCTGTTATTTTTTTTCTTATTTGAAAATTTATGTGTTCAGGTGCATTTCACATCAGTCCCCTAAAGCCTAAATAAAGATTCCACTGAAATGTAGATGCACCAAAATCAATGTCATTTTCATTGATGGTCAAGTGAAAAAAGACCACTATGATCAACTAATCTGTATGCATAGTTGTCAGAATTTTTTTCAGAAGTCCAGTTAAAGTGAATCAAATTAATAATTTTTAGCATTCAGGTACATACACAATCTCTATTTACTTTTCAAATCTGAAGCAAAACCATCAGTGGGAAATTTATGTCAATAACACCCCCCCTCTTGTTTCTTCATGAAATGGCACAGAAAAACCTTATTGCTACTTTTACTCTTCCCCCCCCCCTCTCCTAACAGAAAGCTATTATTTCAGGGTCATCCTTCTTCAGCCTAAAGTACAGCTGCTGAAGAGTTAGGGCAATTTCATGGGACTTTCTGTTGCTGTTTTATTTGTGTGGCTTTCAGTGATGACTTCTTTGTAGAATGTACATGTACTTATAATTTCACCTCATATTTATAAGGGTGCAATGCAGATTTACATGTACATATTAGCATACAGAATAACATACGCTATTCACAAGCCCTTTGTGGAATGGCATATATCCTCATAAAAATCCAGCTGTACTCACACAAGTACCAAAGTTAATTTTAATTTACATTTCTAAAGCACAATGTTCCTCATCCTCATAGTCAATACAGTTCCAAAAATTTTCTTTTCCTTTTCTGCCTACAACTTCGATGTGGCACCAGGTTCCCCAAGAGATTTATTTTTGGCTTAAAACTGTTTTTCCACTCAAAATATTCTCCAGTTCACTAAAATAAAAAATTCCTGGGCAGAAACACCTCTTTTCAGGTAGGTTAGAATATTAAGAAATATTTTCCCTAGATAATATTTTATAAGGGTTTTTCCCAAGCTAACCCTTAATGCACATCTTTTAGACCTGTGTAAAATCTAGAACAGATTATTGGATTTCCAAATTATCCCATAATTTAGTTAGAAGCCACACTATTGTTTTTGATAAGAACAAGCAGCTGGTGTGGCTGAACAGAGAGTGGTTCAAGGGTCGGAGAGTGCACAGAGCCCTCAAATCATCCCTCACAGTAAACACCCACCATTACACAGAATTAGGTGTCAGGTAACTGCAAAGCTACTGGAAAAGGCAGTTTCTCCCTCAATTAAGAAGGCAGCAACAGCATGGCATGACACAAAGTTTGGAGAACTCCGATGAAAATGAACATTTTATATTTTGCATCCCAAGGATTCTGGTGGCAAACCAAAATGCTTCTTTTCTGAAAAGTGGACTAATTTTCTTAAGGAAGCTGGAGCACGTCTATAGAGAATGGCTCCTTCTGCCATTTTCTTCAAGAGGAGAGATTTCAGTGGGAATGTTTTGCCTCTAATGCACATCCATTTCCACTGTAGTTACCAGGAAGGAGAGGGGAACTAAGCACAGCAAGGAAGTAAAGTTAACACCTCATATAGTCACACTTTTGCCCTGAAAAGTACTGCAAGCAGTCCCCTTCCTGCACCCGGGCTGAATTTATTTTTAACCTCACTTTAACTTTGGAAAGCACAAGCAATGTGTAGTGATAATGGCATGATTACACCACAGCGAGGACAAGAAAGAACAACTGGTCAGTTCAGCCCATAGAGGAGATAGATAATCTAGTGAAAGTACAATACAATCCCCAGGAGGCACTTCACTGGCATTTAATATTATAAACGTCTAAACTTAAAGTGGAGTTAAAATTACGTATATTTTTAGTTTGACAAAATTAGCATTTTTATAGTCACAATAGCTAAAGCCTTTAACACAAAAAAATTATTTTTATCAAAGATTTAACCAATGTGTGACTTTTTCATATTAGTATTATTTTCTATATATATGCATATATTCACATATAAGACCATACAATCCATACACACATAGCTGCTAAATAAATACATGATAAGTATAGGAATTGAATAGAGAAGGAAACATTGTTACAAACATTTTGTCATTGTTGAAAGAACAGTACCTCTAAACCAACACTCAGCCTTAGGGGAAAAAAAAAGGTAATAGATTCTTCACTAAATAGATTCACTGCAAGTTTCACACATGCTTATATTAAGCCATGGATATGATCAAGTTCTCGCACTCCACTGAATTTATCAGCTGCCCCGTACTAATTTTGGGGAACGAGGGGGCACATTAACTCCGTGTCACAAGAGTTCCAAAAACTCCATGAAACAGAACCACCCCTGTGGAAATCTCTTAAGTTTGATGTGGAACAGAAGCCTTCCTTATTACAGTTTGAGTATTAGCCATAGTAAGTTTCTCGGGGGAAATAACACTACTTCTACTGATTTTATCATCTACTTTTCTTGTGAAATATTTCACTGAAAATAATTGAAACCTAATAATGCTTCAGAGGAGTCTCTACACGAGAGAAAGAAATAACAGGAAGAAATGTTTGAGACTATACTTTCTTTTCACAGGATCCTTAGACATCCAATGGGAACTGTCAGAGCCACCAATCAATTAATTTTCTAATCTCTCTGTAATGACTTTTTTTCTCCTTCAACCCTTGTTTGTCTCCTTTGTAGCAAACAGCTGATTTTTCACTTGTGTTTTGATTTCCTTCATTTTATACCATCCTAAAATGCAAAAATGGAAGAAAAAAGGGAGCTAGCCATAACGGAACAAAATATAGCATGTCTGTTCTTTAATTCCTTGGAACATGATAAGCTCAAAAAGTAGTATGCTTAGGAAATTGATTTTATCGGTCCAAAACACGTGAAAGCATGAAGGCCATGCTGGCAGTCTGCCCTGCATTGCTGTTAAATCCTGCAATATTAATTTTGACCTCCTTCTTGTCATTCCGGTCATTTCTTCACACCCTATACAGAGTTCATGGACTGCTCCTACAGTACTCCATAGAACTATTTGTAGATGCACAGAATATGAAGCGGTCACCTGTACTACTTTTTCCTGGAGATCTAAATAGGGCACATGAAGCCATCTTGAGGAAAAAAAAGCAAAGAAAGAAGAAAAGCATGATGAAAAAATGAACCAAAATGTGATAAAGCAGCAGTTAGATAGATATCTCGCTTCTACTGGAAATTTGGACTTGCCAAAAAATTAAGAAATGTGGGTCTGGTTTGTTTTTTAACCTCATTCTGCTTTGTTGATTAACCTGTTTCTACTCTTAAAATAAATTACACCATCTTGTGCCTCCACTGTATAATTTTATCAAGGAGGCGACAAATCATGCTGGCAGTGACAGTCTGCGCTGAATTGGAATGCATAGTAAAATACAGTTTTCCTCAAATGAATTGCTGAAACCGTTAATCTTTATCTAAATGCCCATAATAACTGTTTTGTTCTCTGTGGCAGTTGGGAGAAAAAAATGTCTTCCAGAAAGCGTTTTGGCAGCCAATCTGCTTGTTAATAAAACCTGGAGAAACATTTGTGATTAATATAAATTACTAATTCCACTTTTAATGCCTAAACGTGACAGTGACTAATTTACACAGTTTCGCTTGAACTGCCACTGAGTATTTCAAGTGGGACTGCGAACAAAAAAAGCTGTTGCACCGGTGTACGCTCCTAAGCAAAGCTACCACAGGTGCAGTGCCACAGATGAGGAACCCTATCTCTGGCAGTAATTTCTAACCAGACTGGCTGATTGCTCTGCTTGGGCTGGGGGGGAAAGGGTCAGCAGTGAAAGCTACCCAACCCCATCCTATTACAGGCTGGAAATGGCACATTTTGTACAGACGTGGGAGCTGGTTACAACAAACTGAGGCTGTGAGGCAGCTGGTGCTTCTGCTACCTAGTCGGCAGCATTTTTTAGTGCTAGAATGGGAGACAGCTAAAATCTTCCCCATTTAAGTTCAGAACTCAGTACTGCAGCAAAGCGTGTGGGCTGGAACGTGGGTGCTTCACAGCACACCGACAAACAGCTACCAAGCAGAGGTGGTCTTGAGATTGCACAGATCACTCCAGCGAGACCCAGGTAAGAGATACCGCACTATGAATGGTGAAAAAGAAATAATATCCATATTTCAAGCCTTCAGACAACTGGTTCAACAACTTATAACTTTGTCTTCTAATAATGATACTTTACATGTATTCTTAAACATGGTTATTAATTTGAAACTCCAGTAGTGTTATAATTTGCCTGCTTATATTCAACTGCTAATAAAATAATTTTAAAAGTCTTGTGAAATATAAAAATTTGAGAAAATTGGCTAAACAATAACCTATCCATGTCAGTTGCTCACGTCTCAGCTACGAAACACTGTCATCATCCTCACTGGAACACACTTTTATTTCTGAACAAACATATGGTTTGCTTCTGCACCTCTCTCTGACAAAGAAACACATTTTATATCTTGCTGATGTGCCTATGGAGTTTTGACTACGCCATTCCTCCCTTCTGCTTCTTGATGCTGTTTACAGAAAGGACCTTAGGATGTCAGATCCCACTTCCATGAAGCACCAATGGGAACTGCACACATAACTCCATTCCCCTGGGAAAAAACAAGTTTATGAATTTTCTGTGCATCAGCAGCCAGGAGCAGAGAAGTGTCAATACTAAGTCCTCTTCAAGAGGACAGGCTGCATTCTTTTATAGTTCCCAGGGTGCTTAAGAAAGACACGATGACTTTTTCAGCCTAAGACTATTTCTGCTCAAGATTTCTCTGGAAGAAATACATTCACATGTGTACAGACAGCAAGCCCTGCTGCAGCTGCTGCTAGGGATCCTGACTTCAATCCCAATGCAGGGCTCTATGCTGTAGGACAGTTCATTCTTCAATGCCTCGCAGCTGAACATCTTCTGCAAAACCCTAAAATATTAGGCAGAAGTAGTCCACATGCAATTTTTAATGATACAGGCATCAAGATACAGGAAGACGACCCAGTATTACTAAAAGCAGATGTGTTAAAAAACACGTAAGAAGAAATCCAAGCTCATATCTTCACAATATGCCCACCTACAACTCTTAAAACATAATGCACGTTAAACTGTTCTGGTGTACTTTTCCCTGAACACATTTTGAACACTACGTTTGAACTACGACTGAATTGTCAGGGCTCTTTAAATTGATTAATATACTGCCATTCTGATTATCCTTCAAATAATTAAGATCATTTCACCCCCAGAAGATCAGCAACAGCAACATTATTCCCCATATCCATCATCAGGAGCCTGGTTACTTTTGTGCATAGAGGTATGGCACGAGTGAGATTCTGATACACCTTCAAGCCATTCTTAATTCCCTAAAGCAGTGCTGTATCTTGCTGGCTATACCACTTGATACTTTAAATATTAAATATCCATGATGTAAAAGGGAAGCCAGGGAGATTTTAGAGGCAGTAAAAATCTCATTTGGCCAATAATGTAGATATGAGGATGACCTACTGCTTTCCTGAGGGAAAGCAGAAACATTTGGAAGTCTGAAAAGATTTTCCTGTAATTTTTCAGAATAAAGCACTTCTATGCATTTCTAAATACTCCGTGAAAAATCTTATTCTACATTATTTATATTGACTTGCCAAGAATCTTGGAGCTAGGAGTATTAACTGCATGTGCCATTTTGAGCCCAGTCTTGGCCACCTTGTCTGAATAGTATGCATTACTGGGGAATAAAAAGTTACTGAGAATTCCATAACACTCTCCTATTTTACAACCTCCTCTAATACCAGAGGCTTAGATAGCTTAGAAACAAATCTACTTCTTGTAAATCAAAGTATTTATGAAAATATGGAGTTGAATGTTGAATATTAACTTAAGAAACAAGATCATCAGCCAGTTGCTCAGCATGTGGAAACATTTTTTCATTGAGGGAGTTTGGTTTTGGTCTATTGGTTGCAGGCATTGCATATATTCTCAGTTTGTATCACGAGACACAGTTTCAGCAGAGAAAGTGCTGCCTTGGTGACTTAGTCTGAGGAACAGGGAGACTAACATGATGATGACATGAAGGCAATGAAATACAACACTGTTATTTCAAATGTCTCTGCTACGTTATTTCCATTTTGTGTTGGCATCTGCTCCATGTTACAAAACGCATACTTCCAATACAACAGCTCATTAAACAGGTTTCAGTTTCCTCAGAAATCAAATTAGAACACTGTTACAGAGTTATAAGTCCTCAGATAATTATTAATAATACACTCCACTTCTGTGAGTTCTTTCATCCAAGGAATCTACAGGCTTCACCTTATTAATCTCATAACATCCCAGGGAAGTACCATTGCAAAAAGCCTCACCCACTGCTGAAGTGCAGCCACCTCTGAGATGTTAAGTTATAGCTGTTGAACATCAAAATTGATTTAAAGCATGGAATGATGAATGGTCCATCAGGATTTAAAGGGCTGTGTGCAATCCATTCAATTGTACTTCCGGCAGAACACTGGAATTTAAATACTTTTAAGAAAGTTGCAATGGGATTTTTACAAGAGTCACAAATGTTAAAAATTATAGTACTACACAGCCACCACTATGGAACATTTAGTTACCATTTCCCATAAGGCAAGTATGTCACTTATAGCCTTATCAAGTTCCTAATGCTCTTTGGAGGTCTTTTATGCAAGATCTAGCTGATCCATCTTTTTAACGTTTGTGATTTGACAATCACATAACAACATTCAATATATGCTATATTTTCCTACAAACTGAACTGGCCTTCATCGAGCATGTTAGATGAGAGGGAGAAAAAAGAGGAAAGAACACCCTGTCCCTCATCCTTTCGGTCTGTGGGCGCTCCCTCATTCTTGTAATGTCCAGAATCAGTAATTCAGTAGAAAGCAACACAAGTCACTGGTCTTCCTACAGAGTGAAGACAATATACAATATGTTCATGAGACAGCTGTCAAAGTTGCACATACATAGTATATCCTCCGCTCTTTTATATTTGTGCTGCTATCAGGATCTTAATGGCACTTGATTTTTTGAAGCACACGAATCCAAATCATCTTCTTTCAACTTGTTATCTGAAAGACATTCATTCCCTTTGAAAAACTCAAACAATAGAGACCAGCACTTCCATGGGTTCTCTCTTCGGTTTGTTATATAGATTTCTCCTGAGTCCCAAATTATTCAACAGCTTTTAACACTCCCTTTGAGGATTCTAAGAACACCACCAACGTCAAAATCTGTTAGACACTGGTGATTGTTTCTGCTTTCTTTTTAGCAGGACCAGCACTTAATTCTTCTGATGCTTTCTAACAGAAACCAGTCCTTTAATCTACACACTAGACTAAGCATGAATTCCCTTTTAAAGGTCACCTTCCTTGTCTGTCTAATGTTATCACACAAAAATATTTTTAAAGTACACATTTATCAAACCCTTTCAATTGCTTTGATTTCATTCAGAACATTTCGAGTGATTCTGGTAAACCAGCTATCAAAGCAGGATTCATTGTAGAGTGGCATGTCTGAGTCCACTGCTGTCAAAGTAGCATCAGTGTTTATGCTGATCAGATCTTGATTGAAAGGTTAATGGGGACCCAGCAATAAACAGTGTTTCCCCAAAAGAAAAGTGCAATTAACACACTAAAAATGTTTGTAATTCCCTCAGCATCTTGTAATAACGTTCTTTAGTTAACCTTCATTCTTTAGCTTTTGGTGCAAACCAGGATGTCGAGAGAGAGTGACTTCCAAAAAGGATCTTCTGACCTTGTGTCTTCAAAATGCAATGAGAAAACACAGACATCAGCAGTGCCCGCATTAACTAACACCTGCTGAATTGAAGACAGACAGCCTTTTTTCACTTGCTGAAAGACAAATCCAGTCTTCACTTTCAAAGCAAAATATCTGCTACTTAAGTCAGCCTTTCCATGAGTAGAAACAATTTTTAATAGAAGTTTAGCCTATGGAGTAAATGCAGTGACTCCACTGCCCCCAGTATAAGCTGAACATGGTATGACAAGATTTACCATCAATCTGCTCTACTCATATCTCTAGAACTTGCACAACTTTCTAAAGCTAAAGTCCAAACTTTGCCCCAAGCCAAATTTTTGACTTTCAGTCCCGGGGCGGGGGGGGGTGGGGGTGGGGTGGCGCGGCGGGGAGGAAGGGAGCAAGATGCAAACCAGGCCTTTTATGGCATATAAGTTATTGGTATGCGGGAAAAAACCCACACAAATAGGGGTTTTGCTGAAAGATCTTCTCATACAATTGCAGAATGTGGTCAGTGGAAAAAGCAAAATAATCTGTTTTCATGTATGGATTGTCTTATTTTGTCCTACAGAAGAAGGTACCATGGGTATTGATCAAGAAGCCAAATACAGATTTAGCCAAGGACTTCTTGGGGCAAGTAGCGTTTGTTAGAGATATACAAAATGACCAACTGCCTGAACAAGCAGATACACAAGGTACATAATGGGTGATTGCAAGAGATGTCCAGTCTTTATCATAACCACAAATGGAAGAACAGAAACTCCCAGAAATACAGAGTATTGCCATTAAAATGGAAACTAATTACTTCCCCACAACTCTAAGGACACTCTGAAGAAGAATCAGTATGAGGTACACTGGTGAACATCAAGGAGCAATTCTCCTTTACATACAGGCAACTTTAAAATCAGGCTGACAGTGTCTTTTCATTTACATTGGTAAATGCATAGATAAAACAACCACTGTGCTTTCTTCGAATTTCCAGGATGGTATAATTTGGCACTTATGCCAAGGTCAGTTTGGTGGTTAAGAAATTTGCCTTCACCGGTATGACTGCTTACAGAGAAATCATATATTCTAAGCGATGGATGCAAAAAAACCCCCAAACTGCCCTGTTTCTAGAGTATTACTAGTTAAATGTTACTGTGCTACCCCAGCTGGGATACAACAACGAAAGTCACAGCCGACTTCCTCAAAAAAAAGTAAATAACCTAACCATTAGCCAAACTGTCTACAATAACCCTTGATTGAGTCTAATACTCTCCAGGATGCAACTGAGTAGTCACACTGGTTTCTTTACATTATCTCCTTTTCCAGCATGAATTTCCTCAAATAAGTCAGACTCAAAACCTGAGAAATACTATACTTATGTGCTCAGACAGCAACAAATGGTTCTGAAAAAGCCAGATTTCCAAGTCTATAACAGGATGAAAAAAGAAAAGTGTAGCTTTTTGGGTGGGACTCACATTTACCTTTTCTGATAGGTCAAGATTAGAGTTCACAATCTTTCTGTTTTGTGCTCCCATTGCATCAAACTAAACCTCTGGCAAACATGCAGAGATACCTAAGTCAAATAATCATCTTGTGCCTGTTCATGCAAAACATTGATATCTACTATTATTAAGCTGGTGCTTGAGCAAGAGCAATGAGCTCTACGCAGCTGTTTGACACCATTCTTTGAGCACATGAAAAATACCAAGTAACTGTCAACAAACTACAGGGTAAAGATTTCTCAGTAGTTTTCTCCCATATAGTATCACAGGCTATTCATCCTTACGTCTACAAAGTCCCCTTTCTTAATTCTTGCTATACCAAACCAATTCTAAAAGAATAATGGCCAAGCTTGTAATCTGGGAAGCTATTCCAGGTTCTTAGTCATGGAAAGCTTTTGTTAGGTCTGTGTTAATTTCCACAAAAAGTGGACAGTGCTCTTCCTGTGCTAATGGCTGAGTTGTACAGGGATATGTGTGGTTCCTCCCCGTGAGTTAGACTTCTAAATTCTGTCAGTCATTCTTCATTGCTAACCCAAAATCTTTACTACAACCACCACCAAGCAGTCATGGTTTCATGTCATCCCTCATCTCCAGGAATTCAGTGGCTAGGACACCTGAAGAAAGCATTTCAGTTCTACTGCAAGCATCTCAGATCGAAAGGAGGGAATAGGAAAAAGGCAACTTGATGACAACAATTTTAAAATAGGCTTACAGCTTTGAGACAAAAAGCCGGTAGCCCTCCCAAAAGTTAACCTGACCATGAAACATGGAATTGCACAGGACAGAGAAACTGCTGAAGAAAAGTAACAGCACAAATACTCAACATAAACCTGCACTCAGAAAACACGGCAGAGAGAGTAACCTCAGCTTAACTGTCACCAGAGACTGTTACTGCCTCAACAATAGTTCAGCTAGAGACCTTATTAATAAGATACACTAACTACCTAATTAATAGGCAAAAGTAAGAAAAAAGGAAGTGGAGGTATTATAAACACTTTTTTCTACTACTGTTTTTTCCTTAAGATCTTTCAAATCAGAGAAGCCTCCAGAGGTGTGAAAATGGTTGCAGAGAGATGGTCCAACTACCTGGCAGCTGTTAAAGAAAAATGACAGCAGGATTCAAACAGTCCCACAATTTTTGGAACATGGCGAGGACAACTTCCAGTCTCAGAGATGGGGCAAGCTAACAGAAGAGAGATAATTTTATATCTGAAATTATGAAAATCACAAATTCTCCTATAGAAGCAGCAGCTAAGACCATCAGGGTAGAATGTCATTTGAATAAAAGCCCTGAGGAGGTAAGAGAAATTTCAGAAAATGAAGGAATTAATGCAGAGAAACAAGGATGATGAGGAACAAAGGCAAACATTAAGAAAATCAAAGGAATAGGTAACAGCAGGTTCCCTGGGAGTGTATTCTATGAGGAAAAGGAGTACAGAAGAGCTGGATGTTATTAAGAAGTGTTATGTACAACTTTAGGTACAACTTTACAAACTCAGTTTCTAATTTTAATCACAAATTTAAGAATGATTAAGAATATTATTTATGACCATAATTAAATTCAAATCGTAAAAGTATACTATCCTGGTGTGGTCAGGAGCAATATGGTTTCAACAAAAGCTTCCTGAATTGACAGTCAGAAGCTTCATGAAAAGAAATGGTGACAACAAAGATACAGTGATAATGACACATCATTAAAGGTGATTCAAATAAACAGCACAAGCATTTTGAAAAAAAATCAGAAAGATACATGCATGAATTAAAACTAGAAAACAAACAGTAACAAAAAAGGTTACACAAATAAGACACAGATAAGACAACAGGATTTTTAAAAGGTGAAAGGAGCTTTTTTCTCAATAAGAATGGAGAAAGAACCACTTAAGTTATATTTAGATAAATTATATGTAAAGCCTGCTAACTGCTAGCAGAAACCTTCAAGGTCTTGCAGAGAACAGGAGAGCAGTAAGAGGATTGTGAAGAACAGCAAACCTACCTGGTGTAAGGGTGTAAGTATATATAAATGACAATATTCACAGCAATCAAATGATTAAATAAACAATACATATAAAATCTTGGAGGAAAAGATGATAAAACCAGCATAGATGTCTTAAGGATAAATCATGTTAAATACTGAATTCTTTGATGGAATAACCAGACTGATCGCTCAGAGAAAAGCCTATGCTACTGATTAATATTAGTACAACTTCTGACACTACACCAATGATACATTGCTTTCAAGGAAAGAGAATGTGGTCTATCATAAATCGACACAGGAACTTTGTTCGGAAACTGCGGTCAGGATTCTACAGTAATCTGAACCAGTCTGGTTCTAGCCATGCTTTCATTTTTTTATTTCGACAGCTCTGATATATATTTGCTAAGTTGTTACTGGTATTTTATTCAATACTTAGCACATTAATAAAAATAAAACACTTGTAAATAAGTTAAAGTAATGAAAATTATACCCTCATTTTGAATTATATAACATTATACATTTTAGGATCTTATTTTTTTCCCCTTCCTTGCTTTTGTGTTCATCTCCACTTGCACAGTACCCCACCTTAACCTGCATACCCAAACTTATTTTCCCTTCCAAAGCACATTAAAATCACTGTCATACCACTAAGTATTTCATTTCTGCTTTCTCTATGTAACATTTGCTTCTGTTTCAGTAGGAATACTATTTTGTCTGTTTTCAGGCTAACATACACTAACCTGAGGTGAGCACCTGCTAAGAACTAAGTAAAAATTGAGACTTCAGGTCATGATCTATTATTTACTTTCCCCAGCCTTCCACTGTGCACTCCCTAACTAAATAAAAGTTAAAATTTTCTCTGTAAATATATAATAACCTTTTCTTCCTTCAAAAGTAAACTTAATCAGTACTTGTTGATTGCATATCTGCAATGTTGAATTCGCTTTTTCAATGCAAATTTGATATCAGAAAGATATTTTTTTCTTGTATTTTCCTAGACTGAACGTGCAAAGAAGGGAGATCCAAGTTCATCTGAGCAATGACATCACAAAGAAAAGTGGCATTTTCAAAACCAATGGTTCAGAAAAAGAGACAGCGATTGTTCTCAAATGACTGCATTTTCTGA